>NC_059424.1:19465000-20090000 GCF_905220565.1 Melitaea cinxia | reverse complement strand
CTTGTGGTTAACAACGGATCAGTCAATTGATTACTGTTTGCTTGTATTTGGTATCATGATTATTATCATATTTTTCTTTACCTTCTAATGGTTGGAACTACTTTATAAAAAAAAAAAAACATTATTCCCTTAGCATTAGGACGTGCTGTCTATTACCGCAAGTGTTCCTTTGAAGAAATACTCAGTTAACTTTGATTACCACTGAAGGAAATGTCGGAATGAAATGTATTTCCTGTTTGGGAAAAACGTTTCAATATACTGATCTTATTCTACGGTTTTTTTATTTTTGAGGAAATTGTATTATTTTTAGAATTAGAAAGGATCTGGAAATAGATACGATTTTATTAGCGAGGGATTCTTTCAAATTTCTTTACCTCCAGGCATTCCAATGCCCCAGTTACGTATATTAGGGACATCCGTAAATAAAATAAAAATAAATACGCTTATACGGTAATAACTTTCTTATGCCTTTAGATGCTAAAATTGTCAACCAATTGAGGACCCATCAGAAAGATATGATCACTAACGCTAAAACTTCGAATTGTTACGATTACGGTCGAAACGTAAAATTCAAATGAAAACAATATTATACACAAAATATTAGGAATGAATTTGAATCATTATAATAAGTATTACTTCTGTTTGACTTATCTTGTTGTAAAATTTAATGTATCTCTTTATATATGAATATATATGATAAACAAAACAATAATAAAAAAAAATAACAAATAAATTAAAAAAAAATCTTTATTACATACATATTTTTAAATTATATCGAATAAGTAAACGTAATGTATATGTTTATAAACCTGTCCGTGAGCGTGTTGTCCTCACGGTATTGGACATGTACCCGTATTCTGCGTACAAACATTATACTTGCATTTCTTAAATGTTTTGTTATCCTACCCCATATACTGCTCAATTGTTGTTTATTTATATTTTGATTTGTATCCCTCTACTTAATATTGAGAACAGCTGTGACTAGATTGTAGCACACACAAATATTTTAATATATTTCTTTTCTTATTGTTAGTTTTAAAATGAATAACTTCGAATGTAAATATGCCAAGACAAACCCAATAAGGGTTTAATAGCATTATTACTGTTGAAATAAAATATGTGTATCTAATATATAAAATTCTCGTGTCGCGGTGTTTGTAGTTAAGCTCCTCCGAAACCGCTTGACCGATTCTCATGAAATTTTGTGTGCATATTAGGTAGGTCTGAGAATCGAAAAACATCTATTTTTCATCCCCCTAAATGTTAAGGGTAATCCACCCCCATTTTTTTTTGGATAAATTATTTATTTTTTAATTTTTTATGATACAACATAAAAAAATAGGTGCAACCCTAAATTTTCAACCCAAGACAACGTTTGCCGAGTCAGCTAGTAGTAGTATATATATATATATATCTTATATAAGATTGTTATATCCAAGGTATTTTTTTTCAATACCACATATATCGGCTTAGTTGTAAATTTTTTTGTTATTTGCTATAAAAATGTAATTTTTATTAAATTATTTTTGTTAAATTGGAATTTTTAATTGTTTAATTGTATATCTACGTAATACATTATGATTAAATGCATTACGATTATAAACGCTCCACACTACAGCCTGTAATATCCCTGCTCTCATACATACATAGTCTCTTTTTCCATCTAGGAGAAGTAGTGGAGCTTAGTCCATCCCGCTGCTGTACTGCGGGTTTTCAAATATATTCCCTACTATGAGTAACGATCGCTCATCAGGTGACAACGACAGTTTAACGTGCTCTTCGAGGCACGGTGGGGATACTCACAAGGATAAACAACGAGACTGAAAATCATATGAACACAAATATCCACTCCGAGCGGGAATCGAACCCGCGACCTTTACGTCGTCATACCAGAGCGGCTCTAAATGCAAAGTATCGTTATAATAAAAATTTGCCTGTGCCAGACTTGATTTTAAAATCATAATTGGACTGCTACATCAAGTGACATAAACAGATCGCCATATTCCGTGTGTTATGACAAATTAAAATAAGAGTTAATGACTTGATACGTCGTATTGATCGTGTAGCATTGACATGTACGTCGCTTGTATTGGACCAGTGGCGTATTTTAAAATACAACGCCCCGAGCTAATAAAGTAGGCATAGGCAGCGTATGTATTAAGATGTAAATTTTCGGAAAATAAAATGATTAGTCAATAATCGAATATTTTCGTTGTAATTTTTCGATTGAAAGTTTTTTTATGCCGTCTTTTTTTCACGTCTCTAGTACTCGTATATATACTCATCTTGCGCCTCCCCTCGTGTTCGGGTAGTGCCGCCCCTCACAGCCTACTGGCCCAAACCATGACCCTTTAACAATAACAGTTATAACATATCATATATATCAGTAATAATAGTTTCCAAATGAAAATGTACCACCAAGAAACACGTAGACTTGTAAGCGTAAAATTCGATTTCATGTTTTTTTTAATAAATAAAAAAAAACATTTAAAAGAAGATTAACAGATAACTTTGAAAACAAATGGCATTTTTAATTATGTTCGGAGAAGACCTTGGAAATGTTTATGTACCAAATTACAGCCCAAATGGGGAAGTCCCTTAAACTTAGAAAAGATAAGAGTCAAATATATTAATACTCTAGATAGTTTTACATAGCGTTGTGGATTTTTGGTTGTACCCAGAATACCTGAGCTGTGTTGACAGCACATGTTGACAAAGCAGTTGTAATACTCCTAGTGTTGCAAGATTACGGTTACCGCCAATCCTCTATACTGTCTATACTATCAGGCCAACCCTAGTAATATTTTTTATAATATTTATTATGTACATAAATATAAGTTTTGTATATACTTAGCTTATTTAATTTGACTTTACTTTATATACGAGTTTTATATATATAACATGTTAAATGTGGTTTCAACAATAAATTTGCATTTTTTGTCGTTTATGTTATACGTAGATATATATTTTCTCTATAAAGTTTGCCGGTAAGATATCGGTATTTGTGACGAGACCCACTCTGTACTTTTGAAAGTTAGAATATTGCTATTTTCCCTAATGGTAAAATTATAAATGTGTATTAAATAAATAAATAAAAAAACATAAAGCCGAAAAATAATACTGTCGATATTTAATAACCTAACTCGCTCGTTATTAGTTGAATAGTGGAACAAATATTATTCAATACTCGTTTTCCAAAGGCTTTTTAGTACGAAATATTGAATATTCATTCCAAAACGGTAAATATATTTTTATTTATCTTCAAACGAAGCCTATTCACCTATTTCAGTTCAACGCAAAACAAATTGTTGACGTTTTATTTAAAAAAAAATCAATGTTAACAACTATGGCTTTTTGTGTTAGAAATTATAACTTGTAAACAAATCCCGACCTTATCCCGTTGTATTTAAGTCATGAATGGACTAAGCATTTCAGTTTTTGATTTCGGAAAAACGCGCTGGCAGCTATCATCGTACGTGTTTTAACCGACTTCAAAAAAGTACCGACCGTTTGACCGTAATCTTAGATATCTGTCTCCTTACAACTTTTTTATGTGTGAACCGATTTTAGTAATTCTTTTTTAGTACTTTTTGAGTAGTACTTTTTGAGTTATAGCTAATAATGTATATAGTTATATTGTACACGATGCAAATTGAAGAAATTTTGTTTTTGTTTGAGAAATGGTCCACGCTATAAAAAAAAAACGAAAAATTCAAAAAAAAAATTCAATTTATTTCACCTCATGTTTCAACAGAAATCAACCCGTAAAACGTATATATAATACTTAAATAATATTGATTACATTCTTTGATTAGCAGCATATAACTAAAAAACATCGTAAGTGCATTCACTATTATAAAAGTTTTTAAAACAATATACCGCTTATTACAATAATAAATATACAATAATGTAGATCAGGGATGTCAAAGATACGAAGAAAGAAGAATCATGACTTCACTCGATTCCTTTAGGAAAGTTTTAAAATGCGCACTCAATTTTGCAGTGCCATATATTGAATATGACCGTATGCAAAATTCAGTTTGACACCCCTGATTTAGATGTAAAACAAATGCATTTTTCAATTTATTATTTATTTATTTATTTGTAATCAACAGCAATCACAGTTTATATTGTATAATTTTAAATCATCATCATCATTTCAGCCTATCGCAGTCCACTGCTGGACATAGGCCTCCACAAATAAAAATAAAAAATGGAAATAAAACTTATTATTTTTTTATCATTTAAATGTGTTAATAGGGTATAATTTATATACGTACGAAAACTGTGGTAGGGCACAGCAGGAAATTTCCTGCTCAAAATATGGAGTAGCCCGACTACTGGGGTAGTACCTTGATCTTACAGAAGATCACAGCTAAATAATACTGTTTTCAAACAGTGTTGTGTTCCTGTTGGTGAGTAAGGTGACCAAAGCTTCTGGAGGAGAGATTGGGGATAGGGTCGGCAAAACGCTTGCGATGCTTTTGGTGTTGCAGACGTATATAAGCTACGAATTGCTTACCACCAGGCGACCCGTACGCTTGTTGGCCGGCCTACTTATATTTAAAAAAAAAACACACAAAGTATTTTAACATTTAAGACGTGTTTGTAAGTATATATATATCAGTAAGTGTGTACCTGATCAAAGTTAATTTCTACTGGTATGTTAGTACCGGTACCTGGGTGATGGTGGCAGTGGGATGGTGTGGGTGGAAATATATGATATGTCACTTAAACTTTAACTAGGTACTGGATTTCTATATGGCGGCAAGTGGTTTATTTCAAGAGTTTGCTATCGAATATTTTTTTCCCGCGCTCATTTATGAAGTAAGAGATCGTAATGAAACTTAACGTACCCATTATAACCAATCTGCCTTGAAGCAATTCTATTGAGATATATTATTTATTTTTAAGAGATATTTGTCTAGGAATGAGATATTTACCAACATCCATCTTTAGAACTTTACGATTTACATGCTAATTTTGCTACGTCTTATACGTAGAATGTCGTACAGGGATAGAAAATTAATTTTGTCTATGGCAACATATATCGACAAGATAGCGAAAAATATCTCCAAAAAAATTTTAAATTTAAATTGTCATATTTAATTACCATTCTATTGCAACTATATATTGTTCGAAATTCGATCATTATTAACTTAAATAAGCTTGAACATTATTAAAGGTTTTATTGTCAAAGACTGTGAGTATACTTCTATAATAATAAACAAAAGAGTACATATGCGTGTGTGTGTCAAATACATCGTAGTGTGTGTACCTTAATATTTTAGTTTCATGTATTAATGTATTTCTAATACACCATTAAAAAAAAATTAGCATTCTGCACTCCTCTATATAAACTATTAGTGTGCCAATTTCATACTCCGTCCACACAATTTTCGTAAAAACGAGCACAAAGTTTTTGCTTCACGTATTAATATATAGATATGTCAATTTTAGTTTTATAAAGTTCTAATAGTTCTATCCTAACAAACCTATAAAATGTAAACACAACTAATGTTCAGTAACTAATCGGTTGTTAGCGAATCATTGACTTGGATACACACAATTCAATCAGCGACGAACTATATTTGCTATTTTTCAAATATTTAGAAATTTATGGTCAATTAATATTATTTTGTAAATTTTCAAGAATTAGGTATACAAAGTTATTGCCTTAAATACCGTCTTATGACTAAGAATCGACTTATGAATAATAATTTATAGTTTTTACAGTGAGCTATTAGTTGCCTTAGAAAATATGTATTAAATAAAAAAAACCGGTCCCGTGCGAGTTGGACTCACGCACCGAGGGTTCCTTACAAAAAATATTAAAGATATTTTTATTATATGATATAACAAAAAAATTATTCTTTTCACAAATTTTCCTTTTTTCTGTGGTATGACATTGCTTGGTACCTTTGAAGATTCGGAGTTCACTGAAAGTACCCTGTAAGTTTAGATTCCCTTGCGAGTGTCCAAAATTTGCAGCATAAACGGCTGTATCCTTTAATTGCGTTGGCTTAGAAGTTTGATTTTTGCACAACTCCAAGGGACATTAGATCTGATTATTTTATATGAATTTCAGCTCGATACCTCTACGTGTTCCTGAGAAAAAGGGTCCTGACAGACAGACGGACAACAAAGTGATCCTATAAGGATTCCGTTTTTTCCTTTTGAGCTACGGAACCCTAAATATAAATCATTGTTGGTTCCAGAAGAGAACACAATTTGACAAATGTTTTAAGTTTCAAGTGATTTCTAATGGATTATATTAATTTCTTACTTTCAGGACAGTAAAATCGATCTGATTGTCAGTGATGTTAAGAATATATTTTGTCATTGTCACACATACAGAGATGGCACATAAGTAAGATAAAGATAGCAATGAGCTCATCTTGATAGGGCTTTCGAAACTGGATTACATTTTTTTTCGTACTTTTTAATACTTAAAACCTCCTTGTCTATAAATAAATCTATACAAATAAATAAAATTGGTCTGTCTTGTCTGTTTGTAATATTAAAGTAACCGCTTTTTACTAAATGCATATGGATGTATACATGGTAAATATAGCAAAATAACATTTTTTACAATTTTTATCTGTCTGCCTGTCTGTTTGTTCTGGCTAATCTCTGAAACGGCTGGACCGATTTTGATGGAACTTTCAAAGAAAGATATGTGATGTAATAAGGAGTAACTTAGACTACTTTCACTGTATAAATTTATTTATTTTGTAAGACTGTGAACTGAACAATTTTTTTCTTAATTCCACGCGGACGAAGTCGCGGGTACAGCAGTATAAGAATAGAATAAAATGTATCAGAAAGTCTATTCTTTTTATCTTATAATAAGAAAACAAATTTTTTCTTTATAGTGTAATAATTATATTTATTACTAGCTGACCCGGCGAACTTCATATCGCCCAACAGTCGATTCTTTAATTTTATTATTATTTTTTTTAGAATTTTTCTCTCCGTAAGAACCATCCTCGTACTTCAAGGAATATTTTAAACAAAGAATTAGCGAAATCGGTCCAACCGTTCTCGAGTTTTGCGCTTAGCAACACATTCAGCGACTCATTTTTATATTATAGATATGTATATTATATTTATAATAATTATATTTATCCCACCAAAAACATTTTCATGTAAAATGTTGCCAAGACGAGATCATATGGCTCGCACTGTCAAAAAGTTATCAGATCTCTTGTAGAGCCAAGCTTCTAACTCTACACGCCCTAACTCTACAAGCCCTAACTTCACAAACTCTACACCTTAGTCAAAATATGTGGCTTGGCCGTTTCGCTACCGTCACGTGGGTGTAAGGTGAAAAATTTTTTCACTGTTTTTTACTTTTCTGTCATACAATAGTTCTATTAAAGAAAAAATAAAAAGAAGAAGAATAATTGAAATACATATAATACAAATAAAAATAAAAAGAGAAAATATATTTATATAAATGAGACAGGAAAGTCGTCATCTACAACATCGGCAGCCGGTAGTAACGAAACGGCCAAGCCACATATTTTGACTAAGGTGTAGAGTTTGTGAAGTTAGGGCTTGTAGAGTTAGGGCGTGTAGAGTTAGAAGCTTGGCTCTACAAGAGATCTGATAACTTTTTGACAGTGCGAGCCATATGATCTCGTCTTGGCAACATTTTACATGAAAATGTTTTTGGTGGGATTTCACTTCTTTTTGTAAGTTGCTTATGACAATATTATAGTTGCATTTTACCTCCGACACATTTTATACCATAAATATCATCCAATCTTCACCATATTCGGTTTAAGCACGCTGTATTTGATTTTATGTTGAACTGATATGCAAACGGTGATCTCCGCCAAAACTTAAATACCAAAATTACAAAATGTAAATTTTCGACATAAACTAATAACCGATTTTTATTTTTTTATGTATTTTATTATTATTATTAATAACAAGGAGTCCCTATATCAATTTTCAGACCTCTAGCATCAAAATTTGAGGAAGTCTCATACAAACTTCCATCTCCTAGTTTAAGGGGTTGGGGGGTAAAAGTTCCAAGTTTTAGAATTTTTTTGTTGTTTGTGTACTAATACTAGCTTACATACCAAGTTTCAGCTTTCTGGGACTTCAGGAAGTACTCTATGAATTTTGATGATCATCAGTGAGTGACGAAATCGGGGTTTTTTAGATATCAATAAAATCTAAAGTATAAGAGCTATGCAATTGAAACTTTATATGTTTAATAAGTTCACTATTGACATCATATCCCCAGAATTTTGTTTATCTAGTATAATCCAAACCCAAGTTATGAGGGTTCAAAAAAACGACGAAGCACTTCGAGAAAAGATAGATTTTTTTTTTTTTTTTTTGTTTCGTCTTGGCGGGGGCACTACCGTGCCCCCAGATATACATGTATAATTTTTATTTGTCTCATCATAAATTTTAAAAAATTCGAAATAATTTTGTATATAAAAAAAAACTAAAATATGGAAATACCTACAGCTAAAGTTAAACTTTAATAAATTAACAAGCGCTAGATTAATATCTGTGTTTAAAATAAAACCCACACGAGAACACTACAAAAATATTTTGTGACCTACGCAAAAAAAAAATTGTTACAGTAGGGGTCACCTACAAATTGACGTCAAAAAATTATTAAATATTGACGATCGTCAAAAAATACATTAAATACAGAGAGTAAACAAAATAATTAATCCCCTTTAAAACTTTTTACAATCACCCCACGTAATTAATATATGTTAGAAATTTTCTTTCTTTTCTAGATTTTTTTGTCTTCGAGACAGATTTATTATATATTTTCTAAAACATCCATATCCATAACCTACATTTAAATTAATATGTATGTAATTTTTGGTACATTGTGTATACCATACATTGAGTTGCCGTTTTAACAATGGAGAATCACACATTAAAAATTACTGTCTTACAGAGAAAATATATATGTTTTAATGCAATGCTAAGTAGGTATATGAATTAAGTTGTAAAGGATCTAATAAAAATAATCAGATTTTATTTATAGAATAGCCATTACAAAAATGTATACGCAGAGCGACAATACAAATCACTAAGGATAGTTACCTTATAAACGGTAGTTCAATATTGTCTTTGTTTGTATTTAATTTGTTTTTGCACTATAGACGTAAACAAATTTTGTTCAGATCAATCGAGTTATTAACTTACGCCATTATTTTCCAACATTTTAAAAGTCTCAAGTGCTTATTTATACGCATAAATGTACCCTTAATGTTTACTATTATAATCGATACAACGCCTTTATAAAAATGTGGTATTTTAATACCGTCATGAGGCTAACTTAAAATGCTGAATCACAAAGACACTGAAGACACCTCGGAGTGAGAAGTCTAAAAATGGTATAGTAATTTATTTGGGTGCATATAGTGTTCCAATGTTTAGATTGTTTAGACGTCTGTATTTTTTTTTTTTACATTTATTACTGCAATTATTTGTATTAAATCTTAATTTGGAGAAATAAAGAAAATCAGAAGAACTTAGACAAGAAACCTAGCAATAGATGCACAATAAAGTATTCTCATCTCATTCAAACAATTTGATAGGCTTGGAAAGAAATTATACATATATACTAATATCAAAACAGGCACAAAAATACAATTGTTTTAAAAGAAGTTTCAATAACTTTCTTTGATGTACGTGAATTGCAAATTAAGTGTCTTTTACTTCGACGAAGTAGCAATATTCTTTAATAACTCATTTAAAATATTGCGTAAGCGTTTTCGATTGCATGAGAATTGCAGGTATCTTTGCCATGCAGTTGAGGAGCCCTAATTTAATTTAATTTAATTTAATTTACTCTTTATTGTACACATAAAAAAGTTTACAATTTACAAAACGATTCACAAAAAGAAATGTACAACAGGTGGTCTTATCGCTAAACAGCGATCTCTTCCAGACAACCAGCTTGGAGGAGATAATGTGAAAAAAGCGGAAAGGGTGTACAGAATTAAAATGAAGAAAACAGGAAGAAAACCAAATATACACACACATACTTGCATACATATACATACATACAGATATTAAAAATATGTAGTTAACTATACAAAAAAATACAGAACGCATTATATAATAATATGTACATACACTACGCATATAAATACATATCATAGATTATAATACCTTATAACAAACTAAAGCGATGGGTTATCTCATGAAGCGAAATCGATGCCATTTCTATAGTTCACACGTTCTGTGCTCTAAGTTAAAAAGTTTGCTGACAGTTGTAATCGGATTCTCAAACCCGAAACGATTTTGTTAAGAATTCGATCGACTAGTATTCAATGCTTACCGTTTTACTGACATTTTTTTGCTGTATAAATTATAACTGTATAAATTGTACTAAATTACACAATGTTATTCTGAAAAAAAAAAAACGAAGTCATGTGCATTTTTTGCATTTCAACCAACCAACAACATTAATTGCATTTACTCGCAAAAAAACCGACTTCAGTTACGTCGACGAGTAACAACGAAGGTAGTTGAAATAATAGTCAAGTAAGTTCAGATTCTTAAAGATAAGTCATATTCATACATATAGTACTCGTCAGACCGAGAAAAGTAAATAGGTCCAAATGACAAGTACCACATTTTGATTAAAGAGAGAATTCTTTAAACCGGTCAGCTCAGTAAAAACTTCTGAGTTAGCACAATATCATTTCAGCCCAATACAGTCCACTGCTGGACATAAGCCTTCACAATTTAGCGCCAAAAATGGCGTGAACTCATGTGTTTTGCCCATAGTCACCACGCTAGGCAGGCGGGTTGGTGACCGCAGGCCTGGCTTTGTCGCACTGAAGACGCTACTGCCCGTCTTCGGCCCGTGTATTTTAAAGCCAGCAGTTGGATGGCTATCCCGAAATCAGTGGGCTTTTTAAGTTCCAAGGTGGTAATGGAACTGTGTTATGCCTTAGTCGCCTTTTACGACACCCACGGGAAGAGAGGGGGTGGCTATATTCTAACTACTGTAACCACACAGCAACCGTAACCACACAGCAAAGCACAACATATAAAATTTAAAAAATAAAAATAATCGAATCGAGGACCTCCTCCTTATTTCAAGTCGGCTAAAAAAAGAATAAGATCGGACAAGCTGTAGCTTAAATAAAAAAGAATTCTTTATTTTGGGTAACAATTAAACGACCCATAAAGACACTTCTTCGTACAATGGGTATAAACAAAAAAAAAAAACAAATACAACTAAACATTTTAAATATCACAACAGTTTTACAATTACAATAATAATAGTAACTAGCTGTACCTACCTGTGCGAATAATTGGCACTAAATTGACACTTCATAATAGTCACTTATAAAAGAAATATTTAATTTTAATTTTATGTATAGGAATTGGTAAATAGCTTTAAATGTCGTTTCTTTGTTCTTTCAGGTAGGTTAAGGGTTTTTATAATTAATTTTGTATCATAATGTATAAAGAAAAATTGTATAATAAAATCTTTGTTCTTTCAGAGCAACACATTGTATAATTTTCCGATTCCAATTTAAGTAATCAACTAATGTCTTATAAATATAATATGATAATCATACTGAAGAAAAAGAAATAGTAAGTAAGTACAGTAAAAATCTTGACTAGACTAGCTCGCTGGCTATTTTTACAGAAGCCATTCTTAAAGCTACAGAGCTGTATTCGATTCCCGACTCCAAGTCAAAATAAATTTATTTGATCTTATATCTTGTGAATGTAATGCCTTTTTTTCACGTGGGGAAAATCCATCATGGATACTCTCCAGCGCGGGGGCGCCAGAGGGTTATGTCAGACTCCTACTAACTAAAAACCACCACGTGTGAGCAGTCGTCCGCCTGGGTGGGGCGAGATCGCGCTAGCATTCGATGCCTACCTTAGGAACAGACAACCGAGTGTATAAATTGAATATTATATAATAATAAAGTTAGCAAACAAGCGTATACATTCCTCTTGTTAGTACACGGCTTTATTTTTTACGTGGGAAAATCCTCGTGGATACCTTCGGTTAAAAACCACCACGTGTGAGCATACATCCGCCTGAGTGGGGCGAGATGGGACCGCGCTAGCGTGCACGTGGCCACCGTAGCCTATTTTATTTCAACACTAGGAGAATACAAGTGCGTTACTGACCCTATCTCTTAACCTCCTCAGAAGCTTGTATACCTTACAATTGCAAACCACACTATTTGGACACAGTAAAACGAAAAACAAGTTTAAGAGATGCGTTTAATAAATCGTTATTTTATTTTACACTTTAATGGTTTTATGTAGTAATGTTAATTCGGTAAAGCCGCCCATTGCGAGTAATCGTCGATCTGAATGTCTTTGGTTCGTAGTTTAAAATTATAAAAATACTAGCTGTACCCGCGACTTCGTCCGCGTGAAATCTAACAAAAGAGTTACTGTTCAGTTCGCAGACTTACATAATAAATTTCTAAAATAAAAGTAGCCTAAGTTAGACCTTATTATACCAACTATCTGCCAGTGGAAGCCCCGTCAAAATCGACCCAGCCGTTTCAGAGATTAGTCGGAACAAACAGACAGATATACAGACAAAAATTGTAAAAAATAATATGTAATTTGGTATATGTACCGTGTATACATACAATATGCATTTAGTAAAAAGCGGTTATTTTAATATTACAAACGGACACTCTAATTTTATTTATTTGTATACACGAAGTTTACATTAGTAGATACAGTAATATTTCATGGGTAAAAATTGACTCAAGTGAAAAATGATTTTTACATACACACGGTCATGTGATCCTAATGTAAACATTTTATTGCGTATGTTTTAGTTTACAGCTGACTATTATACATATATGAATGTCCATATAAATAACATTGAATCGCTAAAATGTACGTACGCTGATAACTTCTGAATCTGCACTAAATTGAATATTTCTTTGATTTTTGTTTTCCTTACTGATAGAATAATGTTTATGTAAAAGAAAATTAAAATCAACATGTTCAAGAGAAAGTTAATTTATCATTAAATTTGATGGTGCGATGGTTAATATTACATCCGAAATCAGCCAACTGCACCAACAAGCCTAATTAAAAGTTTTTGTAAGTTTGAAAACTTTTTTATCATTTTTTATGTTTTGTTTTTAAAACCCTAGCAAAAATATTTTTAAAAAAATCTATCGCGCTACGTTATTTACAACCCATACCAAAATAAACAGATTTCATTAAGAAAAGGAAAAGATACTTATTTTAAATTCCGACCTTATCTAATCGTTCCATAGCTTAATTGGCTAGAACACCGACACGGTCAGTCGGAGATGCAGGTTCGATCCCCGCTGGAACGTTTAGAATTCCCTATGTAATAAGCTAAGTAATGGTATGAGGTAAGGCAGGTAATAAGGTAAGGTAATACAAAAAAAAATTGTACGAATTAAAAAAATGAACCACTGAAGATCTAAATTATAAATCTTTTAATATATAATCTTACTTCATTATAATTGTAGTAAATTACATTTGTTTCAAACATATTTTTAATATATTTTTTTTAATAATCTGCTAATTCAAATTTTAATGATGTAATTTTTTATGAAAATAGACGCTAACTGATTATAATGAAAGAATGAATAAATGGTTTCAAAACCGATGTAAAAATCTTGTGCAAATGTACTTATTTTTTTTAATAATAATTATCTCTTATTATTTCATCAGGAACGAAAAAAAAACACATTAAGAAAATTTTAAATTTATATCTCATACGTTGAGATAGCCGTACGAAAGTTCACAACCTTACCGATTGTCTCATACGACCTCTAATAAATGTTATTTTATAAATAAATAAAAAGAAATACGCAAGCGTTTGGAAAAGAAAAAAAATATACATACATTATAATAAAACGAATTGCCGAGTATCAAAAAAAAGCAATCAATATTAACAATGTAAACACAAAAACTAAAAAAAATGCGAGAAATAATATCACCTACCCACTTTTTAATTTTATAGCGACGTACGAAATCCTCTTCAAATTTTACAATGTTCCAGTCGTCACGTATTTCGTTAAACTCATTCGGTACATTATTTATCACAGTACACTTTTAATTAAATTTATTAATAGTCCAGTTTAAAAAGTTTCGTCACTTTATGAAAACTTTTTAGTACGCGTGTTTTCGCGTGAGCGCTCTAAGGCGGGCGGACGTGCTACCGCGACGGGCGCTTGGACGATAAAACGAAGTGTCAAGCGGGCGTCGGTACGGGCTTATTACAGCGTCCACGCGCACAGACTACCCTAGCATGAGCTGCTCGCTGTAACTTTGACGCGTAGGCGGCAAACAAAACTATTTTACCGATCGGAAAATCTTACAATAAAGAACATCTCATCTAAATCCCCAAATAATATATAATCAAACATATTGCTTTGTAGTCATGAGTAGAAAATGTTACGTTTTTACGTTTAAGGAAAATGCAATGTTAGTAAGTTTTGTTGAGTGGGGAAGAACGTGGTCTCATTGGTTGGACTGAGCCGCCCAAAGCCAATGGCGTTGGAAGGTGGAGTCGCGGTGTGGATCGCTACGAAATACGTTGAGACAAATCGCCTCCCTTGTTCTAATCTTTCGCGTCATTTCTCAAAGACGGAGACGCTCTAAGCACCCTTAGATACGATGGGAGAGGAGCATAAGGAAATTATATAACATGAATACAGCTTAGTAATTTCATTCATTTATTTAAATTCCAAAGAATACAAAAGATTAATAAAAGTACCGTAGACTTTCGGAAGTCCGAACGGAATAATAATAAAAAATGTGTCTATTTTGTTTAACTTTCTTAGGGAAATTAGCCCCAAGCATTTCAAACTTTTTCCTTGAACTGCGCAGTTGTATAGAAAATTAAATTAAATACAGAAAATCAACGTAGGTACATGTAACCACTTAAAAATCCGTACAACTGTATAAGTTGTTAGACATAAATTGTCAATTAGATTTGAGGATTTTTTTTAAGGACTTCACAATTAAATATAATTACAATATTATCCAAAGTACAGACAGATGTTGTCACATCTTTCGGGCTGCCCAACGCGTAAAGTTTGTTATATTTATGGTTTTTGAAATTATTTCGCTTTTGAGGTAGGTCACAGTAGGAAAAATCCTGGGCAAAATCTGGAGCAGCCCGTCTGGGGAAGTATCTTAACCTTATAGTAGATCACAGCTAAATAATATTGGCAGCGTTGTATTCCTGTGATGGATGGTAAGCGATTACTGTAGCATATAGACGCCTGCAACACTAGAAGCATCGCAAACGCGTTGCCGGCCTTACCTCTAGTTCCCCCCTAGGGGCTCTGGTCACCTTACTCACCAACAGGAACACAACACTGCTTGAAAACAATATTATTGATTAGCCCGATGGCGCAGTTTGTAGTGCTTTCTCTTCCGCGGGTTGCGGGTTCGATTGCCGCCTGAGTCTGGGTGTAATATTTGTATTTATATATTAATATATGTATTATTTCTATGTATATTTATTAAAAAAAATAATTATAACAGTCGGCTGTTACCTGTAACACAAGCATTAAGTTGCTTATCATAGGAACAGACAACCGTGTGTGAATGTTATAAGCTATTTATTTATTTATTATTTATTTATCTGTGATCTTCTGCAAAGTCGAAGTGCTATCCCAGTCGGGCTGTTCTATATTTTGAGCAGGAAATTTCCTGCTGTGCCCTACCCCACTTAAAGTTAACCCGTTGATGTAAATTGAAATCCCTTTTTTTTCGTTTACGACCAAACATAACGATTCTATACACCTATTTAAAATAAGTATTCTAAATTTAATTGAAAACACAGTCTTAATTTAAACTTCGAAATACTAACTATTTGTAAATTATGTACATATTTCATCATCATCATCATCACATCAGCCTTTCGCATTCCACTATTGGACATAGGCCTCCACAAGTGTGTCCAACTCATGTGTTTTGTCCATAGTCACCACGCTGGCCAGGCGGGTTGGTGACCGCAGGGCTGGCTTTGTCGCACCGAAGACGCTGCTTCTTCGTGCTGCTTCTGCCCGTCTTCGGCCTGTGTATTTCAAAGCCAGCAGTGTGATAGTTATCCCGCCACCAGTCAGCTTTTTAAGTTCCAAGGTGGTAGCGGAACTGTGTTATCCCTTAGTCGCCTCTTACGATACCCACGGGAAGAGAGGGGGTGGTTATATTCTTTACTGTCGTAACCACAAAGCAAATTATGTATTTACGTATACATAATTCATCCCACTGTTCATTTGCTAACTAAGAAACTTGAGCGGTTGTGTATCCTTAGCGTGTAGATCGCTTAACCCTCGCAAAACAATCGCTGTTAACGTAGTTGCAAGTCACGTGGTCTACTAAATCTGTACTTAAAATAAAACTGTAATATATCCAATACGTTATAAATATTTTGAAACAAAATTAGTTTACTACACAAATGCAAAAAGGCGTTTTTTTTTTTGTGCCTGTTTATTTACGGTCTGTAAACGTTATGAAAATTGGACTCATTGCTGCTACTCTTCCTTGATCAATTTCCCATACAGGAATCCTCAGAATTGACAATGGGGCTAGGCTTGGGCCAGGCTGCTTAACCCAGCCTCGGCTATGCCAATGATTATCCAACCTTGGGCCAAGACTGGCTAAACCAGCCTTAGTCGTTCAATGGGGACCCAAGCTTATGTTGATCAGTTACATACGGTGTAATTAAAGTATTATTTATTGTTCTAGTTGAGACATGGTTCCCTAGATGTCGCTGTAAAATTCAAGTTGTTTTCCGAATCGCGCTGGCCAGATTATATGAAATATTATTTCTTGACTTATAGTCTAAAATCAAAGTGGTAATTTTTTTTTCACCTCAATATCCGAAACCTCCCGTACTACAGACCAGTGGGTGCTAGTGATGGCTAAGTGGGTAACTCATCATTTATATATGAGGTTGAGGGACCACCTCATTTGAGGCTAGGTATCGTAGGTCGGCCTATTCACCGCACGAACCGAACTCAGTCGATTGTCCGAGGCGCGTCGACTCACGAGTCACGACTCTCGAGTAGAATTTAGAAGTGTTCATAACTTATAAAGTTAGTTGACGCCGCGTTGGCGCAACGGTTACAGCCATGGATTGTATCTGTTGCGCTGGCGGTTGCGGGTTCGATCCCCGCACATAACAAACATTTTTATTGGCCATACAGGTGTTTGCCGTGGACTGGGTGTTTGTGCACTCCTTGTGGGTCTCCCCACCGTGCCTCGGATAGCACGTTAAGCCGTTGGTACCGGTTATTATCATGTACACCTGATAGCGATCGTTACTCATAGTAGGGAATATATCCGCCAACTCGCATTGGAGCAGCGTGGTGGATTAAGCTCTGATCCTTCTCCTACATGGGGAAAGAGGCTTATGCCCAGTAGTGGGATATTACAGGCTGAAACATTAAACGTTATAACTTATAAAGTTATAACGATACACTACTTTTATTTTTTATATCACTTTGCTTCAGAGAATGACATGTTTTGATGCGCGCTGTTAAACGTTACATATCATTTAATACTTTACTAAAAATAATGTTATGTTTTTCTGTTAAATGTTTTTTTTTTCAATTTGATATACATACTGGTTTTGAACGAAAGGCTCTTTTTTACAGTATTATACACTTTTTTAGAATTTTCATCCAGCACGGAAAATAAATCCACATTTGTCCTTTTCGTTGCATTTTAATTAATTACACTAAAATATAACTAAAATCGCTAAATTAACAATAATTTACACTACACTAAAACTAAATTATATTTACATTCTTAAACACATAATTTAAATTACATTATTTACGTTCATTCGCTCACTAAGCTCACTCAACTGTACCTACTACTCACTTTAGGTACTGGTATACTAAATTGATTTTTGGAAAACGATAGAGAGTTACGTGTTACAGGGATGCCTTTGAGAACCAAGTATGGCCCAGTCCTGACAATTACGCATGGCCCAATTTTGGCAATTAAGCATGGCCCAGTCTTGGCAATTAAGCATGGCCCAGCTCTGGCAACCAAGCCTTGCCCATCGTTATCATTCCAGACTTCTACCAAGACTGGGCCAAACCTAAACGATGAAAGATATGCAGTAAGTTTAACAAGTAATACATAAATAGATAGTTCCACTTTATATCGTTAGTGAAAACAGAAACGCAATGAAACAAAGGGATCTCTTATTACACTTCAAGAATCGCCTCGAGCAATAGCTCAATACGCTCTTGTTAAAATAAGTCACAAGGCTGCAAACATACTTTAAAAACTAAAAACTGTGTCTAACTAAACTATATCTAGTGAAAGATATTGTTAGTTTGTACAAAATTGTCTTATCCCTTTTTAATATAAGTTACAGTAATTCTACATTTTTAATTTAATTTTTTCGAATTATTACTATACAATAAAAATATTACTTATTTTATATTTAATTATAAGAATAAAAATATCAAACATAGATACAGGTCATAGAAGTACCTACGTATATAAAGATATATTCATGTCCAGAAGAGATTTTTTCTAACACATCTGAAAAGAAACAGTTAAAGAAATTACAGAAATCAATCGAGGCACTAGTTTAATAACATGCACGATTTAAGTGATTATAAAATATTATTTTCTAATCGTACTTAACATTTAATCGTGCAATTAATAGAATTGTGTTTGCTCGCAAATGAATAAAAACCGACTTAACAATTACATCGACAAGTAATACAACGTAGGAAGATGAAAAAATGTTGTCATGTAATACGCGTTATTGGAAATAACTGATAAAGAACTCGTCAGATATCAACACAAGCACCACCTTTCGTTAAAAACATTAATTATCAAAATCAGTCTAAAAAAAATTCAGTCAAATTGAAAACATAATCCTTTTTTTAAAGTCGATTAATAAAGTTGATTTTTATCCTTTAAGCTTTAAAAACACTTTCGAATCTATAATAATTATTTAAAACTTAATTAAATCAATGTGAAGCTAAAAAAAAGATTCTGATAAGAATAATTAGCAAGAAACTCGAGAGTTAGGTAGGTACTATTTTCAAAATCATGACTGTCTAGTGCTAACCCAGTACAAGTTCAATCATTCAGTATGTCTTGCATAATCTTTATTATTATTATATCGATTGCAACCTTTATCTGAAAATCTATAAAGTCAATGAATCTCTATAACCCAAAAATTATTTCATATTAGTTTTCTCTGATTGTAAAAATACTTATTATACAGATTAAACATTTGTAGTGACAGCGTTTTCTTTATATACTTATTCTTTTTCTAAAAAAATTGAAGCTAGTAAATCACGTAATAGATTTACACAAATTTATCAGAAAAAAAATACAGTATTTTTATCCATATAAATAAAAATAATCGCCAAACCGTAGTTATGTACGGCGCATACATAACTTTCTAACGACTGCACCAAACTGGATTTTTTTTGTACTTATTCGTTATTGTCAGGATAAGGTTTGTATGAAAGAATGTTCACGATAAACCGATATAATTACAAAAAAAAATAGATATATGAAATTCTTCTTATTTTTATTTTATTTTTTATAATGATATTAATATGTCCACAGGCTTATAATACCCGGGCTTTTGTTATTCCATATTTTTTGATTTTTTCTTTAAACATGCATCGGTACTTTACTGCAACTTTAAAAAACTTAAGAACTAGCCTTATAGTCTTTAAAAATCGACGCTTTTAAGCGGGGAAAATCCTCAAGGACACCCTCTGGCTAGGAGGCACCGGAGCGGAGTCAGACTCTAAGTGAATAAAAACCATCCATGAGTGAACAGACTTCCGCCTAAGTTGGGCGAGATCGGGTCGCGCTAGTATGCACCACCTCACCCCGGCGGCCGGCCCAAATTAAAAAATCCAGGCCCCGGCACCCATAGAGGGGTGGCACCTACAAGACCACCCCTGCTGACGTCGTGTGGGGCCTCAAGCCAGCCGAAGGTCCCTAACCCCCCAGCCGGCCACCCCACTTAAGGGACGCTCAACCGGATCAGTCTACCGTTTGCAGAATGGGGACACATGTCCAGGAGCGTCCCACTCCAAGCCTGGCAGGCCTGACCTCCAATGCCCGGCTACACGGCGTTGGAGGACAGGCCCGCCCGACCTCCAACGCCGGATTGCACCAGCAACCGAGCAAAGCTCCAAGGAGCTAGTACAACCCGGCTGGCACACCGCACCTTAGCGCTACAGAGTGGGCGAGCCAAACCCCCAAGACCCACCCGCCCTGTTCCTCCCAGCTAGGCAAATGCCCTATCTCCAACGCCGGATCGCACCGGCAAACCAAGCTAAGCTCCAGAGAGCCCAGTACGACCCAGCAACCACCCTACAGGTCCGCCGGACTGCACCAACAACCGAGCTAAAAGCTCCAGGGAGCCAGCACAGCCTGGCCCTCACACATCAGGTCTGGCGAATTGCACCAGCAACCGAGCAAAGCTCCAGGGAGCCAGCGCAATCCAGCCGGCACACCCCGCTTTCGCGCCACACCGCGCTTTCGCGCCACACCACCCGACCACGACGCGCGGGCGACCGAACCCGCCCCGTCTGTCCGCCGGTTTTTGGTCTACGGGGGTCCAGGACCTAAGACCCCTAGCACTCGTTGGAACCAGGCGAGTGACATTCTCCCATCCGCCATCTAGGGGACGTGCCCAGTAGGAGATCCGGCAGCTTCCCCTGGGTTATGTTCAATTCTATCTCAATTTAAAAGTACTTTTGAAAAATTAAAAAGTTGCATGCTGTAAATCTATACTGAAACCAAAACTGTGTTTTTTCTTACTATTTATCTATCAACATTATGGCTGGGCATCACGGCGAATCTACTAATATGATTTGTATGAAACTTAATCGGTTGGGCTGGGCGGCGCTTGGCAGGCTTCGTCGGGTCTTCACTTCGAAGATTCCGCAATGCTTGAAGACAAAAGTCTTCGAGCAATGCGTCCTGCCTATGTTAACATACGGAGCCGAGACGTGGACACTGACGAAGGGACTGGTCCACAAAAAAGTCACTCAACGTGCAATGGAATGGATAGCCCGTTCCATGCACGTTGAACGACTGATGCTTGGGTTTTCTCTCAAAGATAGGATTAGAAATGAGACTATCCGCGAGAGAACGAAAGTAACCGACAAAGCCCACAGAATTAGCAAGTTTAAGTGGCAGTGGGCTGGTCATCTGTGTCGCAGGACCGATGGCCGTTGGAGTAGACGGGTTTTGAAGTGAAGACTGCGTCGTGGCAAACGCAGTGTGGGACGTCCTCCAGCCCGTTGGACCGACGATTTACATAAGATTGCCGTTGTAGGCTGGATGAGGATTGCGGAAAACCGGGATGTCTGGCGCGAACTTGGGGAGGCCTATCTTCAGCAGTGGACTGCAATAAGCTGAGCTGAAACTTAATACGAACCAACAAATTAAGATCTAGGACACTACTTTTTATTCCAAAACTAAGTAATTACAAATCTTCAGATAGGCATTGAGTATACAAATGTGTAATAGCGGAAAAAGTCAAAGGTACAGATAGTCTTCTATATAAATAAATAAAAATATAAATATCACACAATACACACACTGTTCTGTTCCTAAGGTAAGCAACTTAATGCTTGTGTAACAGCCGACTGGTATATAACTACATTTTTTTTTCGATAAATATACTTATAAATAATACATCTGTAAGAAATAAATAAATGTTTTTTTTTTTAATTTTTTTATATATAAATAAATATTCATACTACACCCAAACTCGGAGTGGGAATCGAACCCACAGCCCTCGGAGCAGAAAGCAGGGTCACTACAAACTGCGCAAATGGGCTAGTCAAAATAGAATCGTTGAAGGTATTGCTAAGCGCAAAACTTGAAAACAGTTCTTCGATTTCCTGAAACTTATATACATAGTTTTATTTTCGGTCAGTTCCTATCTATAAGTCCGGCCGCTGAATACGAAGAATTTCGTACACCGACCCCTCATCTTTTATCTTTGTCGTTCACGTATAAACATATTGCCGTTGCTCTCACGCAGGTGCAGTGACCGCCGTATTCACAGATTGTCAACCTTTTATTCATAGATAAAACAAATAAAAGTAAAAATAAAATAAAAAAGAAGCTTTTATTTGAATGCACTAAAAGGGAAAAAAAATTTACTTTAAAACTTTTGACAGTCTTTACATATTTTATATATGATATAATAACTTGGCACGAGATTTGAGTACTCGTATTACCTTCGTTCGAAAATTTTAATTGTTAAAATCCATGTTGGATTAAGAATGACGTCATAAAGTGACATGAGTTAGACATGGTTACATGCATTGTCATCCAAATTGAACTGTTGGGATGCGCTCGAGTTCAGCTTCTGTCGGCGACGAGGTCCCGAGTCAAGTCGATGCATGTCTGAACGAGTAAAGGACATGTCAGGACAAGTCAAGCAATTTAAGGAAACTGAATAGCCGCTTTAATAACTTTTCTCTTTTTCATTTTACAAATGAGTGAGAGACAAAAACATTGTAAGATTCTTGTAAATAATTACGTTACTTGAAAATGTAAATTTTTGTTTATAGGGATATCATTTTGAAATTAGTCTTAAAAGAAAGGTCTTGACTCAAAACTATTTTACAAAAAGATTCAAGTCAATAGGGCATAAGCCCTTAAACTATAAAGTTTTTAAGATATTCAGAGAAATGTATTAAATTAATAGAATGAGTATCACACCTATAATTAAGATAACGCTTAGCTATAAAGATCTTTTGTTTATGATTATAGCTATCTATTGTCAGTATACTATTTTGTTGGTGTTAAATAAAAAAATAAATAAATATTAAATGCGAATCTGTGTTTATTGGTTTCTTTATATAAAAATTTTGAGAACAACTGGCAGTAGGCAAAAGGTCATTGTACGAAATTCTTTCTCTTCAGCGGTCGGACTATACTAGGCTATTGCAGTCCACTGCTGGACATAGGCCTCCCCAAGTTCACTACAGACATCCCGGTTTTGGGCATTTCTCATCCAGCCTACACCGGCAATCTTAAGTAAATCGTTCCAGCGGGCCGAAGGATGGGATGTGCTGCACTGCGTTTGACAACACGCAGTCTCCACTCCAGGACACGTCTGCTTCGGTGGCCATCGGTTCTGCGACACAAGCGACTAGTACACTGCCACTTCACTTGTTACTTCTAATTAGGTTTCTACGAAATGAAAATTAAGAATATTGCACAAAAAGTTTTTTTTCAGAAAGCGTAACGATCTTCTTCTTCTACGTTCTCAAAATATTTTGTTCATTACGAGAGGAAGAAGTTTTAAATTATGAAACCATAAAAAATAATAATCTCTCAACCATAGAAAATCTTTGTAAATTAGTAACATATTATTCCGAGAAGAGAAAGAGAGTGTGCAGTATATAAAAAAGTTAATAAATCTACAATGTCCAATTCATCATTCTTCTTCTTTCATCATATTAAAACAACGTAGCGACATCTTCCGTATGGTATAGGAAGTGATTATGTCATTTTTAATTTTTTATTTATATTGTTAGGTTGGTACTGATTTATTGATTATGTCGAATATGTTGCTAGACTTGCAATTTTTACCTGAAAAAGGGAATTTTTTTATTAAACACAGTTTGTAATCTTTAATGGTTTAGGTGTAGTTGGAGATATGATAAATGACAATTTTAAATAATTTTTTTTGCCAGTTAATTATTTTATTTTATAAAAGTAAAAAGATAACATCATTAAATAAGTTTTCGACTTGAATTGACAGAAATTTTGGAAAAAAAATAATAATTTAAAAAGTAAAGGCTGTTTGTATTGATTGATTTCTAACCGAAGCTCCTTGTGGTGACAATTATTTATTCTTGAAGATTCATCTAAAATCAATCTGACAGAAAAAATAATTTTATTTATGGATGATCTAGTGCGTGATAGAAGCTTTTTTGTTTAAATTAACAAAACGGCGGCCTCAGGAATTGTTTATAAAAAATTAAAAAAAAAAACTTTCGATCAGTTTTGACGTGACAACGTCTTATAAATTGGTTTGCCGGGTGACACTTCAAGAAACTGCGTTACGCTCCGCTCACGTTATGCGCTCACAATGAGAGCGAGTGAGAGGCACGCGGGCATGGTTAGCCCGCCTAAGAGCGAGAGAGACAGACATAAAAAGTGAATGAAATTCAGTGCGAGATTCTTTGTATAAATTAATGTTTTAAATATAATTCTTTGTATAAATAAATGTTTTAAATTGTTACTATTATTTCATCCTTCTTCCTACTATACGAATGAATATTCACATTAAAATTATTTTACCACTCAAAGTCGTTGTCACGTAAAACTTTCGCCCGTATACCGACTTTACAGGCAACCAATTTTTCATGTTTTTACTTTATTTTGGAAATTTATTTATTTTATAACTCTGTGAACTGAACAATAACTTATTTGTTGAACATATACATTCTTATCATTGTCATTATTTCAGATTGTGTTGTGTATATTACTTTAGGGGTGTTAATTAACCAGCTCTTGGCAACACTCAAGTCTTACAGAATACAGGTTGATTATTCCAATGATACAACTTGACAACTTAAACAGTATACGAATTTGTCGCTCATCGAATGTGTTGTGAAATCATGGAAAAAACATGTGGTTAATAAAATTGGTGATTTTTTAAAAAGTAAATAATATTAAGATTTCTTAAATCATTTACTTATTGTGTTTTTTTTTTAATATTTAATTTTAAAAGCAGCTCAATTAATTTTATTATATATAAAAAAAAATATATATATAAATCTTATACTATTGGAATTTGGATCTGAAAAGGTAATTGTATCACATTTTATATTATATTAGTAGTAATTTATCGGCGAGCGAATGTTCTAAAATATGGTTGGTGTTTTTTTGTATTCTCAAACTCAAACAAGCATTGGCGTTTCGCGAAGGCAATTCTTGGTACCTCTATAAAAAGACTAGTAACGATTTTCCTGATTACTAATGTACTAATAATAATAATAATAACGAGTCCGGTGTTAATGTTATGTAGCTTTGCGGATTTTTACTCTTTAAGTAACAGTAATATTAAATTAAATCAATTGTTATATGAACAAAATTATTATCAATTAAAATCTATAAGCTATGAGAATCTGCAATGCTTATGACTTGATGTTTACAAGGCTACTTTTTATATTACCGAATTGTGTATTATATTTAAATAAATTGTCCTTGTTGCTATTTTATTGCTTATTTTTTTTTAAATAGTATACCTTTATTTCAGAATTGATGGTGCAACTAAAGATGAAAGTTAATAAGAAATTGCTGCCAATCAAGGGGCACTTTTTCTTATTCAATGCAGGTATGTCTTTGTCTTAAAACATTCTAATATGACTATTATATCATATCATAATCATCGTCATTGTCGTATAACAGTCATAGTGTCTACCAGTTTTACGTTGGTTGAGTTTCCACAAAATTTTTTTTGTAGGCGACAGGTTATTGCTTTATTTGTAGCTTTATAACTTATCTTAAACCAGTATCTCAAACACAATAATCATTTTTATTTGTATCTTCTCCATTCTACACGACATTGTCGGAGTCAAATATGTTTTATTAGTATTTCTGAAACCTTTAAATTTACCAATCAGTCAATTAACTTTTCTTTATAAAAATAAACTTATCAACATAAACATTTTTGCAGTTTACTGTTAGGAATAAAATAAGACCCATATTATGAAAAGGAAAGGGAATTAAATCATATGAAAAAATAACGCTGACCTGCCCTGAATTTGTTGTTCTTCTTGTTGTCAGAAAGAAATAAATATAGTTTTTGAAACATTAATGTAATTGTTGTTATGAAGTAAACTCCAGTGCCTCTTCGGGGCTGATATACACACTTTATTATTTAAATGCTTGTATTTTCGTTGATTAAATACTAGTTTTTGCAATGCATATGTTCAACTGAGGTAGGGTACAGTAGGTACAGATAGTGGTGTTATGTTCCTGTGATGAGTAAGGTAGAGAGCTCCAGGCGATTGGGGATAAGGTCGACAATGCACCTGCGATGCTTCTGGTATTGCAGGCATTTATAGGCTATGGTAATCGCTTACCATCAGGTGAGCCTTAGCTTGTTTGAGGACCTATAGTACGAGATCCGGCTGCAAATTAGTGCACTCATATCATATCATGATATATAAATCTAATATTTTTTAAATAATACCTTATCAATAAAATTTTCATTTACATAAATATCCTGGGTTTTATTTTTCATCAATATTATTATTAATTAAACAACTTTTTTCGGATTTTATCGCGGTTTATTAAATATGCGGTTTATTTAATATGTAATGAACCGCGATAAAATCCGAAAAAAGTTGTTTCATTAAATGAGTAAAATTCGCGTAAACATTAGAAAACAATTATTATTAATTTTTTTGTTGTAATTTTTAAAATTGTCATTTTGAAAAGAAAGACATATCTTTTGCAAGTATTTATTAAGTCAATTCTATTACTTCCCTGTGGTTGAGAACACTAGTATCTGACGCATTCGCAATGACTTAAAAGCGTAGCACAGATGGTAATCGCAATCCTCGTCTAACAAATGTTGTTACACGCTCTTTTTCACTCTACTTTAAATAATAACCATTTTCAACAGTAGGCGACCCAAATTTGCGGCCGAATTTGGTTAAGTTATATATAGAAAAAATAAATAGAAAAAAAGATGTAAGAAAGGTGCGGCCAGGTGCACACGGCAACCGTTATTTTTCAGAATCTTTACATATGTTGCCGTGATGTCGACGGTATTTTATTTAAAAAACAAACAACGAAATTTTTTACCAAAAATCAAGTATAAAAATAATTTAATTAAAAGTACTAACGGACACATTTTGATAGGCAACCTGGTTGATATATTTTCTCCTAATCATAATTGTACATAAAAAAAATGTTTTTTAGCAGAACCTCAATGAGTGCACTAATTTGCAGCGGAATCTTAGAGCACTAGTTGTATAAAAAATACATGTCAATGATCTCCATCATTATCATATTATAGATTATACAACCAGCAATATCATTTTAACCTTTAAAAATATATTTAGAAAAAGACATATATAATATATCACTTTCATCAAAGTGTAATTTGGTTGTAAATGATAATTATGACATGAAATAAAAATGAATGAATTATGATACATTCATAAATATTTTTATTACTTTAAATTACAGTTGTTCTGATAACATTTACTGAATTATATTCAAATCCAGACAGATAACAAAAAATTACAAAAGTATAGTTGGTGGTATTAAGATCTCTGGGAGAGTCCATAATAGTTTCGGAAAATTGCTAGCAATTTTCCTGGTGTTGCTGGCATTTAAGCTATGGTATCTGCGTACCGTAAGGCAGAATCATATGATTGTTTATCTTTGTTACTTTTGAAGTAAAAAAAAAAGTGTATTAAAATTTTTCTCTATCATATTTAGATTGAGGACAAACATTAAGGTTTAAGCCGCTACTAATAGCTGATATATTTTCTATTTATAACCCATTTATATGTACATATAATTAAAAAAATAATATTAGGAATAAGGAAATATTGTTTGAAGTTGGTATAAATATATTATTCCTTATCTCCTTATAAGAATGGAGTTGTGCAGTCAGTTTTTGGGTGAATTTGTGAAACACAAGCTTGTTGCTTAAGATTTCTACTGCAGAGTTATCGATAGCTGAAATTTTAAATATTAAATATAAATTAAAGAATACAGCCACCCCATCTCTTCCCGTGGGTGTCGTAAGAGGCGACTAATGGATAACACAGTTCCAACCACCTCGGAACCTAAAAAGCCGACCGATGCCTCGATGGCGGGATCGCGAGAGAAAGAGCTAATGTGTCATACACCGTATACTACGGGTATCGTGCGGATATGCTTGTTTATTAAATATATATAAAACTAGCTGACCTGGCGAACTTCGTATCACCTTATTTTTTTCTGAAATATAATAATAACATAATATATCAAAATAAAATATAGCCTATCTTTTAAGTTGGATCAAACTGCACACGGTGTGCAAATTTGACTAAAATCGGTTAAGTAGTTTAGGAGTCCATTGAGGACAAACATTGTGACACGAGATTTATATATATTAAGATTATATTTTATAAATTAAATATATGTGTAATACAAATAAATATAATGTACATAAACTAGCTTTTGCCTGCGGCTTCGCTCGCGCAGGAAACCTACCTAAGGAAGTACCTAAGGATTAAGACTTATTTATTTAGTCTATGCTGAAAGTACTTAAAATACTACATTAGAGGTTCTGACTTCAGATGCTAACACGACGATGAGCTCACTCTCGAGCAGGCCACGTAAAACTGGCCGTGCGAGAAACAATCCCCCAAAGACCAATTCCTGATGTTTTCAGTGACTGACCCTGAGACTTATTGAGAGTTCAGAGTTTGTATTGGGAAACAATTTAATTAATTTTATGTCATGTCCGCCGTCTTATACTTCGAATTAACTGCCATTTTCGCAATCAACGTCCCCAAAAACATAAATAACGATACCCATGTCGATTATATATCAGGTCGTCGATATGCCAGGTGTAATACCATAATGAGGAAACCAGGATCTGATGATGGGATCCCAGAGAAATCAAGGGGAAACCTTTGAAAATCTTCATACCTTTTTACTAAGTGTACCGATTTTGATGATTTTTAATTTAATCGAAAGCCGATGTTTACCATGTGGTCATATTCAAATTTCACCGAGATCTGATTACAACTTTTGGCTTTGTCCGGGCCTACCGCCGGGGCGAGATAGGGTCGCGCTAGCATTCGCCATCTCGCCCAGGTGGACGACTGCTCACACGTGGTGGTTTTTTAATCAGTAGGAGTCTGACATAACCCTCTGGCACCCCCGTGCCGGAGGGCATCCATGATGGATTTACCCCACGTAAGGGGAGGGGGGGGGGGTTGCTAGTTCAAAATATGTTGCTACTTATGTTGTTGCTTACTTATAACTCTATATAACTTGTATCAATTCGATTCCTTATCGAACTAATGTAAAACAAGAAAAAGATAATGTATAATCTATGGGTCAAAAAACCGACCTAAATGTAATTAGGGCGTTAATCAAGGTTCCATTAGGCTTAAATAAACTAGATAATAGCGTTTTCGTTATCGTGGTTATTCGACTAGGCGTCCTTCGTGGTTTTATACGTTATCTTCGATATATGTCGTAGGGACGACTAGTGCGTTTGTTAATTTTGTTCGTCTACTTACGTTGTATTACTTGTCGATGTAATTGAAGTCGTTTTTTTTTTTCGTTTGCGAGCAACACAATTGTGATTATGTTATAATGTTTCTTCAATTATTGTGGTAGTTTCCAAAAAAAAAAGACTTCAATTTGCAGCGGCAAATATAACCTAATACAGAATATTAGGGAAACCTCGAAAATTACATACCTTCAATATAAATAATTGTGTACCTGCTACTGTACTAATTTTCTTTGTTTACCTTTTTACTATGTGTTTACTCATCCTAGCGTCTCTTTTTTTTTAATCAGTTTAAAAACAAAGAAACGAACTTAGTACTTCTTGTGAAGCAAACTAGTAACTGTTACTACAATTACTGCACGTATGTCCAAATAAACGTTTTGTTTGTAACTAATTCTCTTTTCTTATCTTAAACATTTCAATTCCCGTCGTATACTTACTCTCCATCGTTATCAAATGGAACAGATCTAGTAATAAATAAACGCTTAACGCCTAAATGTCCCGTGGTTATATGTTGTGGGGTTAAGAGTAGTCCCTAATTTAAAGGGGGATCGTTTACTTCCCACATACCAAGTTTTGTAGCGAAAATTTTGTAGGTTATATGTGACATTTAACACTAGCTGTCCGCCAGCGGCTTCGACCCCGTGGACTAGACACGCTTTTGGCTGTTTCGTTCTCTCTGGTTAAAATATCGACACCAACAATTTATACTACGCTAATTCGACTTTTCGATAAGTTTGTTTTTTTAATGCGAACTTGATAAAATGTGTTTTTTATATGTAATAAAAAAAATGTGAAATTGCAATGAATAAATTAACTATTAAAGATACCAAATTTCAAAAAGGTTTCTTAATTAATATAAAAGGTATCACGTTTTTCCCTTTTATAAGCCTGTATTGTAAAGTTCACTTTTAAGAGTTAGCTTAGTATAAATTGCTGGTGTCGATATAGCCTATTTCAAGGATAACGTAGCTTATATTGGTGAAAGAAATTTAAAAGTCGGTCAGGTTATAAGTTTATTATAATTGTCTTTGTTCTCAAACCAAAAAAAAATCAACTTCATTTTACTTGGGCAAGTATTATTTAATACAAATTATTAGGTAAAACTCATCAGATCTTGCTCAAATTTAACTGGGAAACCATCAAAGTCGGTACCCACTAAGAACTTATGAAGTGATAAAAAAAAAACCAACCGAATTACGAATCTTCCTCTATTTTTCGGAGTCCATTTTTTATGCCTAACAAATCGCTCCTCATTATAATCGCAGTGTAGGTGTATAATAAATAACTTTTTTTTCACAGGTACTGCGCCTCTTGTGCCGTATCTGTCAACGTATGCGAGACAGCTAGGTTTTACTTCAGCAACAGTGGGATTGATTTACACCGTCCTGCCTATATTTGGTCTCTTCGCAAAACCACTGTTTGGTGTTATTGCGGACAGGTAAGTGATAAAATGATAAAAAAGGTGCAATGCACGGCAAAAAAAAATAATTTCAGAAACCACTGTTTCCGATGTCGCTATGGAGATATTCGTGATTAACTTTTGACGTTTCTGTAACTTTTTGTGAACTGACGCTCAAGTCAATGCGTCCGCTATATTGGACAATGTCAAAATTACGTATAAATTTTATTGAAAATCGTAAATTATTAAACAAAATGACATAATTTTTCAAAACAAATTATAAAATACAAAGAGAAATTATTTGGGATTTAGATTGGTTTAATCAGCAGGAAATAAATGTTAAAACTAAATGAGTACATATTGGTAGTTATCATTGACGCACAATACCGAACTGTGCTAATGCTTACCTGGCAGGCCCGAAGGCCTGTTTGGGTATGGGCCTCGAGGTTACCCTCTTCTACCCGGGCTTTCATCACCGGGGCTTTGCCTCCGAGGGTAAAGCTTTAGATTAGGTAAAACCGAATTTCGGGACCGTGGGGGGATGGGGGGGGAGGAGAGGGTGGGGAATGCTACCCCTGGTACCACTGTCACACCTCAGAACCCCATGGTTATGGAGATATCCATGGTTAAAGTTTTGAGGTTAGAAGAAGAATTTCGAAAGTTAGAGGAACGCTTGGCTCCGGCGCTGCGGGAAGTGCAGCCCTTCCGCCCTTGCGTGCGAAAGCACGCTCACTCATGCTCCGTTCCGCGCTCCTCTACGCATTCGTTCGCGCGCTTTCGCACGGCGGGCGAGGGCTGCCCTCCCTCCGCGCCTCCGCGGCACAAAAAAGCACTAGGGGTAGGACTGACCAAGACCACGTGGACAGTGGGGTGCTCCGATTCGGTTTTGGGTATTTTTCGAATTTCTAAACCTATATTCTAGCACGCAATGTTACTAATTTTATTAGAATATTAGCGTTATTTTGTTTAAGTGTCGATTTGTCACACAATGCAAACAGTACGAGCTCAAAGGTATTATAATAGCTTTAAATTCTTCTTCTAACCTCAAAACTTTAACCATGGATATCTCCGTAACCATGGGGTTTTGAGGTGTGACAGTGTTACCTTGTATAGATTCCCCTACACCCTCCACCCTCCACACCCAAAAACCCCATAATTCGGTTTTACCTAATCTAGATCTTAGCCCCTCCGAGATCAAATATTTCGGCCTTAATGGGCCCAGGGTCTTATAGCCCTTGGGGTCTTCGCTTAAATAAATAACGGGCGATCTGAGGTCGGGAAGTGGTAGGGAGTGGTAAAAAATAGTGCGTGCGTACAAAGTACACCTGTCAGAAGTGAAACTTCTTTAGCAAACTAATTAAAAATAAATACATTAATAATTAAAAACTAAGGTGAAGCGGGACACGAGGCGGGTGACGACTGTACCGGACGAAGTAAGCGGTATCGTAATTAAAAAACGTTGCACATCAAAACGTCGCGCATCTTCGTGACGTTTCACCCGTAAAAAATTTACACTCATGTGCCGAAAGAAGCTTCACTTGAAGAACGGCTTATCTCGATTTCCTCGATTATCTTTGATTTTTTTTTTTTTTACGAAATTTGGTGATTACCTTTTTATGTCCCAAATATACTGTAATATTTTGATTAACAATATTTATTTTTTCACCTTATTTTGACCTCAATATCGAAAAATCACCCTAACTTTCATTTGAGAATTCTCACGTCAAAATTTCTTTTTTTTTTTATTAATGTTTTCAGAAAATTGATTTTTTCTTGGAACTGGAATATTAGGATTAGAGATTTTAAAATGCTTTTTATTTACTACAACATCTTATTGTCTATATCTTCACTATCAACACTATTTCATACATATTTATGTATAAAAAATCTACCTTAATTTTCCTTTTCAAATTTATTTTGTGTGTGCAGATAAATTTCGTTCGAAAATCATTCAATTCGTCTACAGACGACCTCTGTGCATGTTCGTTTTATGCACATCTCATTTTTTCCTGCTGTAATTTTAATCTTGAAAGTTATTAAATAAATTCCTCTTTGATTTTTTTACTTGTATCATAAATGTAAAAGTTCTAGTACTTGCTTCGAGTCGAGGTAGGGAAATGCCTTACCTTGCCCCACTGTGGATCAACCCATGACTATTATAATAAATATTTTTTCCGTTAAATAATTATTAAAAAAAAAACTTCTTTAAATTAAATTTTTGGATATTTCATTTCAATCTATCAGGATGGACGTGTATGATGTGTTACTCCTTTACACGAAAAGAAGTTTCAGAATATAACATTTACCAACATTTATCCTGAAGTTTCTACATGATTGTATAATCAAATCATTTAAAAAAAATGCAAAAAACTGTTACTCGCGGCTTGTATTAAACAATTAGCACACTTTTATTATCGTGATGTAAAGATACAAAATTTAGACTTGGCGACGACCGAATCTAATCAAGATACAGATATACGTTATATCACAACTGTAGAACTGAATTATGACTTATACCATCTTTCTGAAGATTAAGATAATTCATGATAATGTAACAATAAATTTTAGGTTATATTTTAATATAAAATAGCTCAAAATTAATTTTTTGTATGTTTAACCATATACACACCGTAATCTGTTCCTTAAGTGGGCAACTTAATTTCTGTGTTTTAGGAAACATCTGGCCAATATAAATAAATATTTTTAGTAATAAGCCATATTATATATAACATATTATTATTTAATCTCTATAGTAAATTAATTGTACATGAATCTTGTCTAGGCAAGATAAGACAGATTATTTAGGACAAAATTATTTTCCCTATGTTTGTTTACAAAGGTGTATATTTCTTATCTTCACGGTAATCAAACAGTAACATAATAAAAGCCTATACTTTCATAATCATTTACAATTTTACTGTTGTGTTTTAATACTTGCGATATAACTTGACATTGTTTTAGAGTTGATTCTATTTCGTTGGTAAAAACTTAATCTACATGAATATACAAATTTATTTATTTTAATCTACTTTTTTTTGTACCCAAAATAAATTTACACAACAATAAAAAAGAAATGCACAATAGGATAGCCCCTTTGGTAGAGGCTAGCTATAAAAATAGCATGTTTAAACATGATTATAATTCAGACTAGAATGTAAAAAAAAAAATCAACAATGTGTATCACACGTCAAAGCAAAAAATATTTATTTATTAATTTGGTACATAATAAATGGACCTTTAATTACAGTATTATAGACAATTCTTTTGAAGATTAGAAAAAATTATACAAACACATGAACATCAATGCAATAATGACAATAAATATGCATTAAAAAAAATTATAATTAAGACTCCATCATACATTTTTTTGAATGAAGTGTGGAAAACCCCAAAGTTTGTTGACATTTTTTTATGTCGATACAGCTAAAAGACCTTATCATCAGGTTAGAACAATATACTTACCCAAAATGTAACCTAGATATATCCTTGAATTTTTATAAAATGATTATTTCTTGTCAATTATTGGTAGTAACTAGAATCTAGGGTAAGGTTAAAGATCTTTATTTTCTCATTTAAAAACCATACAGTCATTTGCATGAGAAATAACATTATTAGGGTACCAATAATAACTTCGAAAAGAAATAATTTATCCAACATACTTGTAACGAAAAAACAAGTCCTTTTAAAGTATTTACGCTTATCCATATATTGTAAGAATTTACTTTGTCCGCTCTCCCATATAGACAATTGAGATGCCATACATCTTTTTCTTATATTCTCATGTATTATGATGACCATTAAGCGCGAGGTTTCCAGACAACGCTATTCTAGACTACTACTGACAAATTTATTAAAAATCTTTATATTTTGTAATTTAATTGATACGCTCTCATTAAATTAATAAGAAAACGTAGAAAACTTAATCTCTACCAAATTTTGCTCCAGGTTTCAAATTCAAAAATTGCTGTTCCAAGTATTCCAATTAGTAATAATAGTAAGTTTCTCGGCCATATATTTCATACCGGGAAATGTAACGAAGGCGACCGTTGATCTCGATTGCGGTGATGGAGCGTCGATGCTCAGAAGTTGTTACAAAGACGCTGGTCAGATAGATCAGTGTAAGGTGAATTCGCTCGGCAAGGATAATACCACAAGTGTCTGCAAGGTATTTATTTATATCGACTGCAGATTGCCAATAATGAGTCTTTAACAATTTCGACTCTTAAAAACGTTAACTGGTATATGCTATGTTAATGTAAATATTTTTTAATACCACTGGGGACACGAATATCATTACAGCCTATATAGTCCACTGCTGGACATAGGCCGCCACAAGTTCACGCCAAAAATAGCGCGAACTCATGTGTTTTGCCCATAGTCATAGAGAGGTTGGTGACCGCAGGGCTGGCTTTGTCGCACCAAAGACGCTGCTGCCCGTCTTCGGCCTGTGTATTTCAAAGCCAGCAGTTGGATAGTTATCCCGCCACCGGTCGGCTTTTTAAGTTCCAAGGTGGTAGCGGAACTGTGTTATCCCTTAGTCGCCTCTTACGACACCCACGGGAAGAGAGGGGGTGGCTTTATTCTTTAGTACCGTAGCCACACAGTACACGAATATATGGTCGCCTAATGTTAAGAGATAACCATAGTCATTGCCTACACCATCAACTCTAGGAGCTAACTAAGTGCGTAGTTGCTGACCCTAGAGCTCTGACTACATTACTCTCAACAGGTAAACAACACTTTTTTGAAAGATGCTAAGTACCCATATATTCACCTGTAATCTTCCGAAGGTTTAGTAGCTTCCCCCGTCGGTCTGCTCAAAATTTTAAGCAAGATATTACCCATTGTGCCCTACCTCACAAAATAATAAATTAATAAAAATAAACTCTCTCTTTCAAGGGTTGTTGGTACAATTACAGCCCCAGATTTTGAGGGTAATATTTATGTGTATTACTTTTTATTATCTTAGGAACAGACAACAACACGTGGATGTTATATATTTATATTTAATATACTATCATATTACAGATGAACTGCGACATGGATTCCCCGGACATGTGGCAAACAGTTTGCGAACACTGGCACATACCTAGCTACTGCTACAACAACGTGAACTCTATCGTGTACAAGGCAAGCATAAGTCATATCATGGAGGCTGATAAGTGTGTCCGTTTTAATGCATCCATCGTTGAACTTAATGGTAAGAATTTTTTATTTATTTATTTAATATTGGATGATGAATTAACAATATATTTACAGTATTAACAGTAAAAGTATTAACAGTTGATTAGACATTTGTGTTTTTGTCGTGAGTGCTTATAAACACTGTTTTCTCTACAAGGTCCTTTGAGTTTGAGGCTTGTTTCAGTAACTTTTTGACCTCTTCCCTGTCCTTGACACAGAGTGTCACACTTATGAGATATCTCCTACCTAGTGTGCCATTACATATTTTTCAATTTCACACCTGTAAATTATTATTTATTAAATTACATAGTCTGGCCATAAATACTGTCACAATTAAAAATAAACGAAATATTTATATTTGAATTTGGAATCAGTCATTTTTATATGATTGTTGTGTTTTAACAATTTCGCGAAATAAAATAGTAAAGTATTTTGTTGGTATTTAAAATGGAGTGGGTTGATAAAGAGAACTGAATCGCTCTGATTGCATTACACAAAGTAGGTATGGAGCTAAATACAATTTTTAAAACTCTCCATACGCTTTGTATTTGTCAAATGTACCATATGATATAAATGTACATTTGATTAATATGTTTAAAACCTCCTCTGCTTGTGACAGAAAAATATCTGGCCGTTCTTCGTACGAAAAAGGCGATCAAAGCAGTGAGGGAAATAATTTGAAGAAACGCTTCCATAATAGCTTTCTTAGAAATTCTTCATTATCAACATTGGTTTCCGGCCGTCCTTGCCTCCGGGGCTTGTTCTGCAGGTCGAAATTTCCAGAACGAAAACGTTGAAACCAAAAACGCAGTGCTTTCTTTTGTGTCACCGCACCCATACACATCATTAACCCTTCGAGCCGTTTCTGCAGCACACCAGTGCACCAGCCAAGGTGGAACTCGTACTCATAAATAACACGTCAGGCTTTCCATTTTGTAAACCGAGTGACGCAAAGATTAAAAACAAGAGAGGATAAAACAAATGAATTAGAGTTTTCGAAACGCAAATACATGAGTAAAAAGCTGTATAAATTTGAATTTGGAATTCTTAACCAAGGAGGATATTTGAAATGAAAGTGGCCAGAACGACAAAACGCCAGTTTCATGTAAGGACCTAATATATGTATATTACAAAAAAAGTGTTTATATCAGCCGGGTATTATCTAAAACAGGAGTTACCAACCAGGGGGCACGCTTCCCAACGGGAGGGGGGAGGAAGTGTTTGTAACTTTTTTTTTATACCACTGAGGTGGCAAACAGGCAAGAAAAATCAAAAAACCATGTATATTACACACGTGGTAGAAGTGAAACCTTCAAAAATAGATAATGAGACGAATGTAAAATTTCAAAAGATAATTGTAGATTTTAGTAATGATCATAGTGATACAACGTTTGATGGTTATTTTACATTTTATTCGTATATATTACATAGATTTATTCAGACTCAGAGCTTACATTTTCGATACCAACCACCAATATGGCACATGACAAGAAATCCATTTGTTGTCGATGTGTTACAGTTACCAGAAGTTTAGGAAGAATTTCTAGAAATGAAGGCTGATTCGTCAATGAAAGATGACTTCCACCTTTTGGCATTGGAGCAATTTTGGATCAAAAGATTGCCTGTTAATTCGAAACTTGCCTCTCTTGCTTTACGAGTACAAGTTCCTTTTTTTTCTACTTGTGTGAGACAGGCTTTTCTGCTCTTAGTATAGATTAAAACTAAACAGTGAAATCGTCTTGATGTCGATAGCGACCTGATGATAGCTCTGACAAAAACAGAACCTAGAATTAAGCAACTGGTTCTGAACATGCAATCTCAAATGCCTCATTAGTACCTACTCTTATTTTATTATTATTATTTTGATAAAACATTTATTATTTTAATTTCAAAATTTAAAAATTGTTTATTATAATTAAAATAAATGGTTTTTAAGTACATAATGTGCGTTTTTTTTGTATTTATTGAAAATTGTATTGAAATTTATTGAAATTTGTATTGATGTAAAAGGGGGGGGGGGGGCATGAAAAATTATTAATAGTCTGAGGAGCCTCAACAAAACAAAGGTTGGGTTGACACTAATAAACACTAAGGCTACCTTAGAAACAGACCGCGTGTGTATGTCAAACATGTCTATATAAGAATACTTGATTTAATTATATTTATTGTTTCAGACTTCCAATATTCACCAAAATGTCGAAACAGTTCAGGATATGTTGAATTGAACGAACCCTGCACGGCTAACTGTGATAATGACAATCTTTCACAATTAATAAATACAAGTAAAGTCAATATGACTTGTCATGATGAAATGGTCGATTTTCGTTTCTGTTCATACGATAGTAGTCAACTATCTACTGTTATGAATGGAAATGACTCTCTTGGTGATTGTGATGTATGTAATTTTTTTTTTAATCATCTATATATAAAAATGTTAATTTTTCTTAATTATTTTTAATATATATATATATATATATATATATATATATATATATATATATATATATATACTAATATTATAAAGATGAAGATTTTGTTTGTTTATCTGTTTGTTTGTTTGAACGCAGTAATCTCAAGAACTACTGGTCCGATTTGAAAAATTCTTTCAGCGTTAGATAGCCTATTTATCGAGGAAGCCTATAGGCTATATCAACAAGGTAACATCAATAGGAGCGGAGCACTAATGAAGAATGTTCCAAAATCGGGACTTTTTTCCAAGTAACAATTAAATGCGGACGAAGTCGCGGGCAGTAGCTAGTATTTTGTATAACTAGGTCGGCAAACAAGGTACGGTTCACCTGGTGATAACCAATTACCGTAGCTTATAGACGCCTGCAATACCAGAAGCATCGCAAGCGTGTTACCGACTCATTCCGAATCGGTGGTAGCTTTACGTCTACAAATATAATAATTTATTTTTAAAGTTTTAATTTGTAAAATGACGATTCGAAAGTGCTCTTGGAGTCTATTTGAATAAAACTGTTTTTTATTTTGATTATTCTCCGATCCCCCCCCCCCCCATAAGCTTTGGTCACCTTATTCACCAACAAGAACACAACACTGGTTGAAAACAGTATTATTTAGCTGTGATCTTCTGTAAGGTCGAGGTACTACCCCAGTCGGGCTCCTCCATATTTTGTGCCGGAAATGTCTTGCCGTGCCCTACTTGCAACCCTGTAATTAAATATTTTAATTTATAGTACAATTTTCATATAAGTTACATTAAATATAATCGGCATAAAAGCTTTTTTTTAACAAATATATTTAATGAATACAATTGCTTTTCAGATGACATGTGCAATAAATTCTCCGCTAGTGATAATGGAGATATGTGAAACATGGAACGCCGATACCGCCATTACTTGCCAACCGAAAAATATTAATGAACTACCTTCAAATTTGACATTTGACGCGACATTATTGCTACACAAAACACTATCGGAACACAAATGCGTTTATATTGAAGTCGATCATATACAACTGATTGATGGTTTGTATATATTTTTTTTTGTTTGTTTTTGTACTTGATATAATTAGTTTTTATTCTCAAAACAAAATAATTTTTTCGCTAGGCTTTAGATTAAGAACCGTCATTTGCAGTTTGATAGGCTAGGGCTTTTTTTTTGTAACGAAATTATGTCGATAATCAGTCTAATTTTGTAGTTAGATTGGTTAGGGTTATTTTTTTTTTATGTAACAAAATTATGTCGATAAACGGTCTAATTTTGAGCTTAGATAATTCGACGGTTCTTAATCTAAAGCCTTACCATTTTTTTTACATCGACAAGTACGAGTACGAAAATGAGTACATCAATCAATAATTAAAAAAAAGTAATAGAAATGTTTTAAATTTGTTTGTATCTTTCAGGTTCAACACATTACCCGTATTGCGTATCGAAGATAGAGCACAATCCATTACTACACGAATTTCACTCATTCTGTACCATTGAATGTGATAATGATGAGGTACGTTTAATATGTATTTTTGTGTTACCCACACATTAGGAACCGAATTTCGCTTAAACCGAATATAAAAATCATCATATCAAAAGTTTCGATGTAGCGGGTACATCGTTCCATAGCTTAATTGGCTAGAGCGCCGACACGGTCAGTCGGAGACGCGGGTTCGATCCCCGCTGAAGCGGTCAATTTTTGATATGATATTCAAAAATGTATTTTACGTAACGTACGGTACGTTTATTTATTATTTACAGTATTTTACGTATAAACAATTTGAAATATTTCACAAAGAAATATATGTTTCATATTAATTTATTGATTTTAAATTGGAAATTGTGGGTAGTATACGTGGATTAGTTTAACGTGTGTCAATTGTATTGAGTAAAAAGCTCTATCAATGCTGTTCTAGGAATCGTTTCTTTTTATAAGTAGTTTGTTTATGTGTTAACGGGTAATATTTTCGTGGTTCAGTCAAATTGGTTTCGATGACTGGTTCTTTTTAAATAATTTATTTTTCTTTTCATCTTATGTACCTTATTTTTGTGATACATTTCGACTCGATGACAAATAAATTTGTCATTGGCTTAAATAATTTGTCTAACTGCCTAATATTATTTAAAGGGACTACAGGAGCTAAAAGCATGTTTTATAAGCGTTAAATTATATGATACACTGCAGTAAAAAAAAAACCAAAAGTATACAATACTCTACAGGATATATGCTAGTTACATAGTTAACTAAAACAATATGTTTCAAGTACGATAGAAAAAAAATATAAAGGTACTCTATATAATATATAAGATATGTATTAGAATGCTAGGGCTTAAGCTCGCTTTACGATGGCGTTCACGTTGGTGGATTTAACCAACTTCCAAAAAAAGAGGAGGTTCTCAATTCGACTGTATTTTTTTTTATGTATGTTACATCAGAACTTTTGACCGTGTGGACCAGACCGATTTCGACATTTTTTTTAATCGAAAGGTGGTGTGTGTCAATTGGTCCCATTTAAATTTATTTGAGATCTAAGAACTGCTTTTCGAGTAATATCTAATAATGCGTTTTTACTTGACGCTTTTTTCACCGACCTACGTTGTATTATACCGCAAAACTTTTTAGTGGATGTACCGATTTTGATAATTCTTTTTTTGTTAGAAAGGATATATCCCTAGTTTAGTACCATGATAAGGAAACCAGGTTTGATGATGAGATCCCAGATTAATCGAGGGAAACTCTCGAAAATCCGCATAACTTTTTACTGGGTGTACCGATTTTGATAATTAATTTTTAATTGAACCGAAAGCTGATGTTTATCATGTGATTACATTAAAATTTTATCGAGATCTGATAACTACTTTTTGAGTAATCTTTGATAACGCGTAGTTACTTGACTATTTTTTCGTCGATCTACGTTGTATTACTCGATGTAATTGAAGTCGGTTTTTTTTTTTCGTTTGCCTGCAAAAACAATTATTTTTCCAGGTAAACGATGTGTTCCGGGCAGCGACAGAGAGTCATATAAATGTGACGCAATACACTAAACAGTTTTGGTTGTTCTTCTTAATGATGATCATCAGTTGGATCGGACAAGCGGTTGTAGTGACGTTCGCTGATACTATATGTTTTAATTTATTAGGTAATTGTGGTTTGAATTATTTAATATATATGTATGAATGTAATATGTATATAGAGTAAAAATGAATCACTTAATTTGTACCTATTTAATTTCCTACTTATTCTAATTTTAGCAAACGTTACCTCTATAATTCGTTTCACATATTGCAAGACAGGGCGACATTTGTTAGACCAGCTATTTAAAAAACTATATGTTGTAAAAACAAAAATATATCAATATCATAGAATACATTTTTTCAAAGTATGTGTAGTTTTTTTTTTTTTTTTTGTGGAATTTAAATTTATTTATAAAGAGAAGTGTTGGTGTTTAATGTTATACATTTATATTTAGTCCTTTGATAATTGCAACATATTAAATCAACTGATTGTTTTTAATTTACTGACTGTTACGTTTTTCATGGCAGAGTTATACTAAGAGATAGATTAAACTCTAGAAATAAAGGTCTGTCTAAATTATTTACCACGTGATTTATATAATATTTTTAATAATATACACAATTGCAGGTACAAAAATATCACACTACGGTAAACAAAGGCTATGGGGTTCGGTCGGTTGGGGCATATTCTCACTAGTAACCGGGACCCTCATAGACGCATTCAGTGAAGGCTCGAACAAGGACTACACTGTTGCTTTCGTCCTTATGTTTATATTCATGTTGGGTGATTTGATTGTCTCCTGCTTTATAGAGGTATATAAGATTTTTTTTTTTTTGACATTGACAATATCATGTCATTGCCACATACACAATACAGATATGTAATATATTTTTATTACCTGAATTGTATTGAATTCGTTAATGATAAAGTTTTATAAATATATTGTTTAACGAAGAATATTGACTGGGCTGTTGGTATCATTGGTGTAGAAGTGATGAGGGTACCGTGGTTAGTATCCTAACTAATTATGTAGTATATAGAAACAAATAAAAAGTACAAAACAATGTATTTATTTATTTATTTTATATACTTTATTGCACTCAAAAAATAGATATAAAACACAAAATAATAGAAAGGTTTGGAAATGGAAATGTAAAGAACCGTATCCCGAATGGGGCCATTTTGCGTCCATTAATGAAACGTATACGGTTGGTATACCAACGGATAGGCGTTTACGAGTAAATTCACGGAAAAATAGTTTCATTTTTATTCGAAGTGGCCGTATGATTATAGGTAACTTCTGCATCTTCAACCCACCAAGTTGGTGCTCTAGCCAATTAAGGCAATTAATTAATTTTTGATATTATGACTTCATAGCCCAGAACCCGTACTATCCAAGACACGGTTCTTTGTCAGTCATAGACGACTATGTAAAGATGTTCTTATATTTATTTTAATTTTAAAAATATTTCTTTCAAGGTCGAATCAACAAAAATGTCAGTCAACATATTAGCAGATGTCGGATCTATACTGTATTCAATACCTACGTTTATCTTCATAATGTGGACAATAGCTGTGGGTATGTGTACGGGATTGATATGGCAGTTTTTATTCTGGCTTATTGAAGATGTGGCCGATGGTACTTGTGACGGTTCGGACTATGTGAAGACATTGCAAGGATTGGTCAGTGCGATACAAATGTTTGGAGGTGAAATGCCTTTTATGTTTATATCAGGTAAGTCTGTATATAATAACTAGCTGACCCGGCAATCGTTGTCTTGCCGCTAAACGCTATTAAAAATAGGGGTTGATGGTAGAGGGTTGAAAATTTAGGGTTGTATGTATTTTTTAATGTTGTATCATAAAAAAATTTTGTCTAAAAAATAAAAAAAATAAAAATTAGGGGTGGACTACCCCTAACATTTAGGGGGATGAAAAATAGATGTTGGCCGATTCTCATAGATACCGGATAAGCACAAAAAATTTCATCAAAATCGGTCAAGCCGTTTCGGAGGAGTATGGCAACGAAAACTATGACACGAGAATTTTATATATTAGATTAGAAGCACTGAATTACAATACATATAACTATCACGATTCAGCCTGTTACATCTCACTCCTGGGCATAGGCCTCTATGTACGGTCGGCCAAAAAAGTGGTGTACCAGTTTTGATTTGGTTTCCTGGTCATCGAAAATTACAACAAGATTCGTTATTAAAAGATATTACTGCAAGAGACATATAATAATGACGTAAACCTAATTGATAATTATTCATACGTCATTATTACACGTGACATTTTAAACTCTATTAGGTATAAATAATATCGTTATCAATAATCAGATAAAGACGGCAATAGAAGTTGTCAGATCGATCTGCAAGCGAAACTAATCTTTATCAACTATGAATCAGCAAGCGGCATTCAACCTTAGGGTGGTATACCACTTTCTTGGCCGACGGTAAATAAAATTATCAATTTCTATATAAAATTTAATATTCCAGGCTACCTCCTAAAGAAGATAGGACATATAAACTCTATGACGCTAGTTCTGTTCGCATTCGGAGTACGTCTCTTTTTGTATTCATTCCTGACAAATGCCTGGTGGATCTTACCCATTGAACTGTTCCAAGGTATTTTACATTTGTAATTATAATGCCGCATGCATAAATGCGTTTTCGTCTGCAGTTTTATATTTAATTTTAAACTTTAATATAAACATGTTTAAAGATAATGATTCTTATAACTAAAGGTTCATTTAAAATTTTAAACTAATAAGTAATAATTATAACAAGCTCTTATTTTGTCTTATACGACCTTAGCAATACTGTTATTAAATCATATAAATATAAAACCATCGATTGTCTTTTTTTGCAATCAATAAATAAATAAACGCTTGACACGCGTTGGCGCAGCGGTAATAGAACTGGCTGTTGTGCTGGCGGTCGCGGGTTCGATTCCAAGTTACGACAGATTTTTGTATCGACCATATAGATGTTAGTCGTGGTCTGGGCGTTGTGTTTGTGTATTGTGTGTGTTTCCGGACCCCCAACACAGGAGAAAATCCTACTGGGGGATTCGTTGAGTGTGAAGCGATTATTATTATTAATAACACCCAAAGGCCTAGTCTGGGTATATTTACCCCTGTGTCGGGGATCCGGGAACATTCAATATACAAGCACAAAAGCCCAGAAAACGAAAAATATCTCCGTGGCCAGTACAAATGTTTACCATGTGTGGGGATCAAACAGTCAGCGCTGTAATGGCTGTGCCAACGCGTCGTCCACATATAAAATATAGATTTCAAATTACGTGACAAATAATAGAGTAACTTGAAAAATTGAGACTTTAAAAAAGTAGGTTCTCAATTCGACTGTTTTTTTTTTAAGGTATTACTTTTGGCATGTTCTACCCAACTATGACGTCATACGCCAACGTTTTATCCCCGCCGGGAACAGAAACTACTGTCCAGGTAATTTAAATATTAATTTTATCTGTAATAATTTGTTTTGAAATAAGTGATATCGTAAATTGTTACAATAATATTAAACCTGTAAGTGTTGGAATTTATTACAACTTTATTTCATATGTTAGATTTTGTTTTTATTTTTATTGATAATATTCAATAGTATATAGAAAAATAATGTTATTTAATTACCTAAAATGAATAATATTAAGCAAAAAACTAGGTAGGATATAGACAATATTTTTTGTAGTTATACTTCTATTCACGCGTTAGGGAATAATTATGAGAGAAAATATTACGATGCTCGCGCACACCGTCACGAAAAAAACCGACGCTGAAGCTATCTAGTCAACGAAGAAGTAGTTAGCAACGTGAAGTTAGCTAGCCAATGAAGTATAACTTCTTAAGTGCGTACATAAGTACACACACATTTTTTTATCAAGTTGTATCAATGTTTCCACAAGGTCTTAATTGCGAGCAAATTTTTTGATATTGTCAGTCAGTCAGTCAGTCAGTTTAGCCTATTGCAGTCCACTGCTGGACATAGGCCTCTCCAAGATCGCGCCAGACATCCCGGTTCTCGTCAATCCTCATCTCCAGCCTACACCGGCAATCTTACGTAGATCGTCGCTCCAACGGGCTGGAGGACGTCCCACACTGCGTTTGCCAAGACGCGGTCTCCACTCTAGGACCCGTCTACTCCAACGGCCATCGGTCCTGCGACACAGATGACCAGCCCACTGCCACTTCAACTTGCTAATTCTGTGGGCTATGTCGGTTATTTACGTTCTCTCGCGGATAATCTCATTTCTAATCCTATCTTTGAGAGAATCCCCAAGCATAGCCCGTTCCATTGCACGTTGAGCGACTTTAAACTTGTGGACCAGTCCCTTCGTCAGTGTCCACGTCTCGGTTGCGTATGGTTAACACAAGCAGGACGTATTGCTCGAAGACTTTATTCTTCAAGCATTGCGGAATCTTCGAAGTGAAGACTCGACGAAGAAATTTTGATATTGCTTCGCCAATATTGATAAGGTCCAAACCCTCAATGCAGGGCCGTTCAGAACATACGTTCGTAAATAACGCTGATATTCTGACTTTCATTTACGCATCAATAGTTGATACGAAACATAGCACATGTTTACATATATATTTTAAAGATAGCCAGAATAATTTATTATCTCAGATTACATATCAAATCACTTCAAGTTATTTGAAAATATATTTCATTTAACATCCCTTATTATCAAAACTAGCTAAAACTCTCAGATAAACTATTGTTTTTGTTACAGGGTCTTGTAGGCGCTGTCTTCGAAGGGGTAGGTTCATCCCTCGGTAGTTATATAGGAGGCGTGTTGTACGAAAACTACGGGGGTTGGAATACATTCCGCTGGTTCGGCTATGGGGCATTCGTATCCTGTATTCTCCACGCCCTAGCTCAGTACCTAACGAAGAACAAACACCCACAAATGGGAATGACTCAAGGTAAATCGGTAGAATAATTTCATTAAATTCGTTTAGTTTATGAGATTAAATATATAAAAAAGGGTCTAAACTCTAGACTATTAACATTTTTAGATATAGTCGTAATTTACTCTTTTACAGTGTTAAAAGTTCACAGTTAAACATATATACTTTTCTGTATTAGTACATGGATACAAGCAGAATTATAAATCATATTATCAGCACGAAAACCAATTTTGTGCCGATAATATTATTTCAGATCAGATTTTTTTTAAATATGTGGTTTTTTTTAAATGCCTCTCGCTTGTACCTACGTATACAAGTTGTTCGACTCCTAACTGTGTTACTTCAAATGTCCTTCTGTAACCTACAGATGCGCTACGTGTCTGTTACACCTGTAATAGATCACGTATCACGTGAATAAACAGTCCATTATTAAGTTTTACTTTGTTTCAATAGACTAGCTTTAACTGAAGTAGGGCACAGCAGGAAATTTCCTGCTCAAAATATGGAGCAGCCCGACTTTCAAGCAGTGTTGTGTTCCTGTTGGTGAGTAAGGTGACCAGAGCTCCTGGGGTTTTGGGGATTGGGTCGGCAACGCGCTTGCGATGCTTCTGGTGTTGCAGGCGTCTATAAGCTACGGTAATCGCTTACCATCAGGTGAGCCGTACGCTTGTTTGCCGACCTAGTGACATAAAAAAAAGGTACATCGATAGGCTTGTTCCGCATGATACTATCCGTGAGCTGCTAAGCATGGCTGGAATTTACAAAATATAAATAAAGACGGCTCTGAAATACAATAAAAATATTTGAAGGAACGCAGTTGGAGGCGAAAAATATATATATTTATTTGATAAGGATATAAAAAGCTTCATTTTAAATGAATTTGTCCATAAAAAAATAATAATTGTATTTTATTTGGTTTTCTTATTTTTAGAAATAAAATTTCACTCATTACTTCTTCAAAATTCCAATCCTGAGCTTGGATAAAAAAAATATAACAAATAAATAATGCTAAATATATTACATAAATATTGAAAGAATTTAATATCTAGGAATCAATATTATTTTTATATGCAAAAAAAAATTGATAACTAAAAGACAAGAGAATAAAAATATAGAAAATTGTCTGCATTCCCACTAAGAAGGAAATTACTCGTATTAATTGTTTATTTGATAACATTAATTTGTAATTGTATAGTTAATATACGAAAATAAATATAACCACAATTAATTAGTACTGGAAAAATGCAAAACATTTGAATTTTTTTTTACATCGGTTACAAATTCGTTTAAAATGAACTTTATAACGTTACATAAGAAATTATATACGTATTTTTGTAAAGAAAATTTAAAAAAGCCAGTTATTCCTTATGAAAAAACTAGTTTAAAAGCTAAGGGAAGTTTCCTAACATGTAGCCAAATAAATAACCTGTAAGGTTTTTACTTATAAGCAAAATGTTTTTGAAACATATTGACTAAGGAGTTTTTATGAATTGGGCATTTGTTTTTTATTATTTTTTCTTTATATTATTCGTATTAAGTACGTTACTTTTTTTTAACAAATGTGACGAAAATGTATCTACATTAAGTTTCTATTCAACAATACGATCGAATTTTATGAATCATGAAATTATAAATTTCTCACTCTGGAAGTTGATTCTCTGTGATAATATTGTAGTTATCCACAATGAAACTTGGTTAAGTCGCCCCTGAATGTCTTAGAAATACCCTGTTATTGATAACAAGCTGACCAAACTAAATATATTTGCTATCCGTGAATATTCAGATTTTTATAGTTCTGGTATTTTCAAATATTGTAAGCTTGACATTGGATTTCTTGCATTATTTCTTACTGTTCAATAAACATACTGTAGTGTGACGACGTCAGGCTTAAACATTATATAACTTGCTTATTAATAACATTTTAAATTTCTCCTGCCCCTGTTAACTATCAATCAAATAGAGCCTATATAAACAACAAAACTCATTGGAAATACAGATTTACAGGTTTCATTGTATATTTATTTCATCATACATATATCATGTCTCAGTTAAGAACATAGAGAATAAAAGTCCCTTTATATATTATATAGTTTTAAGGTTTCTTTTAATGTCAATTTGACAGGTCCATTACAGAGTCGTATTTTTATTTTTCGTATTTTTTTTTTTTGAGATTGAATTTATTATTTGGCTGTGTTATCATATAATATTATATTCGGTTTATAATTTTATATTTGTTTCATAAAAAAACATTATACCGAAAAAATTAGAAGATCTTTTTTTCTTCACATAAATCAATATCTTAGGAATATATGTATGTGTAATGTATATTCTAGAAGAATGATCATTAGATGATCGATTTATCAATTTTCGAAGTAATTAATATACACAAATATGTTTAAAATAATGTACTATACCTCATTTTTATTAAGATATTAATTCAAGGGATCCCAAGAACAAAATCATGCCTTTTATATTGTCTAATTATTGTGCTAGAACCACTGTACATAAATACTGAAGCGTTAATCTACTGTAAAAAATTCTAAACTTAGATTAACGCTACACTTAAACAAAATTTGTGCAAAACTAGCTGAATTTCGTACCGCCATATTTTTGTTTTCCATGAATATGTCGATTTTTTATTAAACTTCTTTATTAGAACCTTGACCTGACAATGACGGACACAAAAAAAAAATATCCATTTTGTTACACTCAATCAAAAGTTATATGGGCACGTACAGTGTGATATTCATATATTAAAATCCGTTCAAGAGCCATGTTAACATATTATTTTTCTCCATACAACTCGGTCGGCAAACAAGACGATTCACTTGATAGTAAGCAAATACCATAGCGTATAAACGCCTGCAACATCAGAAGCATCGCAAACGCGTTGCCGAAAATGCCCCCAATCAGGAGCTCTGGTCACATTACTCACTACAGAAACAACACTCCTTGAAAACAAAATTATTTATCTGTGATCTTTTGTAAGGTCGAGGTACTATCTCAGTCTGGCTGCTCCAGATTTTGAGCAGGATATTTCTTGCTGTGGCCCACCTCAGTTAATATATGTGTATAATCATTTCTCTCATTAGATTTTGTTTTTGGGACCCTTTGAAATAGGTGTAAAAGAAATGCCTGAAAGACGTCAAAACACCATCTTATTTCCATCATCTTATAAGAAATTAAAACGTTGATCCTTAATTACTTTTTATCGATAAAAACACAAAAGGGTGAAAATAAATAGTAGTAGTAAGAATAGTAAATATATATAGTAATAGTAATATTAAGCGCCTTAAAATATTAAGCGTCTGTTTCATTAGTTCTGGATAAAGTTCATCCTGCACAAAAGTTATTAAGTGCAGGATGTAATATACAGGCCATTAGTTTCATCTTAATTATTAAATTACAATCGTGAATTAAAATATCCCACAAGTATGGTAATAATGTATCATAAAGTTTTCTCTGTTGGATACTGTCATACGTCGGATCGTTTTTACAGTAAACCGTGAAACAGACCCTTAAGATGTTAAGCTGCCAAATCTTTTTTTTTAAACTAATTTCAAGTAGTGTACATTGTACAACGAAAGCAAATACCATTCCCTAGATAATTTGTACTCACAAGAGATCAAATTTGACTATTATTTCCAATTTTTCTTAGTAGATATTTATTTATAGAAGTTTTATTATATTTAATATAATTATAATTTATTATTCAATATTTTAAAATGATACCCTGCAAATGTTCGACTTTTGAACTATTTATATCCCTAAGTAATACGTAATATATACATATTTATAACGAAGACTTAAATACGAACAAAATTTGTAAACGATTTTACATTGTATACAATTTATTAGATAAGGATGTTGTATAAATGTACGTGTCAATTACAAAGAGACAAGCATGCATTACAAGCACAGAAATAATAATAATACCCTAATATTATTACTATATCTGTGATTACAAGAGTATTAATTTTTTTAAATATGTGGTGACATTGACATGAACAATAAAAAGCATGTGCATGTAAACTAATTAATGTGACATCAGAATAGATGAATACAAACATTTAACCCAATAATATTAACGCAAGCACATTTTTTATCTATTTTGCAAAATAAATCGCGGTTTTAGAACATGAAGAAATATCCAAGACATGTACAAAAAATATGAGACAAGAAGATTTTCAAAAATTATTTTATTTCAACAATCATAAAAAGATAACTGAATTCTATCACCACATTTTATTGATAGAATAAAATATTTCCCATCCTAAATATTTATGGTTAGTTAAGGTAATATTTTGTGCATGTAAATTACCCCTCCAATGGTCTTCTAGAACCGCGTCTTTTTCACATAATGCCTATTAACTAAACTTGTTCAATTTTCAGTTACAGTCCCTTAATGTATCAATATCCCTAAATAATTCTAAAGTTACATTTTTGAAATGGAGTTAAAATGACAAAACAATGTACATTTATTTTGTATAATTATACAAAAAGTATACATGCTTTGTATAATTAAGTACATTAAGCTCCATTTGAAAAAAGTAACATGCCATTTATATTTGCATGTAAAAATATGCTTTAAATGACTTGTAATGCATGTTATTTAGAACAAAAAAGAGAAAAAAAGCCTTAACAATAATTGAGCACTGGGAAACAATAAGATTATATGATTGACCATTTTAACTCTAATAAAAGCTTGGAATTTACTTTGCATGTAAGAAAATACTCTCGTTGATTTCGAAAGGAAATTCGCTGAAATTATGCAATTTATATATTTTATCTTTATATAGCTTTTTATAACTACTCCAGAATTTTTACGAGTGCTTGATATTTTTTTTTTCATATTTAGAAAAAAACTACTCGTTATCTACTGTAATATAAAATGATATAAAAATGTTTTTTTTTTTCTTCCTACGGTATTATAATGTGGTAACGTTGGATGAAAAAACCAAATTATTATTTTTTTGTATCACTATTAATACATTGAAATAAATTAATTTTGGTATTAAATTTAAATATATACACAGATATTAATTAATATGAGTAATTGGAAATTACTACTTTTTTTATTAATCAATATTAATATTGGAGTAGTTTTAGGTTTTATTTTTTTCTGAAGTACTTAAGATTTAAGTATAAAAAAGTATGGAACATAAAATTATTACTTTTGTACTGCGAATATAATCTTTAATATGAGGACAAATACTTTTTTAATTATTATTTGTTAATCGGATGAATAAGTAGATACATACTTTTTTATATATTATTTTTTCTTTATTGTTTAAACTTAACCAATGAAATTATACTTTGTATTAATTGCAAATATTCAGTATTATTTTTAGGCATTTTATTTAGGATAAAATATATGTTATTGAAATTTACTGATTCGTGTTTTAATTTTTTTTTAGTTTATCCTTTTTACTAATACAAATTAAAAAAAACGACATAAGTTTACACAGATTATTAATTTAATATGGCGTTTCGAGGAGTTTATCTTTAAAGAGGTGGGTTATCTTCAGCGATGCATTTTCGAGAAAAACAAAGCAAGTACATTCCAATCTTTTATAATTATGTTTGAACTAATGTGCGTTGTTATATGGTAAATGTTGCTATACATGTTCGAAAATCAGTGGATGAGCGACTGATCTAATATTTGTAATATCTTATTTGTTTCTTGTGTACTTATAAAACGTAAACAGTGTTGTTTTTGACGTATTCGTTATAAAGAAGTATTTTTATGTACTGGTTTTATAAACTGTATTTTTATATTTATCTTAAATTAAGTGAATTTAAAAATTGCTTACAACGTTAGTCTATATTTATAATATACGATGATATACTATTATATGTATTATTGGTAAAAAAAACTTATCTTTAAAATGACCAAGTTTACGTTTTGCGTACAATTTTATAGTCTGTATTTCTGTCTTTGTGTTGTCAGTACGTTTATCGTTTCAGGTTTGACGAATGTCGTTCGATACGGACAAGGGAGCGATGGAGACGCGGTATACATACTAGCTGATATGGACGATGATGCTAACGGTCGTTTGAAATAAAATATAAATTTAATTTATAATATTATGTACTAATTTATAGATAATAGGGCGTTCCTTTATTACTTTGTTAATCTTTTTAAGTAATTATTAGGATTTGATTTCGCGTCTACTATTGTATCTTATATATGTATATATTTTGTTTCAAATAAAAGATGGACACAAGTTAGAGGCAATAAATTAAATAACATATACTACATACCATATCGCATATTAAATCATATATTCACTTAACTAAACAAGAAATCAGTCGAATAGATGCAGCAGTCGTAAACTTTTCTTGTGCTGTACTATTGCTTTTGTTCGACTGTTTTTTTTTTGGTATGAAGCTCGGGAGTGGTATGCAGTATATTTCAAAAAGTAATGTTTCTAGCTTGTATCCACCTTATGTATAAATCTAAAATGAATGGACAACATAGTGAGAATATACAATTATTCGAGTACTTTATAGCGATATACATATATGATCGGGGAATACGATGCTTTTTTATAGCATATATCAAGTTCCTACATCAAATTTAGTATTAAAATTTACATTATTACATTTTTAAAAGACTTATTACATTAAATTTTATTAAATAGACGTATATATGTATATATATCGAATTAAATTGACTTATTTTTCGCTTTTCGAAAAACGTCGTTTTCCTAGTATACAATTACAGATTGTTAACAATTTCGGATGCGGAATATGTAAAATTATGCACGGTATTTGCGTTAAAGTATTCCAAATTGCGAGATATTAATCATAAAAAAAAAAAAAAATTAAAATTGAGGTAACACGAATGAGTGACCAGATGAGTCGAATGAAAATCCTCTATATAGTCTTATGCATTTTCTGATTTTAGCTTGTAAGTTAAAATATGTAACGCAGTAATAAAGGAATTGAAATTTTAATCAAACATTTTAAATGTCGTTGTTCCATGTAGTACTTAATGTCTAGTAATTATTAAATGTCTATTTATTATACACTAACATTTACGCTCGATTTTATAAAGACGGTTCGTAAACGTAACGACTCGTTTTTATAAAATCGAGCATGCAAATAGGTAACAGTAATAAAGGAATTGAAATTTTAATCAAACATTTTAAATGTTGTTGTTCCACGTAGTACTTAATGTCTAGTAATTATTAAATGTCTATTTATTATACTCTAACATTTACGCTCGATTTTATAAAAACGGTTCGTAAGGATAACGAATCGTTTTTTGAATATAGGAATTGAATTTTGATAATATTCATGTTACCTACGACTTGTGTGTGAGCACTATCGAATTTATAAAATATGACGTAACAACTCATTTCGTTTGAATTATTTTCATTTATGGATTGATAGTTGTGGCAACGGATGAGTTCTTATATGTCATTTTTAATATGATTAGATCGAATTTTCGAAATATCGAATGACGTCACAAATCATTGCGATCCAAGTTTCTGTTCATTTACTATCTAGCGATGTTTCGAGAATCGCTTAATGAAAATAATTAAAAGTGACTTATTGAAGTTTGTGATAATTGTGTTTGATATGTATTGGTAGAAAAACAATTGCAGTCTTATGTATTAAACATGCCTCTACAACTACTTGTAGTTAATAGTACTGATGTTCTTTATTACGGTTAACCCCATTAGCCTAAGATAAATAAGATAGAAAACTTATTATACACTCTTCGTCCTAATGTGTCCAATTCTTATCCGTCTTTATAACATAATAATCTCTTTATCATGACAAATCAGATAAATATTATTCATAATATTTATTGATGCAAATATAAAAATGTTTGAGACAGCTTTACTTACTGCTCTAATAAAATTTATTACAGAAGTTTATTCAAGATTAATATCTATATCTTTCTGCATATACCCTATTACCTCAGTGTTCATAGAATATTCCAGGAACGTAAATTTATACTATTAATGTTATCTTTTGGATGTTCTTTAAATAGTGTTCCATCTCTATTTATAGTAGTAAAACAGTTTTAAAGAAAGAGACAAACGATATATTATACTACTTTTCTAATCTAATCTGGTTTTTCCTTAATGTAAGTAGTGTGTAGACTGTTTACATGTGATCCGGGTTCAAGGTAGGTTTAAATAAGTTGCAATTAATAAATAAAAAATATATATAATAAATGTGTTTTAGAATATAAATATTAACCAACATAGTTGCAGACTACAGTACTTATAAGAATACCTCTCGTGTGTGACTACTGCTTTAAAAATATTATTTATCTTCAGAATTATTTGCTATGTATTTTTACTTTTTAGTACTTAAGTATTCTGCAGCTACAAAATTTTACATATTTTTTTTTTTGTAATGGTAAGTTTACTTAGTTTAGTATATATTTTTTTTTAAATTATTATTTCTCGTGCGGATTGACGTTCGGATATAGTTGGATAGGGTTTGATAAAATTGGTGTAGAATATGGTGATCATTTAAATATTCTCTTAAAATGAACGAAAGCTAAACTTTAGTTTTATTGAAATATGTATTTATTATTTAAACAAAAATATGTATACGTATATATTTCGACATCAACAATTTATTCTACGCCAACTCGAATTTTTGATAAGTTGGTTTTTTAATGCGCACTTGGTAAAATGTTTTTTTATACGTAACAAAAAAATGTGAAATTGCAATAAATAAATTAAATATTAAAGATACCAAATTTTAAATAAGTTTCTTAATTAATATAAAAGGTCAAGTTCGCGTCATGTAAAAAGAACGACGCTGAAGCTGCGCAGAAGCGATTTATCGGTCTATTTGGTGGTGTGGGGTAGGGGACGGGAGTGTTTATCACGTGTCGCATGCTTGCCGGCGTGCTATTGGTTGGACAGTTCGACGTCGACTCAAAATACTATCGCGCACAAAAGTTTTAAATTACGAAATAGTTTTACATAGAGAAGTGAGAAAAATTATTCACGTAAAAAGAACGCTGGCTATCAAAATGCGCAAAGGTGATTTACAGTGTTGCCAACTCTTGAAAAAACTTTTTCGTATTGTCCATTTTTTGGAACAATCTCATTTGGTAAACAAACCACTGTCAATCATAATTCACGTTTTTTCCGCATTTATCACTTTCACAACACATTAGCATACGGACACTTGTAAAAGTCCATTTACTATTTATTGCACTAAAAAACAAAGATCAATTTATCATTTTAAACACATAAAAACTATTAATACAATTATTTTTAAATACGACATTTCAATAACAAAATTCAATTATTTTTTTTTTAAATACGACATTTCAATAACAAAAATTTGTTATTGCTTTTGTTTAAAAAAAGTGTAATTTTGTAAAGTGATAATTATTATACTTATTTAGTCCGAATTATTCGCACTGGTTTTTTTATTATTTTTAATGTATCTACCAATAACCATTACAGGAAGCCGCGAGTGAAAGCCTAATTGAAAAATAAAGCAGTAATACTTTTGTGCGCGAGTATACGAATGCGCAAACGCACCCCTCCATTTTCCTTCAGCGTTCTTTTTACATGACGCGAACTATATCAATATGTAAGCCTCTATTGTAAAGTTCACTTTTATGAGTTAGCTTAGTATAAATTGATGATGTCGATTTGTTGGCCCAAACGTCCACGTGAATTGGTAAATTACCAAGTAACATAATTGCTCAAAAATAATGCATTTTTGTTAAATATTTAATCTTTGTATATATTAGTTTAAGTTGCCAAAAATAATATTTAACTAATGAAAGGTAAATTATTATAATTATGTATAATGATACTTTAATAATATTTTAATATGTATTTTAAAATGTAATGTCAAGGAATTTGGAATTGTGAACGAATGACAATACGGCGTGCACTTATTGCTTACCTGTTTTATAATTCCAAAAATATTTAGAAATGTACCTATACTTCTTCCTAACTACATGTGATATTTTTGAAATCGTTCTTCTGTATTATTTTTATCTAATAAAGAACTTAAATTATTTAGTTTGTTCTTTTTATTTTAAGTAAAATAAAATCTACTTTTTAATACAATGAACATTATTACTGAAACAGACTAAACAACAAAGGAGAACCTTTTTCAGGTTACTGCAACAACATAGAACCAAAATAGGCGTTAAGCAACAACAAACATATTTAATATGACCCATGGTTCTTTTCAATAATGCAGCACGTGCACAATCATTTACTGTGATCACTCATCACTACTAACGAAAAGTGGTTGATAGTAGGTTCCATATTTTTCACAATTCGAAACAACCACATAAATCGGCCGATTACGATATATGGCGACACCCTACTATATATTGTTCTTAGAATCCGTGATCCGTCTCTACTGGGCAAAGTTTTTTTTATACCTTATTACCAGTGTGCGAGCGCCTTAAGCTAGTGTTTTTAATAGAATACTTCAATGTTTTCAAGCGAAGCTTCTTATATACATGTTACTTATATAATTAATTCTTCTCTAATTTGGAAACCTGTCCGAAGGGCTTACTTCAAATACTCAAATTGATCTCGACGTTCTAATTTACTACAACTTAAATGCTAATTAATAGCAGGTTTTTTATTTATTAATATTCCAGACTAAAATGTAGGTATAAAGCTATAAGGGTATCGTTTACAAGTAACTAAAAAGTATTTACATCATGCCCTGTTAATAAAATTATTTCTGTTTACAACAGGTAAACAAAAAAAAAGTACCATTCGTGTTCCATAGCTGTTTAGGTACCTTTATAATTTAAACAGCTGTCTTCATAAAATAATTAATAACGTATCACTCTAAGCTCCATGAATATTCATCTTGTCATTGGCACTCTATGACATCTCTATGACAAGTTGACAACAGAAAACTATCAAAATATCAGTCATTTTTTTATCTGTGTGGATTTTAGATCTGCTTGAAACGAAGTGCTGCGCAAAGTGAAGCAGGCAATCACTGCAATAAGCACTGTAATAAAAAAAAAGTGAAGACTGACTCAATAACATCGTCTTTCATAATAGTTTGGAATGAATCAAAGGCAAAATCAGTAAAAATGTTCGTCATGAAACGAAAGTGATATCTATGGCTTGTGATGTCTCATAAAATGAGAAATTTTCAAATATTTGCCAAAAAATAGTCATAGTAAGATGTAATCGAAATATTTGAAGGTCCACGTCCAGACATGGGTTCCAGATTACGGTAAAGAAATAAAGTTTATTATAAACATCTCGTGACATATGTATATAATTTTCTGACTAATAATTGATTTGATTGTACTATACTTGCGCTGCCAAATCATTTAACCTCTTCAATATGACAATCGTTTAGTGTTTTTCTATAATTTTTTTGTAACAAATTCATTCGTTATCAATTGTTTTCAATGAATCTCATTTTGCTCCGCTCTGACATATTTCCTGTGCCTAATCAAAAATGTCAGTATGTTCTCAACATTGATTCCTCCCCCTTTTACGGTTTTCACTTTAATTTATTTATAACTTGTATTTCCGTTGTCTATAACAATAAAATAAGAAGAACTTAAAATGAAAGTGTCCAGTAAATTTCACACATTGTAAGTAAATAAAGTCTAATTTCTTATTTGAAATTACTGTTAGGGCCTCTATTGCAATAAAATTAGTTACAGCTGTTAGGAAAATACTGTTGTCTACTTCATTAAAAATATCAATACAGTTATGCTGCATTTTAATGCACTGATGATAGAGGCAGCAGGTTAATAAGTATATATATGTATAAATAAATCCCTATTTTGTTTGGATATGACACATCTTGAGAACGACTTGACCAAATCTATTAATTGTTTTTTAAAGTTTTCTACTACTTGCTTATCGGTCATCTCAGCTAATAATTATTAACTTTTTTTTATTAATTGTTATCAATATTACAGAGATACTGTTCGATTCCTGTTTGAATTGTTCTGTGAAGTATCACCCGGTGATCATGCTAGAGATCCGTACATAATAAGAAAGTATCCAGAGTCTTATAAAAATGAAGAAGAATTGAAAAATGTACCCAAATTCACATTCCCATGTCAATTGGAGAAGTAAGTATAGAATTATAAATATATTAAAATATATTAGGTCCCTTCACTTCAAAGATTCCGCAATGCTTGAAGACAAAAGTTTTTGAGCAATGCGTGTTGCCTGTGTTAACATACGGAGCCGAGATGTGGACACAGACGAAGAGACTGGTCCCCAAGCTTAAAGTCGCTCAACGTTCAATGGAACGGGCTATGCTTGGGTATTCTCTCAAAGGTAGGATTAAAAATGAGACTATCTGCGAGAGAACGAAAGTAACCAACATAGCCCACAGAATTAGCAAGTTGAAGTGGCAGTGGGCTGGTCATCTCTGTCGTAGAACTGATGGCTATTGGAGCAGACGGGTCCTAGAGTGGAGACTGTCTGTCTTGGCAAACGCAGTGTGGGACGTTCTCTGACCCGTTGAACCTGAACCGACAATCTGCGTAAGATTGCCGTTGTAGGCTGGATGAGGATTGCGGAAAACCGGGATGTCTGGCGTGAACTTGGGGAGGCCTATGTCCAGTAGTGGACTGCGATAGGCTGAAGTGTGAATTTTTCAACAGCAAATCATAATAAAATAAAAAAATAAATAATTTATCTAAAAATAAAAAATAAAAATTAGGGGTGGTCTACCCTTAACATTTAGGGGGATGACAAATAGATGTTGTTCGATTCTCAGACCTACCCAATAAGCACACAAAATTTCATGAGAATCAGTCAAGTCGTTTTGGAGGAGTTTAACTACAAACACCGCGACACGAGAATTTTATACATTAGATTAGCATTCTGCACTCCTTCTCTATATAAACTATAAGTGTACGAAATTTCATACTCCTCCGTCCGCGCAATTTTCGTAAAAAGGGGTACAAAGTTTTTGCTTCACGTATTGATATAGATTACCATATTTGTTTCTCAAAGAGTAAGAACTCATTATATTATACGTTAAAATGTTAAACCAATTCAAGTTGAAATAGCAAACACAATGTCCAAGTATCAGTATTTAAACACACACAAGCATGAAGTCGGTGTTGATCTATATCTCAATTGATATGGATCTATGTCAAGTATCCGTTGAATCTCAATACATTATAAATCCTGTCGTTCTAGATATTATCTGTTGAATTTGTGTGTATAGTTTAAATAGATATGTTTTAGTCTTTTTTTAGTTTACTCTTAGGTCATTTTAAATGACTCATTAAAATTAGATCATAATTATCTTAACTAAGATAGGGCACAGCAAGAAATATCTTGCTCAAAATCTGGAGCAGCCTGACTGGGGAAGTGCCTCGACCGAAGATCACAGCTAAATTATACTGCTTTCAAGGGTTTATTTGTTTCTTTGACCAGAGCTCCTGGGGGGATTGGGAGTAGGGTCGGCAACGCGCTTGCAATGCTTCTGGTGTTGCATGCTGTAGTAGTCGTTTGCCATCATGTGAGTTGTACGCTTGTTTACCGACCTAGTTGTATAAAAAATATTCATTTTCTACATAAAAAAGAGGCCCAGATCAGGCCTTAATCTGGGATTTCAAAGGCTGAATCAATCAACCAATATTCAAAAAATAATTGTCTATGCTCACTGTCTATTCAGTTTCCAATATAAGCATCTTTAAAATTGTTTCATGAGCAAAACGAATTGTTTTTGGAGCATAGGAACCGCATTAAAATCATTAAAAAAAAAATAACTGAAGTAATAGACTTTCCTACTTTTTCATTCATCTCAGCACAATTTACAGTCTGAATCAGTGGTTGTTTAAAAATAACTTTGGTTAATTTATAAAAGAGTACAGTTTTTAATACATTAAGTCCCCTTAAAGACTACTTCAATAAATTCTTTATTTTGATTTTGAGTAATGTTGTACATTTGAACCAATGTTTTAGTTGTTGGGAAGATTAAAATGTATTTAGCTCAGCGGTTTGATCCAGATGCTACAATTATTATAACATGATATTAATCGTAACACCTGGATTTTGTTTCTGCATTGATTATTGTCAATAGTTGATTTTGACAGTTTTGGTAAACTACTCATTCAGAGGTGACAATGATGCTATTGTTTATTCTAAGGACTACTAAAATTCTCTAAAATATAAATTATAATTAGATGTGCATGACTATGTCCATATTTTCGTTTTTCTAAAGTTGCTAAGTCGTTCCCCATACGAGGTTTTTATCTAGTTGTGGGATGCTTAGAGATAAATTTATTTAATTCAATTACTAGATCTTGACTTGATTCAGTCTATAATATCCCACTGCTCGACGTAGGCCTTTCTCTCCACGTAGAATTGTCGTAGCTTGATCCAAATATTAAACCATATATATAAAATTCTTGTGTCACAATGTTAGTTGAAATACTCCTCCGAAGCGGCTGGACCGATTTTTATGAAATTTTGTGCCCACATCGGGTAGCCAACCTCTATTTGTCATAAACCTAAGTTATAAGGGGGGTGGATTAAGGGGATTAACAGTATATATGAGATAACAACGTTTGTAGGGTCAGCTAGTTGTACAATAAATATTATTCATTGTGCAGAAACGTTTAGTACATACTAATTTAACACCTATATAAAAATCATCAATAAATAAAGCTTATCACTCTGTTCAAGATTATTTTTGTGATTCACGAGCTCGGAATAATATTTAGTTTGCGTTCACAACATCACAGAATAGATTTGCTCATAGTAGACTGATTGCAAATAAGCACGGAGAAAAAAAATTGTGTTCAAATGTTATTAACTAAAAGTACTGATATCGAAAATAAATTGAAAATTCCAAATAAATTTGCTTCACAGTCTGTAACTGTCTTAAAATATGTTTAATGTTTAAGATGTGGTTGTGATGTACAATCACTTCATCACTTCAGCCTAATACAGTCCACTGCTGGACGTAAGCCTCCACAAGTTCGCGCCGTACAATAAAGTATAAATAAAATAAATAAACCTAGTTGCTTAAAGAGTATCAATTTGAAAATTTAGAATAACTTAAAATACTTGACCAAAATACTGGATTGGTTTCCACAAGGTCTGTCATTTTTTATTGTTCATAAATAACACTATATATAATAAGTACCTGGGTGACCGAGCTTAGCTCGGTATTTTTAGTAAATCGTGTTTTTTAAATTTTAATTTAATCGTGAATTACATATTTATAAAATATGAATAATATTTTTTACCGACAATGATAAAAAATATAAATAAATATAAAAAATCAAAAATAAAAAAATATAAAAAATAATAATAATAAAATAGAAATAATGTTTTTCGATTTTACATGCATTGTTAAATAAAAAATAACAAGTGCAATTAGAAAAGGAAAAGAAAAAAATAGCAATCGATCGAGGATTTGAACCATGGTCTTTTCGGTCGATCGCATGAGCTATTACAATTTAACTGATAATTGCGAAATTTACCTTCGTATTCTAATGATATTTTTTCACTGTTTAAAAACTGGGATAAAACGATTTTCTAAAAATGAATCCTAGCTAAGTTTATTTATCTCCCCCGAAATTCCTGCATACTAAATTTCATGAAAATCGTTGCAGCCGTTTCCGAGATTCAGATTCTATATATATATATACAAGAATTGCTCGTTTAATAGTATAAGATAAGATTAATGTTATCCGTAATTGTTGTCAAATTGACACTAAAAAGATATTTATTGAAATAAAATGTAAAAGGAGCTTATGTAATAATTATCTAAAACTATCTTTATAGTATAGAAGCCACCTCCACATTAAAAAAGTTTATCAAATTAAATACAATACAAGTCAATCTACTAAGCTATTATCGTGTAAATCGCCGGCAATATTACTAGTTTAATAACAACCTGTTCTTATATTCGTAGAATAATGTTTTTATTTTTTCTATTTCAGTACATTTGTTCAACACTACTCCTTTGTTTTAACGTCTGTGGATTCTAAATATACATTTTGTTTTTGTCGATATGATCCAAAAGCGAATACAGCGTTGGTGTTATTATCACATTTACCATGGCATGATATATTTTACAAGTAAGTGTACTTATATAATAGACTTTTATATTCACAAATACATAATAAATATGTATATGCATTCTTGTATGAAATTTTGTGTGTATATGTGTGTGTGTGTGTGTTAAAGCTATTGCGACTTAAGTGACCATTGTAATCTTTTATTTATGAATTGTAAAAAAAAAATAAGTTTATAAGTTACTAGTAATAAAATACCTATTTTATGACCAGATCCTTTTACAAAGCACTCTAAATTAGAAGGAATATCTTCGATTTTTTCGGGAATTATATAGGTAGTGTAGTTTGAATCTTGCGATTGTAAGACAAATACATTATGCTTAAACTTATATTTTTCCATTTTTTCAATGATGTATAATTGCACCCGAGATGCTATGCGATAACTATATAACAAAAGCATTCTATTAAACCTGTTTAATTTTTCAAAAATATTTTTTTTTTGTTTGTTCTAAGTTTTAAAAGTGGAATTATTTTATGTATACAAAAAGCTGTGTGGTTACGGCATTAAGAATATAGCCACCCACTCTCTTCCCGTGGGTGTCGTAAGAGGTGACTAAGGGATAACAAAGTTCCACTAACACATTGGAACTTAAAAAGCCGACCGATGGCGGGATAACCCTCCAACTGCTAGTTTTTAAATATACAGGCTGAAGACGGGGAGAAGTGTCTTCCGTGCCACAAGACCAAACCGCCTGTCCCGCGTGGTGACTAAGGGCAAAAGACATGAGTTCACTGCATTTTTGGCGCGAACTTCTGGAGGCCTATATGTCCAGCAGTGGACTGTGTTAGGCTGAAGTTATAATGATGAATGATGAAACAAAAAATAAAATAAGTTGATAATATATAAACATTAAAATTTTATTAAATGTATTTAATAATTACGCTAAATGTTTTCAATGCTACGTTTTAATCTTAACGATGTAGAAAATGAGATGACATTGTGTTATGATTGTATAGACTTATAAAACATGTAATAAGGATGTACTTTGTTTAAATATAATACCTCTATAAGAAACCGATATGGAACCTAATAAGCTTTTTATATGCGGAGTAGCGACTCAGATTCGCTGACGGCTTGCGATCTCGTCTTTTTACAAAGAACATAAATTTTGGCTCGATGCATAGTAATACTAGCTTGAATTTTATCCATTTAAACATTTGAATCAAAATATTTCATCAACTGGAATATTTTCGTTGCTAAAAAATAAATATTTAATGACATTTAATTCTGTGTTATTTTGTAAAAAAAAATCCATGAAATAACTAATCATTACAAAGTTGTGAGCTATGAATGTTGCGGTTATAAGAACGTAAATTGCGAATTTGTTTATGTTCGTAGCGTGTTATTTTTCTCTTGAGAGCAGTTCTGGCTTTGCGAATGTTATGCGCTATTACGTTATTATCCAAAAACAAGATGCGTCCCATGGTTTATTAAAAAAAAGAGATACTAAAATATTTTATAGGCTATAGCCTTCCCCGATAAATGGGCTATCTAACACTGAAATAATTTTTCAAAGTAACCAGTAGTTATTAGCGCGTTCAAGCAAACTCTTCAGCTTTATAATGTTAGTATAGATAATAATTGAAATTCTTTTGAATTACCTGATTTCACGCTTATCATTGCCTTGTGATTGTTACAATAACTCTTGTGTATTTCTATATGTTATAATTAATACATTTAATAAATAAACTGAAGAAGTTAATGTATTAAATGAAATATTTATTTAGTTTAGCAGTTAAATATTGGTTTTGTTTAATATATACGATTTTATTTTTGTGTTACCCCCACATTTAGATCTAGCGGGTACATCGTTCCATAGCTTAATTGGCTAGAGCGCCGACACGGTCAGTCGGAGACGCGGGTTCGAACCCCGCTGGAGCGGTCAATTTTTGATATGATATTCAAAAATGTTTGGTTTTCTTTTTTAATATTAAGCTATATCGTTAAATATGCAGTGCTATTTGTATGAGAATGTTCGGTGGTTGCTACTGGTAGCAGTGTTGAGATTGCCGTGGCTGGTTCGATCCCTGCACATGACAAATTAAAAAAAAAAATTTGAGTAGGCACAAATGTTTATCGTGTTTCAGATTTTTTTATTGTGATGTATAACTTTCCGGACACACCGAACAAATGAGAATTATTATCTTAAGAGTTTCTGTGACCGCAACTCATATTAATAAATTTTAACTTTACCCTGGCGAGTAGTAAAATGAAAAAAAAAAATCTATTCACAAATAATATTTTGAGTTTATTTCAGGTTACTAAATTGTATAGCAAATTTACTAAACAGTAATGAAAGAGGGGAACTGACGTCATTCCTAGAGGCCTGTCGCATCAGGCCTCCGATGCCCGGTCATACATTGAAAGTTACCTACAATGCCGGTCACAGTGTATTTTCCTGTCAATGTCCGGATAACCGGCTGCCTAGTATACCGGATAATGTGAGTTAATATTTTTTATTTAATTTTCGAATGGGGGGACGCTAAAAAGGTTTTGTGACCCGGGCGCGAGTTAAGCTCGCTATGTCACTGGTCAGCTTCTTCATGTATTAGAAAGGTTACGGATTAACATTTAATTGTAGCTAATGTCCTTACGAAGAGATTACGCTATCATATATTATAATAACAAACGGTCGGACCTGACAGTTTTAGGTGTGAATGTTTGAGGCATGGTGGGGAGTCTCATAAGAACATAGCCCGATCAGAAACAGATTTTTTTTAAATAAAATCAAATATCAAACTCGCAACCGTCAGCATTACCACTTGAAAGTGTAGAAGTATGTTTAATACAACAAAACACAGAGCAAATAGAGATGCACTGAGATAAGTTTATGTATATCTATAAAAAATGTTTTGTTGAAATACATTTGCGACAGATGGAATTTAAGATTTCTCTATGTATACACTAGTATTGTGATGTTTACAATCACGGAAAGATTTGATTTCACGTGTAAAAAATTAAGATAATGAGTTCCTGGATGGATTATAAAAATACTTCTTCCAGAGGAACACTACGTCATCACTGACATCAACTTAAGAAAACTGAACAGCCAAATTCGTATATTCCACGTGGACGATAAGCTAGTAATTATCAAATTAATTTTTGTTTACAGTGCAATCTCACGGAGTACTTCAGCGCAATGGACACAAAATGTATGGCCGGTCTATGGGCAGCTTTATTACACGAACGTAGGATAGCAATAGTAGCGTCAAAGCCGTCTCGTCTCTCCGCCTGTGTGCAAGCAGCAAACGCCACTTTGTTCCCAATGTCATGGCAGCATATATTTATACCGATATTACCGAAACACCTTGTGGATTATCTATTGGCGCCGATGCCTTTTCTTATTGGCGTGCCGAGATCTGTTATGGAGGTTTGTATTTTCTAAAATCTTGATAATCTGTAGTATTAATAGTTTGAGGATTGTCTAATGTTATCTTTGTATTATAATCTTATTTGAAGTAAGAAGTATTTATATTCCGTTTTTTTGGAAGAGTCTTATTTGTCTAACTTTAACCCCTGTCAATCGTAATTCACGTTTTTTCCGCATTTATCACTCACTTTCACAACAGATTAGCTTACGGAAATTTGCAAAACTCCATTTACTATTTATTTCACTAAAAACAAATATCAATTTATCATTTTAAACACATAAAAACTACTAAAATACGAATTCCGAGAGTACAGATATATACAGTACAGCTAATATTTTTGAATATGACATTTCAATATCTTTTTTTAAAAGGCAAATAGGGATGTGGTCATAATATTTTTAGAGGTGAATGAGTATAAGTGAATGAACAGCATGAGCGATAAAATAGACCTATTCTTTCCCTATATTTTAAATTTTCACGAATTATGATTTGTTAAATAATGTTACCGTAAAGCGATTTGTTATTAATTTGTTTTTTGTTATTAATGTTTTTTTTTTCTTTCTTTTTATGTTGAGCGCAAAAAAAAATCCTTACAAAATATTGCAAATGTCAATCTTTTATGGTTAATTGTAAAAGTTTTATTTTATATTATGAATATCCCTGAATATCAATTTCACCCTGAACATTTTTAACGCTATCCCATATAAATATTAAAGTATACCACATAGCAATGGCATAAAAGTTTACTGTAGTTAACAGGAAACATTTTTGAGACTTTAGGATGAGATTTAGGATTACCCAATGATAGCTTCGTGGAGTACAATGTTATTAGTCCTTTTTTTAGATGTTAGAGGGCGTGTGCCGCCGGCGCAAGGTTTCATAAACGAAATATAAATTTGGTGCTTTTTATGCTCGATGCTCGATTATTTATTTATTTATTTTTCGTTATTCTGTACCTCTACTAATTCTTAGCAAAAATATTCAATATATTATTAGGTTTTGATACAATTTTAACAATATGTTAGCGTTAAATATTTGAACATAAAATGAATTTTATATTCGTCTATGGCTTATTAATATTGTTCATTCATTTGTTCTTGGTGTCACTTTACTATACTAACAATATTGTATTGTCTGTGGTCGAAAGTACGCAACATTTGTTTACTATTTAAGACTCTTCCAAAAAAATACAATATAAATACAGTGTTTGCTTTCGCTTTGCTAAAGACTGAATTTTATCTTATATCATATGCTGTTCTCACCACCATATATTGCTAAGCTATCTCAGTTAATACTGTAGCACATCATTTTTTAAGTATAAATAGGGGTAAACAGAAGTTTATCAAATTTCATAATTAAAACTTTAAAAATCAAAACCTCATCCCTCTTAATATTCTTCCAAAGCATCTACTTCAAAAACATTGTACAAAATAAGTTTTAATTGTTCAATCAATAAAAAAAAAAAAAGTCATAATATTAATTTCTTTTTCACACAATATGTTAAATGAATATGCTGTTTGATTTTGTAGGAGTTGTTTGTGTGACAATATTTTGATATGATTTTTTATTTTATACTTCATTTTTGTATCTATGTAATACTAGCTGGTACCCGCAACTTTCTGTCTGCGCAGGATTAGTAAGTACTTTGAGTAGCTTATTATCTTCTCAATATCTCTTCTATCTTTATACCAAAATTCATCAAAATGGGTGTGCGACATAAAAATCAACCAAATGTGCATTAGAAATATATTATCAATTTTTATTGTATTTATGGTTCACTATTTTTGCGATAATGGCTTACTCATAAAACAGATATATGCTGTCGCTAACTTTTTTGCAGGACTAATTAAGATAAACATTTCTCTTGTACATTATATACATGTAAACTCTACAGTTTTTGCAGCATAAGCCAGAATAGCTCGCAGAAGGCAGATTTTTTCCGACTTACTTAACAATTATCGTCTTAAAAATTATAGTCTTTGTGTTATTCTAATGTATAAGCTATCTTATTGTAAATTTTCATTAAAATCCATTCGGTACTTTTTGCGTGAAAGAGGCACAAACATCAATGTTTATAATATTAGTAGGATTATGTTATTTATTGGCGCAACGGTCACAGCACTTTTGTGACTGTTGTGCTAGCGGTTGCGGGTTCGATCCCCGCAAACGACAAACATTTTTATTGGCCATACAGATGTTTGCCGTGGTCTGGGTGTTTGTGCAGTCCTTGTGGGTCTCCACACCGTGCCTCAGAGAGCACGTTAAGCCGTCGGTCCCACTTTTTATCATGTACACCTGATAGCGATCGTTACTCATAGTAAGAATATATCCGCCAACCTGCATTAGAGCAGCGTGGTGGATTAAACTAAGGGTACCAAGCTTAAGATTAAGAGGCCTATGCGCAGCAGCGGAATACTACAGGCCGAAGCAAGCGAAGTCTTTATTGCACTTTAAAAACTATGTGTATTTATTTATTACTATGATTATATGTGTGTGCGAGTGTTTGTTTATGATGTCGTAAAGCTAGTAAACTAAAACTGAATATATTAAAAGTTTTTTTCTTTTACAGACAGTGCGAATGTCAGAAATAGGTGATGTTGTAGTACTAGATGTAGACGCGAATGAACTGAGGTCTCCGTTCCAGGATCTAGACAGTCTTCCTCAAGATATGGTAAGAAAAATTATTTATTTATTTCATTACTTGTTTTATTAATTAAACAACTATACCAAAATATGTTGAGAAAAAGGGGGACCTAGAGTCATATAGTCTTGTGGTAGGGCTCGTCAGGAGGTACTAGGAGGAAATTGGGGATAGGGTCTGCAACACGCTTGCGATGCTTCTGGTGTTGCCGACGTCTATAGGCTACAATAATAAATTATTTATCATTTTAAATTAAATTTATTTGAAGTTTTTATTTTTATTTTAAATTTTATTTATTTTTAAATGTTTATAATTAAAAATATAATAATTTATAGTATAATCGCTTACCATCAAGTGAGCCGTACGTTTGTTTGCTGGCCTAGTTATATAAAAATACTAGCTGACCCAACTACATTCTATATTCAAACGCGCCATCTATAATCTAGAAATAGAAATACAGCACCATCTACTGGATATCTGTGTAACTTAGATGCCAAACGGCCATCTATTAGAATTTTATAGAACTAACTGATAAATACATACATAGTCGTATAATAAACATTAAATTGGCAATAACCAATATTGAGATAAAAAAAATACCCTATCTCCAAAGTTGAACCAAATTACAGATGCTTACCAAATTTGATAAAAATTGGTTTAGTAGTTTCGGAGTTTGTCGCTAAAATACATCATGACATGAAGTTTTTATATATATAGATTATCTTATATATAAAATTCTCGTGTCACAATGTTAGTTACAATACTCCTCCGAAACGGCTGGACCAATTTTTATGAAATTTTGTGTGCATATCGGCTAGGTCTGAGAATCGGCCACCATCAATTTTTCATACCCCTTAGTTATAAGGGGTAGTTTAAGGGGGCTAGTAACATACATGGCAAAACAACATTTACGGGGTCAGCTAGTATAATTATATATTTCTTAAAGTGTGGGAGAGTGATTGGGGTACTAACCTCAACCGTACAGAAGATCACAGCTAAATAATACTTTCAATTATCATATTTTTCTATACCAACTAAATTTGTTAAATCTCCTAGGAATAGGGTCAGTAATGACTTTGCAGTACTCCTGGTATTGCTATCCACAGGTTACAGTATTAGTTAACCCTCAGGCAGACTCTACGCTTGTTTTCGCCTTTGTAGCATTAAAATTATGTACTCTAATTTATGAGATATCACAGTTAAAAATTTAAAGGATAATAGATCCACTGTTAGACGGTGCATTGATGGTGATGATAAAAATATTTGTTTTTCATGTGGGTATTACCAAGATTCTGTGTGGTTACGGCATTAAAGAATATAGCCACCCCCTCTCTTCCCGTGGGTGTCGTAAAAGGCGACTAAGGGATAACACAGTTTCACTACCACCTTGGAACTTAAAAAGCCGACCGCTGGCGGGATAACCATCCAACTGCTGGCTTTGAAATACACAGGCCGAAGACGGGCAGCAGCGTCTTCGGTGCGACAAAGTCAACCCTGCGGTCACCAACCCGCCGGCCCAGCGTGGTGACTATGGGCAACACACATGAACGCCAAAAATGGCGTGAACTTGTAGAGGCCTATGTACAGCAGTGGACTGCAATAGGCTGAAATGATAATAATGACGAATATTCAAGATTGTTCTTTTGATCAAATGTGTCATATTAATTTTATTTTTAATTATTCTAATGATTGTTTTAGGTAGTCGGTTTAAAGAAGGCTTTAAGCGATAAAAATGCATTGGGAGATGCTGTTTCAAGAGCATTTCTACGTTCCCTTGTCTGTTTGATCGGTGGCTACAGAGATGCTATCAGGTATTAATGTTTTCTACAACAATAAAAATAGCTATATAGTTTTGGCGCAGTTTGCAGTGATACTGCTTTCTGTTCCAGGGGTTGTCGGTTAGATTTCCGCCTCGAGTCTGGGTGTGATATATGTATGAATTAATTTATATATATTTATCGAAAAAAAGCAAATCTAGTAATAGTACTAGATTTGTTTATGTATGATTTTTGCTCGTTTGCGCTATAACGTGACGCCTAACATACTCGTACCTTAGTGATTAAACTATGTAAATTACACAAAAAATAATTCCCTAGATTTTGAAACTACTTTTTTTTGAATAACATATATTTGATTATTATATATCTGATCTTCTTTTTCACATCGGAAATAATACATATAAAAATTATGTACTTAATGAAAAAAATAGTAACTTCAAAGACTTATCTTTTGAAGTTACTTTACAGTATAGAATAGAAATTACATATTAGAAATTCGAATTATAACGTAGACGTTAACCAAAGCCCGTCAAGTTTCAGGGGCCGTTGAACTTCAGAAACTCTTAATTTTAGCGGTCATAGAATTTTAAGAGACTCGGAAATAGGGACTACTAGGACTCTTGGATTTTCAAATTTTAAAATCTCTAAGGCAACAATCTCACAAAAAAAGATACATTTCGATGATTTATTTTTAGGGTTCCGTACCTCAGAAGGAAAAAACGGAACCCTTATAGGATCAATTTGTTGTGCGTCTGCCAGTCAAGACCCTTTTTCTCAAGAACGCGTGGAGGTATCAAGCTGAAATTCATATCAAATATTCAAGTCAACTGTCCCTTAAAGCCGTGAAAAAAATCAAACTTCTAAATCAACGCAATCAAAAGACACAGTCGTTTATGCTGCAAGTTTTCGACGCTCGTAAGGAAATCAAAACCTACAGGGTACTTCCCGTGAACTCAGATTCTTGAATTTTCGTACGAAGCAACGTCTTATAGTACAGATAAAGAAAAAATTGCGAAAAGCATACATTTTTAGTTACATCATAAAATAAAAATATTTTTAAAGATTTTGTTTGTAGGGAACCCTCGATACGCGAGTCCGACTCGCACTTGGTCGGTATTTTTATTTATAGTCTGACTGACTCAATTGACGTTAAAATAATCGGCATGTTTTGTAAAATTTTCCAATTATTATCTGCGCGATTTTGACATAACTACATAACTATTATATTCAATTATATTTACTTAATAGCTGACCCTGCAAACGATGTTTTGCCATATATGTTATTAATCCCCTTAATCCCTCCTCCTCATAACTTAGGGGTATGAAAAATACATGTTGGCCGATTCTCAGCTAACCGATATGCACACAAAATTTCGTAAAAATTGGTCCAGCCGTTTCGGAGTTTGGTGACTAACATTGTGACTCGAGAATTTTATATATAAGACTAGCTATGATACCCGACTTCGCTCGGGAGTTGATATGAGTTTAAGAGAGAGTTGAAATAAAAAAATAAACTATGACGTAAAAAGTAACAAAAAAAGATTCATTTTTTCATTATTTACACTACTTGCTTATAAACATTTTTTATTTTATTGTCCGGGTTATATATATACACATTTTTCGAATTTCCTAATCTTGAGCAAGCTACGTATAGCTGACCGTGAGAGAAGCAAGGATTCTTTGAGGTTGATGCCACAATATTTTAAATTTTGCCCTTGCGCCTTGTTAATTGTAAAACTAAAGGCTAATTTATTTGGAAACTGCAATCTTTTAAATTGAAATGGAAATTCAGAAGAGATCAGTGGTATTCTAGGTATAAATACTGTGTCCTTTGTTCTTTCCAGATATAAGTTCAGCTTCAATGATATTATTCGATAGCTGTTTTACTATCACCCTCGTTCCATTACATAGTTTTGGGGAGTTGAGATTTCTGTCATAGCATTCCTGGTACTTGCAAAGAGTTTAGAAATTTAGTAGGGAAGTTGACATTTTCTTCAATGGATACCATCAGGTCGATCGATTTATATATTTTCTCTTCACCAGGCATTTTCTTTAGAATTAAAATTGATATCGTCAACTATATTAATTAAACACACTTAAAAATACTCACACGTGATACTTCAAAATAAAGGCTCACAGATAACTTCTTTCCTTTTCGTTTCGAAATCGCTTGTTTCGCTATTCAAATCGAACTAACTCTGGCGGGCGACACTGGGCTCTTATATATTCAGAGAGCTAGGCTCTAGGATATTCGAGAAAATTGGAGAATATTTTCTTTCTCACACCTTCTAGAATGTTCTCAACATTATCGTCCGCCGTAACAATAGGTTCTGCAGCTGTAGCATACGTCGTAAAGGCGCGAAATTTAAAAACTTAAATTTTAAAATGTTTTCAGAACTAATTTGAATAACTAAAATTATGTCGCTTTAACTTTAAAATTTAAATTAGCTACTGCTGTATAAATACATAAAATTTAATGACTTTATTACAGTAACAAATGTAATTTAAGACTTTAATAAAATTGGAATTTTAAATTTCGCGCCATTACTACACATGCTGCAACTGCTTGCAGCGCATTTTGAAATGCAACCCAAATAATCGTTGTTCCGAATGAAATTCAAATACTTGACAGATGGCGCCACTACACTTAATTTTCCAAGTTAAAGGGTTGGAAAACCCTTATATCTTTAAAAACGCGATCTTCAGGTTAAAACGAGAACTTTCTTGTTCTAGGGGGGGATAAGGGGCTATTACACTATATAACTCCATTTATCGTGCCGGGACTCCTTATTAAGTTTTATCGGCACGCACATTTTATCGACTTAGTTTTATTATATAATAATGATAATGATAATGACAATGATTACTGGCTGTCTATAAAACACGTCACGCACAATTTTACCGTGATAGCACGCTAAGTCACACTTTCAGTAACCCCTGAATAAATATTACGTCACAAAAGCTAAGCCCTACCCACATTAGCGTACAGATTAATAGTTTTGGATCGAAGTTCCTTACGGCAGGCTTGACATTTGGCTGGGCCACCGAACTGAAAAAAATGTGATACTAAAACCGTAAGAAAAATATATAACGGAAGTGACGTAATATCAGTCACACGACTGTATAATATGCCGTTTGTAAAACTAAAATATTAACTTTAAACTAACTAACTTTAACTAGTAAACTTTTTTACATTATAATGTAATTTTATACTGTCGACAAAAATAAATAAAGACATGTTTTTTTATTTCCCTTCATAGTTTGAATTATTATTATTATTTTGTTTGATTTATTTTATTTTACTTTACGGTATTTGCTATTTTCTAAAATACTAAATTTCCCAAATAGTTTTATGTACTTAATTAAAAACCAATCAAAATTAAAAAAAATCAAGAACTAGAAAATATAAATAAAATTCAACATTTTTTTTTTTCAAATTGTGTTGCTTCTATACTATCCGAACGAACTTCGTGTGTTACCTGGTGTCCCGTGACACCACATAATTTTTATTTTTTTATTTAGAAGATATTAAAAAAACGAGTCTGCTTTAGACCACACACCTGAAGTAAAACTTCTTTAGTTATAGAAAACGTAACTGGATTGAGAGGACTGTCCGAGTCAAGCATTCGTAAATAAGTTTTACTTCAATAACCTTCCCCGTGTCATATCACGTCACAATAAACAAAGACCAAAGTGGCTTTGACCTTATTTGCGAAAGTATTTTATGGACAACTTTCAACCAAATATAAATACCATAAAAAACTAAATAAATAAAAATAATCTTATATGAATATATAATGCAAAACAAAGTACCAGGAACGCATACGCATCAGGAAGTGTTGCAAAGTGTTTTGATTGTATCAAATAAGCACTCTATTGAGTGAAGCACCCGTCAGTAATGGTTGTAATGATCCTAATAGCTATTGTAAAGCCGTATATATCACGATAACATATATTTTATTATTATAAATGTAGAAAGAATAGACTTTTTATTCGAATTTTTTTTACGTTGTTTGCTCAAAGTACCTATATTATTATTTCTTTGTTTCGTACAAATGATAGGAGCAAAAACGCTAGAATTTTCTTATTTGAGTAGATATCAAAAACATTTAATATCTATTGTTTGTGTTCGAAAAAAATATTGAAATTACTTTTTGATCTCCTTTTAATTACTTTTTTTTTTTTACAAAATTAAAATTAAATAACGTAATTATCAAAGCTTAATTTATATCAGGACGTTGTGTAGTCGAAAGAAACAATATTTCATATAAATATATAATTATTATTAAAAGATAAAATAAGTTAGTAATCTTATATAAGTGCATACCAACCACTACATAGTATAATAAAACAAAGTCGCTTCCCGCTGTCTGTATGCTTCGATCTTTAAAACTACGCAACGGATTTTGATGCGGTTTTCTGTAGTAAATAGAGTGATCCCAGAGGAAGGTTTATATGTATAATACATGCATAATATAGTAGAGGAAACCTGATAGTTTTAGAGGTTTCTAATCTGATGTCGTAAATATACTCATATATTATATATTATATTTAGTATTAGAATTGTACTCGTGTGAAGCCGGGGCGGGTCGCTAGAATGTATATACATTCATATAGAGTGCTATGCACTTACTTCATTAAGTGGAGAAGAAGGCCTTCAAAATGTCCTTAAAATATGTTGAAACTAAACAAAAAAGGGTGTGTGTGCTATTTTACACACGGCTGAAGTAAAACTTATGAAAAGTAGCTCTGTAATATCACACTCTCTTACACATTTAGTGTTTGTTTAATTTATAGTGACGAATTTTCATTTTATCGAGTATCAAATCACACCGATTCGAAGGAAGTATTACTTCAATAAAAAAAGTACCTCGTACATGCATATGCTGTTTATAAGTACATGCACACGTATGGGGTACGGTCGGCGAGTTACTGTAAACGATTTTAAAATAGTATAGATAGTTATTCAATCGCGTTACGTACAAATAAGTCCTAAGTGGTTAGTTTATTTAACCTTATGCGGTGCTGGGCATCTTGTCAATTATTCGCTATAACTCAACTAGTGACAACGTCCTAGACTCGACCACTATATATACAAAACATATATGTATATATTTTATATATGTATGTTTTGTATATATATACGAAAATTGGAATTATTTGTACTGGATACATCGGGGAATCGATAGAACAAAATGTATGAAGCATTTGTTTTATTACGTGACGTATTACCGTTATTTTTATGTAATTTTATTGTATAACGTTGTTTTTTTTTAATTATTATTATATATTTATAATCGTTACTCTATATACTTTTCCAGTATAAGAATTTGCGAAATATTTAGCGACTTAAATCACGTTGATAATGTTCCTAGCGGGAAAAAAATAATTTAGCTAAATCTCAGACCTGAAAAAATTGATTTTCTTTAAAAAAAAATTTCTGTATAATCCAAATTGTTGATTTCAGAATCGAGAAGGGTCAGCTGATAACGTTCAATCCAGAAGCGTTTGTGAGGACGAGAAAAAATATGCAGCCATTTCTAAGAAAGATTTTACAGTCTCAAATATTTCAACAGGTGAGAGGGTGATTGATTGCTTTAATTCAAAATGCTGTTTTAGTATCTGTGTATTGTAACCGACTTCAAAAAATTGGGATTTTCTCAACTTGGCCGTATATTTTACATGTGTTACTTTATAAATTTTTGCTGTGTACCGATTTTGATGATTATTTTTTTTATCGAAAGACGGTACTTATCGTGCGATCCTATTTAAATTTAATCGAGATCTGAAGATATGTTTTTACTGTCTCTAATTATGCATAGTATACCTGGGTGACCGAGCTTAGCTTGGTATTTTTAGTAAATCGTGTTTTTTGGAAATCATATTTAATTACGAATACATATTTATAAAATATGAATAATATTTTTCGATTTGACCGACATAATAATAAAAAAATATGAACTGGTTATCTAAATTAAAAAATCGTGAGTGCGTTTAGAAATAAAGAAAAAATATAATAATTAATAGATATGGAGATTTGAATCGTGGTCTTCTCGGTCGATCCCGACCGGCAGATTTCCCACCTGAGCTATCACAACTTTATTGATAATTGCGAAATTTACCTTCGTATTCTAACGATATTGTAGCCATTTTTTCATGGCCTAAAAACAGCGATGAAACGACATTTTCCAAAAATGAATCCTAGCTATATCGAAATCTTCTGCATATCAAATTTCATGAAAATTGTTGGAGCCGTTTCCGAGATTCAGATAATATATATAATATATATACACACACAAGAATTGCTCGTTTAATAGTATTATGCATATTTAATTGACAATATTTTCTACTTACTCGTAATTTGAAAGTAAGTTAACAAACACTTATTGGATGTCAATTTTATTTTTAGTATATTTTTCTTCGGGGGTCCCCAACTTATCGTATTGATAGGATATAACTGATTTTACTTTGTTTGATATTAAAATATATATGGATTTTTAATACATTTCGCTGAGCGCCATATTCTATGTTATTTCTATAACTTTTTGTCTTTCTTATATTGTTACTTATACGTTTACGCGAATTTCATTCATTATAATGAAACGAATTTTTCGGCTTTTATCGGTTTATAAGGTTTAGATTTCTGGAGGACTCTAGTGACCATGGTTGCTGTAAAAGTATCCGAAACGTCGGGCATCTAAAAAAAACCTAATAAACCGCGAATAATTCTAAAAAAATTGTTTCATTATAATGTTGTCTTTCTTGTTTGCTCCTAGCAGAATTTACGTCGGATAGTACTAATATTGAATATATTTTATTAAAATGGCTGTAATAGAAAAAACTATCTTATTTCTGCCGCATTAACTACGTCTGTATATACTGACAACTTGTATACTAAATGTAACGATTCATCCTCTAATATCCCACTGCATAGGCCTCTATCTCCATGTAGGTGAAGGATTAGAGCTTAATCCATTACGCTGCTTCACTACGGGTTGGCGGATGTGTTACTATGAGTAACGATCGCTATCATATATTTATTATAACAACCGGGATCGACGGCTTAACGTGCTCTAGCACAGAAAGCAAGAATAGAAAAATAATAATAATAATAATGTGTATATAATTTATATCAATCGGCTGTTACCTATTACAAAAGCATTCATTTGTATATATTATTTATTTTAATATAATTCTGTATTATTCTTAACAGTTTATAGACGAAAGGCTCGAACTATTAAACTCGGGTCGAGGCTTCAACGACGAATTCGAAGTAGAGTGTAACAACTATGCGGAAAAATTAAGCACCGGAAGCGGTCAGAAACTGAAACAGCAGTACCGTGACTGGGCCAAGACGGTCAAAAAAGAGGGCGGAGCCTTCTTCAAAACTGTTAAAGATAAGGTAACGTTGAAAATAAGACAAAATGTACTGCACAATGACATCAAAGTGTTGTATGACTGCATATTGAGTTCGTCAAATCATCTAAACAATGCATGCTAAAATATACTCTACAGACTCAATAGGCACTGTGTATATAAAATTATTTCCTCTAAGAAAAAAAAAATTAAAAAAATAACTGTAGCTATCTATATATGCTAGCATTGAAATGTATTAACAATATCATTGTTAGATGTCTTTAATAGCCAAAATAAATGAAGTGTTAAGGAAACAAATTAAAATACTTATATTTTACGTAAAACATAAATATAAAAACGGCATTTAGAAATCTCACAAGTTATTGAAAAAGGCATAGATATAACACACGATTTTTATGAATATTACAATCGATGCAATTTATATATTATATAATTATATTATAAATTTTATTGGTCTTCTCAAACCCGATAAACGTCTTTGTAAACAGGTAAGTTGATTATTGGCTAAATCGGTTATTTTCTCTCGTCAAATAACTTGAAAATAATTAGTCATTACAATACTTGCAATGTATATCTTAGGTTTCAGAAACATTAAAAACTGTCAAATAATATATATTTTCGTTATTAATATGTAATTTTATTTGAATGTAATAGTTGTTTTATAAACTGCTTTTGGTTTGCCATATTCAAATAATAATTAATATTATCTTTATTTTTTTTTATTTTTGTTGTCTCTGTATACAAACTACTATAAAGCTTTTGGAAATGTGACAACCCTGATATACTAAGCTTGTTGATCTAAGCTCGATACGCTTTCTGTTTGTAACTAATATCGCATTATTATATTTCAATGTACTAATATGGCTGTAATGTATATTATAAATATATGAATTATTAATATGTCTAATGTTGTATGTCGTTGAAAACTAATCCACTAATTATAATGCATATATATTTGTCTCACTTACACTTTTTTTTATACAACCAGGTCGGCAAACAAACGTACGGCTCACCTGATGGTAAGCGATTACCGTAGCTTATAGACCCCTGCAACACCAGAAGCATCGCAAGCGCCTTGCCGACTCTACCCCCCCCCCTCCCCCCCAGTAGCTCTGGTCACCCTACTCACCACAGGAACACAACACCGCTTGAAAGCAGTATTATTTAGCTGTGATCTTGTCTATCTAATATGAATGTAGTTCGTCATATATATTTTTAGTGCACCAGTAGGAAACTGGTTATCCAAATTCGTGTAGTAATATAAATTGTGAAATACACAATAGAAACGATAAATTTGCTATCGGTAATTTAATTTGTATTGACTTCTAATATAACATAAACATTTTAGCAAAGTTAGTAAAACAGATTTTCGTTAAGCTATCTGTACTAATAATTATGTTAGTTTTCAATGTGTGAAAGAAATATTTGTTATTGTTTTATGTGAGACGACTCAGTCTCTTTTTTGATTTTGATCTCTGAATGTGGAGTCTCCTCTTTTAATATCTGTTAGATTTGGTTAACGGTATAGTACGGTTTTTGATTTGTTTAACGGTATAGTACGGTTTTTGAAGTGAATCTTCGTTGTGTTTTGAAACTTGATGAAATGAAAATACGTCACAATAACAAAACATAAATGTATAGCAGATAATGAGTTAGAATACATTACACGGTATTTTATATTCTCGGTGAAAAAAGTCTCTCGTTGGCCACTTTTCAGAAGTTACACTTCTGCCGTGTGTGAATTGCACACACATACTTTTTTTTTGTGTCTTTAACATCGTCTACAAGTTATAATTGGTCAATATCGTGTATAGACATTTGTGGAAACTATTGTTTTTAAATTTATCTTTAATACTCTCAACGTCTATTCACAGACGTCCGATAAACCTATCTGACGTATAATAAATAATATCCAATGATTGTATGTTTCTTCTTTACAATCAGAGCATACTAAACTTGTCAGATTATTCTATCAGCTATCTGTGAGTACAAAGGATTTAGTTTATAAGCTGTGAATTCGATTATAAAGAATTGTTTTACGTCTTACTGATCTAAAAGAAATGTTTTTATATCACACATCTAATTGTTACAATTGAGCTAACAAAACTAACAATTCTTGTAATTTTAAAATTTCTTTATAATTTTGTCTTTAAATTTTATCATTATTACTATTTAAATAAATAATATGTGTTATAATTGGTGTCGTTTTGCTAACAGAAAGTTTTTCGGTAATTATGTTGCATGCTGTAAGTACGTGGGTTTTTTTTTTTATACGCTTTAAATTGTTAATATTTGCAGGCGAATCCCGCGGTACAATCGGCTGTCAAAACGGTGAGTCAAAAACATTGGATGTCGATAAATCGTTTGTTATTCACTACTTAGTGGAATGTTTTATTGATACAATATAAATAATACAAACTTATGACGTAACGTAAATAGACCTTGGAAAAAAAGCAAAAAGGGTATATATAGGATTTTATAGCTTGTAAATATTGAAAATGTCCTTTTCTTGTATAGGTTTTAATATAATATACCTAGCGGACCTGTCAGTCGTTGTCCTACCAGGAATACAGCTACTAAATTATATCGCCGGCATACCGATAGCAGCGCCACCTACCGGGTTCAATTGTGTACAACATTTTAACTAAATCGGTTCAGTTCAATGACAAACACACGAACAGAAGAAATATATTTATTAAGATTTGTAATATATGAGATTGTTTTCTTTCGGAGTTGATTTTTGTGATTTTTGATATATTTATAAAAAAAAATCCTTTGTTCTGTCACAAAAGCCAGTATGTATAATGCGGTAATGAATTCCAGTTAATCATTTCGTCAAAATACAACTCTGTCTCAGTTATTTGATCGAACTGTTATAATCTGATATAATTTGAACCTTCTTTCTAAAGTATTAGATCTTAGACTGGATTTTGTATATTCAATTGTTAAATGTCCAACAGTCATCATTTCATCATCATTTCAGCCTTTATGTCCAACATTGCTATATTATTTGTTTAGTTTAACTTGATATGAGTTTAACTCATGCAACAAAGGCTTATCTTTTTGGCATATGTTTTTTTTTTTTAAATATATTTATTAGCTATAAACTACAATTTAAAACCTGGATTAATATTAAAAAAAATATATTTACGTTACGTTATTATTTAAAGCAGAATAGCGCGCTTTTAACACAGGTGTTACGTTTTTATTATCACATTATATTATTTATTCTATCTTATATTTTTATTATATTATTTTATTATATCTTATTACTTTATTCTATCTTATAGCTACACTAGAATTTTTTATTGTGAAACATCTATTAAAGTTTTAATAATAAAGATTAGACGTTCTTATTTCACAATACGTACTGTGTACATGTACTGTGTGGCTACGGTACTAAAGAATATAGCCACCCCCTCTCTTCCCGTGGGTATCGTAAGAGGCGACTAAGGGATAAGACAGTTCTGCTACCACCTTGGAACTTAAAAAGCCGACCGATGGCGGGATAACCATCCAACTGCTGGCTTTGAAATACACAGGCCGAAGACGGGCAGCAGCGTCTTTTTCTTCGGTGCGACAAAGCCTTTCTGCGGTCACCAACCCGCCTGCCCAGCGTGGTGACTATGGGCAGAACACATGAGTTCATGTTATTTTTGGCGTAAACTTGTGGAGGCCTATGTCCAGCAGTGGACTGTATAGGCTGTAATGATTTCACAATAAAAAACGCTACTCGATCCAAGTTGGTTCTGTATATTTTTTAATTCAACTTTGCGTGTTGGTGGTTAATTAATAAAATATTTTAATATATGTCTCATATCTGCTACTCATCTATGTGATAGTCGTTATTAGTTCTGTTTTTAATACTATACTTAAATATATTTATTTTGTATTTTATATCGTATGTTTCTAAATAATATAATGTACAACTGTTTATTACTCTATTACATTGTCTATATATTGTCTATTATGTGTCTGTTAGAAAACACAGCATCGCTAATGAAGAAGCAGTGTGTAACTTACCCTATCTTTATAGATACTACCGTGTTTTTACGCCCTTGTCTATGCTTTGACAGTGTCTTTGGTCTCTAGTTGTCTATGAATTGTCACTGCTAGGCGGGAATCGCGCTGTTTCGTCATTGCGTGTGTTACTCCCTACCGGTAAAGTTCGAATTTAAGAATTTGTTAAGTATAAGTTGTGGGTAAAATATAAAAAAATGGTATATAAAAAAATGGTGGGTAAAATAAAAAATGAACTATAACGCTGAGAACTCTCCGCACGAGGAGGAAAATACAAGAAATAGTGTTCAGAATGCAAATGATAACGAAGCGAATTCGTCTTCATCTAGTTCATCTCCTCAATCTGATAGTGAAAGACCATCATTTAAGAGACGAGGTGTAAAGGAAGACCCTCGAATAGAAGCCCTAATGAATCAGGTAAGCTTTTTATCAAACATATATATGCAGAGTCTCGGTAGTTCGCAAGTTAACAAAGACGTTACTAATAATGCAATTATTAGTGATAATTTTCTTACTATACCAGAGAAAACACCTCAATTATTGGATTTAGGTGAAATAGGTATCAATATTGATGGAACTAAATTAGTGAAACCAGCTCTCGCGGAGAGGGTAGATAAAATAAAATCATTACAACATTTTGGCTTACCCACATGGCAAAATGTTAGATATGCTAAGACCTTACAGTCCTATTTAGCTACTCCAGGTTTTATTGATCTTAAAATTAATGACGAGCTATGTCATTTAAGTAAATCAAAAGATTATTTAGCTGGTACTGAATCTATCATGGCAGCTTTGTCAAATGCTATTTTTGAGAGTAGTCAGTTACTGAGAACGGGCTTACAAGCAGTGGTTGATTGGGCTGCGAAATCCCCAGAGGAATTAAATGTGACCACACTAGTAGAAAAACTTAGTTCTTCTATAGGAAAAGGCAGTTGTTTTAATAAAAACTCTGAAGACATATTACAGATTTTATGTGGAAAGAGGGCCGAGTGTATAGAAACTAGGAGGGAGAGATTAATTAAAGAAATACCAAACAAATGTATACAGTTAGCATTAAGAAATATTCCTCCTTCTGAAAGTGCCTTATTTGACCAATTTAAACTTAATGCCCTCATTCAAAATTTCGGTGGTCCTACACAGTGGATGAGATCACTTTCTTTTAAAGAAAATAAATCTCATAATTTTGCTGCAAAAAGGAAGGGAGCAGATCCCAGTGCCTTTCCTTCCACTAGTGCAGAACCTAAAAGATCGAGATTAGATGTTTCTCGGAGAAATTACAATCACAATAATAATCAGACTAATGATTCTCACTCTCGTTTTCAAAATTCTCAAACTAGGCCCAGCGGTAAAGGTAAAGGCACAGGTAAAAGATCTTCCTTTCGTGCCTTCGACAGACAAAAACAATGACTTACAAGGACAATTCAGGGGGGGGGCAATTGAAGGACTTCAGAGGTCGATGGGAGAAGTTCGGAGCAACTCCCTTTCTACTGAAATCTATATCAGGATCTCGGATACCCTTCATTCGAAAACCCACGTTAGTATACCCCTCAACGAGAGTAGCTCGGAGCTACGCAACAAAAGTGTCAAGATTAATGACCGAACAAATAGAGGAATTAAAACAAATTGGAGTGTTAGAAAAACCTGCTACTTTGACCCCCGGTTTCTTCTCTCGGATGTTTTTGGTAAAAAAGAGCGATGGTGGCGTCAGACCAATATTCGACTTAAGAGAGTTGAACAAGTTTGTAGGAACGAAACATTTTCACCTCATAAACCATACCAAGGTACCAGACTTCCTACAACCCGGAGATTGGCTGGTAAAAGTCGACATATCGCAGGCATATTTCCACCTGCCAATAGCACAGTCACACCGACCTTTCCTGCGAATGTTTTACAAGCAAGAAGTGCTTCAAATGACCTCACTTCCGTTTGGCCTATCATCGGCTCCAAGGCTCTTTGCCTCTATAACTTGCTGGGTCGCGGAGATACTACGCAAGAAAGGAATGCGGGTCCTAGTGTATCTAGACGATTTTCTGCTAGCACACCAGGACTGTTCCAAACTAGCAACACAGGCCTCGGAAGCTGTGAAGCTTTTGGAGTTTTTGGGATGGCAAGTGAACCTCAAAAAATCGGTCTTGACACCAGTGAGATCACTCGAGTTTCTAGGCATACAGTGGAGTTCAGACAAGAACCTAATGAGTCTACCAATCAAGAAACAAAATTCAATTCTAAAATCACTAGAAAAAATTTTGATTCACGGAGTCTGTCGCTTCCGCCAACTTCAATGCCTTCTCGGACAATTAAATTTTGCGTGTTATGTCATCCCACGAGGTCGGCTTCACTGCCGCCGATTACAGATTTTACTCAGACAGTTCCCGAAAAATCTCTTGAGGATGACGGTCCCTCGGGGGGCATTACTGGACATACAGTGGTGGCACGGAGCCCTATCACTGACAACACCAATACATGCTGCAAAGGTGTCTCACTTTCTCACTACAGACGCCTCCGACATAGGATGGGGTGCAGTTTTAGACCAAGAGGTCATTTCCGGAGTCTGGACACCCCACCAAGAATTATGGCACTGCAACAAGAAAGAAATGTTTGCAGTACTGTCAGTAATGAGGAGAAACGCCGAGAGTCTCAGAGACTCCCATGTTCTCTTACAAACAGACAACAAGACTGTAATGGCATACATCCGCAAGGAGGGCGGAACACAGTCCATAGGTCTGTTATCATTGACATTCCAGCTTCTGATGATCATAGACAGCTGGAACATAACGCTATCAGCTCAGTATCTCCCCGGCAGGTACAATACTATAGCAGATCGGTTATCTCGGAGACGACCCATCCCGGAATGGCACTTAAAACCACTGGCTACCACGGAGGTATTCAAACGCTGGGGTGTACCGAACATAGACCTCTTTGCAACGAAAAGGTCTGCTGTCGTACCAATTTATGTCACGTTAGATCCACGGGACAAGTCAGCTCTCTTCATAGACGCCTTCTCGAGGGAATGGAACTATCCACTGGCTTGGATATTTCCTCCTCCAAACTTAATACCAAGAGTTCTCACCCACCTCAACAAATCGAGGGGCACCTTCCTCTTAGTAGCTCCAGACTGGGAACAGCCGTTTTGGAGAGCGGATCTCCAAGCACGAGCACTGGACAAACCAATGAAAGTGAACCGGTTACAGAAGGTATTAGTGGACCTCACGACCGGGCTCTCACCCCCACAAGTGGACAAGCTGACACTGAAGGTTTGGAGAGTTGGGGGTGGGGCGACAAGCTAAGATCTTGGTCTCAAGCAGAAAGGGACCTGCTTAAGTCAAGCTGGCGCAAATCTACCTTAGAAACTTACAAGCCAGCATTAAAAAGATGGATTACTTGGTGCACAATCAAAGGGATTAATTCAAGATCCCCTGGTCCAGAGCATGTGGCACAATTTTTAGCAGACACTTTTATAAAGGAAGGTCTAGCTTACAGTACAATGTTAGTCCAGAAATCTGCCATTGCTACCTTCTGTGGAATGGGTGATGCAATCTCATCAAATTTTTTAATTAGACAAGTACTAAAAGCAATACATAATTCTAAACCTCCAAGCTTTAAACCTGCAGTTTGGGACGTGAAAAAAGTCATAGATTGGTTAGAACAACATCCAGGAGGTAGTTCATTATTTGAAATTGCGAGGAAAACTGCTACAATTTTGCTTTTGGTCTCTGGTCGTAGGCTTCATGACCTTACACTCCTTAGAACAAAAGAGCCCCATTTTCTCGACAACGGTCATGAAATTTGCCTATGGCCTGTATTCGGTGCTAAGACCGATACTGGTACCAGAAGGCAGTCTGGTTGGAGACTTCTCCCTAATGAAAATGAAAATATATGTCCTGTCAAATGGACAAGGCTCTTAATACAATCATTTAGAGACCGTCAAAATGATAAAACAGATGGCTATTTATTCATTACCATTAAAGGACCCCCAAGACCAGCAACTAGGACAATAATTGGTGGTTGGATACGTTCAGTGTTAAAAGATGCTGGTATAGATGCTACACCTGGCTCTTGTAGAGCTGCAGTAGCATCACTCTCCTGGCTAGAAAACAGACCAATTGAAGAGATTTTATCAAGAGGTAATTGGGCATCTGTACAGACATGGAGAAACCACTATTGCCGAGAGATTAATACACAGGAACGCGACAATAGTAATACATTTTTGAGAGGTTTTGAACCTCTTTAAATGAAGTTTATAATAACTAGAAATATATAAGAATAATTAGTAGATAAAATCGTTGAGAATTCAGTGTTATTATGATTTAAATATTGATTGATTTAGAGTTATTAACATTAGAAGTTATTTCTTTAGAATTTAATTGAATAGATTTCAATAAATTCATTGAATATTCCCCTTAATTATTACTTTGGTTTATTATTTAGAATAAAATCATAAAGGATTATAATTGAAATATTATACTAGTTTAACTAATGAGTCTTATTTAATTTACATTCCTTTCAACATTGCGTGTGTTCTTTATTTGTTCTTGTCACCAGCAGATATCAAACACGTCTTCATTAGCGATGCTGTGTTTTCTAACAGACACATAATATACACGTTTTACACAACAATAAAACGTTTATTATGTGCCGAAAGAAAACACAGCATCGCAGAAATTATCTTCCTGGTGAAGACAGCAATGACGAAACAGCGCGATTCCCGCCTAGCAGTGACAATTCATAGACAACTAGAGACCAAAGACACTGTCAAAGCATAGACAAGGGCGTAAAAACACGGTAGTATCTATAAAGATAGGGTAAGTTACACACTGCTTCTTCATTAGCGATGCTGTGTTTTCTTTCGGCACATAATAAACGTTTTATTGTTGTGTAAAACGTGTATATTATTCTTTGCAATAAATTTACTTAACAATTATATTATCTGTGATAATTATTGTGACCATTATGTCTATGATAATTTTTTATTTATTTATGAAAAGATATAATAATAATAATAAGATAAATTACATTAAACTAAATAATAAATATGTTTCTTATACTTTAATGTGTAAATATATGTAATCTAAAATATATACAGCATACACTCGTAGTTAAGCTATTATTATATATTTCATATCGAAATGCGGATACACGTAGTATTTATATATACAGAAATTATTATTATTGCATGTATGATTATATAAGTATGTATATGTTATAACGTATGATATTATAGCTTAATATAAAACATAGCTAAGTTATTATTTATTTTAAAGTTTTAAAACGTACAATTTTTTTCTTTTATTCGTAGCTTCGATTAAGCGTAGCAAATAGAAGCTTTTTTTTAAAATAAACGATTCCACAAAATAGTGAATACGATACGATGTTTAAAATTCTATTAAATATATCTATCGTTTTGCACTTTGACCTTATTGTATGTGCAACTGTTATTATTGCATGCGATTTAATTATTTATTACATGTAAAAAAAAAATTAAACCATAAATCATAAATTGCAACAACCGCACCATTCTTTTTGTAATCTAAAATCAATTTATTTAATGTAAGACTTTATGGTATTGTAACTTGAATCAAAATAATTTTCGACTTAAATGTGTGACTGTTATTGCAATTTTGGTTTATGGTCAATTGTTCCGAACACCTTGTTTTTTTGTATTATGATTGTTTTAATAATTTCGTCCAAAGGCTCGTTTGAAAGGAATTGCATGAAATATTAAATAAGGGATATGAGTAAATGTATTTTTAAAAAAATCATTTTTAATTACTTATTTGATTATAATAATAACTAATGGTAAAATTTCTTATACTGTTTTTTCTTTTTTATATTTGTTTTATATATAATATTTTATCTATTTTTTTATTTATATTTATTCTCAATTTTGAGGGACGTTGAATACTAAAACTCTTATTTATAAAATATACCTAAAACACATAATATACTGGAAATTGCAACACTGTACATGACATGATTTTTTGATGATTTTTTTTTAATTTTACTATACTGTAATGTAACAGACGATAGATCGTGGTCAAATTGAGAATAAATTAATGATTAATTATGGTTGAATTTCGACCACTAGGCGACCACTGGTTATTATTATTAGCCCATAAACATCTCACTATTGGGCATTGAGTTACAACTGAATCAGCAATACTTCACGGCTGATTGTGGACTATGGTTTATAAATCATTATTTATTTGTGTTTTTATTTGAATGAATGTAAAATTTTAGACATTGGTATTATTAATGCGACTACAGTTAAAAAGATAATTAATTCTTTTTTTTTCAGATTTTTTTTTTTTTTTTTTTTTGTTAAGTTGTGCGAATAGCGAAGCAATTTTTAATAATATATTTTTTAGTTTGATAAATAATTCTTGCACGAAAGCACTATTATATTTACACGTCTAATTAATTCGGTTAAATATTAGATTGATGGACACAATATTTCTTATATTTTTTGTTGCACATTTGCCTGTTCTATGATAATTTATATAAGTATTTAAAAAAAAAGTATTATAAATATTATAACGCATATCTAAAAAGCACACAAAAAGTTCATATGTGTTTGTGTGTATAATGTGTTATAGAATCGACTTGAAAGTTATTGAAAACTGAGACTGGCATATAAATTTAATATTCTTATTTGTCGATCATGTCATACAAAGAATTAACAAGAATTAGTTTTTTTTTTCTAATTTTTTTATATGAAACAAACAGTTTTTTTTTAATCGATTGCAAAGATTTTCAACTATCATTTTTCAAACACTATTTAGCATTGTTGCCATATATAATTAAATGTCGTATAAAATCATAATTTTGAACTGTAATGCAGCATATAAATAGCATAATCTAGTGTATACCACCATATCTCAAAATACGTCCCAATTATACCAAATCGCTAAACTACTAACTCGTATGTTTATTGTATTAATACAATAAATTTTTACCAGGTCCGGCAAGGCGGTAAAAATATGAAGTCAGCTGTTCGGGGCTTAAAGAACAAGATGCCCAAAACGGGTTCTAGGCCATCGTCTATTAATACAACGGATGATAGCAGGTATTTATTGCTTTATATAGAGGTATAAATAAAAAAAAAAAAACAATCGATTAGTTGCTGAACTTATAAAGTAATTTAAAAGTTTCCTGTAATGGCCTAATTTCATTGAAAATTTTAGTAAATGTATTATTATGTATTGTATGTATTATTGATAAAATCGGTATAAATAAATATATAAATTTTAATGGTGGTATTATGTGTGATCAGGTAAATTTGGACACCATGTATTGTCTAGAATTTATCAACTATCTCGGGGTAACATCACGTGGTCTGTCTGCTCGTTTGGCCCTATGATATATTGAATTAATTTTTTTGGGCTTGAACAAATAAAAATCTGATATTATTCGTATTAATAAACTTCCAATTAATTTTGTACTTCTCAGTGCGGCCTAATGTTGTAAGTAAAATTCGTTATGCTATTGTAAGATATGCTACGTTTTGATGTATACCTTTCGCTAGCAATTTGATATGAACTAGCTAAAGTATCGAAATAGTTTTGTGTTATATTTATTAAAATTACTAGCTGACCTGGCGAACTTCGTATCACCTTATTTTTTTCTGAAATATAATAATAACATATCAAAATAAAATATAGCCTATCTTTTAAGTTGGATCAAACTGCACACGGTGTGCAAATTTGACTAAAATCGGTTATGTAGTTTAGGAGTCCATTGAGGACAAACATTGTGACACGAGATTTATATATATTAAGATTATGAATTTCCACAATATGCTTCCTAAATACTAAAGATAGGCTATTTGACTCCGTTGACTTGTTTGATGTACGAATATTTCCTAGATGTGTTATAAACCATCTTAGAAATATGCTATTTAGTTGTGGCTCCACATGGTCGATGAAAAAGTAAGAACTGTCTGAATTAGATTTACATTTCAATATCTTAATGATAAACCCAGCACCCTGCATACATCGTCTTTGAAGGTCTAACACTTCGTAATGATTAACTTTTAGTACAGCTAACTAATTGCATATATATGTATACTATATTTGTTTATATAGATAATATTAAATAGATTGTTATATTTTTCTTCGATTTTATTGGACGATACCGGTTTTTGATTTGATTTATATCGTACCGCTGTGCTGTGTGTCGTGCGACTTCGTCCGCGTGAAATTTAACAAAAAAGTTATTGTTCGGTTCGCAGAGTTATAAAATAAATAAAATTCTAAAATAAAAGTAGCCTAAGTTACTCCTTACTATATCAGCTGAAGTCAGTCAGTGAAAGTCCTGTTAAAATCGGTCCAGCCGTTTCAGAGATTAGCCGGAACAAACCGACAGACAGACAAAAATTGTAAAAAAAAATGTTATTTCTCAACATGCTTTTAGTAAAAAGCGGTTATTTTAATATAACAAAACAGACATTCCATTTTATTTATTTGTATAGATATAGATGGTTTCAAAATGTCAAAACAGCCAAAAATTCCTTACGTCGTTTTAGAACTTCAACGATGATTTTTTACAAAATATATTCTATCATGTATATACTTTCGATTGACTAAAAATAAATTGCTAATATGCTCTGAATCCTAGGCGTATTTATAGAAACTTCAGATCTTCAATGGGCATGGCTAACACAGCCTCTATTTTGCCAGGTTTTCATGTGGTTCAGCCACCCCAGTCTCATCTGATTCCTCCGAATCGTCCCCCTCCCATGACCTACCCCCACGCGAGCCACCCCCAACCCTCCCCCTTGATCTCCTCACCGAAATGGAGCTCCTCTTCCCAAACAGACGTCGGGATAGCTTTCATGGCAGCACCCATAACTCGGACACCAGTTTACCGGACAAAGCTGTAAGTTTTATTATTTAATATTTTCTTAAAATTAGATGTTTAATCGAGAATATGGAGAAATGGTAAAGATTTTTTTTTTTTGGATAGTTGAAAAAGTTTTGTCTGTGTAAGGTTATAGACTAAATATTTATAAAAGTCGATTTAAAACTGTTTAATGTACTGTTCTTCCAAATTCTCCTCTTGCTGAATGCTCGTATCGTAAGCGCTTTACTAGTCATAGCTTTTGACACATACGCCTAGAACGGGCGAAGTTTAGTGTAAATATCACTATGTAGAGTCGTAGCGTCAGTTTACGATTTACTAAAGATTAATTGTGTCAAAAGTTATGAACATCGTGTAGCGCGATGATGATACCTTTGATACTTGACGTGTCAACTGTCAAAGTAATGGCATCGCGTCTAGTTGGATCGCTTTAAATGTTAAGCTTGTATCACTTGTATGCGAATGACCGCTCCTAGGGGCACCGTGGCACATTATTCGTACATTTTATTTTGCAGAAAACCTTGTCACCATGCCCCCCACCCCGGTTACCGGAACGTCCCCACCCCCCACTCCGTTACCCAATAATAGCGACAAGGAAACTAATAGATTTGTCCGATGCGCCCGAACCTCCCCCGAGGTCTATACCGGCGCCTTCAACGACGCACTTTATAAGTAACATAACAAAAAACGACGCGAACGCTACCCGAGAGTTCCACACTAGCACGATTAGATTCACCGAGGGCAACGACAAGGCTAAATTAAAACTGACCTTGTCGAATCAGAAGAAGGTTCCAAATAGCCAGCCTTGTAATGGCTCCACGGTCAGACCGGTACCCCCCGTTCCGAGACCGGTCACAGACCGGCCCAGACCGAGAATCGGCAAGACCAGAACTCAAGAGGTAATTTTGATATGCGTTACTATTGTCATAGCGATAATATTATATATCAGTCAGAGGAATTGCATATATACCTTGAGCAACGTGTGAAATTATGTTTGCACTAACATCGGTGTGATATGTATTTATATAGGTATATTAATTTATTATATAAAAAAGTATTAATAATAATAATAATATATTTAACATTGATAACTATCCCTTTATTATTTTTTTATATCACTCCCCTGAAAACCAATGTCAAAAAAAATATTAATAAAAAATATAATATAAAAATCAAGTATGAAGACTATCTGAGGATGGTATAATTTTGTTACAGTAAAAAAAAATACATCATATCATACATTATCTCTTCTAGTTAAGTTACACAGCCCTATACCTCGCTTATATATACGATTCTGTTTTTTTATCATTTGGAATGTTTTGGAATGATCTGTTAAACGTTGTATTGTCTCTATATGTCTAACGGTGTTCCCACATATGATTATAATAAGTTAATTTTAATTTTGAATTTATGAATTAAATCGTACTGCATGGTCGTATCAATAGTTAATTTTAAATGCTTCTATTGAACATTGAAACAAATTTAATTGGTTTCAAACCAAGTCTACGTTATGAAAAATGTAATGAAAATTCCTAAAAATAGTTTTAATTTATACCTAGTAAAAAAACGAGATTATATTTTAAATTTTGTCTTAGGTGGGATTGTAGAGAGGCGTCGTGTTCGAATTCACCACTTGGGAATAGCTTATCATAAGCAATAATTTACTAGGATTTAATAAATCAAATGCTGTGGCTAGGCTAAGTGACAGCGATGAGTTGCCATATTTTGAGGCAAATATATTAGTGTATTCACAATGAAAATAATTCATTAAGTTAATAAAAGAACCAATATATTGATTTCATATTATTTTTATATGTATTAATTTTTATTTTGAATTTTTTCAATCTTTTGTTTTAGTTGTGTAATTATAATGCATAATTATAAAAATTGATAAAAATTAAAACGTTTGTCTGGCATAATATACTGCTTACACACGATACAATTTTAGTATTGGTACCAAAAGTTCTAAAAAGTAGCATTTATGACTTAAATTATGTTTGCGTTTTATAGTTATAGTATAATCAATGCTATATAATATTTATAATAAAACCAATCATTGAAAGATAGTTGCGGTTCATATCGTTTTATTTATATAAATAATTTAATAAAAATGAGAAATGAGAATGAGAAAAAAAGACATTAATTATTAAATTAATAAAGTGTCGGTACGTCGGAGATAAAAAGGGTTTAACAATATTTATCGATCTTATCTTTAGGGGAAAATTTATTTTTATTTTATTTATTTGAAATTAATGCAAAACAAGACTTGAATGTATTTTTATACTCATTACTGAGACAAAAAGACTGTTCGGTTGGAAAAATGATCTCAAAATTGGTTAAAAAATTGTAAAAAGATTAAACACGGTTGTCATAGTTATTGTTGTTTTAGTTTTACTTGTTGAAACGTGAAATTTATGCAAACATGCAACGTCGATAAATCATAATTTAGGGTACACTGTTTATATATTCTATAAATGTTTTATTAAAATTCTACATTGTAATATCATCTTTGTCAAACGTAAAAATGATTGATTGCGATTAAATTGCAATATATTTTGTACAAAATTTTAGCTATTACTGTACGATTATTGATGAGTTATTATAGAAAAAGATTAAATATAATTTTTTAGATGCTAACGAGAGAGAAAAATTCAACCACATATACTAAGACTATTTCTAATATTTTATACAATCAGTCTGTCAAACAGAAGCTTTAGTTTAAGCATGAGATTGGTGCTTAGTTTTGGATTTAGTTTTCTATCAGGGTTTTGCAATTATTTTGCAGAGATGTCTGTCAGATTTTTTGTTTACGCAATTGTCTGACTAACAAAAGTATTTAAATTTAATTTAATAATTGCAGTACGATTGATTTAATACTCATAAATAAAGTATTAATGTAGTGGGAATATCTGTTAATTTTATACGTGTGTGTTATATGTATATATACGGTACTCGCACATATTGTTTCTTAAAATGCATGTACGCACTTAGTGTTATGACCTAGGAATAATTTTAGGCTGATCGTTCATACGATATCTTGATACGCTATGCGATATTCAATCGTTTTGATTTTCGTTGAAGAATATTTTTTTTTATTTCTTTATACTGTGAAAATATCACAAAAAGTATTTTTTAAATAATATTTATACGTTTTTTCTAAAGTGCTCAGACAAAACGGTTTAAACATAATTATGCATGTTTATTAGCTCATATAAGCATGTACTTATAGGAGCCAATATCAAAAAATTTTGTTTCGAATATTGTATTTAATAAAAATAATATGAGAACTTTATTAATTGTGCTGTGAAACTATCGATTTCTCTAACAAGAGAATCAAAATATAAATACAGCCATAATAATCATACCATATAGGTTTGTTAAAAAAAATATTAAATTAAATTAATTGAAATATACTCTAAAATCGATAAAATAAATCAACATTATAAACAAATATTAATATGAGTTAATTATGATTATGAGTTAATAGTATATCTTAGCATCGAAATAGCTTTATGTATCGAATGAACGGTTAGCCTAAATGTTTGTCGAGTTCAAACGCCCGGCTCCAGGACGAAGGTAAAGGTTACAAGTGAACCCGACTTATGACATTAACCTCGAATATTAAACTTAGACTTAACATATATAAATTAATAATTAAAACCGGCCGCAGAGATGATACTCACATTGACAAGATACGGTCGCATGTTTGTTCTATAGACTACTAATTGAAATAATTATCGACTTATGAATCTGAAGAATAGCTGTGTATAAATGCATTGTCGTAATCGATAATATTGTTTATTTATTTTTGTATTATTATTTTTTTTTATATCTTTTTTTCATTCAATAAATATTTAATTAAAAATATAATTTCCTATTTTTTTTTAATTTACCACTAAATTTAAACTAATAATGCTCCTAATTCTGCAACAATTCTCAATGAGTACCGTCGGGGTTTTTGTTTTTTATTTATTATTAAATTATATAGTTACTCGGTCAAGGACTTGACACGATGAGTTCCGTACAAAATTACTGTTTAAAAGTAAGAACGCGTTCATAATGACATTTTGTACGAGACTGTAATACGCGAAAGGTTAATATTTTAAATTAAAAAGTTCTCTTGTAAGGGATGAGAAATTGTCAAGAGACAATATGATGCCATCAATTCGATTCAAGTTTGAATTTGTGTTCTATAAAACCCTAATCCTATGTTTTGTCCCGTGTGTTATTTACAATACCCACTTAGCGTTGTCTTGTTACAACTTGTGTGCTAGTTCTTTAACTCTGATTTTTCTGCATTTTTTTCGGGGTTTTTCCTTTGGCTTTACACTTTTTAGTTACATTACATAAATAAGTGATCCTCATGATTTGATTTGATGTTATAAAGTGGTTTATTCAAAATTAACATTAATAAAAATAAGGCTGATTTGCTTTTACTATCATTATCTAACTCGGCTTTATCGCCTAATCTAGAAAGGGCTTAAATTAGGCTGTCAGGCTAAAACGCTTGATACCGATGATCGAAACAAATCTTCGATTTTCGGATGACACACACACACACATTTTTAGTCAAAAAAGTATACCAAGGTCATTCCAAAAATGACAAAATGACCTTTGATTAACTGATCTTACAATATTGGAATTTTACCCTTTTAAGATACTCATTGTAATGGTAATATTGAATAAAAGTTTGGTGAAAATAGCTTGAATGAAGGCGAGGTATCAAAGGTTCATTACACTGTAGGTTAATACGGACACTAATCGTGCGATAAAATTTCGCACTTGACCGTTTGTTTTTCAGACAATGAAATATTTTACTCGAGAAATACGAAACGGAGAGAATATTTACTTTTGAACGATTTCGATTATATAGTTTATACGACTCTCATCTGTTTTGTCGTTTGTGGTAAGTCATTTTCAAGTGTCAAATTTATAAAATGCTTATATATTGTCATATTATCTGTAATAGATGTACAATTTTTGTTTTTATGTTATTGCTGTTAGTTCTAATTCATCACAGTTAAATCGCGTTAAAATATACAGCTCATTACTAATCGGTACTGAGAAGGTTGCACAATTAGGGGTTGAAAAAACGTCTCCGTTATTAAATTAATGATAATTTTTTTCAGTCGTCCAGCTCTGATCTAATACAACTAGACGTTACGCCCTCAGACTTAGAAGATTTCGATCCGCTTAAATATCGAGACAAGAACGAAAAGGAACAAGTTAAAACATCGACGGATAGCGCTTTGTTGCACGAATACGGTCTAGATTTTAGTCAATTCGGCTTATCCGATTTCACGGCTAGCTCGAGTACGCCGGAGACATCTACCGTTCCGAAGGGATGGACTACTTTCAATTAGGGCTTTATCGTCACGTGACATAGTTTCCCGAGTTGATAGAGTTGCGTTACACTTGAGTGTTTTTTGCGGCTACAATATATTTTTGAACGTATTTTATCAATGTTATTTTGAAAATCATGTTCCTTATTTAAACTTTAGATCATATATACGTTTTACGATCAGGTCGAACCAAGGCACGAAATAAAATCATAAAACATTTCTGAACAGTTCGATATTGATGTTTTAGTTCAGTGCATCAAAGTATGCACATTTTATATGAAAATTTTTAAACCAGCGAAATAATTCGCAGATTGGTTTGTTTGAATTTCAATGTTCACTTCATTAAATAAATAGTCTGTCGGAAGTACGAAATGTATCAATGATTCTATTTGTAAGCGTATGTTTTGTATGGATTTTAGTTGTCGAGTTTTCGATACTCAAATGCTCTATTTAAAAGTAAATACATTTAAGTGAGCTGGTAATTTTTTTTTATCATGTAATGTTGAAATTTCGTGATCTTGTTTCGTCGCTACTGAAAAAGGAATGAAATGAATCATTCAGTATGTTTATGAAATATTGTGCTAGTTATAATTTTGTTTTTGAAGTTTTTACTCGTTTTAAAAGAAAAAAAAAATCCGCAAAACGAGAATATGTCGCACAAATAACGCGCTAGTGTTTACGCGACTTCGTATTCCATTCCTTTGTAAATAAATCGCTTTTATATAAAAATAAAATAAAAATCTTTTTATTATAAAATTACGAAGCGTAAGTGGGCTGTGAGTGTCAAAACTTTAATGTTATCGTACATAATTCCGATTTTTTTCATTAAATCATCTTACGAATCGTTTATATTATATATTTTCTATATTATATTGTAAATTATACCATTATATATACACCACATAAAAAAATAATATAAACAATTACTTTAAATTTCCGTTTTTATTTGACAGAAAATAAAACAAAACATTTTTCGTAATTTGTAAACTGTTTTACTAAAATTGTAAAGTTTGTCTAGCGTCCTAACAAGGCCTAATATATTAAATTAATATGATTTTTCTTTCTAATACTTAACCCGAGGTGAATTTAGTTTTATCAATAAATTATCAGATGTGTGTTAAATGAGAAATGAATTTAGCGAGACGATAGTCTTGTTATTGTATTATATATTAGGTTTGTAAATTAATATGTAAAATAATTTTGAGATAGTACGAAAATTCGAATCGAGACTATGTGTTATACAGCTTATATATATGTATAAAAAACGTGTCTATAATGCGCTTTCCTATTACTAGTGTAATTTTATTTATTTCGCGTAAGAAGATTATATTTTATTGCATTGTATATAATGTTACATATCAATAAATTGTATATTTAGCAATATTTTTTTAACTATCTAGATGTTTGTATATTAGTAAAATAACTATTATTTTGTAATTTAGTTGTGCGCTTTGAGATACATATGTGCGTTTAAATTTTATATGTGTATACGGCTTAATATCTATGTGTTTAGAAATTTAGTGTTGCCAAATGAAATTTGTAATTATTATCTTAAAATAATAATGTTTTGTATGGTAACGATTTCTAAGTTAAAAATATCGGTGCATCCATGACTTGCGATCTTTTTTATTTAAAAAAAATTTAGCACCTAATGTGTATCTCATGCGTTGAGATAGTAATGAGCCACTTTAAAAATATTTCGTGCTATTTATTGGTTCATTCGATTTGTTATGAATTTGTTATTTTTTTTTTTTTCGTCTGTTGTTTGTATGCGTTTCGTGAAATCTCGAATGAACGGCGGTGCTTTATGCTATAACAATTTTTATTTTATGATGTAGTGAATTTTGTTCTAATGTAAGTGAAAGCCAGTTTTATACTCGAATTGATTCCACCGATGTTTGAGTGTTTCCTTATATAATACAACCTAATATGATTCAAGCAAGACAAAGGGCCAGTTTAATCACTTGCACATAAAGTTTATCTTGCACATTAGTTACTGATATACAGTAAGGGGCATGTAGGCCCTGAGGGCTTGTTTAACCTCAACTAATGAACTACAACTTTTGGATTTATATGTTGAAATATGTTACTGGTAAAAAGGAATTTTGATTGTGAAAAAAAAAATACGAATATGTCACAGAATTTTATCTGATGGATACTGTTAAATATCAGATATCTTTATCAAGAATTTTTAAAACAGGAATGGCGAATTTGGTCCTTGAATAGATTAAAAGCGATGTCGAGTGACAGCACAGGATTACATGATACAAAAACTAGACACGTATTTACAATTGTGTCGCAAAATACCAGATTAAATGTCATCAATGTAAACGAAACTTTTGGTAGTGTACTAAAATTTTCAAATAATAATAAACCTGTCTCTTTGGATAGTTCTATTTTGATTGGCCTGTGATAGAAAAGCAATAAAAGGATTCTGTTGATCCTGAGTTCCCTTAGGCTGTACTGAGAACATTCAATTATAATTACAAATATGATTATCATATATTCTTGCCTAGTTCTAAACTATTTTGATGTAATTAAATTTGCGTTGTCATATAAATATTTCAGTTAAATTTATTTATCAAAAGGAAATAAATATAAAATCGTTTTTTTTTTAAATTAGGATCGTAATATAGGTACTGTACATTTTTTTTGCATGCAAATCTAATTTTAGTAAATGACATTTACGTAACCTATTATAAATAAGTGTTTAAGGTATATTTTAGAGTTATTAGGTTAATTAAGTTGTAAAAATATAAAAAAAATGGCACCCACTAAGATCTCATTACCGTTTAGTAAAATTGTTCGATGACTTCCCTTGTAGGGTAACGTCAACGTTTCATTTTTTTCATTCATTTCCATGACTTGTCATCGCCATACCCTGCTCGCTTCAAAGATGTATAATTAACATTGCACTATCTAAACTTTTCGCAGTATATGCAACTTCATATAAATTCTTTTGTTCCTTACGTATGTCCAGATGTTCAAACATTTTTACCGATTTGACAATTTTGAAGATTATTATATTTACTTTGTTTGTAAAGGAAATCGTAAGTAGACTATTATTGTGTTCAAGAATAGTAGCTATACTAAGCGAATATCTTGTACTGCTAACTGTAAAATAATTGTAAAGAAATAATCCAGGATATCATTAGGTCAGTATCGTCGAAGTTGTATGTTGCTAATGTTCTTCAATCGCTCAGAAGAGCACGGCCTTCTGCATGTGTCTTCACTGTGTCATCTTGCATCACTCTAGTTTACTATCTGCGGCAGTTTAAGGTCAACTGTCTGCGACTGTATTACGCTTCCATTTAACTTAATAAATAATCAGTCCCTTGATCCATTCGTCCTGCTCATTACCATTTAAATCTTTTTTTTTTGTGTATTATATTGGGTTGTGTTTATGAAACGCCCAAAATGTAACCGTTTGATAAGCTACTTGTAAATATAAATATATTGTATTTAATGTTGTATATGTCGTTTTACTTAGCTTTCTTTTTAAGCATAAATTTGTATAATTTGTCAAAACTAAAAAGACTTGTCCGTAATTAAAAAAAAAAAATGTTAAAATTATATGTTAATGTTACATCTTTAAATTGAACAGGGCATGATTTAAATTAAAAACTATTAGCATTTAAATATGTTGTTATGGTTAAAAATGAGTTTATTAACGAATAAGTATTAATCAATAATGGTTTTATACTTATCATGAAATTACAAGAAAATTTTAAAATTAATACATGCCATGAATAATATTCAGGGACCCCCATCATTTAAAACGTGCAAGACACGACTGTATGCGTGAGTTGAGTGTGAGTTAATGTGGGTCGAGACTTCGTGCGTGCGTTTTCGTGCGTGCGTGTGTGCGTTCTCGTGCGTGCGTGCGTGTTAGGGGTTGGGGGTTTAGTTCGGTACCTTGAAAAATATAGTGATGCTGGTTAATAATTTATTAAAATTTTTGAGTTATAGAGTGTTTTAACCCCTTCATTAATATGTACAACGTTTAGGTGTTTTTCTTTTCTTTTTTTTTAGGTATGCGTATTTGTGAACGAAATTCTTTTTTTATATTTGATATTGTAAAGCGTAAAGCACTGCCAAATGATGTGGGCTAATATTTATTTTATATTTATTCAAACTAATAAAAGTAAAAGTACAATTAGCTGTTGATTTAGATAGAAATATATTTGTATCATCTGAAATGTTTTAATTACAATATAAATTATATTTTTATACGGTGCTCTATCGTTAATGAACTTGAGATTGCGTTACGCGACGGAATATACTCACTAAATAAGTTTCAAAGCCAATTAAATATATGTCTGGTCGATTAATGAATTGATTGGCCGGAATCGAAAATAAAATTTTTAAGAAATTATATAATGTTAGGTATTTATTTTTTATCATTCCAATAGTTACATTAATATTTTGTATTTTATCTTAGTAAGAATATTTTTCTTACGAAGTAATGGTAAAAGAAAAATTTACACCCATTGTTGTGATTATTATTCAGATCAGAACACCTATAACTTGATAGGCCAGACGCAGGTACTTTTTTGTCAATTATACCTGTTTGTAGGTATGATTTTAATATATGGTTACCTGTATGAAGAAATAAATACTTAAAAAATTATTCCTAAATCAGTAAATATAATGTTAAATGCAAACTTCCCCGAGAACTGCTACCAAAAGTATTTAAACAGCATGCGTCTTTCCAGGACTCAGTTCTTATACTATCGAAATTAATGGCAACTAAAGCATGAAAACTATCAAGTTTTCTTGATCGCTGACCTTTGTGTTGAAATGTGACCACCTCGTTCCAAATAATAACATTGCATACTAATGTTTAACAGTGAGATAAACCTCTTACAAATTTTGTCTTAAGCTTAATTCAAACATTGGAAACTTTGGACGTAAGTTGTTGTACCACGATGAAACAATTTATAGTACCTTCAATTAAATGCCTTAACGAAGTACCTAGTATTGCCTTTATTTATTATTATGAAAGGTATTCTATTTAATCCATATAACCCCGTTACTATGTTGTTATTTCAAAAACACTTCAAGTACTTCTTTGAAATGAGAAAATATACCGTCGAAATTTTTGTAGGATAACTCTTAATCGAGATTACAAATACTGAATGCAATATGGCTATCGATACATATATTTGTGTGTATTATTGAGGATATGAAGATATGATGGTGTTATAAATGATTATTTTACTACCTCTCATTAACAATTGGTACTCTGGAATTTAATACAAAAATTTCTACGTCAAATTTAATTTAGGACAATGGAAAATAAATCGGTCATAGTTTTTATTTATTATCTTTCGAAAGGAGATGTTAAATTTTATTACATGTTCATATGTCTTGAATGCAAATGAACGCTTTATTAAAATTAAATAAATTTATATAATATTGTGTAACTTATAACACAAATATAATTATAATTTAACAATGATTTGGAACTCGTAATTTTTGATAACATAATAATTGGTAATATTTATGATCTTGTCATTTGATAAAAAATTAAGTCTATAATATAAATTCCAGATTTTTATGTAAAGAGTTCTTTCTATTAAGGAAAATCATACATATATCATAACAACGAATGTTTAATCGATGGGACATGTATATACAAGATTATATAAAACAAAATGTAATTGTATGTCTAAGAGATTAGATGTTTAATAAATTATTTTCGTTTTTTTTTTTATTTTTATTTTTATGTAATGTCTAATGTGTTCATTAACCCGTGTCTGTTATCCCTTACTTAGTAATGAATTAAAAGTCATATAAATAAAAATGATTGTTTGAATAAAGAAATCGATTAATGGGTTCGTTCGAACCGACCGGTTATCGGATTAAATTTTATCTCAGATAAAACTAAATACGCTATAAAAGAAAGTGGTATTACATTTTATTGTTATGTGGATATAAGCGAATAACTCAATTCTTCAGGATTAAATTATTTACTTGGTTGGTATAGTTCGATAAGCGATTTCTAAGCCTTGAACAATAATTCCGACCTTCCAGTATTGCTTCTAGTTTGTGTTTTTTTAGAGAGACATTAGAGACGATTTTCTAGGTTATCAGAAACTATATAGTTTTTAGCGACATTTCGCTGATATGCCATCGGAAAAACGAAGCTATTATTATGTAATAAAAAAAGCCTGAACATTACAATAATAATACAATCCACTATTCTGGTAGAAAACTACGGGGCCTGAAGAGGAGCTTTTGAAAGGTATACGATACGATTCAGGATGTAACATTACACGGCTGGGGTATAGGCCTGTTTGTCGAACTTAATCCACCGCGGTCCTCGTTTACGGGTTGGCGGTTATATCGATGAGTAATTATTGCTATCAGGTTTCGATCACAACAACCGGGATTTACTGCTTAACGTGTTCTCCAAGACACGGTGGGGAGATACACACGGCCAGACAACCAGGTGGAAACAAATATTTGGTACAAATACAAATCAAGCGCAACAATCAAAGCGCCTACACTGTGCACGCACCACTGCACCGAACGATGTTAGGTATATATATATTTAAGAATAAAGTGGTGGATGACTCTATACCAATTAATTGAAACTTATTGATACAGTGCTTTTTATACTGTAATTCCGTTTGTGAATGTAGAGTAATAAATTATACAGACAAAAACTTGGGCCGATCAAACTGTTAAGAAACTTTTTTCACGAAGTTCATTGTCTTAATAGAAATAATCTGACAACGTCGCCGTTTGTATTTACGTTGGTGAGTAAGGTGATCACAGCTCCATGGGGGAATTGGGGGTAGGGTCGACAACGCGTCAGCTCGAAACGCCAAAAGATGTTGACGAGCTTACTCTTTTTTTTTAATTTATTTATTTAAGTTAACAAACAGTGTTCACAATAAAGTTTTACATAACAGACTTACAATACAAACATTATTAATCGTGACACCAACACCGTCAACTCCAGATTACAATTTTATAATAGTAAAAAATGCACATCAAGGAAAAGAAATGGTAGGTATCTAATATACATAATACATCACAAATACATTTTTTCCTTAAATACCATCAACCAAACACTAGTGATTATTATTGTTATTATTACTCAGCTAGAAATACATACTAAGCAGACAACTTCTGCTATCAACACAGCGCATTTTTAGGATCTTGGGCTAATTTGCATGTAGGTACACAACACTATTTAAGAACAGCAGTATTTAGCCGTATTATTCTATAAGATTTCACATAGTAACTACATCCATCTTATCTCCCTAATGTTTTCAGTTTGAAATGTCATAGATCAGAGGCGAGAAAGATTTTTATAAAAAAAAAAAAAATACACCGCACATGAATCAGTGTTTTCTAATATTACCCTAAAAGGGTTACTATATCGAGAAAGGTCGGATAACCCAAGATAATGATATCGGGATATCCGGTCAAAAATCTTATGTTAATAATTTCTTACATTTACACCTATTCTAAAATTGCGAAACGTTTTTAGATTTATCGTTACGATTTTTTGCATAATTACAATAACTTCGTCATTTTAAAAATCTATACAAATAAATAAAATTTGGTGTGTCTGCTTGTTATATTAAAATAACCGCTTTCTACTAAATGCATATGGATACAATCCATACACGTTACATATACCAATATAACACAATTTTTGTCTGTCTGTCTCTCTGTTCTTTCCGGCTAATCTCTGTAACGGCTGGACCGATTTTCACAGGACTGGCACTTTGACTGGCAGATAGCTGATGTAATAAGGAGTAACTTAGGCTACTTTTATTTTAGAAATTTATTTATTTTATAAGTCTGTGAACTGAACAATAATTTTTTAATAAATTCCACGCGGACGAAGTCGCGGACACGGCTAGTAAATAATATAATTAATGTTAACGAAGTCACAAAACCCTTTTCAGGTTTGACTCAAGCCTCGTTTCATGATATTTGAAATGATTTAAATATTAGATTAAAAAATCCATTTTAAATTTTTACTTAACAGTTCTTTGTTTCTTCTAAACAAGACGTCTTTAACGAAACGACGATACTTTGTGAAGAAGTAAGAAGTCTAAACTTAATAATAGTGACGCGTTTAACAACCGCTCTGGTGTAGTGGTGCGTGTAGTCGCCTGAAACATCGACGGTTTGCGGGTTCGATTCCCGCTCAGGATGGATATTTGTATCTGTACAAATATTCCTTTCCAGTTTGGATATCTGTCCTCGTGGGTGTCCCCAGCGTGCATAGACCGCTAAAGGTGGATCTTTGCAAGAGACGCTAAGTCCAGCAGTGGAGGTCCATCGGTTGAAAATTATGATGATAAATATTTTAGTCGAACAGAACGATATCAAACAGTGCACGAATCCTGACTTGTTAAAAACTGACGATTTCGACTGAGCCTTTATACAGCAACAACACTTAACACAGAAACCAGGGCTGGCCCTAGCCTATTCGGCGCCGGGGTGCTCGCTGTACCTCGGCGCCCCCCTATCGGAGCTTAATGTTATGGAATGACAGCTTCGTAACTGATAACTACTATAGTACCTACACTACCCTGCCGGGCGCCCCCCGGGACCTGGCGCCCGGGTTCGGCGCACCCCTTGCACCCCCTGGTAGAGCCGGCCCTGACAGGAACAACACTACATACGAGACTACTCTTTTTATTTAGCTGTAATCTTCTGTAAGGCTGAAGTACCTACTTATGTTTGAGCAATATATTTCCTTCAGCAATTTACCTAATATAGTTCAGATCAATTTTTATTCAATCCGGTCTGAGTTTGAGACTAAATAAGTCTACCATAAACAAATGTATTGCTTGTAATAAATCCCTTAATCTGTTCGCTTTTTTACACTTATGTAATAAAGTTAGTTATATTACAAATAATATTTTAACTAAGACATGTATTGCTGTCTCGAGCTCTAGAGTAGACCTGCAAATAGGTAATAAAATAAGATTTCGTAAAGGACATCTATAATCCTAACGCAATTTTTCGTTCTTGTAATAAGTGTAGTCGGCGCTTAAGAGTCGTTATTTATCACTGTAATGTTTCCATTAATACTTGAAAATAGTTTTGTCCATTCCGTTGTTTTTTTTTTTATTAATCTAATGAATACCTACTTAATATAACACATTTTAAATACTTGTTATTTTCAAGTCGAGTCGATAGCTGTTCACCCTTACATCAATCTCCTCAGCACTTTGTGTCTTCGTTAATTAAAATATCTTTCAATACCTATCAAGGGAATTCAGCGGTTGATGCCAATGACCGAATTTATTCGATTTTCGCATCCACCACGCAGGGAATCCCTAAGAGAAAATTATTAAAACTTTCCCCCCACGAGGATTTTTCCAAGACCCTTTCGATAACGCGTTAAATCTATAGAAGTAAATAGATTTTACTATATCAAAGCAAATTGTTTTGTTGTTCAGAACAAAATAATAAAGCCTTATATTAAATTTTAATATGATTTGATTATTTCGTTAAGTGTTAATCTATCTAAGTTTAAATTCAATTAGTCAAGGTACAATACTGAGGTACAGCACAGCAGAAAATATTCTGGTCAAAATCTGGAGCCCGACTGGTGGAGTACCTGGACCTCAAAGAATATCAAGTGTTCCTGTGGTAAGGTGATCAGGGTTCGGGGGGCGCTTAGGGGTAAGGTCGACAACGCGCTTGCGATACTTCCGGTATTGCAGGCGCCTATAGGCTACGGTAACCGCTTACCATCAGGTGAGCCGTACGCAGCTTGTTTGCCGACCTAGTAGAAGGTAGGTCGTATTTAATCGCTACACTTTCTAAGTAAGTATACACCTTATAAACATATGCATCTTTATATAGGTAAGTTGTACTAATGGTTATTTATTTATTTATTTATTCATAAGTCAACACCAACAAGTAGTACAACAACAAATACAAAATTAATAAAGTAAACATCGGTATCTAGATAATTGCCTACTTTTTTACAGGTGTTTCTAAATTACTAAGAATATCGTCAAAATCAAAATAAGTCAAATTGAAAACTGTCCACTTGGTATATGTACAGTAATAAATATTCGAGATTAAATTCAGAACTTGTTGTCAAAAACTGAATTATTAAAAGTATATTCAAAAAAAAAAAAAAACTGTCGTCAAAAACATTTGAGAAAAATATAGTAAAAGGGAGCATCAACAGAACTAATAATTATACTTTGTAATCGTTTTGACAAAAATATGATGCTATATTATTAATTTTGAATACAAGAACAAGACCTAACTACTTTCAAAAGTGGGATTTACTCTTGTATTGTAAGACCATATTTGGGTTGTACCGAAGGTACCTAAATATTTTTATCTACTTAGTTGACATATCCACAAAATATACACATTTTATAATGTATTTAATTATAAATAATTAAAATCCTAAATCTACAACAGTATTGCATTACAAATTAGGAATACGTCTTCTATAGAAGCCGTAGTTGTTGAAAGATGGTATGTTTTTCTTGTCATCCGCTTGATATTGAGCCAGCAACATCGGCCAACTTTTCTCGCTATCCTGATTACTTGGATTTGCTTCCATTCTCTGACGAATCTTCGCAGCCTTCGCGACTACCTCTGCATTCAACATGTTCTCTAAGTATCTTAGCTTGTGTGGTAATATGATTTTCGTTTCCTGGAAAATAATCATTAAAATGTTAAAATTCATATCTTTATATATATATATATATATATATATATACAGGGTGTCCCAGGAAAGACTGTCAAGCGGAAGTCCAGAGCTAGAACATCCCTTGGGGATTCCAAATCACCCCTATGTATATGATCCGATTTTTTATAGTTTAGGAGATATGATTTTTTTTCTAATTTTTCAATGTTTTTCGACCTTAGCGCTATTTTTGATCATAACTTCGTAAATAATTGAGATAAATGCCTGATTTTTTTTTAATAATTTAGCTAAACCTTGGGTCCTAACTAATACATACACAAATAAACCCTAAAAGTAAAATCATGCGCTTAAACATAATAGAAGTACTTAAAAAAACAAAAGTGCAAAAAAAAACATTACTTCGAAGATTTAAAAAAAAAATAATAGCAACAAAATAATTTATTTAAAAGAATCTTAAAAACTTCCTTAGTTTATCTAGTTTCTACCATAAAAAATTCAATAAGTTAACTTTATGGCATCATCCCCAAATTTTGGTTTAAATACGACAAGTCAGATATTTGAAAACTTAAGTTTAAAAAATTGTAATAAATTCGGTCGTGTTTACTGGGGGTATGGCTTTGAAAACAGATAAAAAACAATAGTTAAACGGTATGATAGCCGCGCCACTTGTTTGGAAAGTGACAAATAGAGTCAATGAACTAATGTTAGAGTGAGATAGGGGCAATCCGTGACTAGTGGTGATGATAGGAACTGAATACGTCACACTGCTCTGCTAGTCGTCTGCTTACCCTTGTGCTTACAGTACGATAGCGATTCCTCTTCTCTGATAGTTACACATTAAAGCTGTAATAATTGGCTTTCACACCGGACTTTGATTGCATTTCGATTTGGACTCGTATTATTGGAACTCTCGACGAATTGGCTTTAACCAAGGACTTTGAGTGCAAACTTATCTATTGGTTGCAAGTGAAAACTGGTGTTTACTTCATCATGACAAGACGTTGTAATGCCCATTTTACAAGTGAGAACTATGAACAAATGCATTACTTTTACGGGTACGCAAGAGGGAATGCTGCGGAAGCTGCGAGGTTGTTTCAGGAACAACTAGAACGAAGAGGTGATCGTGCATCTGAAAGATGGCCTAATCATCGGACTATCTTGCAAGTTCGCGATGCCTATCGAGAAGGCAGAGTACCAGGAACAATCACAGGGCATCTGCCACTAATAAGAGACTCAGAATTGGTAGAAGAAGTTATTGAAGAAATAGAAAGAGAGCCCAGTGTAAGCGTCAGAACCATTGAACTCCGCACTCCATAACAAAATCTGTAACACACCGCATACTTCAGAGTGAGGGCTATCACCCATATCACATTCAAAGAGTCCAACAATTGAAATTGGAAGATTACCCCAGACGGGTTAGATTTTGCCAAGAAATGTTGCGGCGTCAAGCAGTCAATGAAAACTTTTTTAAAACAATTTTATGGACTGACGAATCACATTTTAAGCGAACTGGGATTTTCAACATTCACAATTACCATTCCTGGGCTGTCGATAATCCTCATAATATGTACGATTTTATTTTTGTGTTACCCACACATTAGGAATTCTAAACATTTTTGAATATCATATCAAAAATTGACCGCTCCAGCGGGGTTCGAACCCGCGTCTCCGACTGACCGTGTCGGCGCTCTAGCCAATTAAGCAATGGAACGATGTACCCGCTAGAGCAAAATTTTTGATATGATGATTTTTATTTTCGGTTTAAGCGAACCGTGGCGCCGTCTATAGTGAGTTCTTTACAGAGACCCGTAACTATTAAAAAAGTTTCCTGTCAAAGAGTTTCATATTATTATAGACACCATGCTATTTTTAATATGTACGATTTTATTTTTGTGTTACCCACACATTAGGAATTCTAAACATTTTTGAATATTTGTCACTTTTCGAACAACTGGCGCGGCTATCATACCGTTTAACTATTGCTTAGAATACAAAAGATTAGATAGGAAGTGTTTTTTATCTGTTTTCAAAGTCATACTCCCAGTAAACACGACCAAATTTATTACAATTTTTTAAACTTAAGTTTTCAAATATCTGACTTGTCGTATTTAAACCAAAATTTGGGGATGATGCCATAAAGTTAACTTACTGAATTTTTTATGGTAGAAACTAGATAAACTAAGGAAGTTTTTAAGATTCTTTTAAATAAATTATTTTGTTGCTATTATTTTTTTTTAAATCTTCGAAGTAATGTTTTTTTTTGCACTTTTCTTTTTTTAAGTACTTCTATTATGTTTAAGCGCATGATTTTACTTTTAGGGTTTATTTGTGTATGTATTAGTTAGGACCCAAGGTTTAGCTAAATTATTAAAAAAAAATCAGGCATTTATCTCAATTATTTACGAAGTTTTGATCAAAAATAGCGCTAGGGTCGAAAAACATTGAAAAATTAGAAAAAAAATCATATCTCCTAAACTATAAAAAATCGGATCATATACATAGGGGTGATTTGGAATCCCCAAGGGATGTTCTAGCTCTGGACTTCCGCTTGACACTCTTTCCTGGGACACCCTGTATATATATTTTTGTGTGCGTTTGTATGTCACTAAACTCCTCCTAGACAGCTGGACGGATTTTGATGAATTTTTTTTTGTGAGTTCAAGGGGATTCGAGGATGGTTTAGATTCACAATTTGGTCCACTGGAAAATGTTTATTTAACTAATTTTTCATTTATAAGTAGTTGTTAATTTTGGAATGTTTTACATTGGATCCGGTAGACTGCGCTACCATCGCAGTTTGTCCCGAAAGTTGGTGCTGCGATCAAATTGACAAAAATATTTGAAATTTTGTGTAAAGGCAAAACAACGTTTGCGCGTTGTGCGTTGTTTGCTGCAGGTCAGATGACCTTATCGTAATATTATATTCTAAATGTCTGAAAAAATATATAAATGTAAGAAATATACGACATTTTTGCGGTGTAATGTGTTAATAAGTCTATGTTTTAAGCCTTTAAGGCTTCTAATATATCCATATGTACCTAATGATAAAGTTATTTATTCTACAAGAATATTTAAAATTGCTTTGCAAACCCTGTGTAGAGTGCGCTTAGATAAAGTCTTCATCTTCGAATTTGTAGGCATTAGAATTTCATGCCATAACATAATAAATAAGGTGTGTTATTAATTTTACAGTCCACTGCTGGACATAGGCGTTCCCAAGTTCGCGCCATATAGAGCCAATTTTTTAAATGTTTCTCAAATATTTAAAAATATCATATACTTTTTATAAATATTAATAATAAATAAGTAGCAAACTGCTTATTGCTTCTTTTTATTTACATACTCTAGGTCTCTCAATCAGACCTTATATATAATTATCTACTTATAGTTTTTATGTGTGGTCGTGGATAACGTCGTTGTTTGTGAACCGATTTTGATAATTCATTTTTTGTTTGAAAGGAGATATCCCAAGAGTAGGGGGTGATACCATGATAAGAAGACCAGGATCTGATGATAGCATCGCAGAGAAATCTAGGTTAACCTTCGAAAATCGTAATGGCGACTAGTGCGTTTGTTGATTTTGTTCGTCTACTTACGTTGTATTACTTGTCGAGGTAATTCAAGTCGGTTTTTTTTCGTTTGTGTGCAAACACAATTATTCGTAATTATTTTAAGAAATACGTTGTTTAAGTCTTTAACGATAAGAATATAATCAACCTTTAATATTATGAAAGAAGATAATAAAATTGATTATCTTCAATTTGTGTTTAATATAATTTTTTTAAAAGTAATAATCGGAGGAGTATATGACTTCTTCGAAAAATCGCGAACAAAGAAATACTCTACGAAAACGTTACATGGAAGTTTCTCGAAATAGGTCGACATGTGGTTAATTCGTCGAATTATCTCTTACTAAACTATATTGGAATGAGTGATTATTTTATAATTTTAGAAACGAGCCCATATATAATAATCAGTTATAATATCTAAATAATACATATAAATAATCAGTTGTAATATCTGAGAACGGGATTATTATTGTTATAAATAGAATATAATTAAAAGTTAAACGTTATTACCATTTAATCTTTTCCTAAAAGTTGGAGTATAATGTTTTGTTAATTATAATAATGAAGCGGTTGTGTATATATATATATATATATATATATATATATATATATATATATATATATATATATATATATACAAACTATTTTTCATTTGTATTGTATTGTAGATTAATGACTGTACAAAGTATTTTTAGTGACTGTGATTTTATTTTGCTTTGATAATAATAACCAGATTACATTGTACTTTTCCATAGCAATATTTAAGTACCTTTATAGAAACAAGTTATTAATACCTAATCTCAAAAATTATAAAATATAATATACTTTTTTTTTAAACACGTTTAAGCACTTAGAGAAAGAGACACGCTTATCGCCATCTCTTTTCATTAACGTAAGTATATCGATCGTGGTTTTTGGACCAACGTGGTATGTCTACATCCCCTAAAAGCATCTAATTTTGAAATGGAACTATACTCGTATATTCGTAATTAAAATATAACCAGGTACCTACAAGTTAGGATAGGCATAGGTAAGTTAGACGTAGCGTTCGTTTACTGTTGAAATTGTAATACAATACTATCAATCGGAAGTGATTTTCTGTCTTCCGTTCGAGAATTCCGCTTTCGAGATTTGTGGTTTCATCTCAGCACGTTGTTATTAAAATTGGCTTACAATATGACGAACATATTAACTACTAATGATTAATATATTGAAAGCGTTTTATAGCCCAAAAAAAGAATAGTGAGGACGCAAGGTCCTAGTCGGACTGCGCCAGATTTTGAGCAGGATTTTTCCAACTTAGTATTATAATAATAATTAACAATATATATTAATTAGCATTATAATATTATTGTTTTTTCGTTTTTACATACTTCTTACTGTATTTATTTTGGAATTGGTCGTGTATTTTGGAAACAAATAAGATTTATTTTTGTCTACTAAGACCTAATTGTACGTGTCGAAGGACCAAAATAATAAAAAGACAAGATAAAAAGACGCGCTTTGTGGCAAAGGTCGGTAAAATGTATGTAGATATATATGTACGTTTATGATTTAGGTTTCCTGTGTAGCTAGATATAGAAACCTACGAATTTATTTAATTATTTGCTAATATATTTTAGTAAGTAGTTAAAAGATGACAATACTAAACTAAATTAAAACTAAATTATTAATTTACGCCTACGATTTGATACGATTAATTGATACATTATTTATTGATAAAAAACTAGATGTGGCCGGCGGTTTCACCCACGTTAATCTAAGAATCAAGAGGTACTAAAATATTATATAGCCTATAGCCTTTTTCGATAAATGGGCTATCAAACACTAAAAAAAAATTCGAATCAGAGCAGTAGTTCCTGAGATTAGCGCGTCAAGGCAAAAAACTTCAGCTTATAATATTAGTAGATATAGATTTTAAAATGTCTTTAGGTTACACAATAGCAAATGCACTGTGAAACTTGCGTTATTTATTTTATTTATTTATTTATGTTTATTAGGAAGACATACAGTTTGATATACATTAAAAATAAAATTTAAGTGACATACATTTACCAGTTAAGTCTTCACATAATAATAAATTTATAATATATAATAGTTATAGATATAATGACTATTTTCAATAAATAATTAGGGCTGTCTCAATTGCTTATATTGAAGATATACAAGAAGGCAGACGCTAATAAACACATTCAATGTGAATTGCTCTTTATAGTGTATATTTACCCAGTCCAATATGTATTTGATGAGTCTATTGTGTAAACTAATATATGCCATATCGGACTGGACTGAACGTACGCGGTCTTAAACTTAATTTAGAATTTTGACATGGAATACGTGGCTCCACCAAAATAACTTGAACCTCCCGTTGGTCTAAATATAACAAAATATTTACCGTTTTGTATGAGGAAACATTTCGTATGTTAAAATTAAATTAGCGAATCGCAATGGCGGATTGGATGCTTTGAGGCTAAATCCTGAATGTCAATTACTTATATCGTTATTAAATTTATATCGCTGGCGTGTAAATGGTATTTAATATTAGGTGTCTTTGTACAAAATTAGTATTAAGGATAATACAGTTCGTATTAATAAATTTGAAACATTTATCTTAGAATTGTATTGTATTTACAGTTAATTATCATTGATGATTAGACAAAATTGATTCTTATATCATTTATTTCGTTAAGTGTTTCATTAACGCTGGTGGATTTCATTCACTCTTAAATAAGATATTTGTGTTTATAAATTTTTTGATTTCGCTCTGATAAAACACGAACTGTCCGTTTCATAGATACCTGATAAAAATCGCTAATCCGGATAAATTACATGTCAAAATATAATGGACGAGAATATTCCAACCTCATATAACCTATATGGAGAAAGTATAGTAGTATCTTTACAGGATGGTATCATTTCTTTTTTTTTTTCTTTTCTTAAATGGTGTTATAGTTTTAACGCCTATGTCTGACTGTGTCTTTCTCTCAGTTGTCGAAAGGATAGAGTTTGGTTCAGTTTTTTTTATTAAATGTGAACGAGACTTTCCTTGCGGTGATTCTTAGCTATGTTTAGTAAAAATCGATAGAGCAGCTTGAAGATTAACTTAGTTCAGTTCAGCCTATTGCAGTCCACTGCTGGACATAGGCCTCCCCAATAAGTTCGCGCCAGACATCCCGGTTTTCCGCAATCCTCATTCAGCCTACACCAGCAATCTTACGTAGATGAAGAAGAAAAGAACCCCTATGAAGAGTAACTGCTCTTAAATAATGTAAGGCATGGAATCATTTTATAATATCATATGATCATAAGTATACAGTATTGATTATGCAGGCTGTTTATGAATATATAAATAGCATTACCGAGGCTCGTTGGTGACATTAAAATTTAAATCGTGCTTGTTATTTCAAAATTATCCCATTGAAATTAAGCAAATCGTGTTCGGAAGACTCAAAAAGCCGGCTTGTTTGCATGGAACGTTCATAACATGATTTTAATGGAAAACCAATTGTTTCGAGGGGATGAAATGTGCACGCGGCATACAAAAGAGCTTATAAGTGTCTGTCGTTTTTAATGGAAAAATAATTTGTTGGAAAGAATGGTTCTTTATTCACTTGACTACTCACTAGTAGGGAATTAAGATAAACAACGATTTGAATTTTGATGAACTTTGAACTCACGTAGACATTAATAAATAAACACCTCACACCCAACGGATTGGGTCGGAAAACACAATACACAAACTCCCAGACCCAGACCAAGATGGACGAATGTTTGCCACAAGAGGGGATCGAACCCGCGATCATTAATTGCAAAATTTAATTTTTACATTTAAATGCAGGTACTTATATTACCCCCCCCCCCCATATAGTAAGTTGATACCTTTGGTACGCCACATGATGAGAGGAAATAGAAATAGATGCACGAAAGATATAACAGAATGGACCCTTATGTTAAACGTTGGTCTGATGAATTAAAAAAGCATGCGGGTCCAATATGAAGAAAAACTGAAACAGCAGAATGGAGGAAGTTGGAGAAGGCCTTCGTGTCGCAAAGACACGACGCGACGCCCGATAACAACGACATACTCACCTAATAATATAATATAAACTAAAATTATATACATGGCGATTTTATTAATATATAATTGTAATTCAATTAAAAAAATTTAAGTTGTAAATTCTAATTTGCACGTTTAATTTTAACTATGAAATGATAAATTATGTATATTGTGTTGGCAATAAACTCTTCATAATAACTTATATTCTTATGTTTATATTTCCGAAAAAAATCATTCGATTTCATCAACACCCCGAGAGCGGTTTTAACGTTTTTAACGCTTATATATTGCGTTTTAATTTTCATTAGATATTTCTAGGACATATATACTATTTGTTTTATTATAAAAATATATGTAAACAATTATCAATTACCAATTGCCAATTAGGTAAAGTGAATATATATTTTTTTTTAATCAACAAACTTGTTTTTAAGAAATTGTATCTCTGCTTTTTTATTTCATAATTTATCGACGAAAACAAAGAAACAAGTATGGAAACACGTGTAACCGAATAGATAATTAATTAAGGAACAAAATACTAACGTTCGAGACGTTTCTGCGCGAGCACGCCCCGAGCATGACGTGAGCAATAAATCCTCTGCGTATTTGTTAATTAATACGCGTTATTTTAGCTTGTAAAGTAAACGAACCATTATTTACATAAAGTTTTTTTTAAATATATTTTTTATTAAACGATGGCCTCTGGTAAAATAAAATCCTGTGATGCGGGTCGGCAATCACACTAAGTTATTTTCTTTTTTTTTTTTTTCGAATACTTTGATGGATCTAGAACAAGAGGGCTATTAAAATTTTTATTTAAGTATAAAATTTATTAAATTCGTAAGCAAGTTATTCTAAGGTTATTTGTAAGTCTAACCTAACCTAACTTTTTTTTTAAATTTATTAAAATAAAGTTTATAATATTTTTTTTAGAAATTTCGTTCGTGTCAATTTTTATAACAACATTACGCAAAACCAGTAAAATGAATTTGAATGTTGTTTTAACAATTACTATCTTTAAATAAATAGTCATATAGATAACATTATTTCTGTTGCTTAGTAATAAAAATACGGCAGCCTATCAAGTTGTACATTTTTAATAATCGTGAATAAAGATAGCAGGTGTGCGTTGTAATGCATTAGCTCTCAACGTGCGCTTGAAAGCCTCCCCGAAACACCGACGCTTCGTGATATAAAATCAAAATAACATAACTCACGTAATACTTTAATGAAAAAGATGATGTGTATTTAGGCTACAATCTCAGCAAATATCAATCGTTACTGGCTTACAAAAAGTTTAGATCTTCCAGTACAAATATATAAATAATCCTATATATGCAAACCCTACAGGCATATTTGTTTTGAAACTAAAAGCCGTGTAGCGAAACGATGACGAAAAAAATCTCGTTGTACTGTCATCCCAAAATGGATACATATTTTTTATAGTTCCCGTGAAATCATCTTTACCAGAATAACGTTTTTATGTATTTTGACCCAAGTAGTCTATTAACGTGCAGAGTTGGATAATTAATCTTCTTAAATGTTTCTACGTTAATTCGAGTTTATTATAGCTATATATAAAACGTTTCCTGCCTGTGTTCAACAAAAATGGCATGATTAACGTGTGATGACACAAGAGTACTTGGGAAATTTGGCGGTATTTCACTAAAATAGGTAAGGTTAAATTCCTTTAAAGTACTATTTAGAGAGCGTCCATAAACCACGTGGTCATATTTTAGCCCTTCTTTTAGCTTTTCCTGTCAAGGATGGAACGTGGTTTTTTTCGCGAGATTTTCTACTTTTTACTTTACATGAATTAGAAAAAAAATTTAAATGAATATTAATTTAAGCTGAATCTGATTTAATAACAGTTAATAAATCATTTATTAAATAGCTACAATTTATTAACTTTTAACGAATAGTTGTTTACTATTAACATATATCATTTAGCTGTTAATAATTGTACATTCCTCAAATAAAATAATTTATTAACAGTTCATTATTTCGAACGTTTGATTAAAAAAAAATAGCATCCGTATGTATTATTTAACAAAAAAAATTCATCTGAAGAAAACTATGTAGCTTTGCTCTAAGCCCTCCCCCCTCCCCCGTTACGTAGCTCAGCGTAGCATTCAAACTCGTCCCCGCCTCGACCAGGCTACGCGGTTTATTGACGGTCCTTTATTGTGGTAAGGAACATTAGGAAATAGTTGCTAAAATTTGGATCAGCCTGACTGTGTAAATGCTTCAAGAATAATGCCATATGTTGCACCCTTAGAGGAGATCACTTTTAATCTACTGTAGTGTTGTGTTCCTACGGATAGTTAGGCCAGATTTCCTGACGATTCACTTGTGTTGCCAACAAGGGATGGCAACACACTCGTGATCCTCCTGGGTAGTTAAGCAGCTCCGAAGCAGTTACCATCAGGCGGACTTTGCATTTATTACTCTAACTAGTAGTATAAAAATATTAGCAAGTATTGTCATTGGAAAATAAAACATGAGAGGGTAACACTGAAGTACTTACTTGCTTTTGTATCCATAGTCTTACGATTTTAAAATAATTAAATTAATACAATTCAAACATTGTGGTGATTCAAAAAAAAAAAACAAAAATAACTGTGTTCAAATATACCTCGAAAGCATTTTCGAATCGTCATTTTACAAATATTTTTTTTAAAATGATTATTACTTTTTAAAGTAAATCTATCGCCGATATAAATTCTGCAGAGAATCGTCAAGAAACTCCGTTATTCTTTTGAAAGTAGATAATATATAAACTTTGTTTTACAAAATTAGTTATATCTAGCATGAAATACAGCGTCACTAAGTCCACATATTTTTATCAACTATGTAATCCCGCATCGATTAATACGCTTTATCTATTTTTTTTAAAATAAAAACTTTAAATTTATGTTGAGACAATTCCGAAATTTTGCGTAGGATTGTATTATACATGCGATTACCATAACCCAGAAAGAAAATATTTACTTTGCGCACTCGGAAACTTAGTTTAGTTTTTTTTTTGGAGTTTATGGCGTGGTATCTAACGTTTAGGCCATTAGAGTTTAGTTATTCCTTCTTGTGTTTACACTGCGATTGTTACTATGTATATCAAAACAAAAAAAAAAATATCAAAACAATCAATATTCTTGTAAAAAAAAAAAAAAATGAGCTTGCTTAAATTTAATATAAAATTGAATTTAACTTGCATTTTCTTGTAATCGTAATTTTGAGTCATAATGACCAAAATTTTATATAATCACAACCTCCCAGCGGTGATGGTTTTGAAAATTTTAATAATGTAACCTAGGATGAAAGAACTTTTAAGTGGAACTACTCAATGATATTTCAGATTAGCTTTTCACCAACTTTTAAGTGTTGTTATTCAGTTGTTCGAGATCCATACGTATTAATTATTAGGTAATTTATAAAATATATTCAGCGTAGTTTCGGGCTAGTTTTGTATATCCGTCCTAAGAACTTTTAATGGACAAAAATTTTCTTTCTTTGTTCACATTGAACTTTAAATTGATTATTAGATTAGAGATTTAGATAATTTTGTATTCTATTTTAGAGATTATATCTTGAAGCTTTAATTATAGATCCTATTTAATTTCAATAATTACTACAAATTTTATTACTATTAATTTTTTGATTGACATCGCGAAACTTCATTTCACTTCGTCCGCGTAATAAAAAAAAAAATATTCAGTTCGCAGTTACAAAAAAAACATTCAAAAATAAAAGTAGTCCAAGTTACTCCTTATTACATCAGCTATCTGCCAGTGAGAGTCACGTCACAATCGGTCCAACCGTTACCAGACAGACAGACAGGTAAAAATTGTAAAAAAATGATACAACATTCATTTTATCATTTTTTACAACAATTTTACATAGTTAATGCTTTGGGGAATGCACTACCGCCAGTAATATTTCCAAGAGTGCACTTTAAGCACCATATGCTTGCGGATGCTCCAGCTGGAATGATAAGCTTAGTCACGAAAACTGGCTGGATGAATTTGGAATAACAGTATTATTTAGCAAAATTACCAAGAAAATAGGTATCTGAGAGATATCTATTTTCTTGTTAACGGTGACTTGTTAATTTTTGATGAGACTTTAGAGTAAATGGTTTAAGACTGCCTAATAGTACAAATAAACGAGTGGAAATGTCTTTTATTGCATTTTTTTTTTCAATAGATCGAGTATGCCCCTTATGATTCAGTGTAACCCATGAGATGATCCAAAGTCCACCCCCGGGTCACAGTGGATCATTTCATATATTTTTAAAAAGCTGTTATTACTTGAAAGTTTATGTAGTAATTGTCGATAAGTTCCTTTTTTTTCTTTAAAGATTAGGTACACGTTCTATGACTAATTATCAGAGATTAGTTATTTCGGTATAATTTGCAGATTTACAAGGCTTTGATAAAAAATGATTCACTGTTACCCTACGTACCGTGTACACATCCATATTCATTTAGTTAAAAGCGGTTATTTTAATATTACAAACAAACACTTCAATTTTATTTATTTGTATAGATGTTAGACTATAAACTAGCCTTAAAATTTCATTAAATCTTAAAATTATATTAATATATAATCTTAAAATTTCGTAAAAGCACCAAAACCCAAATAAGTAACCCGCTGATGTGGTGATACACATATATGGGTCGGTACGTTACAAACAACGTACCGATTTCAAAAATTAGTCCGGTATCGACAGTGTATTAAACTTATACTAACTTACAAACTAATATGAACGTTTGGGCAGTGTAAGTTTAATATTGACGATACGGAATTATTCACGGCTATATATATTTAGCTGATAAGAATTTTTATAGCGCGATTTAATTTCGTACAGTGCCATCTAGTGGGTGGATTGTTGATGTTAAACGTGACATCCCCATTCTACTCTCATCCCAATCCTCTTCACCCTCCCCCATAAAAGACTTATATAAGCCCATATAAACCTTATTTTATACACAATACGGCTCGAAATAACAATTATCCATTATTTATTAATAAAATCCTTTTTTAAGTTTATTGAAAGGAAAATATAGTTAATCAATGTAATTATTTTTAGTTTTAAAGTTAAATCACGAATATGTTTTTTATTTGATGTGGTTTTTTCAAGAAATAATGTCAAAAGATGAATTATATGTCAAATTAGCTGTGTCCGCGACTTCGTCCGCGTGGAATTTAACAATGAAATGAAATGAAATGAATGATACACCAGAGCGGTTATTAAGTGCGTCACGTATTAAGTTTGGACTTCTGACTTCTTCACAAAATATCGTCGTTACGTTAAAGACGTCTTGTTTAGAAGAAACAAAGAGCTGTTAAGTTAAAATTTAAAATGCATTTTTTAATCTAATATTTAAATCATTTCAAAAATCAAGAAACGAGGCTCGAGTCAAACCTAAAAAGGGTTTTGTGACTTCGTTAACATTAATTATATTATTTACTAGCCGTGCCCGCGACTTTGTCCGCGTGGAATTTATTAAAAAAATTATTGTTCAGTTCACAGACTTATAAAATAAATAAATTTCTAAAATAAAAGTAGCCTAAGTTACTCCTTACTAAATTAGCTATCTGCCAATGAAAGTCAAAATCGGCCCAGCCGTTTCATCAGCCGGAATAAACAGATAGAGACGGACAAATATTTAAAAAAAATGTTATTTTGGTATATGTACCGTGTATACATACATATGAATTTATTAAAAAGCGGTTATTTTTATATTACAAACAGACACACTTGTCTATAAAGTCTATAACGGATTGGCAAACTTACCACAAATAACAATAGTTATCTAATATTTATGATGTACCCAGCTAGACTCGTAAGATCATAAAGATTATAGGAATATTCGTAAGATCTAGGCTAGAAAATAATAAACATTCTTACAAATACAAGTACACTTTCCTAACAGGAATAAACTACACTGTCACAATCGACAGATTCTGTAAATGTAATTTGAGTACAACGATATCAAAATGTTTGTCTATTTTGTTATATATCCTTTCCTATCTTTTGATATACCGGAACTTCAAATAAAATGTGCTCTCGATTTCACTAATAATAATATTTTATAACTTCCTCAACAAAAACATTAGATTTGATTCGGAATTAGAAGATTAGGCATTTAGATTAACAAAGAACTTTGTTGTGTATAAATAAACGAAAACATAGAACTTTTGATTGATACGAATTCCCAAGTTATTTAAACAGGAAAATATCGCTTATTCTAGAAACAATAGAAATAGTCTTTCGAAATGAAATAAAATTCGCTGAAATTTGAATTTCACTACTAGCTGGATTTGACTTTCCAACAAAGTGGTTAAATCTTTAATTTCAGCAAGAAAAGCCTCAATCAGAGGCCTTTTTTTTAAGTCGAAAATTGGAATTCCAGAATTATTTTACTTCTAGCTGCTAAAATACTACAACGGATAGGTAAGTTTGTTTTTTATTTTTATTTTAAAAATTATCCATCATTTTTTTTTTTGTAAATATCTGGTCAAGACCATCACAGCCTAATTCTTACTATATTCACGGAAGCGATTCTTACTGCCCTTACTTAGAGTAGTTCTAACATACTAGCACCCACGCCCACACAACACACACACACACACACACACACACACACACCATCTAACCCATATCATACCACGAATAACATAAAATATACTAACCTTAGATATACAAAGTTACTATCTCATATAATATTGTTTACAACAAAATTGTTAATGCCCGTATGATGGATGATAATTGAAATGTACTTTTTGAAGGGGTGGAGACCTGGTGTCCTGAAACACAGGCCGCGAGCCTATCTTAGGCACCAGTCTCCCACAATATTAGTGCTCATGTTATTATCTACCTATCTAATGTCCTGTAGCAATATTGTGGTGAGAAAATAAATAAATCTTCTTATTATTCTTATTATTATATTAAAAATTCAGTAATGGAAAGAGAATCATTGATAAAGTATGACAATACTGATTAATAATTTTGCTCCATCAGACAAAGGCTCGGCTAAAGCAGACAAATAACACCCACGTCGTACTTATACTTAGTCAAAGCTTTGTGCTAGCCTAATTGTTGGTAAAGTAAGTAGCACCGTACATTAAAATAGAGCAGCTAAATTTATCCGTAAGTAGAAATGTGGATTTATTGTTGTAAATGTTATTAAAAAGTACTTTTTAATTCGCATGAGGATCATATGTTAAAGCGTAGTCAAAGACCGACTAAACTACACTGTTAAAAATATTTGTAAAATTACAATAATTTTACGGAACTATTCGTCGAATTTCCTTAAAACTTTGAGATTTACAAACACTGTTTGTAATTTGGTTTACTAGTAATTTTTTATAAAATTACAAACAGTACAGTAAAATAAATTAAAATGGAGTCTTTTTTAAGATTTCAATTTACTGCGAATTTCGTGTTATGTTCTTAAATACATATATAGATGGAATGTATAGTAAAAGTACAATAAAGCATTCTAAAATTGCTAAGTTGATTATGATGACGCTCGCAAAAATATGGCTGTGGAAGTTGCTGAGTCTTGTTACATATTATGCTTAGTTTGCATTTTGTTGAATCAATCTGTACCAATAGCATAAAGCAGAAGAGTTTGTTTGTTTGTTATAGTTAGAATTTAGTATTTTTGTGGTAGATGGTCCATTTACAGATATAAATATAGGATAATAGGTTATATGTATAATATTTTTACGTGGATAAAACCGTGGGTTGCAGCTAGTAAAATATAATGAGCTAGTAATATATTATTAATTTTATGCCAAACCCTTGAATTGTAATAATTATGAATTGATTATCAGTTAACGATCAGCGCTAATTTAATCATATTCAATGATTATTATCAACGTTTTAATATTAAATTTATATAATAAATAATAGCGAATAATAGCGTGAAGCAAAAACTTTATACCCATTTTTACGAAAATTGCGTCAACGGAGAAGAATAAAATTTCGCACACTTATAGTTTATATAGAGAAGGAGTGAGAACGCTAATATTTTTTTTATTGTGCATAAAAAATACATTAAATCAATAAAAGAAAACATTACACACACCCTGTATTTGAAACACACACGCGTATATACTCTTTTGTTTATTATTATAGAATTATCGTTCTTTGACAACGCAACCTTAATAATGTTCAAACTTATAATTTAAATAAGGTAGATCGATTATCGCCCTCGAAAAAAAAATTTAAATTTCATGAAAATCGTTGGAGCTTTAGCCGCGTTATTTCATCATATATATAAAACAAATTTTCTCTTATTTATCAATCTCATTGGTCCACACCATTTAGAATCTATCACTAAGATAAATTACATTAAACTAAAAAATCTTAAGTATATAATATATATATATAATATAAAAACTAAAAAATATTATTAAGAGGAGTCCCTTTAGGCAAGGTTCCGAAGATACTGGCAGCGTTCCCCCTTTGAATAGCTAGACTAATTCTTTGTATGAAGTAGCTGCCAGCTACACACCACCTTTCGATTAAAAAAAATTTGTCGAAATCGGTCAACACGGTCAAAAGTTCTGATGTAAAATACATAAAAAAATACAGTCGAATTGGGAACCTCCTCCTTTTTGGAAGTCGGTTAAAAAAACCACTTAAATGGTTTTATACATCATCTGAACTTTATTTTGTGTACACTATATATATTAAAGTAGATTTATATGTAATATTAATTTATATGTATAATATGTTATTGATTATTAATTTATTATAATTGGATGAAGCGGAATTAATTAACACTAATTAATTGACATGTATTTGGATGTTACGATACCCGTTTTACATTTTGTAATTAGGTTAGCAATAGGCATTTGATAATAAGCATAATAAAAATAATTTATACTACATAAATATTATAATTTTTCATTAATTTACATAATTCATAATCATTTAATTCATAAAATGAAATTCATGTGGTTCTTAAAAAATTGTTTTAGGCTAAGTTGGTGTAATTTGTCAATTATATACATATTCTAGCTGACCCCGCAAACGTTTCTTTGCTATATATGTTATTAACCCACTTAATCCCCCCCCCCCCCCCCCTTATAACTTCGGGGTATGAAAAATAGATGTTGGCCGATTCTCAGACCTACCCGATATGCCCATAAAATTTTATTAAAATCGGTCGAGCCGTTTCGGAGAAGTTCAATGTTTAACACCATGACACGAGAATTCTATATATTAGATGATAGAAATAAGCCGCCTAATGATTTATTAAATTGTTTTGAATATGTTTCTCAGATTATAATATTTTGTGTACAATATATTAATTTGTAAATTTGCTTCATGTAATTTTAATATCATATTTCGAAGATACTTTCAGTTTTTTATAAAATAATTAATGATAATAAAAATATTGTAATCTAAAAAAATATTGTAATCTATCTTCTAGGAAACGATTTAAAACATCTTTACAGTAATACCCATAGAGAAAATCATTTATTTATAAAAATGTTTTTATTCCCAATTAAATATACTCTTAATTTGAAAGTTTACTGTTCTATTTTAATCTTAAAATTTGAATTTTTTTACTTACAATACCAACGGTGAAATATAACCACAGAAAGGAAATACTAAACATTGCGATTCTCATCATTGTCCTCGTTGCCTATCAATTAACTGCTATTTTCTCGAATGCTATCGAGGAAAACTTCTGTTTAGCAAACAATTTTTCGTTTACTCTGTGAGTAAAACGTGACCTAAAATTGTTTGGGTTAAAATGTTTTCAGACGTGATTAAAAACGCTGCGTAAAATAATGAATTTGTACATTCTATTGTTCTTTGAATCGTCGTCAATATTGTCATTAATGATGTGATATTACAAGTTAATTTTATTGATTAAGTTAATAGGACAGAAGTGATACAATTTACTCACTATAAAAATATATTTAGGTATAAGTATGATGTTGATATATATACTAGCTGTGCCCACGACTTCGTCCGCGTGGAATTTAACAAAAAAATTATTGTTCAGTTCGCACAGTTATAAAATAAATAAATTTCTAAAATAAAAGTTACATCAGCTATCTGCCAGTCAAAATCCCGTCAAAATCGATGCAGCCGTTTCAGAGATTAGCTAGAACAAACAGATAGACAGACAGACAACAATTATTTTATAGTGTATACGTCCATGTGAATTTATTAAAGTGGTTATTTTAACATTACAAACAGACACTCGAATTTTATTTATTTGTATAGATGACTGTTAGTTTTAATCCAAAAAAAAAATGTAATAAAATAATCTAAACGGCGAGTGACGGCATCGACGGCAGGAATCAACATCACACTAGAGCGGTTTTTGATTTGATTTTTGTTTGTTTTTATTACGACCATTGAAATGATACCCTTTACAGGATATCACTGCCAAAAAACACTACTCTGTAGCATTGTTGTGTTTCTGTAGTGAGTTAGGTAGCCAGAGCTCCTCGAGAAAGTCGAAATAATGCTGCGAGCATCAACAGGCTACATAAGCCTGTAATCGCTCACCATCAGGCGAATTCTTGTTTACCAAAAATAACCGTGCGATATTTCTGCTAGTCTGAAAGTTCTTTAAGGTAATTTCGTTCTCATTACAAAGAACACTAAACAGTTGCTCGTTATGTAAGCGATTATAGCAAAAAGTATATTTGTGCACGTAATATTATACTTAAGTTAACATAAAAACCCTTTCTTCAATATTTTAATCCATTACAGCTTCTTAATGTCACACACAGCTGAGTTCTTTAACATATTGGTCTATAAAATATAGCCATCTCCTCTCTCTTCGTGGGTGTCATAAAAGGTGACTAAGGACTAAAAGACTTCTACTAGTGATAGTGTTGTTTTAGAAGTGGAGTTCTTCGAACTGTAGAAGCCAATACAGGGGACGATAACCATTGTACTCCTGGCTTTTAAGCGTCAAAAATACAAAAATAAATTGTACACTTGTATTTGTATTTATTAGAATTTAAAAGACTTTTCCACGTGGAAACAGTACATATATATGTGTGTGTATTTATATTTTTATGAAAGAGTATTATTTAGATCTCCTTATGTAGAAAGTTTTTTTACTGTACTATCAGGGTGACAAACGAGTGTACGATACATCTTATAGTAAGCAGTTAATGTATAATATTCATGACTGCAAGACCAAAAAAATCACCAGAACTTTGCCCACCCAGCTTGTTCTGTCCTCAGGAGTACAGATTTTTTTATACATATACACAAGAACTCTACACTACTGGGCTTCAGTATTATTTGTCTGTCATCTTTTGTAAAGGTCGATGTACTTTCATAGTCAAACTGCTTTCTTCTTCGTCTAACCTCAATTGAATAATTTGTAAAGGTGTCTTACGAACTATAGAAACTATCACTTATAAAAGAAAGTCAGTAAAATGCATGCAGCATTTTCCATTTTAGAGAACTATTAAACTTTTGTACTTAATTGAACTCGTACATAGTCTCAAAGTTAATCAAGTTTAAAAAGAGAAATCGGCAACTTAGGAATAATAAATTTAACTCCAGAGGATTATATTTTATTAGATTAATTAGTAAAATGCTGATAATAAAGCTTGGGAGTACGAATTTCTAAGTTTACAAGGCAATGCCATTATGCTAATATGTCACGCCAAATATTTACATAAAATAAATTAAGGTCGAAAGTATGATGTGTCCATAAGCACGGTTAACTCGTATAGATACGAGAAACGTAAATATATCTAAGACCTCGGCAGAACTGGAGCCGCTAAGACGTATGTCGTCCCCCAAGTATGTCAACTGTTAAGTAAGATGATCGAGTTTATTATATAAAAACACCTCTTCACTGCCATACAAAATGGGAAACAATTACATAAAATTAAATTCATTTGCAGAAGGAGGTGGCTTGGCTTGACCTGTTATGGTGGTGGTTATCCAGAGCGGTTTTGTTCACTCCCTGTTTATTTAGAAGTTTAGTTCACTCTATTACAGTCTACTATTGGACATAAGCCTCAAGCAAAGCAAAGCAATCAAAGCCACGTTTGCTCCAACGGCCATCGGTCTTGCGACACAGGTGATCAGCCTACTGCCACTTCAACTTGCTAAAAGTAATACTATTCTTCGAGAAATGCGTCAACATACGGAGCTGAGACGTGGACATTGACGAAGGGACTGGTCCACAAGTTTAAAGTCACTCAACGTGCAATGGAACGGGCTATGTTTGGGGCTTCTCTCAAAGATATGATTAGAAATGAGGTTGTTTAGATGTGTCGGGGAGTTTATGAGATGACTTCTATATTATTTTTCAGATCAAGAATATATATGTATATGAGCTGTGCTTTGCTCTGTATATAACGTTAGCGTTTTAACGTTACGTTGTTTGTTGTTGTTATTCAGTCATGAATTGATCTCCGGTGTTTGTGCAATGCAATGTAATCCAGTCGGCTACAAGTATAGCTTGTCGACAATGTCACAACTAAAATTTGCATTCGATTTGCAACGCAAAACATGGCGAATACCTCATTTGCTGACGGATCCAAGCTACTTGTCTAATGTAATATCTAGACGGAATTTCGTGTACATTTAGCCTCAAAATTAGTAAGCGATTACCGTAGCTTATACACACCTGCAACGCCAGACGTGCGTCAAAAGTATGCGTGTAGCCAAATATATCAGGCCGTAATTAAAAAAAATCAATTAACTTGATTAATAAGCTTACACTTCCATAATAATATTTATTTTGTGTTTAATCATTGAGATTAAGAACCATTGCTCTTGAGGGATATTCGAATTGAATTTATAGCTGCGTTATATATATTATGTGTATAACTTAGGGAGGCTTATGTCCAGCAGTGGACTGCAATAGGCTGAGCTGACTGACTGACTGAGCTGATATGTCGTAGATAGTCAGAGCTCCTGGGGAAAGTTAAGGGTAGATTAACGTGTTCGCGATGATACAGATGTTGCAGGCGTCTATAGTAGTAATATGTTGTAAATTTTGGTTCGTTTCTTTACTCTTGTATACTAACTAAATCCAAGAAAAGTAAATATTCCAAAAATATTGTGTACGAAAATAATTACTAAATTATGTTATAAATTGTATAATTCCGATAAATCATGATGACACAACTTAATATTATTAATATTTTTGGTGTTAATAACATAAAAGTCAATTTACTCGTTATGTGATTATGGTTTAAACTTTCAATAAATCATTTCGAAATATGGATATTTTGTCGGCGTTACTGGCTGCAGGAAACAACAGCCTACAGTTTGAATACTAACATATAATGAAACAACTTTTTCGGACGTGATTTTCTCCCGTGGCCATGGTTGCTGTAGTATTCGAAACGTTAGGCATTTAAAAAACTTAATAAGTCGCGATAAAATACGAAAACGTTTTTTCATTATAATGCGTGAAATTAGCGTAAACATTAGAAAGCAATGTAACATATAATTATGAAACTTAAGAATTCAGCTACTATATAAAATTGTTAAACGGTTTTTTTTTGTCTAGTTTTTCAAATTTTTCGTCGTAATATACCATTTTCGTACCTACTAGTTATTGTTTAAGATAATTATTGCTTCATAAAGAATATTAGATTTAGTATTAATCTATACTAATATTATATAGCTGTAGAGTTTGTTTGTTTAAGCGCGTTAATCTCAGGAACTGTTAAATCGAACTGAAAAATATTTTTGTGTTGGATAGTACATTTAACAAGGATCACTATAAAAAAAGTTTAGAACACTGTTCCCTTAAATTAATGGGAATAAAACCGCGGGTTATTACCTGAAAAAATATAAAAGGGAATATGGAAATGCGATGAGCTCTCTGTAGGTATTTACTATATAACTTTTAAGATAAAAACTTTAGGGCTCCGAAGGGTTCAGGAAAGGTTATCTAGGTATTGGAAATAGGTTAGTAAGGAACTGTCATGAATAAAAAATAGGTGAATCAAAATATGTAAGATACAAATATAATGCAAAAATAAGTACGTAAATAAACAACCCACAACACTAAACAGATGTCAGACTTCTGTCAAGAATCCTGTTTTGAGACAATCGCAACACACACATACAACAAATATCTGTATTATACTTCTAAATATTTGTCAAAACACGGTTCAAAGCCGCGATCGTCAGAGCAACAGCAAATTGCTAAAACTATTGCGGTAGGCATTTGTCAAATGAATCTATACTAATATTATAAAGAGGTAAAGTTTCTAACTTTGTTTGTTTGTAGGGGGTAATTTTCGCAAACGCTGATCCGATTATGAAAATTCTTAACAGAAAGCTACGCTATTCAGGACTTATATAGGCTATATTTTATTGTTATTAAACAAAAAATTCAGTGCAAAATAATAGTTTATGTAAATAAAGTCGGAGAAATGCGAGTGAGATGACAACGTTACCTACTATATATTTGCATCACAAAAATAATAATTAACGCCCAACGAAGTGGGCGTGGGTCAGCTAGTATTATATAAATCAATTTTTAATTTAGCAGCATTTGTACATTTTGAATAACAAATGAGGATGGTAAAAGAAGAGTCGATATGATATATTGTACCGTTTTACGACAATTTATTATGAAAATAAAAAAGGTTCAAGCATAAAAACGAAAAATACAAAATAGATAATAAAATTACATTGAAACATTCAGAGCCAATGTATCGAATCTGAGTCGGCTTTATGAATTTCGTCAATACGAAGCTCGGACTATGCGACGTTGCAAAAATTAACAATCCGCTTTGAATCAATCAGTATCGACGAGATCTTATTGAATACCCTCTGAATATTCACAGAATTTTAATAAACGTCAAGTTTCAGAACAAATACAGACTACAATACACTCTAGGGATGATTTGAACAAAAGGATTTTTATTACGGAATATCATGATATCAATAAATACAATTAATGACTAAAGGTTTATTTCATCTTCTAGTGATAAAATCTATAAATAATAGAGTCAGGACCTTTTATGAGGACAGAAACTAAAGCTTTTGATATTCGACATTAATGTATTGTAAAACATTTTATGCGAAAAAGGATAATTATATTATAAGATGAAAAAACTTTTTTGGATTTTATCGCGGTTTATTAAGTATTTTTTTGATGCCCGACGTTTCGGATACTTTACAGCAACCATGGTCATGACGACACTCACACAACTTCTTACTTTACAACATTTCTTTTCCTTACACAACTCTTAAAGGTACAGTCAAAGACACTCGTAGAGTTAAAGGTAATAAAGCCAAAAATAACCCCACTAAATCCAAAAATCGTAGTGTTAGTGATTATGAAAGTTTAAAAACTTGTAAAATAAAAAGGAGCTTAACATTGAAACTCTAAAACGCTTAAAAGTTTATTTTGTTTTACTAGAGGTACCAGTATAAATGTCAAAACAAAAAAACTTTTTTTTATTAAAAGTATGGCCTCCGCGAACGCGACAGACTTTCATAAGCTCAGCCTTTCCTATGTCAAAGCAGTTCACGGAGTAAACAAACAAAAAAAAAAAAACACACACACACACAAAAGCGCGTATGCGAGCGAGTTTTTACCTTTTGTCGGAAAACTAGTATGTAAATTTGATAGAAACGTAGCACTATTGAGCGTTTTAAGCCTGATTTTTATATCTTCTCACGCATAGTAAATAGAGGCAGTTAGAGTGCAAAAATACTGCAAATGAACTCAGATCCCAATAGTAAAATGGTCATTATGAATTTTAAGTTGGGAATAGTCGCCCAGTCCTATATCATACGATGTGTATTTAAGCGTGTTTGTAGAAAGTGACAAAGAAAATCTTACAATTCGCTTTAGAATAAAACATTTATAAAGATTCTTAAAAATATTGTTTAAGAAAAATATTAAACATAATTTATACTTATAAGGCTGAAGAATAAGTTTGTTGAAACACTCATTAGGGTACGATTAAAAGATCCAACGAAACAAAGGAGGTACGATATAACCTTCCAGTATTCAGTTATAAATATAAGAAAATTAAGAATTATTTATTTGAAACAATCTCGATCGAGTCCTTGAGGAATGTCTAACGAAATATTTGTAAAATTTACTTGATCTTATTTATTTGCTAAAACTAAAGCATCCATGTTTTTTAATTAAAAAATTATCTTTAAGTAATTGGATAAATTTAAATACGAAATAAGCACTTTAATCGAATTAGCTTTTGAACGCTTTTCATGATTGATTATTTATTCTTCTATCTCACTAAAAGTCGAGAATGGCTGGATCGATTTGGCTGATTTTGGTCTTAAAATATTTGTGAAAGTTCAGGGAAGGCTTAAACGGTGAGAAATATAATTAATAAGAAAGGAAAATTACTAAAAACGACAATTTAGAATTCTAGCATTTAAATAATTCTGTACACTGTAAAAGCTTTGTCCTTTTGATAACCTTTTAACGTAGGTTTTAAGCTTGGCGAGTGGCAAATGTGAAATTAATTATTTTATCGCTGTAAGCGCTGTGGATTACATTAGTAACCTCAATTGTATTTATATTTAGAGCGAAAAGATCGACAAATAAACGAAACGCTACATAAGTTGCTTAAATTCGCCTTTTAATGATTTTTTGTTAACGATTATTTTACAATGACTATTGTTTTCGTAAATAGCGTTAGACTTATAATTAACGGTTCACTTGTGAGTATAAATCCTTAATGATCAACGATTTTTATAAGCAATACATATTTTTCTGTAGTATTTTAGTTGTATTTTTTTATTTAATTATAAAATAAACTATGTATATATATTGTATATGTATATATTGTATATGTATATATTGTATATGTATATATTGTTTATATAGTAGTCAAGGCTGGTGGATATGCTAGAGTGTGCTAGTTTTATAAATATGTATTAGAGCAGCGAAATATTTGTTGTCATTAGAGCATAAGCAGATGGTTTATTGAGCTGACGGTCCGTATCAATTCGTTATTGTCATTAACATCAAGTCTCATCCAAGTGTCATCAATGACCAGGCTTCGACTGTATAACATCGTGACTATTAAGAAACTGAATCAAGTTAGAATGATCACTCCTTTGATATATATATATATATATATATATATTCATATAGCTAGGTCAGCAAACAAGCTTACGGCTCACCCGATGGTAAGTCATTACCGTAGCTTATAGACCACCAGAATTATCGCAAGCGCGTTACCGACCCCATCCGCGATTCCTTTCAGGAGTTCTGATCATCCTACTCATCAACAGGAACACACTGCTTAAAATCAGGTCGAGGTACTACTCCAGACGACGACAGAGATATTTTGAGCAGAAATTGTCCAGCTGTGTACCTCAGTTAATATTTAAATATGGTATTATTTGAAGAATAAAAATAGATTATCAAACGATAGCAAAATTTGAAAAAAAATGTATGATATAACTAGCTGACCTGGCGAACTTTGTACTTCTTACTTCTTGCCTTCTTTATTTTTTTCTCAAATATAATAATTAATATATCAAAATAAAATATAGCCTATCTTTCAAGTTGGATCGAACTGCACATGTTGTGCGAATTTTATTATAATCGGTTAAGTAGTTTAGGAGTCCATTGAGGACAAACATTGTGACACGAGATTTATATATATTTAATGTAACTTTGTAGCTTTAAAAAAACTTTTTTTTTTATCCCTACTAATATTATAAATGTGAATGTAAGTTTGATTGTTACGCTTTCACGCGAAAACTACTCGACCGATCATCATGAAACTTGGTACACATATTCTTGGAGGTATTAGAAGTAACATAGGATACTTTTTATTAAAAAAAAATCAATGCGAGCGAAGTCGTGGGTAAAAGCTAGTACCATATAAGTACGTTTACAGAGATTATTTATAAAGTCTTTAGAAAAGCTTTTACTAACTAAAATTTGCTCATAGAATTTGAAATATACTTAAATAAATTTATATAGTCGTACTAGAATAATGGTACGTAGAGCTGCATACTACTATAATTCAACTTTCATTTTAATGTTATAATGCAGTTCAAGTTAAAACATTAACTATTCTTAAAACCGCTTGCGACCTCTTAGTGATGAAAACCGACAAGATAAGTGGTTCATACAGGATTTTTTATTCTACTCATCTACTCACTCATTCATTTTATCTCATTCTTGAATATCTGGTAATTTTAAGCAAATATCATGTGTATTATATTATACATACATACATGCTCTGTATACATACATATTCTGTACATAAAACTGTAATTGTATGCATTATATGTAAGCATAATACTAATAAAACGAGGATTTTATAAATGCGAAAAAAATGGCAATTAATTCAATTCGTGAAATGGCAAAATGGAAAACATTCATGCCACAGTTCCCTTAACAAAATGGTAATAATATTTGCCTAGCTTGTTGATGCCCTGCTTTCTGCTATGATGTTCGTGAGTTAGATGCCCGACTCAAGTTTAGGTGTAATATATATTTATCTATAGATGTATTGTTTATTTATATATGTATTATTTATATATATATATATATATATATATATATATATATATATATATGTATTATTTATTTATATGTGTATTATTTATTTATATGTGAATTGTTCATTCGAAACCAGCAATTTATACTAAGCTAACTCATAAAAATGAACTTTACAATAGAGGCTTATAAAAGGAAAAAACGTGATACCTTTTATATTAATTAAGAAACTTATTTTAATATTTGGTATCTTTAATAGTTAATTTATTCATTGCAATTTCACAATTTTTATTATTACAAAAAAAAACAAATTTATTCAAGTTGCATTAATAAAACCAACTTATCGAAAATTCGAGTTGGCGTAGTATAAATTATTGGTGTCGATTATATATCGAAGAAAAAGAATTATTTTAAAAAGTACTTTAATTACTTACATTTAGAAATGAAATTCGATGTGAGAATTTGGAATGAGAAATTTTATACAAAAAATAATAATAATTTATATTGCGTCGGCGGCGTCGGCGGCACGTGGCTGGATGGACGTTGCGACATGGGCTGTATCGGCTTTCCTTGTTTATTGCAATAGATGTTAACTGCTTGGTCAACAGTATTATGAGTGAGATTAGGATACCGTATGATAGACAGTGCGGTTCTGTACTTACCAAGTAGATATATTTATTATCAAAAAAATAAAAATATTTAAGTATATCTAGTTGGCTTGTCAAAAATAGCTTAATTATGACGAAAAAATCATCGTCAAACGTTTAAGGACATTATGGTTTTTGTTTATAAATTTCCCGTCGTTGGAAAAAAGCGCACAAATGTCCATACACAACGTACTTGCTTGAAAAATAAACACTGAAACGACACGGGAACAAATTGACTCTTTATGCAAATCTTTTAAATCCACGCACGAAGCGGCGTCGTTTAATTGTAAAACTCGTTTGACGCTATATTTATTTAAAAAAAGATTATTCACTTAAATATTGTTTAAAGAAATTTCGTTTTAGCGTGCTTTATTTTATAAGAAGGATAATGATTCTTACCTATTATGCCGCAGCACTTAATTCATGCAAACTATATATAAGTATACCTTTTTTTTCATATCTTCTAACACACACACACACGCATACACACACACACGCAAACGGTCGTCTGTTTCCACGGTAAGCAAGCCGACTGATATTATTATATTTTTTGATAAATTCACATAGAAATTATAAATACGAGTACAAATATTACACCCGAACTCAGGCGGGAATCGAAGTCATACCCCCGAAGCAACCGAGGCCATTACAAACTGCGCCAACGGGCTGGTCATATATTAAACTTGCGGCTTATTATCTTTTGCAGAATAAATTGAAATACATATATATCATGAGTATATGTGAAAAATTGTGCTGTGTGGTTACGGCAGTATAGAATATAGCCACGCTCTCTCTTCCCGTAGGTGTCTTAAGAGGCGATTAGGGAATGACACAGTTCCACTACCACCTTGGGACTCATAAAGGCGACCGATAGCGGGATAACCATCCAACTGCTGGCTTTGAAATACACAAGCCGAAGACGGGTAGCAGCGTCTTAGGTGCGATAAAGCCAGCCCTGCGGTCAGGTCACCCGCCTGCCCAGCGTGGTAACTATGGGCAACACACATGAGTACGCGCCATTTGTGTCGCGAACTTGTGGAGGCCTGTGTCCAGCAGTGGACGGCAGTAGGCTGAAATGATGATAATGATGACTTAACTATCGAGCTATCGGTGCTTTTTAATGATCAAATATTATATATTAAGGAAACAAATACTATAATTGACTAACTATAACACTACTGATAATGAGGAATTTAAGTTTCGTGTGTTTTGAAAATCATATATATATATATATATATATAGTTTCTGTTTTTTTGTAATATATTCGTATATATATTATTTTATTTGATATTAAAATTTATTGTTTAAAGATATTTTACGCATCGTACGGTAAATAAGAATAACTTTTAAAATTTATGTCTTTCTGTGTGACAAATACTAAGATTAATTAACTCGCAGCAAAGGCTTCGGCGTCGTTGGAGAGTTGTATTTACCATTACTAAAACATTAATAAAAAAGAAATTAGAAAAAAGTGTAAACTAATTTAATACCACGACTAATCACTTTCATTTAAAAAGTTCTTTTATGTCGGACTCCCGGCTTATTAAAAATATATGTGTATAATTTTACTGGAAGGTAAGAAACAGAAATGTTTAATATACTTCTATTTCTTGGACATTGACTATATTCAGAAAGCCTAGAACCAGAAGCCTAAGAACGTAATTTCGTAACCGACCGTTCCATGTTTTTTTTTTTTTTTTTTTACGTGGGGTAAATCCATCATGGAACCCTCCAGCGCGGAGGCGCCAGAGGGTTATGTCAGACTCCTACTGACTAACAACCACTACGTGTGAGCAGTCGTCCGCCTGGGTGGGGCGAGATGGGGTCGCGTTAGCATTCGCTACTTCGGACCGTTCCATCTTGTCTTAGCCCTTAGTACAGAGTCCATTATATCTAAGGAACAACGTTTTTTGGACAATTAAGATTTCGAATTCCTGAAATTATAATGTCAATTTTTTTTTAAAGTTAGAGGAACTGTGTTTAACAATACAATTACTTTACTACAATCTGCAACATCGTTCTTGGGGTTAGTTGCCTCTGCTACTATTGAGATTTTTGTCGATTCTTCTCATAAAATGTACACAAGATTCGCCAAATTAGCCAAAATTATATTAATGTACATTATATTTTATGACTTAAAAGCGCTTTATCGTTTTTTTTAACCGACTTCCAAAAAAGGAGGAGGTTCTCAATTCGACGGTATTTTTTTTTATGTATGTTACATCAGAACTTTTGACTGGGTGGACCGATTTCAACAAAATTTTTTTTAGTCGAAAGGTGGTATGTGCCAATTGGTCCCATTTAAATTTATTTGAGATCTAACAACTACTTTTCGAGCTATATCTAATAATGCGTTTTTACTTGACGCTTTTTTCGTCGACCTACGTTGTATTATACCGCATAACTTTCTACTGGATGTACCGATTTTGATAATTCTTTTTTGTTGGAAAGGGGATATCCCTAGTTTGGTACCATGATAAGGAAACCAGGATTTGATGATGGGATCCCAGAGATATCGAGGGAAACTCTCGAAAATCCGCAATAACTTTTTACTGGGTGTACCGATTTTGATAATTTTTAATTTAATCGAAAGCTGATGTTTATCATGTGGTCACATATAAATTTTATCGAGATCTGATAGCTACTTTTTGAGTAATCTTTGATAACGCGTAGTTACTTGAATATTTTTTCGTCGATCTACGTTGTATTACTCGTCGATATAATTGAAGTCGGTTTTTTTTCGTTTGCGAGCTAACACAATTATTAATGTTTGTTATTATAAATCTTATCCTTAAGCGTATGAAAGAAAAAGTTGCCTTACTTGTCATTCAGTAGCCAAAGTAATTAATGCATATCGATCCCCTAAATTCAGCGCGGGTCTTTCTAGATTGAATACTAATTTTTTTTGTGAAAGTAAATACTAAAGTTGCTCGCTTCAGCCTGTATCCCACTACTGGGCATAGGCCTCTTTCCCCATGTAGAAGAAGGATGCAATGCGGGTTGGCGGATATATTCCCTACTATGAGTAACGATCGCTATCAGGTGTACATGATAACAACCGGGACCGACGGCTTAACGTGCTCTCCGAGGCACGGTGGGAGACCCACAAGGACTCCATAAACACGTGGTCTGGCCACGGCAAGCACCTGTATGGCCGATACAAATGTTTGTCATGTGCGGGGATCGAACCCACAACCGCTAGCGCAACAGGTTGTAACCGTTGCGGCAACGCGGCGTCAAGTTGCTCACATTGACTAAACTGGGAATTCGCTTTGCTCTATGAATCTGGATGATGGAATATACGCAAACTGTTTGTGAAAGAATGTCCGTAAGTCATTTAACAAACGTGGCCCGGAGCTAAGAGATGAAATGAATTGATTCTCTGTTTACGTATTTAACACGATATAAGTAATGATTTGCCAAGGCGCTTGTAGTTCTCGTTCTCCATGTTACACTCACTTTACTAATAATATTTTTATCTTATTGTCTGCAATTATACTTGTTGACTTTAATGCATACGTAGTGACGTAGCCACATATTTCGTCATACGTGTCAAAATGTTGTTTTAGAGAAGAAATTATATTTTTCATACTTTAAAGTTGATAGGAATCACAGTAACGAGCCTTTCTGTTTTATACGAGTACTAGCTTTTACCCGCTGCTTCGCTCGCGTTGATTTTGTTTAGTAATAATTGTGTTTGCTCGCAAATGAAAAAAAAACCGACTTCAATTACATCGACAAGTAATACAACGTAGATCGACGAAAAATTGTCAAGCAACTACGCGTTATTAAAGATTACTCAAAAAGTTCTTATCAGATCTCGATGATATTTATATGTGACCACATGATAAACATCAGCTTTCGATTAAATTAAAAATTATCAAAATCGGTACACCCAGTAAAAAGTTATTACGGATTTTCGAGAGTTTCCCTCGATTCCTCTGGGATGCCATCATCAGATCCTAGTTTCCTTATCACAGTACTAAACTAGGGATATCCCCTTTTCAACAAAAAAAGAATTATCAAAATCGGTACATCCAGTAGAAAGTTATGCGGTATAATACAACGTAGGTCGACGAAAAAAGCGTCAAGTAAAAACACATTATTAGATATAACTCGAAAAGTAGTTGTTAGATCTCAAATAAATTTAAATGGGACCAATTGGCACACACCACCTTTCGATTAAAACAAAATTTGTCGAAATCGGTCCACACGGGCAAAAGTTCTGATGTAACATACATAAAAAAAAAATACAGTCGAATTGAGAACCTCCTCCTTTTTTGGAAGTCGGTTAAAAAGTATCCTATGTTACTTTTAATACTTCCAAAAATATATGTACAAAGTTTCATGATGATCGGTTGAGTAGTTTTCGCGTGAAAGTGTAGCAAACAAACTTATATTCACATTTATAAAAAAAAATAACAATAAATATGGAAAAATCCGAAACAGCTGAAACTATAGTCAATTGGATTGGATATTGACGTGACTGTCGATAATACAGTGCAACGGTATTACAGTACTCAGGGTTGGAACTTCATTACTGGACTGCTAGATGGCATAGAAGTAGCTGATTTTGAGATTATTTGACAAATAATTTTTTTATTTATCGTAAAAAAATATTTTTTTTTCATAAAAATTATCCTTTGTTACTTCTAATGCCTCCAAGAATATGTGTATAAAGTTTCATGATGATCGGTTATTTTCGCGTGAAAGCGTAACATACAAACTTACATTCACATATTTATAATATTACGAGTAGGTAGTAGGGATGTTTATAATATTTGTAAAGATCAATCGTAAAGATAATAATCTTGATAATATATTACTATTCGAAACTAAATTGTAGACATCAAAGTGAACCCACGTCCAATTTTAAAATTGATATATTAAGGCGACGTTAACGAAGCTTATTGAAAATATAGTTGAAGATCTAAACACAAAAACTTTTTTATGAATAGCATCCAACAAGCTTAAAATATACCAATAAAGATGAAGAATTAGTAATAAATAATAATAATAATAATAATAGATAAAGTATTTGTTTGTTTCTTAATCTCAAGAGTTACGATAATGCTAAAAGTTAGTCAGTTTTAGAAATATTGAAAATCAATACGGATGAAATCACAAGGACCGCTTATAAACTTTAAAACTGTCCATTTTCTGTGAATAACTTTTATCGTAAAGTAGCCACTTTTTCATAAAACGAATTTCCTAATATTATTATGATTAAAAAAATATCGAGGAAGAGTACGGTGGCCCATATCTTATTTATTGTTCAAAATTTTGACCAGCCTCACCAGGCTAGTACTACAATCTTACATAGTACGTTACGTTGCGTTTCTGTGGCGAATAACGTAGCAGGAAATCCCGCTCCTCGTGTTGTAGGCTATAGGCTACGACATTAGCATCCCTTGAAATGGACAATGCACTCGTTTGCGATCCTTATAGAATACAAATATTACACATACAAAATTTTTGTTGATTACAGATTACGTAACGTACTATAATTAAACATCTTAACTAATAAATGGAGCCGGTTTTTTTTTTGTTCAGTTATACTGCGTGAACTACTAAACCGAAATAATACTTGCACCATAAGATTCGACGTGTTTTGGAGTTTTATATATATAAGAGTTGCTAGTATTATTTATATACCAAGAAAAATTTTATGGCTATAAAGGCTGTATTAAATATCCTAATAATATAGGTGTGTGTGAATTGTCCAAAATATAACGATAATTGTCAAGTAAGTCGGAAAAAAAACTGCTATCTGCGAGCTATTCTGGCGTGTGATGCAAAAACTGTAGAGTTGACATGTATATAATGTGTAAGAGAAATGTTTATCTTAATAAGTCCTACAAAAAGTCCGCGACAGCATATATCTTTTATGAGTATAATACCATACATATAACCATAAATACAATAAAAATTGATAATATATTTCTAATGCACATTGCACATCTCTAATGCAATTGATTTGGTATAATTTGATATAAATTGTTTTTTTTATATCGTAGAACCAATTTTGATGAATTTTGGTATAAAGATAGGTAGAAGATCAGCTAGTACTTTATATACATGATTATTTTTTTACATTTATTAACTTAAGGAAGACTTATAGTTAATTATAAGGATGACAGAAAAGAAAATATAATATGAATACGAAAGGCCAATTATAAGTTTCCACTGTAATTGATAAATATACAGTGTTTTCTATACAGTGTTTTTGATAACACTGTTAATTTCGTATAATCATTTTTTATAGTAATAGAATTTGAATCTAGAAAACGAGTACGTATAGAGCTTTCAATGGGTTCATAATCGAACCCATATTCAAAAATTGGGATGAAATTTTGAAACGATCTGATGAATTACGGGAAAATTTTCAGCCCATATACTAACACGTGAACAAGTCGTCAGCGCGATTTAATAGAGTACAGCGACATCTATTGGCGAGGAGGTAGGGGATGGTGACGGGCTCACCCTCTTCCTCATACCAATATCTAGTTTCCCCTTAATATATCTAACATATAAACCTAAACCTTATCTCTATCACAATAAGGTAAAATTAAAAAAAATAAAAAATTTTGAAAAAAAGGAATTGATATTTAAAACGCGTTAGATATACACATTATAGCTTATTTTACCATTTTAATTGAAAATTGTAAATTTTGTTGCTTATTAGAATTGAAGGAATAATCGGAAATCGACTGTTAATATTTTTTTATTCTTATATTTTCATTTTTTGTTTTTGATCATTAGTTTTGAACAGGAACAGTAACATTTTGAGAATATTATGATTGTGTTGAATGTTTTTTATTGTTGTTTAATTGACGATTTTACGAAATTTAAACGATTGTGCAACTCCACTGAAATAAAGAAGGGTTTTTTTGATTTTTAATGTACTATATAGTTGAATCTGAGATTTTATATATTTACTAGCTGTGCCTGTGACTTCGTTCACATGGAATTTAACAAAAAAGTTATTGTCTAGTTCGCATAGTTATAAAATAAATACATTTAAAAACGTAGCCTAAGTTAATCCTTACTATATCCCGTCAAAATCAGTCCAGCCAATTCAGAGGTTAGCTGGAACAAACGCACAGACAGACAGACGAACATTGTAAAAAATGTTATTTTGGTATATGCATCGTGTATCCATATGCATTTAGTAAAAAGATTATTTTTTACATTTATTTACTTAAGGAAGACTTATAGTTAATTATAAAAATAATAGAAAAGAAAATAGAATATAAATACGAAAGACCAATTATAAGTTTCCACCGTAATTGATAAATATACAATATTTCTGTACAGTGTAATATAATTGTTTTTGTTGTACGACGAAAAGAAACCGACTTAAAAAAAACCACGACATGTGAACAAAAAATATGCATTATTAGCTATAGCTAAAAATCTATTCGTCACATCTCGCTAAAATTTAAATGAGACAACATGACAAGTAAGAGCTTTCAAACAAAAACTAATCATCAAAATCTATACGCCACTTGAAAAGTTACAACGCTTTGAGTGGGGTATTTAAAAGATTTATTTTGCTAAAATGTTTAAATAATTTAAACCGATTATCGTATAATCGATTTTGATAGTAATAGATTCTGAATCTAGAAAACGAGTACGTATAGCGCTTTCGATGGGTTCATAAATCGAAAGCATTTTCAAAAATTCTGGTAAAATTTGTAATAATATGAGGAATTACGGGAAAATTTTCAGCCCATATACTAGCACGTGAAAAAGTCGTCAGCGCGATTTAATAGGGTACAGCGACATCTATTGGCGAGGAGGTAGAGGATGGTGACGGGCTCACCCTCTTCCTCATACCAATATGTAGTTTCCCCTTAATATATCTAACATATAAACCTAAGCCTTATCTCGATCACCATAAGGTAAAATTTAAAAGAAAAATTGAAAATTTTAGCATGTGTAAATTGAAAAAAAGGAATTGATATTTAAAACGCGATAGATATACACATTATAGTTTATTTTACCATTTTAATTGAAAATTGTAAATTGTAAATTTTATTGCTTATTAGAATTGAAGAAATAATCGGAAATCGACTGTTAATATTTTTTTATTCTTATATTTTTATTTTTTGTTTTTGATCATTAGTTTTGAACAGGAACAGTAACATTTTGAGAATATTATGATTGTGATTTGAAAGTAAGTTGAATGACTAGCCCGTTGGCGCACTGACTAGCCCGTTGGCGCAGTTTGTAGTGACCCTGCTTTCTGCTCCGAGGGTTGTGGGTTCGATTCCCACCCTGAGTCTGGGTGTAATATAAATATTTATTTATATATTTATTTATATATTTATATATGTATTATTTATAAGTATGTTTATCGAAAAAAAATATATGTAGCTATATAGCAGTCGGCAGTTACCTATAACACAAGCATTAAGTTGCTTACTTTAGGAACAGACGACCGTGTGTGTAAAAAAAAATGTTTTTTTATTATTGTTTAATTGACGATTTTACGAAATTTAAACAATTGTGCAACTCCACTGAAATAAAAAAGGGTTTTATTTTTTATTTTTAATGTACTATATAGTTGAATCTGAGATTTTATATATTTACTAGCTGTGCCTGTGACTTCGTTCACATGGAATTTAACAAAAAAGTTATTGTTTAGCTCGCATAGCTATAAAATAAATAAATTTTTAAAATAAAAGTACCCTAAGCTACTCCTTACTATATCCCGTCAAAATCAGTCCAGCCAATTCAGATATTAGCTGGAACAAACGCACAGACAGACAGACGAACATTGTAAAAAATGTTATTTTGGTATATGCATCCATATGCATTTAGTAAAAAGCGGTTATTTTATTATTACAAACAGACACTCCAATTTTATTTATTTGTATAGATTCTTGTTGTTTATTGTTCATACATACACATAGACCTCCATTAACTTCGAATTAATCTAACAGAAACAGACCATGAAAACTAAATCAATTAGAAAGTGGGCGCTATTTATTCGGATCAATATATCAATTGAGAAGAAGTGTATCATATAAAACAAGTTGTTACGAACAGTTTTGCTCGCATGCGTTTTTTTTTAAATTTCGTCTAGAAAATATTTTACTGAAAAGTTCTTAAATAAAGTTTTGGCTATTTTAGATCATTCACTCTAGAAATTTCTGAATAGCGCTGAAAATCTCGCATTTTGGTCTTAATTGGCGAAATTTCAGAGTACTAACTTCTATTAGTATAATATGGTTAATTGAGTCTTTCTTGAAATTTTAGAAATTAAATCGTTGAGGTATAACAGACATAGGTTTCTACAGTTATTATATTAGTGTGAATGCCTCGGTAATGTAATAGCATTGATACCGATAAATATACAAGATTTACGTATAGCGTAAAGGAAATGTTTAGGCGTGTCTCACACATAGTATTTTGAAAATAGATCTTGTTACACACACAATTTAATATATAAAATTCTCGTGTCACAGTTTTCGTTGCCACACTCCTCCGAAACGGCTTGACCGATTTTGATGAAATTTTTTGTGCTTATCCGGTATCTATGAGAATCGGCCAACATCTATTTTTCATCCCCCTAAATGTTAGGAGTAGTCCACCCCTAAATTTTTATTTTTATTTTTTAGACAAAATTTCTAATTTCAATTTTTTATGATACTACATTAAAAATACATATAACCCTAAATTTTCAACCCTCTACCATCAACCCCTATTTTTAAATAGCGCTTAGCGGCAAGACAACGTTTGCCGGGTCAGCTAGTTTATTATATGATTTTGACGATGACTATGTACAAAATGAGGTAGAAATGTATGAATGAATATATTAATAAGATTATAATTTTGTTTAACATATGTATTATTAAATTTTTACTAAGATTTGATCCAAAACATAAACAGGAATCGATAACTGCCCAAATGTCTCTCTCACATTCTACAAAGCATTTTACAAATCAACATAAATAAATTTAAAAAAAATAATAACAATCCTGCTTGTATTTGATCTTATGCTACTTATAAATGTAATATTTGTATGTAAAACAAAAAACGGATATGATGACATCGAATTAAAAACAAGTGCACATATAAATATTTGTCTTAAAGGTAGTTCCGAAACCTACTTTATGGCAGTTCAATACACTCACAATACCATTCTCTACACTTTTGATACAAAATAATTTTCGGTCAAATTGTACATTTTATATGATTACAATGGAAATAGTATGTACGTGTATTCTAAGAATTACATTCATTCATGGAGTGAATGAATAAGAGTTAAACGAAATATTCTATCCAGTTAGTTGACCTATAATAAGATGCGATTATAAAATTAATTCTAAAAAGATTTTTTTTCAAAATGTGTATTACTTTTGACTCACACTCTTTACAGCATCACCAGTGGAGCACCAGGGTATTGAGACCCAGCCGTAAATATTAAGAGCTCTCTTAGAGTCTCACATTGGACGTTGGTTCCAAGGACGTCTGTTGTAGCGAAATAGTACCTCTTCGGATATCGTCGCAATAGCGTTTTCTTTGTAGGCATACGGTGAACAGTTAATATTTATTTATACAGTTTATTATAAAGAATACTAACTCTGATATATTTTATCAATATTAAAGTTCATTAATGACACTTTTGTTTTGTTTTCTTAGCTATGCATGAAGATGTCTTCAATGCAAACCCCAGCCAAAAAGCCTATTTTGTATAAATTTTTAGTTACTTTTCTATCGAGCCATACAAAATTTAAGTAGGTATCTACGATAATATCCATACAGAACAGGTTATATGCATACAGAACACGTTCTCTTATGTGGGGTGTTATCATAAATACATATACTAATGTGATGTAAGGATTTGATCGATGCTACTGTTTGAATTTTGTTTACTACATTGTAGACTCAATATGATCATCAATAATGTCCTCACTTATGATGTGTCACCTTGTGTTTGTTTTGTGATTATTTCTGAAATTTATTTCACTAGGTATAAAAAGTTATGCTACGGCTTCTTGGTGCAATTAAACGTAAAAGACATATTACTATGTATGGCTAGGAAATTAGAAAAAAGGAATATTCTATTTTTCTGAAATTTAAATTTTTATGTACCTAACTTGAAATATGACTGGTTTTTCTAAGAGGCGTTTCAACTTATACTTCAACCCACTACATACTGTAACACTTCTAACATCTGAACAAAAACATTCAGACCTATTTTACTTTCAAACATTATATTAGAAGCTACGGGTTTTCCCAACATCTTTCAACCCATTTTCATCCCCCTCCAAGATTTATTTGCAAGACAAAAGGTAGCCTGTGTTCTTCTCCGTACTTCAATATATCTCTATTTATCCATTGGCTGTTGATAAGAGAAGAAAATACAAAACCTTCTTTGTCTATACTTTGTTGCATAAACTGTACATTTTCTTGTTTCGTGAGCTTCGAGTCAGAATTCTTTGAATCAAATGAATTAGTCTTTGTAAAAAGTTTACAACACCAAGATTAATCGATTCTCCGAACATGTCGACAGGTCGATCACTTTATGACACATTGAATAATTTATATTTAAGTGAAAGAGTGGTTGTTTGTTTTCGTCGAAGTCTCGTTTTTTGTTCGCCCGCGTGGCCTCACAACCCAGCTTGTTTATTTATTATTTTATAGGCTTAATGTATTTTTACGCCAAATAACAAAGAACGCCTAATTTTTTTAACGCCGTCTTATCGTATTTTAATACATTTTATTTTTATTATCTTCAAAGTTTAAAGATTAAAATTATGTATTATAAAGTAAAATGGGCGGACTTATGGCTAATTAGCCATTTCTTTCAAACAACCCAAATATTATCTCAATATATTAACTAATAAAAGAAGGTTGGATATGGTGTAAAATAACGATATCTAAATATTGACTGAGAAAGTGTAGTAGGATTAAAAATATATAATGACAGGAAGCTTTTATTGTGACGCAGGTGACACCACAACGTCTTTTATACATATACTAGCTGACCTCGAAAACATTAGTTTGCCAGATATGTTATTAGCCCCCTTAACCCCTAACCTCCTATAACTTAGGGGTATGAAAAATAGATGTTGACCGATTCTCATATCTACCCAATACGCACACAAAATTTCATAAAAATCGGTCTAGCCGTTTCGGAGGGGTATCGTAAATAACAATGTGACACGAGAATTTTATACATAAGATAAGAATAATTTCTTCTGATGGCCATTTCCACAGGTCACTGATAAAATTTTATCTCATACACGAGTGACTGACAAGTTTTTCCAGTAGGAATTAAAACATGATCAGATTCCTTTTACATCTGTTAGGGAGTAGAAAGAAACATCTAACAGATAAAGTTGTGTTGGACGATGAAAAAGACAAATATGTCATAAGCCTGTATGTTACGGATTTCGTTTTGCGTCAGATAAACTATCAATAACTAGTGAAAAGACTCTTAAACAGTTGTTAGTCGTAATTGTGTAGTAATTGTTAATTCTGGTTTGTAATTAATAGTAGGAAAAAAGATATTTTGTAAGGTAGAAGTACTTTCATAATGTGTGAATGATAAGCATGATATTTACTTTTTGACCATAGCTCAATAAAAATAGTGTTAGTATCGAAGAAAAGTGATTTTAGTTTGTTTCGCGGTTATGGTGATATTATCCAGTATATTGTATCTATTGGATTAGTTGTGGATGTAAAGACGGTCAGCGAAAACTTACATAAACAACCACTATAATATTTTTAATAAAACTAAGATCGATGATACATGATTTGTCTGTCACAAATATGCGTATAAGATTCTGTGCCTGAAAAGCACAAATAGTACCAGTCAAGCAGTTTGGTAATTTATATATAAAAAAAAGATAATACAGTTATAAAACTTTTTCTTTCTAAAGTTAAAAAGTAATTCATAATAAATTTTCGTAAGGACGTCTTTGTTATTCTATGAACCACTCAATTACGTTTTTTTAGTAAACTTGATTTTTTCATTTTTCGCTGTATTGAGAATAAAATGCTGTAACCTAGAAGCGTAAATCGTATATTGTTATATTTAAAGAACTAAAATCAAAGTAAATTTACCAATACTCCGACTAAAACAAGAGAAAGTGAACAAAAGATTTCGTGTTCGACGGTATTAATACAAAACCTCTTAAGTAAATCATTATTATTTCATATTTGAAATTTGAAATTTAGAATATTTTTTTTTATATATAATAAAATTATAAAAGGAAGAAATATATAATTTTTATGGGAATCTATAATATTGAAACTAAAATTTGTCTCTCGTTGACTAGGCTGCGTATTGCATCGAAACTACTTTTCTACTACCTATATTTGGTAAGTTTAAAATGTATTTATTTATTTCGAAACACGAATGAAAAGAACACTACACTCACATAAAAATTATTAATAAAAAACGTTAAAAGACCGGGTTGACGCATTGGTCACAGCACTGGTTTGTGGCTGTTGCGCTGGCGGTTGCGGGTTCGATCCCCGCACATGACAAACATTTGTATTGGCCATGCAGGTGTTTGCCGTGGTCTTGGCGTTTGTGCAGTCCTTGAGGGTTGCGTAAGCGAAACGTTCTTCAACATAAATATTACTTCCAGTTCCCTTGGAAGAGGGGATGAAAATCAAAACATTTATTGAGGGCACAGAAGAATATATTTTGATCGGAGCCCGGAGCTACCCGACTGAGAAAGTAGCTTTTTTTTTAAATTTATTGAGAGCTGGATTCGAGTCCTTCGCTCTAGAAAGTAGCTCAATATTTCTGAATATCAAAGCTAAAAAAAAACGAGTGTGTTTTTGACCACACGACTGAAGTAATACTTCTTTAGTTGTACTACAGTAATATACGGAACGTAACTCTCTGTTTCTATCTTCACTAACTTATATCTCCCTCTCGACTTCCGTTCGTCTCGCCTGATCACACTTTTTGTAACGCTATCGTCACGGATCTACCAGCTTACTCTACAAGTCAAGCGTGCGTAAAAAGTTTTACTTCAATAATCAGTATTAAATAATTTAGCATGGTAGCCAGAGCTCATGGAGAGGATGGAGAGGGTCTGGCTAGGGTCGGTTATATGCTTGAAATGCTCATTTTTTCCGTACGCCTTGTTAAAGATGTCAATCTTTGTAATATTGTTTATTGATTTGTTTGTCTATTTTTACAGGTTTTAAGATCCAAGTCATACTTATAATACGACAAGAATGCTAGCGTTTGTTTCCAACAAAATTTTGAAGCATGGTTCCGGATATATTAGATTTTAATTTTTTTCGAGGATACAGAAGAAAATACACTGTAGCCAAGACTTATTTTTTATTATGCAGTAAGTCTAGAAATCACCCACAAAATTTTATAAAAACGCTCCGAATAGTAAATGAATGTGAGGATTTTTAAAATAGGAAAAATTATGAAAAACGTCAATTTCACTTGTGTTTTGAAAGGATGAGTCGATTGCCTTCATAATAAATATTTTACACAGTTTTGGTACTCCACTAATTAAATTCCTTATCAATGACGCTTATGACCGCTTAAAATGTCAGGTCAAAGTCTTACTCATGTGATCATAAAATATTTATAGATTACGTCCGTCAGTAAAGTAAGTACGGAGAAGTATTTATTTCATTTGTGTATTATTTTTTTTTATCGTAATAAGATATAAAATATTGTCCTGATTAATTCTTAAAGATATTATAAGAAATAAATGTTTTCGTTTATTTCTTTGTTTGTAGTTGTAATAAAGTATTTTATTCGTTAAAGAAGATATTTGCATTTAATTTTACATGATATTAAAAAAAAATGAACTATTCTTTTCAATTTATCGTGTTATTAGAATATAGGTATTACAATTCATTGAATATAAATATCATTAAAATTATTTTTTTTTTCATTTTCTTGCAATTGAATATTGAAATAAACTAACTTAATTCACTATTATTTTTTATTTAATATAATATTTAATGTACTTATATAGTAATATAGTTATCTTATATGTAATGATAGAACTTATATTTCTAGACTTATGAAAAAAAAACTTTAACACATTCACGAAGCCGCCTTTCACGAAACAAGTGTCACAGTAGACTGAAGAACACACAGATAAAAAATTAAGATTTAATTAAACATAATACCTAACTTGTGTGATACTAACCTTTTTAATTCGGGAAATTTTCCCGCTCAAAGGCGCGGTTTAGATTGATCGCTGTAGAAAACATTCGAGATGTATATGTATGGTGTACATGTATACAGGAGTTTTGGGCGTTAGGGATGAAGGATCGAGGGGACGCTACCCGGGCTAAGCAAGAGACGCGTATATATATTTTTATAGACATTCAATGTTTTGAGCGGTCGTTAATGGTATCTGAAATTAATAAATTAATTCTTTTCTTTTCTCGTTGATTTATTGTAACTAAATATAATTTGTTCGGGCAAAATTTTAATTTAAGTTTTTTTTTTTATACATGAATACTTTTATATTATTACTTTATAATACGTAGTTACTAATTTTAATTAAGTTTTATTGTAAGTAAATATGATTTCTTTTTATTGATGATATTATGAATTTTACGACAAACTTTTATATGTAAAAAGTTTTTGGTCATTATTATTTACTATTTTTTTTTTACTATAAATTGTTATGTCATGCTTTTATGCCTTTTATCCACTTTATATATCAAATTTAGAACGAACCGTCCTAATAAAATTAAAAATATATATATTTCAAGTAATTATTTAATACAATATCGATTCCATAAAAATTAAACGTTTTAAAGGCAAGGATGACAGAACACAAATAAAAAGAGAGCTGTAATGGTGCGTTAGGGACGGTACGAGTTTACGCATAGGGTAAGTCTAGCGTCGGTAACTCCGTACACTGCGTCCGTCACTCGAGGCAAGCTCGCTTGAACGTTTGGCTCACCGCTCAGTTCTTACTCGCGACTACCCGTGGCGAACGCGTTCGGATCACGCCGAGCCTAAACTTCGCGCTCATCGATACACAAACGTACCTTCGCCGTGTCTTTCATTACAGAAAGGTCAAATACCTTTTCATGAACTAAATAAGTTATATACACAAGCGAAATATGACGTTTTCGACTCTTACAAAAACCGACTCGAACAAAATTTCGTATATGAGTGATCAGTAATTTGTAAACACAGCTGATTAGAATATAAAGGTAAGTTTTTATTATTTTAAAATGCTTTGCGAATTAAAGAAAAATAATATGAATTGAATGAAATTCCTGTTTTTCCCTCTGCGATTGTAAACGTTTCGATGTTAAAAGTTTTCGAAGATAGAGGGTTGGATAAGTTTTAGTTGTTAGTGTACCTACTTCGGTGTTTACTTTTAAAATAAAGTTACGATAACTTAAATAAAATAATACATAAATTAAACTACTTCTGTAGTAGTTTGTTGAACGGAAGTCCTGAGTTTAAATTGTAATAAAGATGCCTAAAAGTTTTGCGCGATGTTAAATCTTGCGAGCTTTAAATTTAAATGTTTTTATTCTTAGAAGTAAAACGATTGTCAATTAATATTTTTATTTGTTTGAACAATTATTAAATAAATATTTTTTCACTAGCAGATTTATTGAAACCAACCTTTATTTTATTGGAAGCTTTTATGATATTTATTTTATAGATGAAACCTTGTTTTGTCATTAATTTGTTTTCGAAAATAATTTTTCGAATTTCGAATTTTTTATAGATTAACTAATAAGATACGTAGTCTGAATATTGTTACGAAACTTACCTAGAGTTTACAATCTTTTACGATAAGTGTATTTTTAGGTAATAATTAAAAATGTTTTTGTTTACACGCTTCGTATTCAGTTAAATATGCAAATAAATTTCTATTAAACATTGGTGTATGCTTGTGATGTTTGTTATAAGTCAGTTAATATGAATAAATATTTGGTTTATTATTTATTGTTATAATAAAAATGGTAATAAGTTAAGATGCTGCTGATGCGATGTATTTATATCTTAAAAACGCTTAGCGATATATTTCATTTCGTTTAGTTCGACGAGTTCTATGTCGTTATTATTCTTTTATATGTGTACTAAAGCATTCGATTTCAAAACAATTTTGGCTTTTAAAAATTAGGTAGATTTCATCCATATATTTAAATGAGAATACATTTCTGATAACATATTTTAAGAGATTTAATAATTTACCTTTATAACATTGCGAAGAAATGGTATCTCTGAGAAAAAAACCTCTAAAACCGTAATAAAAACAACAATCCTTATTATTAATAGATTAAAATCATAGTTACTAACAATAAGTTATTTACAGGCTTTTTCCACAACATTATAAAAGCCCTGTGTGGGCACAATGTTTGTTGATGTGATGTCAAACAACTAAAGATCTTATTTTTAACTTAAGACATGTTTGAAATCTCCGAAACCACTGGACCTGATTAAGTGATTAAATGTTAGCTTATTATCATAACTCACATATAAATAGGATTCGTACCGGTTTTACTCATATATATTTTTATATCTCTTGTTCGCAGTTATAAAAGAAAATCTAAAATAAAAGTTACTCCTTATTACATCAGCTATCTGCCCGTGAAAGACCCATCAAAATCGGTCCAGCTGTTTCAGAGATTAGCCGGAACAAACAAACAGACAGACATACAGACAAAAATTGAAAAAAAAAATATTTGAAATGAAATGAAACTTTGGGTATCGATTAACGCCATTTAATTTCTTCATTAATTAAATAAAAAAAGATTTATACGTACTTAACGAAAGTAAAAAAACTTTGCTAATAGGAGTTGAAAATAATTTTAATCGGTCCGTGTTTCTTTTAGATAATGCAACTATCTAATAGATACAGAGTTATTAAAATCGATTCAGGTAGTTTAGTTTTACGTGCTACATCTAAAGTGTTTCTATTTTTAACATAACTTTTTTTTGGTATAGTAAAAGTTTTAATTTGATTAATATAATTATTATAAATAAATACTATTTGTTAGAGTACTACTAACTACGAATACATCGAAAGATTAGTTTCGTTGACGACGCAGTCAGGTCGCATTCAAAATGACATTGATTTTAAAAAAAATTGCTAACTTTAGCAATAGTTATTTCTTAGTTCGAAATAGTGATACACAAAATTGTACCTAATTAGCCTTACAATTACACACATTTTTGCTCACACCCCATACAATTTGGCCTCCAGTGCTCGTAGAGTATTTTAATACTTATAATATCGCGGAAGACTATCTGGTCTAATTTCGGGATTAAGGTCACCTATTTTAAAGAAATATTTTCTCATACTATTGTGTTCTTCTGTGTGCTTATTTAAGATATAGTTATTATTAGCTATAACTAAGCAGAACTTTCGACCGTTTTAGTTTGGATGAGTCTCAATCGCCGCTGTCATGGCGATTGTAATCGATTCATTTTTAGAGTATAAATTTGCCTGTGCACGAATACTTATTGTTGATCTGCGTATGTCCTTGTGTAATAAATAATAATCATAAATACCTTATAACGATTTTGATGGAATAATTATTCAATATCCGCCCATAGAGAAGCGTGTGGTACTAAACGACTACCCTTTTCACTGTACTAGACCATCATATAGCCTATAGTCCTCCTCAGTAAATATTAATAATAATATGGTGGGTAAGATCTATATAGTATACCTTGTTTTGTTTTGGGATTTATTTCCTGTGTTTTCGTGTGGCGGCACAGGGTTCACTTTTTAAAGCGCGTCTTTTTGAGAATTTTTTTATTCGACTAATGTGCCAAACAAGCTTATGTCACATGATCGTAAGTGTTTGCCTTATAGACAAATGCAATACACGAAGCATTACAAACGCGTTGCCGGCCCTATCCCTAACTCTACCCAGAAGATCCGTATCAGATACGTTACTCGCCACAGGAACACAATACTGTTTGAAAGCAGTATTATTAAGCTGTTATCTTCTGTAATATTGAGGTACTACGCCCAAGACGAGTTGCTTCAGATTTTGAGCAAGATGTTTCATGCTCTATCCTCCTTCAATGATATAGGCTTATGAGTTTGAGGCGTTTGTTTATTGGAACGAAGTTCCTTACGGCAGGCTTGACATTTGGCTGGGCGATCGAACTGAAAAATATGCGATACTAAGACCGTAAGAAAAACATATAACGGAAGTGACGTGATATCAGTCAGACGACTGTATAATATGACGTTTGTAAAACTTAAATATTACTAGTGTAAAATTGTGTTTCTTCTATACTATCCGAAGGAACTTCATTCCTACCCGGTGTCCCATGACACCACATAATTATTAATTCATTTATACAGTTAAAAATTCAAACGTAGTAAATCACAAATGACTATTTCCAATTCTGTTCAGAACTTTCGTGTAATCTAGTTATCTAAATATCGATACGTTAAGAAAAAACTTTCTATCCTTTTGACGAAAATAGCGCGGACGGAGGAGTATGAAATTTCGCAAACTTATAGTTTATATAAAGAAGGAGTGTAAAATGCTTGCTTTAATGAAAACAATAGCATCATAACAGTATCAAGTAACTGTGACTAAACAGGAAAAAATACGCTTAGGGTAAGTGTGTACATACTGTTAATGTAATATCTGCAATCGCTGTAGGAAGTATAAATTATAAGGCGATAGGAATTAGTTTATTTACTACAGAATTTGCAATGCAAGAAGTTTTCATAACGTTCTCAATGGAAATCAAAATTTGAGACTGTAAATTTGCGCTTGGTGTTATGGTAGTAATATTGCCATGTCTTGTAAAATAAACAAAAATAAAAAATAATATACTAATTACGAAAGCCTAATATTTCGATTAATCTCTCTTCACCCTATCGCAGGTCATTGTTAGACATACGCATCCCCAAGTTCGCGCCAATCATTCCGGCTTACCGCGATCAATGAATCAATTTGATATAAAAATATTGTTTTTAGTAAAGAGAGAGTTTGACCAAACTTTAAAGGCATGTGAAGATAAAGATATACAAATAATAAGCAGTATTTTATTCATTATTTTAACAGTTTTTCGAGTTTACTCCCTAAGTCGAGATTTAAGTCACATAATTGAAGTAAAACTTACGAAACGTAACTCTCTCTCTTTCTATCTTCAGTAACTTACATCTATCTCCCTCTCACTTCACATTTTTAATTGATTACCGATACAAGTTCAAATCTAATCGTAGAATATACTATTATTGTGTAGAATTATGCTATTCTTCCGATCTGTGCTTTCATTATTCTGTGCTTTTACTTTTGCGCTTTTAGCACAAATGTGAGTGTTTAGCACAACGTAATAAACTGTTGAGATTACTAATACTAGCCAGTTGTGATATCTAATAAAAAGTAAAAAGTAACTAAAGTATTATATTTAGTAATTTATTTCTTCAAACCCGTTAATTTTCATAATTTCTCCATGTCATAAATAATTACTCAACCCCAGTTACTTTATATTACCTATACAATGCACACATTTCTAAATATATACTCGTATACTACATAAAGTAAGTAGCGGTTCAGCCTAACGACTTGAAAGCATGCAAAATTTTCACAAAGAATTTTCGTAAACGCTACGTACATTTCATACAAAGACGATACATAACGACCATTCTTTTACTTTTTATAATATTCTTTGAAAGAAAATGACAAAACGCAACTAATATATTTTTATTAAAAACTAGCTGTACTCGCGTCTTCGTCCGCGTGGTGGAATAGTGACTTTACATGTTCTTCTTCTTCTTCTTCAGGGTTAATGGCTTTCAATACTGCCAAATGGGATTTACATGTTCAACGTGATTCTTTAAATTGCCATAACTTTTTTATTTATGAACCGATTAACATGAAACAAACACTAAATGTTAAGCTAAGCTTGCCACAATATATTAGTAAAAACCACATCTAAACGGGATAAACCGTTTATGAGATTAGAGTATCGGATTTGCGGTTCAAATGAAAGTGCTGTCAGCAATTTTACCACAATTTTACGCGGACATGATTTATACTTATTACAATTAAATATTTATATAATATATTATTTTATTATTTCAGGATTTCTTATATATACGTACACTTAATCACTTACTCATATAAACACATACACAGACACTCACACACACAAACACACACACACACAAAATTTGCATTTTATATTGATTAAATATTGTAAGCCTCGGTGGATGATCGAGTTACCCAGTAACACGGGACACCAGCCAGTATAGGGGCTCTTGCGACTTGTTCCTTAAAACTTACTTATAGTTGCCCATTGGTCGAAATTCGACCACAATTAATTTAAATAAGTAAACATTATTAAGGTTCTGTTCGAACAACGAACGGGGTTGCGTAGAAGGCGCTACTTAATGCGCTTCTAGTAACGCTCCTGTGCCCGTGTCGGGCCGAGATGGAACCTGTTAGTTACGGCGTCGTCGGAATTGTTCAGAGATGAGCTGGAACGTCATCACGGAGAAGAAGTTTGGTCGGTATTGCACCCCCAAGTGCTGAAGCCGACATACGGTCTAGGACCGCCTAGCTTGGCGTCCTGGATATCACCCGTAAATGAGTTCCCCTGCGATACCAAAAAAATAAGGTTCTGTTGTCACAGACTAATATACTATATTAAATACCCAAAAGACTATACATGTGTCATCAGTGTGCTAAGAATACATCCGTGTGTGTGTCAAATACATAGTAGTGTGTGTAATATTTTTTTATTGATTTAATGTATTTTTATGCATAATTTAAAAAATATTAACATTCTGAACTCCTCCTCTATAGAAACTTTAAGTGTACAAAATTTCATACTCCTCCATCCGCGCAATTTTCGTAAAAAGCCGTAGAATTTTTTTACTTCACCTATTATTATATAGATTACGATAAATAAACTATTTTGTGTTTTTTAAATTATATAAAAACGAATGTTTGTCTGTATGTCTTTTATAGAATCGTAAATTATGTATTTGGTCATGTCATTATCTTCAGCCAAGTGTTGTGCATGAGGCTATAAAGGTTTCTGAGTTGGTACGACCAAAATAAAAAGCGTAGCAACGCGCACAGGGTACAGCTAGTAAGTTAAATATATCTTAAGTATTTGTTTATGTAAGAATATATCTATATAAATAAAAATGAATATTAAAAATGGAAGTTTGAAAATAGCACTCGTGACGGAGAAAATGAGGAGCAATAGGTTAGCGTGGTATGGGCATGAATGGAAGAGGGATGAACGCTATGTTGGTCAAAGAATGTTAGGGATGAATGTCGAAGGACGAAGAGCGATCGGCAGACCAAAAAGCGATGAATGGATTGTGTGAGTGAGGATATGAGAAAGAAAGGATTAAGAGCTGAAGTGACGAATAATAGAGAGGAATGGAAAAGGAAAATATGTTGTGCCGACCCTACGTAAGTAGGATAAGGGCAGGAAGATGATGAAATAAAAATGAATTTTGCTAAGCACATAACTCGAGAATGGCTAGATTGATTCGGCTCATTTAATTTTTGTATGTTCCTTAAGACAAACAAGGTTTTTATAACAAAAAAAAAAAGTTTACTATCAACTTTTCTGTCAACGAAGTCCGTCCGGGCAGCTAGTTCTGTATAAATAAAAATGAGATGCCAAAATGCAAATAGGTACGCCCATAACTTCCGAATGACTACACCCAATTGGATAATTATTTTTTTGTTCGTTATTGTCAGGGCAACGTTAGTATCAAAAAATGTAAAAATCGATAGATTTACGAAAAAAAAAGAGTGTGCTTTAGACCACGCAACTGAAGTAAAACTTCTTTAGTTCCAATAGTACTATACAAAACAACACTATCTTTCCCTCTCAACTTCTTCGTCTCGCCCAATCTAACTTTTCGTAACGTTCTCATCACGCATTCACCAGCTTACTCCTCGAGTCAAGCGTGCGTAAACAAGTATTACTTCAAAAAAAAAAAAAACAGTGTGCTTTAGACCACACAACTGAACTAAAACTTATGAAACGCAAGTCTATAGTAGTCTATCTTCACTAACTATTATTGAAATATGTCGAAAATTAAAGCAATCGACAAAAATGTTATCAGGCCTCCAAAACTAATTCGACCAAATACACCGCGATTTATCGGAGTATTACCTTTATTTGCGTTAAGGTTACTTTTTAACTAAACCTTTCTCACGTCTCATATTTTATAAATGATACCCGAGCGAAGTTTGGACGGGTCACTAGTATTATTATTGTTAATATTATTACATATTTAAATTGTCACCAGTATTATATTACATATGTATAGTGATGGCAAGTAATGAATAAATAATTAATATTTACAGCATGGATATAGCTTTAAAATTAATGTCGGGTTTAGGTAATAGCCGGTTGATATATATTTTTTAAAATTATGCAATAATAAAATATAATAACTTCTTGTTCTATGTATTAATTCGTGAAGCAAAAACTTTCTACCTATTTACAGGAAAATTACGCGGACGGAGGAGTATGAAATTTCGTACACTTATAATTTATTTAGAAAAGTAGTGCAGAATATTATTTTTTTTTTTAATTATGAATAAACAGTACATTAAATCAAAAGCAAAAGGCAGAAACAAAAAAAAACTTACCGTATCCAAAAATTTGAACAAGTTTATCAAAACCAGACGTGAGTGAAACCGTCGGTGAGGCTTAGCTTATATTTAACTTTGTCTATTCGTCACATTTCCACCATTTTAAAAGATTCTAATCTTTTATACGAAAATAGTTTTAACCTTATAATATAGTTTTAGACTAGACTGGTGCAGTTTCCAGTGACTCTATTTTCTGCTCCGGATTGTAAGTTAGATTCCCGCCCCAACGCTTAAGCCTGTAATATCCCACTGTTGGGCATAGGCCTTTTTCTCCATGTAGGAGAAGGATCCGTGGATGGCGTGGTCTGAGTGTTTGTACAATCCTTGTGGGTCTTTTTACCGTGCCTCGGAGAGCACGTTACGCCGTTGATCCCGGTTGTTATCATGTACATCTGATAAGGATAGTTACTTATAGTAAGGAATATATCCACCAACCCGCATTGCAGCAGCTTGGTGGATTAAGCTCTGATCCTTCTCCTACATGGGGAAAGAGGCCTGTGCCCAGTAGTGGTATATTACAGGCTGAAGCGTATATGTGGCAGTGTTCTGTGGTAAAGTTTTGACGTTAAAAATAGCCTGAGATATGCAGTCAAGTAAATAGTACGACATGATCTCGACCAAAAAACTACAGGTTCTAATGCTACACACTGCTTATTAAGCTACAGACTGCTTATTATACATAGGAGACATCCAAACTCAAGACTAAAATTGTTTAAAAATATATAAAATGAAATGTCCTCCTTTTTTTTAAAGTTGGTTAAAAATATCAATCATAAGTTGACTAGTCCGTTGGCACAGTATGTTTTGGCTCTGCTTTCTTCTCCGGGGGTTGTGCGTTCGATTCCCGCCTGAGTCTAGGTGTACTATTTGTATATATTTTATTTCTTTGTATATTTATCAAAAAAAAATGCTATAGCAGTCAACTGTCACACAAGTATTAAGTTGCTTACCGTAGGAACATACGAAAGTGTGTATATTGTGAGAAGAAATTTTATTTATCCATAATTTCTAAGCCTCTATACATAATGAACATTCTCAATATCCAATAATACCCAGTCGAGACATAGATTCTAATATACTATAAAATAAAAGCCAAATTATACTGATAGCAATCAAAAGCATTCAAAATCACTTTACAATATTGCTTCATTCCATCATTATTGTTCGATTCTATCATTTGTGATCCATTTTCATTCAATATATCTTTATCCAGTACTTGCTGACTCGGCAACTCCATACCATCATTTGACAAATATTTGTATTGGCCATATAGATGTTTGCGGTATCTGGGTGTTATCATGTTCACCAGATAGCGATCTTTACTCATAGTTGGGAATATATCCGCTAACCCGCATTAGAGCAGCGTGGTAGATTAAGCTTGGATCCTTCTCCTACATGGGGAAAGAGGCCTAAGCCTGTGTGAAGAAGTTTTATTTCAAAAAATAATAATAATATAACGTTTAAATAAATCAAAAATAGACTACAAACAGACAATTATTCATCATATCTTTCTTTGAAACAAATAACCGGTTTGATCTTCTATTATCTATTTCGGGTAACAAGTTCCAGATAACGTATCAAGAGCCTTTGTGCGGTTTCGTATTACGGGTAACAAACTTCCTCAAATATGTTTCTTGTATGTCTATGTATACGTCTTGTCAATATAAGTTACATGTGATCGATATAATTTTTACATGAATGTTCATCTGGCGCTTAAGTTATTGATTTGCTATTTGAAATTTATCAGCGAGATCTAACAGACCAAATAGGACCTTAAAGTGCGTCATTTAAGGTTTAATTCTCACGCTACTGCCTGTAATATCCCACTACTGGGCATAGGCCTCTCACCACGCTGCTCCGATGCAGGTTGGCGGATATATTCCTTACTATGAGTAACGATCGCTATCAGGTGTACATGATAACAACCGGGACCCACAGATTAACGTGCTCTCCGAGGCACGGTGGGGAGATGCACAAGGACTGCACAAACACCCAGACCACGGTAAACACCTGTATGGCCAATACAAATGCGCGGGGATCGAACCCGCAACCGCCAGCGCAACAGGACAATCCATGACTGTAACCGTTGCGCCAACGCGGCGTTAAATTTTTAAGTTATTGCTATCCATTTTGCTAGCAGAAATAAAACAGTCAAAAGAAATCATGGATATAACAACTCCTAAAAGATATCAATTTATCTTGTATCAAAAAAACTAAAATGTAAATAAATTATTTACAAGTAAATCAATATTTATATAAGTAACTCTATTATTTCGTCAGTGATTAAAAGCTACTTGCTATCTGTATTGCTTGTCTATACATAGGTAAGATTAATTTGTTCCTAATCAATAAACTCTAATATTAATAAACTGATTTTAATGATCCTTACATTGTTAGGTAGATACTTTGTGTGAAAGGTATTGACGGAGTTGTTTAGTAGTAAAAAAACAAATGGTCAGTTGGTTTCTTAGTACAGAGAAGCCCACTGACCATTTGTTCTTTGAATGTTTAGAGGATGATTCAAGTAATTCTGGTTAGAATGTTTTGAAAAAGGCGAAATTTACTATCACCTCTATCTCATACCGCATAAAATGAATCTAACATATTGTAGAAGTTTTGAAAGGTTACATCACTGTTTTCTGTATAGGTTGTATTACTGTATATTTACGTAAGGGTAAATGTGTATGTGTTTGTAAGTGTGTGTGTGCGCGTGTGTGTACTCACACACTCAAGACATTGCCACGCACGCACTCGACTATGTTGCGTGTGTGCGTATGTTTGGGTTGTTTTCAAACATATATATCTTAGATTTACCACATTTTTTATCTGTGTTTTTATTTACATAATAAAAGTAGTTGTCATCGTTAGAGTCACGCGACACGTTAGATCAATATTTCGCTAAAGATGCAAGTCATACTGGTGTTGGTAATCGTACTACAGCTGTTGTGAATGCTCGTTCACGTAATTTTGACATATTATGAAAATCATTTCCCGACGGCAGAAGTACCTCAACATTACAGATGATCACAGCTAGATAATACTTTTCTTCTGAAAACTACTTTTTCTACAAAAACTACACTCATGTGGTAGCGTAGAGCAGCCCGAGCTAGTGGACCTGAAAACCTGAAACTTTTGTGATGCTCCTGATGTTACAGCGTATGAAAAAAATATGAGAAGTAAAATCTACTGAACGAAAGACCTCTTTATGTTTTTGTTAACGCTATTTATCGGAACCCAATAGGGTTCCGACAGATGGCGTTATTTGATTCGTTTATTTAATTTGATATGGTATTAATCTTTTTTCGACTACTAAGCCTTTTTTGTAACTATTTAGGCAGTCGATCTAAAGGAGTAAACTCCAGTCGTGCGTCAGAGTTAACACACACACTTTTTTCTTTATAACAATATGGCGGCGAACAGCGTACGATACGCTTGGTGTTAAGCGATTAGGTAATATTATATCCATCTCTAGATTCATATAACGTTTTTGTGCTGAAGTTTTTTTGACTGTTTACAATGGGTATTCGTCTCATACAAATCGCAATGGATATTTGACATATCATCACCCCTTATGTCCAAAATGATGTTAGACAGCATAATGGAATGTCAAAATACCGTGTCAGACATTGTTCGCTACGCCCATACATAGTAATTAAGGACGTAGAATACAAAACATTGATATAATAAATTAGCTGTAGAAATATGTATATTTAAATTATTTATAACATAACACTTACTCAAGTTTACACAAACTCGATGCTCGCGAATAAATAATGAAGATAAATTTGTTCAATCAACAGAATTTATTTGAGTACAGACGTTAGAATGACCTGTATAATTGCTGTGTAAAATTTAGTAGCAAATATATTATACATAATATTCGTTAAATAAATTATTTAACACTTTTACAGTCACACACATCCATAAGCACGCACACAATCAAACCCGCTTTAGTGTACGTACGGGCTCCACACATGTATATACGTATACACTATAAAACTTACTCGGTAAAGTTTTTTTTATTCAGCAATGCTTTCGTGTGGTTTTTTAACGATTTATTCCTCTTTCCGTCACAAAAAAGAAAAAAGAAATGGAAGAATTTATCACTTCTATATTTATAAGACTAAGCATCCCGCCCCGGCTTAGCACGAATAAATGTAATATAGCCTATGTCACCCTTGGATAGTACAGCTTCCAAACCGGGAAAGAATTTTTCAAATCGCTTCAGTAGTTTCAGAGCCTATTCAATGCAAACAAACATAGAATCAAATATTTCCTCTTTATAACATTAGTACAGGTAAATTCGGTCCAGTTGAAAGTCCCAGAAACGTGCAATTAAAATGCACATTTATACGACTATCCACCAACAGTCAGTGGAGCAGCGTGGTGGAATAAGCTCCAATACTTCTCCTAACTGGAGAAGAGGATGGCCAGCAGTGGGATGTTGAAGGCTCGAACGGACCGCTAAGATGAAAAACAAGCTTGTACGCTTGTGTCCGCTATCTATATTCTACCAAGATTATTGGAACGAGGTTCCTTACGGCAGACTTGACATTTGGTTGGGCGACCAAACTGAAAAAAATGTGATACTAAAACCATAAGAAAATTATATAACGGAAGTGACGTAATATTATTCACACGACTATAATATGATGTTTGTAAAACTAAAATATTACTAGTAAACTTTTTTTAAAATTATTAATGTAATTTTATACTGTCGACAAAAATAAACCAAAGACATGTTTTTTTATTTCACTTCATAGTTTGAATCATTATTATTATCGTTATTATTTTGTTTGATTTATTTTATTTTACGGTATTTGTTATGTATCTAAAATACTAAATTTCCTAAATACTTTTATGTACTTAATTAAAAACCAATCAATTAAATAAAAAAAAAATCAAGAACTAGAAAATATATATAAAATTCAACTTTTTTTTCAAATTGTGTTGCTTCTATACTATCTGAAGGAACTACGTTCCTACCTGGTGTCCCATGACACCACATAATTTTTTCTATTATTCTACTCAAAAAACAATTACTAACGCAGTATAAGTAAGTTGTCCAAATCTTATAAAATAATTAAATTTCAATGGTCGTTTACTATTAATACAGTGTGTATAGCAGGGGTTCCCAAACTTATTTTGTCTACTGCCCACTTAGAGAATAAATTATTTTATAGTGCCCCCTTTCAGCAATCTTTTAATTAATATTAGTTGACATTCACAAGTTGTAGTCGAGAGTCCTAATAGATTAAATCTCTTACCCCCTTTAGTACTGCAGCTCTCACAAGGGGGCGTTATCGCCCACTTTGGCAAAGGCTGGTGTACAGGAACAGGAAGGAGTAGTTTGCTTTATTGTATTTTGCTTGTAATTTGGAATCTAGAAGATTTTTTACTGAGAATGGGATTATTCTAGGTAGTAAGGGATAGTCTCGTTAAAGAAATAATTTGGACATAGTTTAGGCTTTAAAAATTATTGCTAAACATAGACGGTATACTGACCAGGCGTAGTATAGAGAACGTGAATACTAAAATTGAATCGAAGATCTTGCCAGGTTTAATATAGCATTTTTATCTTTCATAAATCTTAAAGTTCCTTTTTACTGCATATTGCTAATATTTGCTTCCTGCTTTACGATTATATACCTAAAATAAACCCATAGTTTTGTCGATGAAGGCATTTTCTCTTCAATCAGATCAGGTAATCTTGACTCCTTTAAGGAAATTAATAATAATAATAATTTATATTTTTAAATATTTTTATTTATCTTTTTTATAAATATGTAAGGAACTAAATTGAATAAAAGAAATAATAATGGTAATTGAATAGCTTATTTAGTTACTTATAAATTTGTCATTGGTATTTCTTTCTCTCTCTTTGATATTTAAACTTTACTATATAATTTAATTTTTATTTATTTTGTCGATTGCCTATAATTTTATTACATGTTAATAAATTATTTATTGGGAATTGTTTTTTGTATTTGTAAAAGTATATCTACACACGGCCGTTTTGTATCTAGCGAGTTTGACACTTCATTACACAGTATAAAACAAAACCGCTTTCCCGCTGTCTGTATTTTTAGATGTTTAAAACTACGCAACGGATTTTGATGCGGTTTTCTTTAGTAAATAGAGTAATTCCAGAGGAAGGTTTATATGTATAATAAGTGCAAAGTACAGTAGAGAAACACTGACAATTTTTTAAGGTTTCTAATGTGATGTCGTAAATAAACACACTTTTTGCGCGTATACTATATACATATTATATTTATTTTTTGTTTTATATTTAGTATGAGCAGTGCACATTTCTTTACTTAACTTTTAGGGAGTGTATAGTATTAATGTAAATATATTATTTAACTAGCTGTGCCCGCGACTTAGTCCGCGTGGTAAGTAACAAAATAGTTATTAAGTTTGCAGAGTTGTAGAATAAATACATTTCTAAAATATAAGTAGCCTAAGTTACTCCTCACTACATCAGCTGTCTGCCAGTAAAAACTCCTTCAAAATCAGTCCAGCCGTTTCAGAGTTTATCCAGAACAAACGGACAGATAGACAGACAAAAAATAGTAAAAAATGTTAGTTTGGTATATGTACCATGTATACATCCATACGCATTACTAAAAACCGGTTATTTTAATATTACAAACAGACACTCCCATTTTATTTATTTGTATAGATAATTAAATAAATAAAAAAAAGGTATTTAAGTATAGTGACCGTACTAGGTCTATTGACGGATAAAACATGGTATATTGAGTAAGCAAACAATGGAACTCAATCAAAGTTCTAAAGCCAGGTACAATGTCACCTTTATAGGTCGTGAAAGTTCCTGATTAGTATTTAGTAAGTAAATCTGTTTGGTGTTTAATTTTAAATTAATTTTATCGTTCCAAATATAGCTTTTCGGTTTTAAATGAAATAATATTTTTTAATAGCTGTGCCCACGACATCGTCCGCGTGGTAAGTAAGAAACAAGTTATTGTTCAGTTCGCAGAGTTATAAAATAAATAAATTTCTAAAAGTAGCCTAAGTTAGTCCTGCCAGTGAAGGCCCCTCCAAATCGATCAAGCCATTTCAGAGATTAGCTGGAACAAACAGACAGTCAAACAGACAGACAAAAATTGTAAAAAATGTTACTTTGGTATACATCCATTTGCATTTAGTAAAAAGCGGTTATTTTAATATTGCAAACAGAAACTCCAATTTTATTATATGTGTTTTTAATTTTTTCAATGTATTTATTGACATTATATTTGATAAAAATTACAAATTACTAAGAATAACTCAAACAGTACTCGTTAGATTTAAACGGGACCTCATGAAAAGCACCATATATTTTTTTCTCTATTAAAGAATAATTATCAAAATCAGTCCACCCAGTTAAAAATTATGAGAGTTATGCATATTTTATATACTCATAAGCTATCATACATAAAAATACAGTCGAATCTATTCTTCTCGAACTTCCTCATTTTTTTAAAGTAATTTAAAATATAATAACAAGTTATTTGATAATTTTATTGTATACTAGCGACCCACCCCGGCTTCGCACGGGTGCAATGCTGATACTAAATATACTACAGAATATCTTTATTTATTGTGTCCAGCTAGCTTATAGCATGGTTATTAACATAATAACAACAACATTCCAATATGCGACGTTAGATTACACGTTGTTACAGAACGCGTTGAAAAAATAAAGGTACTCTGCTCGTTCCCCGTAGGTGATAGCGTGATAATTTCTAGCCTATATGTTGACCTGACTTCTTAATAATATTCGTGTAAAATTTGAAGTAAATGCATGCAGTACTTTTTGAGTTTATCCCGGACATACATACAGACAAAGAGACAAAAATTCTAAAAACGATATTTTTGGCTTCGGTATCGATTGTAGATCACACCCCAAGTATTCTTTTAATAAAATATTCAATGTACTGTTTTCACTTTCCTACCGTGTTTATAGTATAGTTTATAGTGTATGTTACAATATGTATAGACAGACACTATGCTGTATAATAGACACTGTGCTGTGTGGCTACGGCACTAAAGAATTTAGCCACCCCCTCTCTTCCCGTGGGTGTCGTAAGAGGCGACTAAGGGATAACAAGGTTCCACCTTGGAACTTAAGAAGCCGACCGATGGCGGGATAACCATCTAACTGCTGGCTTTGAAATACACAGGCCGAAGACGGGCAGCAGCGTCTTCGGTGCGACAAAGCCAGTACTGCGGTCACCAACCCGCCTGCCCAGCGTGGTGACTATGGGCAAAACATATGAGTTCACGTTATTTTTGGCGTAAACTTGTGGAGGCCTATGTCCAGCAGTGGACTGTACAGGCTGTAATGATGATGATGATGATGAGACAGACACATTTTTAAATAAACGGTTTTCGTAAATAAATGTTCAAAATAAAGGTTAATGACAGTTAATGAGCGAGTAAACTAAATGGTTAAATTTTTTAAATTACCATTGAAATATATAGAATCAATTGATTTTTTAAATTTGTATATTCGAATTAAATGAATTTCATTCGTAATTAAATACAATAATACTGCTTTTTGAGGAGTAAATTATTATTTTTTATGTAATTGGTGGAAACTTTGCTGGATTTTGTACAATGCATTTGTGATAATGTACTTTATTATGTACATATCTGTTTGTTTCCAAAACATAAATAATATAGAATAAAAATCATTATGTGTTTTGGTATGATACGAGTATATGTATAGAGCGCCCGGCGATAGAGCGAGGATCGTTTGGCCTATCGTGCCGAATTGGGAAACAGAAAATAGTTTTGTTCTTTACAAAATTAAAAATAAAATAAATTTAAAAGTTTTCGTACTCATTAAATATCTATACGTCAGTAAGTCAGCTCAGCCTATTGCAGTCCACTGCTGGACATAGGCCTTCACAAGTTCGCGCCAAAAATGGCGTGAACTTATGTGTGTTGCCCATAGTCATCACGTTGAGCAGGCGGGTTGATGACCGCAGGGCTGGCTCTGTCGTACCGAAGATGCTGCTACCCGTCTTCAGCCTATGTATTTCAAAGCTAGCAAGTGGATGGTTATCCCGCCATCGGTCGGCTTTATAAGTTCTAAGGTGGTAGTGGAACTGTGTCATCCCCTAGTCGCCTCTTAAGACACCCACGGGAAGCGAGGGATACGCTATATTCTTTAATGCCGTAGCCACACAGCACAGCATTAATGCTTTTAGTATGTATTAATTCCTAAATTAAGCGTCATTCTTTAATACTAAAAATATCAAAATTCGAACTATAAATTCTTAGATTAGCGACCTTAAAGACAAAAACCTTAAGATATCTTTATAATATTATATATATATTTTACTATACAATAATTGTACTGTAGGTTGTGAATGTTCGACAGTTGGAAATGAGAAGAAATATTTCTCATATGGAGTAGAGGCCTTGAGCCTTGAAGAGGATAAGAGCTTAATCCGATGCGCTGCTCCATGGCATACAATAAATATGTCAAATTAAATACTGTTGTGAATAGTAGAACAACGGAATGTTACTTTTTATGTTTATAATTATTATATTTATATATGTATATATGTGTTTATAATTATTAAAATATTAAAGTGGAATTATATAAACTGTTACTATATTTTTGTTACTTTTCTGTTTGTTACTCAAAAAATTATTTACTGCAGTGCTGTTTTGACATTCTTGAAAGCTGTTAATCTAAATTAATTTAATTAATTAATAATTCTAATATTTATGAAAGCTAGTGATTGGAATTTTTTCATAACGCCTAACCAAAGATTTTAAAACAAATTGAATGTGTAGAATTGTTTGAATTATTAGTCACCATGATATCATGTGCACTATTTTTTTTAATTAAACATAACCCTTATTTTAACACCACAGCATATGATTCGGTTCTCAAAAACACGAAACCACAGAGTAAAAATAAATTATCTGTCAAATGTTCCATTTGAACGAAGACGCGGGAAAAGTTACTGTTACACGATTGACCTATTTTTTCGAACGGCTATAAGTAGGGTGGCAAATGGGAATAACGAAGGCGGTTGCAAAGGAATTATTTGACTAAGGTATAAGTATAAAAACATATTGTCTTGTTAGGATATCTTTTATAACAATTATAGGATATGGAAATTGATTTAATGATAATCGATTAAATCTTTTTATTTATACAAAATTTTGTTTTACTGCGACTTGAATGATAATTTCCCACAGTTTCGTATACTGTCTAGACTCATAAAGTAATTTTTTAACTTTAAGTATATAGATCTAATTAATCGTTAGATAAGTTAATGTTTTTAAGGTTACGAAAATAATTTAAATGTATGAAATATATGCACAGCGCCATCTATTATTGGTTATAGAAGTTGTCAGCAATTAATTATGGGAAGTCGTGCTTGGGAATGTCTTGTCAATAAATATTATGGTACTAATACCATTGTAGCGCAAAGTCAAGCATAAAGGTATCCTTTATCCTGCTATTTCACGGTAAATTGGTTGATATTTTTCTAATATATTTTCCAACATATGCAGGGTTTCTCACGATATTTTCTTTTATCGTGAAACAGATGAATTATAAACAGAAAGGTACTGAAGGGAGTAAGTGATACTGATTTGATTTTAGCTGCTTGAATTACATCTTTTAAAATAGGTTTCAGTTATATTTTTAGACATAATAAAGCTAGATAAGGACTGTGGAGAACCGGCGAGTTTGACGCGAACTTGGGGAGGCCTATTTCCAGCGGACGCGGAGCGTGAGGCTGAGCTACGAGAGGCTGAAGCAATAGCGAAGCAACGTTTTTTTTTGTCAACGCACTGGTGGAGCGGTCACAGTGGGACTGTCTGTTACGCTGACGGTCGCGGTTTCGTTCCTCGCTTATAGCAAACATTTGTATAAGCCACACAGATGTTTGCCAGGGTTTGGGCGTTTATGCTTGTTTACTGTTTATCTTTCTGGACCCGACAGATGAGAGAATCCTACTGGGAGACGTTGAGCGTGATGCGTTAAGTTATTTACAATATTCTTTCTTTATCAATGATATCATAAGAATTAGGTTTTATTCAATGGCTAACACTTTGTTTGATAAAAATCGAGAAAAAGTTATATCATCAAAAGCACCACAAAGGGTCTTGCTTCGACGTAAATGAAGAATTTGGTTATATTTATATTTTTTGTCATTTTACTTAATTTACATCACATCAACCTATCGTAGTCCACTAATGGACATAGGCCTCCACAAGATCGCGCCAATGATGGCGTAAACTCATATGTTTTGTCCATAGTCACTGGGCTCGCACCACGCTGGGCAAGCGGGTTGGTGACCGCTGAGCTGGCTTTGTCGCACCGAAGACGCTGATGCCCGTCTTCAGCCTGTGTATTTCAAAGCCAGCAGTTGGATGGTTATCCCGAAATCAGTCGGTTTTTCAAGTTCCAAGTTGGTAGTGGAACTGTGTTATCCCTTAGTCACCTCTTACGACACTCACGGGAAGAGAGGGGGTGGCTATATTCTGTGTTCCCGTAACCACACAGCATTATTTAATTTTAATCTTACCTAATTATTTTGACTAACCTGTTATACGTTCGATTTCTGTCTGAATCTGTGTGTATTATTTATACTACCCCGTTGGCGCAGTTTGTCGTCACCCTGCTTTCTGCTCCGGGGGTTGTGGGTTCGATTCCCACCCCGAGTCTGGGTGTAATATATATATTTATTTATATATGTATTATTTATATGTATGTTTATCGAAAAAAAATGTGTAACTATACAGTCGGCTGTTACCTATAACACAAGCATTAAGTTGCTTACTTTAGGAACAGACGATCGTATGTGTATGTTAGAGATATTTTTTTATTTAATCTATTTTTTTATTTTATTTATTTACTTTACAATTCTAAAAGTCTGTATTGTTTTGATGTCGCTCCATATCTCTGGCGATCCTGAGTTCGATCGCACTAGGAGGGGCGTAAAACGTCAACAAAGCCGGAAATTTAATTTGATTTTGTTTAAAACAAAAAACCGTTACAAAAAAATTGCGATAGAGCCGTAGTGTGACTGAGATTAGCGATTCCTCTCAAAGCCGTGGGACCCAATTCTGTGCCTCCTGTGATAAGTGATATAAGTCGAGTTACACCCTTTTTGTGATATTAACAGATACGCAATAAAAAAAAATAACGATAATTTTGGTCCACTTCACGTTCTCCTATCTGTCATGGAAATATTTTTTACAAAAGTGATACTCGCACTCGTATAACCCTGTTTTGAACTGAAAATCGATATTTGTCAAGTTGTACCACTTTGTCAGTAATCAATCACTCTAAATATTCAACACCATTTTTCGTAGTTTCGTGCATTTCATGTTTAACTTTCAGTACATTTTTCGTAAATACTGATGTATCTAGTGTTCCCTTTGAACCTAAAACTTTCGTAAAGTGGTCACATTCACTAAATTATGTAAATAGGTGTATGATAACAGAAAAAATGTGTCTATAGGGTTATTTTATTTTCTTTTCTTTGAGGAATATTCCATTAGGATAATTATTCAAAAGTTTCTCGCGTCAGCCTGTAATATCCCACAGCTGGGTATAGGCCTCTTTCCCCATATAGGAGAAGGATAATAATAATAATAATAATAATAATAATATTTATTTAGATGAAGATTACATTATGAGGAAAATAAGTTATAAGTAATTTTTACACAAAGTTTTTTACACAAAGTTTGACAACACGATTAGCGAAGGACTGGTGCTCAAAAAAGGTATAAAATACCTGTACTATAAGTCACCAGGTCCCCCCCCCCAAAGTTAAGAATACAGGATCATGTGCTCAACTTGTCCAAATGGAGACAAGCCTCGCAGATGAAGGTATATGTAAACTTGTTTTACCAATTTATAGTAATTGCCAACAAAGACCCAAAAGGTCAACAAGAAAATTTAGGTAATTAGAAAGAAAAATAATAATAATAATAGTAATAATAAAATACAAACAATTATATACCCAGAGTCAGCTGCTAGTGAACAAGTAGGTTTTCGGTATCATCGTATGTGAAAGATCAGCTTAATCCACCATGCTGCTCCAATGCGGGTTGGCGGATATATTCCGTACTATGAGTAACGATGAGGGACCGACAGCTTAATGTAGTATTTTAGATTTTACATAAAGACAAGTTATAGATGTAAAGTAATTTAACTGTACAAGTATCTTTGAACACTTAGTGAGAACACTGAAAAAAACTCAACTCAAAAAAAGTTTTTTCGTAAAGTACTTCTAAGATCTAAGTCCCAAAAAAAAAAAATTAAATAAAATGTATATTAAAAGAAAGTGTTTTACTCTACATAAGGAGATATTCTTGTTGAACCGAGCCCACTTAGTTCACGAACACGAATTTTTTGAAATCTTGTTTTTGCTCTCCTGTAAAATGGTGATTTTCGACTTGCGTTACTTGTCACAGGAAGCACAGAATTATTTCAAAGTGGCACAAATCTCTCAAGCAAGATAGACTTAACTAAATTGGTATTCAAGAACTCCAGTGATCAGTTAAAGTAAATAAAAATACATTAAAGTTTGAACATTTATTCCTAAACATTAGGAATATTATTGTGCCTAAAATGGTACTTCTTGAATCATCATATTCTGATTTTTTAAATATCATTTAGAATAAAATATAAATGTTTTCATGTAAACCAAATATAATATATAAATATAATAAAAAATACGATGTATGGATGAAATGCAAGGAATGAATGTATGGAATACCATCAATTAAAAACAGCGTTTCTGTGGTTTCAAAGCCTAGTATTAAAAGAAAAATAAATAAGTATATTGGTAGTTTTTCCGCAAATACAACCATTTATATCTATTTAAGGAAAAGACATCCGTGTATGTTAAACAAAATAAAAATAACGCTTCAAATAATATATTAGGTAATCCGAGTAATCTGTCAAAACTAATGCAATTTTTTCAATTATATACGCAAGCAAAACGAACAAGCGAGATTGCTGCGACATCGCTAGACGGTCACACACCAGCGGCTGGTACCCTAACAAAACAATTTACTACAAAATCGATTTATCCAAGCATCTAAGTAAACGTTACCCTTTAATCAGTATAGTGGGCACTAGACAAGCAAGTCAAGATATGTCGACATATCATATGTACCAAGGTAAATCTCGGTCCGTCAAGTTCAACTATTGTCTTACGACATAACAATGGGGTTTCCTTAATTTGATTTCCGAATCAATAATCTCCATATCTCCGTTCTTCACTATTTTACATATATGAAATTTAACAAGGAATAACAAATCATTTTACTATTTGATTATCTTGCTTTGTAGGTAAAAGTGTTACAGTTACGGAATCTCCCAAAAGAAATTAGAAGAATTGGCTGACTTAATCTGCCTTACTTCAATACTTAATGTGGATTGGCGGACATGTGATAGTCCTCCTCACGGGATTTGTATAGAATGAGGTTTTTACAAATACCTTTTTTCGAAAGGGAATGTGTCTGCCAAATTATTGTAAAACACGTATTTTACTCAAGAGAGGCGAAATACATTTGCTTATATATTTATACAGGATGTTCGACACTTCATCAAATTCCATCAAATGGAGGATTCTGTAGGTATAATAAATCATGCTCCGCATTTAAAAAAATCCTAATCTAACTTTAAATTTTAATTTTTTTAATAGATGATCTACTTTGATAGACTCGTTCCGCATGATGCTTTTCGTGAGTGCGTAAGCAAGGCTATAATTTAGAATGAAAAACGTTTTGCAAGAAAAAGAATTCGTTTACATATGCGGTTCTTTAGTTGTATGCGTCAGTTACGTTTTTTGGGGTGATGAAAAATAGTATTGGACGATTATGTAAAATTACATGCTGTAAGTAACATTTAAAAAAGGACTAGGAATTATTTTTGACGTGAAACGTAATCTATAACACCTACAAAACCCCAAAACCCAAAATTTGAAGGAACGTAGCTATATCACACGCATGCCTACATATAGAGTATGCTATAGTTTTGTCAGTGTTCACAAAAGCACCCAGACCGGCAATTTTCTCACCGAGTGCGCTGACCTAATTATCTATATCCCATAAAACATTCAGCATATGAACAAACGCGACATGGAAGCTGTAATATATTTATTTATCGATACCTCCAAGGAATACCAAACACCGTTTTAGGTGTTTCCTGTTTTTATGTATTATTTATAAATGTCTTAATTATGTCTTAATTTTGTGCTTTTGGTGTATGATATGCTTAAAGTATTGGACGAGAAAGATACTTATTATTTTTTTGATTTTATTTTAATTTAATGTATAAATTAATTAAAAAAATATTAATTATTTATTTTTACTTTTATAGAACACTAAAGATATTCAATTTAATTTAATAAACAAACAGCCATTGCAACGAGTGCTAAGTATAGCTTATAAATGAAAACAAATCCTATCAGAACACAATAATAGATAATAGCACAAACTCTACTGCAGAGGATAGTAACAAAATCTAATTTTACTATCTGAATATTGATAGCACGATTAATAATAAAATATCTATTGTTATTTTGGGATCGAGATCCGCATGGACCCAACGGAATATGGATCGAAATGAACGAGGGTCGAATTCAGGCTGGCTCCGTCGAGTTTTCAAATGGTAAATTTGTGTTTATAATTCATCTCGTGCTGAGCGTTGAAGGAAAACATCGTGACGAAATTTACGTTTCGGTTGGTATTCTTAGATATGTAAATATGTCGGTTGCTATTCTAAGATGTGTAGGCACATAGTTGAAGAGCGTAGAGGAGTTAGACATAATATTCACATATAAAAATAATAGATACCGACCTAGTGATATATATAAAAAAAAAGATAGCAAATAGATAAAAAAATTATTACCCACTGTGTTTATTTATTAAGGAAAAAAATAAAGTGTGTGACCATTTTTTTTGTGATTGTACCATTACGTGAACTTCAAATAAAATCATGAAATACATTTTTTTTTTTTAATAGTAAATACGATACAATTTTTTTATAAAAAAATAATCATATTGTATACTTATATTTCGTCCAATGAATATATTGTGTTTCATTAGTGTAACTACTATAGTTTTTGAAAAATACCCGCTCAAGCGTCTATTTGATCCAGAACGCAACGAGATGAGAGGCTGAAATTATGCCCACGGTAAGTATGTATCTCCCCAATGTTGTCACATAAGTTATTTTCAATATATCTTTCCGGGTACGCTTACTCCACCTTATCCTGCTAGACCCTTTTTGCGTAGGCCATAGCCATACAGATGTTAGTCGCGGTCGTTTGTGCGTTGTATAATTTATCTTCGAATCCTTGACACAGGACTCTCATCATACTTGGGGCCGTTACGTGTGAAGTGTTTATTAATATTTATTTACCACTAAAATCAGAGAAGTTAAACCAAAATATGAATATAATTTTTTAAGTTTTCCAAATCATATACATATCACATTTTAAAACCTAAGACTCTAAGAATTTGGCTTAAAATTAATTACGATGGTTGTACAAGAGTGCTCTGGTGAATTCTCGGGATTTTAATTTATTCAAACCTTAGATAAGGCTTAGAATTTACCTTGAATGTAAACGAATCCTACAGTATCAGTAATGATAATATATTATAAGAAATTTATAAAGTATAATTAAATAAAACTGAGAAAATTATAAAGATAAAACTTTCTTTTAATCTTTAATTTGAAGAGGTAATTAAAATTGAAAACTTTCAGGCATTCTTTACTAAAGTTTTTACGTGATACAAAAAACTTTTACAAAAAAATGTGTTTCTAAATCTAAAGATTTAAGCTGTGCTCAGTCGAAATAACAAAATAGACATAAAAATACCTTAGGAATAATAAGATCTTTGTGTATTCCTGAAAGTTTATTTCTTCGGATACGTTAACCGTATTTCATTCTTGAGTGATGTTAAAACTTTGCATGTTTGAGATTATAAGTTTTCTCATCAAACAACTGTTTGCTTGTTGTCGTGAGTTAACCTTATCTATTGTAAATTACATGTTACCCCACATAAAAGGAAGGGTTATTCGAGTACAAGGGATGGTGTTATTTGTTTCAGTAATGTTAGAGGGAGACACAAAATGTAAACGTGTCCTCAGCTGTAATGATTACGCATATTATTATGGTCGATGTTTGGTTGAATTTGAAACAACATTGTTTTAGATTATCATTTATATTATTGTAGTACTTCTTTACGCATGCTTGACTTGGGGATTAAGCTGGTGAATTCGTGACGAGAGCGTTACGAAAAGTGTGACTGAGCAAAGCAACGGAAGTTTGAGGAAGATATAAGTTAGATGGAGCTAAAGAAGTTTAACTTCTGTCGTGTGGTTTAAGGCACACTCGTTTTATTACCTAGGCATATATAAAGAAGAATGCAAGTGCAGTTTCTCGGCTTATTGTATCTCTTTTTGTTTATAACATTTCTGCTTATATATCTTATATATATATATAGTACCTGGGTGACCGAGCTAAGCTCGGTATTTTTAGTAAATCGTGAAGGATTGGTAGTAGAAGAGAGAGTTAAAATGATTCGCTGCCGGTTTGGATGAAGTCTTTTTTAACCGACTTCAAAAAAGGAGGAGGTTACTCAATTCGGCTGAAGGAAACTCAATATATGTATACTGCACCTTCGGTGCAACAAAGTCACAATTCAGGACACTTTTTTTGTTATGTCTTTTATTAGGACTTTTTGATAATCAATACATATAATAAAATGGTAGGAAAGTCAAAACTGTACATTGAATATTTTTTTAAAAGAATACTTGGGGTGTGATCTACAATCGATACCGAAGCCAAAAATATAGTTTATAGAATTTTTGTCTGTTTGTCTGTTTGTCTGTATGTATGTCCGGGATAAACTCAAAAAGTACTGCATGGATTTACTTCAAATTTGGCACGAATATTATTAAGAAGTCGGGTCAACATATAGGCTACAAATTATCACGCTATCACCTACGGGGAACGAGCAGTGAACCTTTATTTCTTCAACGCATTCTGTAAGAACGTGTAATCTAACGACGCATATTTGAATGTTGTTATTATTATGTTAATAATCATGCTATAAGCTAGCTTCACAACAATAAATAAAGACATTCTGTAGTATATTTAGTATTAGTATTGCACCCGTGCGAAGCCGGGGCGGGTCGCTAGTTTAATATAAGATTTTTAAGCTATAGCAAAGAAAGTAAACTATTAATTTTATAAAGATTTCAAACCTACCATAAATAGTAATCCAGAAATGAGGAAGTAAAAGCGAAAAAAAATAATTAAAAGTCCTCTCCTGTGAAATTAAGAAATGAGCTGTTTAAAACAAAGTCGCTTTCTCTGTCCCTATGTCCCTATGTATGCTTAAATCTTTAAAACTACGCAACGGATTTTGATGCGGTTTTTTTTTTATTAGATAAGGTGATTGAAGAGGAAGGTTTATATGTATAATAACATCCATTAAATAGTGGAGAAATACTGTTATTTTTGAGGTTTCTAATGTGATGTCGTAAATAATTACATTTTTTCCGCTTACATTGCAAACGCAGCCTGAACCCTACGAGATTTATTAAAATAATGTACTAAGTATTATACACATTGAAAAGTTCTACAGAAAACTCCGCTACGGTATATGTCTATCTCTTATGGATATCCCACAATAACATTTTTTTGTCATTTACTTTTTACGACAAATAATGGCTAATTTTCAAAGCGATTTTAACCAATACAGCATTAATCCTTATCTAATTAAATACCTTAAATACATTGTTGATTTAATATAGATCTCTATGGCCCTTTACAGCATATGATTTAAATGAATATTTTTGAAGATATTATAGATTTAAAAATAAAAATTGCGATACGTAGCGTTTGCGGCAGTTACGGCCGGCTTTTACTCTAAAGTTAACGCGTGCGGGCCACGGGCAGTAATGAATAAATCAAAACTACTGGATCGATTTTAATCATTTTTCAGTGAATGACATAGGCTATAATTATATTTTATACCCGTGCGAAGCCGGAGCGGGTCGCTAGTATATATTTTAATGTATGTTCGGGGATAACTTTGTCGTTTATGAAAAGATTTTGATAATTCTTTTTTTGTTGGAAAGGAGATATCCCTGGTGTGGTAGCATGATAAGGAAACCAAGATCTGATGATGGGATCCTAGAGAAATCGAGGGAAACTCTCGAAAATCCGCATAACTTTACATTAACTACATAATACTTAACATACTACTGACTGTACTGATTTTGGTGATTTTTAACTTAATCGAAAGCCGATGTTTATCATGTGATCATATTTCATCGATATCTGATTACAACTTTTGGAGTAATCTTTGATAATGCGTATTTCTTGACTGTTTTTTCGTGTACCTACATTGTATGATTTGTCGATGTAATTGAAGTCGATATTCCCTACTAAGCGAGTAACGATCGCTATCAGGTGTACATGATAACAACCGGGGCCGACGGCTTAACGTGCTCTCCGAGGCACGGTGGGGAGACCCACAAGGACTGCACAAATACCTAGACCACGGCATACACCTGTATGGCCAATACAAATGTTTGTCACGTGCGGGGATCGAACCCGCAACTGCCAGCGCAACAGGTACAATCCATGGCGTAACCCTTGCGCCAACGCGTGTCACACACAATTACAAGATCGAGAGCAATTGCTTCTCAAAACTGATAGGCGCTCCAACAAATCGTGTTTTTTTTTAAATCATATTTACGAATTACATATTTATAAAATATGAATAATATTTTTTTTACCGACAATAATAAAAAATATAAATAAAAATAAAAAATCAAAAATAAAAAATTATTAAAAATAATAATGATAAAATATGAATAATATTTTTCGATTTTACTGCCATAATAATAAAAAATAAGAACTGCCTATTTAAATAAAAAATAACGAGTGCAATTAGAAAAAAAAAAGAAAAAATATTGATCAGGGACATGGGGATTTGAACCATGATCTTCTCGGTTGATCCCGACCGGCCGACTTCCCACCGAGCTATTGCAACTAACTTGATAAATGCGAAATTTACCTTCGTATTCTAACGATATTTTTTTCACTCCCTAAAAATAGGGATAAAACGACATTTTCTGAAAATGAATCTTAGCTAGATAGATTTATCTCCCCCGAAACCCCCTATATACTAATTTTTATGAAAATCGTTGGAGCCGTTTCCGAGATCCAGATTATATATATATATACAAGAATTGCTCGTTTAATAATATAAGATATAGTTGTAAAAAATAGATCCACTAAATACTTCTGTATCATGAGGTAAATTGAATTCTTACGGCGACAAAGCAGCATCGCTGTGATATCCCGATGACGTACTAATAAAAAAAAATATCATAAAAAAAGGTTCCAAAGTATATATCACTGATTTGGAACACGTATTTGATTACAGAAATACATCATTGAACAGATTATAGGTATATTGTAACTGATTTTTAATGAGCTTATGTAAAAAAAATATTAATATTGCTCACAATTAAGTATTATTTCGCCTACGCAAACAATATCTGTAAATCATATGTCTTGGTATCTACATAATTTTATTAATTCCAAGGATGTTGCTTCCTATCACACACTTTTATGATAACTTCTGGAAAGTTCTGTATATGAATAGTCCATATAATAAAGGTACGGACTCTGACTATAATCAAAATATAACTAGCTACATTCAAACAGGCTTGAAATGACTATTAATTGCGTAGGAAATGATGGACTGAGATATCAGAAACGTCAATTCACTATCGAGGCTAAATAGAAAACCCGTAATTAAAAATATGATAATTGGATAATTTATGACCAGAAACGAAATAAGTCATGTAACCACAACCCAACATCCGGCAATCCTTGAACAATACGATGATTGCTCGTGTCATCACAATGGAGTCCTTTATCAGGCAAATGAGAGACGTCGGTGGGGAATTTGTGAAACGAAATCTAGTGCCCTTTGTATTGCTTAGCCTTGTTATTAAATGGACGAAATGAGAAAAAAAAAATATGTCCGTAAAATCGTGGCTTGGTTGGTTTTGTGAAGAGTTCGCCAAAAATTGGTTGAGTGATTTCACGTTTAAAATTCCATAATAATTTTAAATCCAAAATATATTAATCTTAAGAATAATAATGAAGGTGAAGTTATTTTAAAATCAAAATATTAAAGCAAAAAGTAACGACGAAACGCTTGAGATTTATAAGGAAATTTCTTAAGTGTTTGTATTCGATAAATTGGACCAACAAAATTGTAAATAAAATCTTTAAACCATTTTTGTCTCGTCTCTCCTTTACCCTGAATCGTGTCTTTTTGATTTTTCCTCAAACATGATTATCGCCTTAAATACAACATTACGTAGCTTCCTCACCCATCATTGCTGAGAACCGGGATGTTTAGTGTGGAAGTGTGGGCCTATTTATAGCAGTGGATTGCAAAAGACTGAAGCGATCAAGCGAGCTATTTCAAAATCTTTAGGTCCAATGTTACTAGAGTAAATATCACCAACAATAACTATAAATTTTCTTTAGTTACATGAAATTTTTAATAAAGTTAATGTGTAAGTGTCTAGTTACATAACTAGTTCTAATATATCATTTTTTTTAATAGTTCTTATATACATTTAAAAAAAAATCATTAACACGCTTTTCATATCTTAATATATATAAATCTCGTGTCACAATGTTTGTCCGCGATGAACTCTTAAACTACTTAACCGATTTTAATCAAATTTGCACACCGTGTGCAGTTTGATCCAACTTGAAAGATAGGGTATATTTTGTTTTGATATATGTAATTATTATATTTAAGAAAAAAAAAGGCGATACGAAGTTTGCCAGGTCAGCTAGTAATTGTTATAAATCGACATAATGAGAAAAACTACACATAAAAATAAATAAAGCATATTTATTTTATAGATATTAACACTTTCACGCGAACAAGTCAATATTGTAGCTCTATGCGATATTGCACATCATTTTTTCATATAAATTCGAGCGGCGTCTAATGACGTTGTGCAAATAGCTGATGATATTAGTATTTAAATATATTGCGCTGACGTTCCTAGACGTCGTCAATCGTCAAGTCGTAATCAGCATCCGATCCAAATTCTCCATCGTCAACAAAAGGGTCTGTGGGGTGATTTCTCGTGATAACGAAAGTTCTAAGATTTTCAAAGAAGATTCCTTTTTTAGTTCATTTTACATATCTAAAACAAACAAAAAATACTAAATATGTATTTTGAACATATTCAGAATGATTAAAATAAAGTAAAATAAATTATTATAATGTATATAATGTAGTAAGATAGTAAAAATACTGACATTTTACGTCAATATTCTACGCGAACACAGATTCGGCGCACGCACTACCCCCGCGAGGCGCACAAGTCGAGTGAAGTAATAAAACTTCTTAGGCGAAACGACGTATAGTGACGTTGTGCGCTAAAAAAGTAGGTAATGTATCAGGACTGAATGCCATCAAAGAAGGCAAAATTAAATCGGTGCGGCGTAGCACTACAATTTTTAGAATTTGATATGTTGTGGCACAGCAACCAAACTTTTAAACATTAGTATGGCCAGGCACCGAACCATTACGTTGTGCTCAATAAATCGGGGTTTTGCTGAACGTTATAGTACGTTGTGCCATATCATATCTACCAATATATGACGTACATATACGTTGTTCGCATGAAAGTGTTAAAAATGAAAACGTAATTGAAGACTATTTTATGATTCGCAATCACGTCTTCACAATCAGGGACATTTGTTTAGTAGTAAAGAAATGTACCAATTTAGATATGATGCCTTGTGTGAATGTGGAGGAGCATCTTTCTTATTATATAGTGTAGCCGTAGTTTCTAGTAATTTTCAGGACAATCACTTTCAATAACCTATATATATACCTATACAAAGAAAAATAAAATATGTTGACTTGTAAAGATGCCTAATTTGAAGTCATCTGCACATTAATTAGACTAAAAACTTAAAAATAGACTTGACTAGCCCGTTGGCGCAGTTTGTAGTGACCCTGCTTTCTGTTCCGAGGGTTGTGGGTTCGATTCCCACCCCGAGTCTGGGTGTAATATAAATATTTATTTATATATTTATATATGTATTATTTATAAGTATGTTTATCGAAAAAATGTAGCTATATACCAGTTGGCTGTTACCTATAACAAAAGCATTAAATTGCTTAGTTTAGGAACAGATGACCGTGTGTATATTGTGTATATTTTTATTTATTAAAAAAAAAATTATTTTGATGATTTGCTTCAGCCTGTAATATCCCACTGCTGGGCAGAGGCCTCTTTCCCCATGTAGGAGAAGGATCGGAGCTTAATTCGCCACGCTGCTCCAATGCGGGTTGGCGGGATTCGTTGAATAGCTGAGGTAAACTACAAATCAAATAATAGTTGAAATTTCGATTTAAACTACATCTGGTAAAAGGTGTAGCGGTATTTATTGTGCGCGTATTTTTAGTACATCATTTTCACAGATTACATATAATATTTACGCACAGAGTACGTAAAACATTGAGAAACTAATATTATACAGTAAATTTTTAATAATATCTAGAAATAAGTGACATTAGTAAAGTACATTAACATCGACGCGTTGGCGCAACGGTCACAGCACTGGTTTGTGGGTGTTGCGCTGGCGGTTACGGGTACGATCTCTGAACATGGCAAACGTTTGTATTGGCCATACAGATGTTTGCCGTGGTCTGGTCGTATGTGCTTTTGTATTGTATTTCCGGATCCTTGACAGGAGTAAATGCTAGTGTGGTACCGTGGGGTGTGAAGCATTTATTTATTGATTTATCGATTTTTTTTCTTAGTTTTCCAACCTTATAAATTATAAGGTCTGTGTTATTCACTATCACTTTACGATAGAAAAAGTTATACGTACTTGAAAGTTTAATCGGTGAGCTATAAAGTTTTTTTTTTTGCAATAGTAGATGGCTCCCAGGGAAACGCAAAACGGTTTGTTACACTCTTGAACAAAGTTTACTATTAAAATTAAAACTACGTTTACATTTAAAACTAACAACTAACTTAACATTTGTTGTTATACTTTTAACAAGCGTTGCTAACAGATGAATTTGAAAAAGGAATTTCTCGATTGTTCGATTCCCGCTTGATATATATATTTATATTTATACAAATATTTCTTTCCGGTTTAGGTTTCTGTTCTTGTGGGTGTCCTCATTGTGTTCACTGTTGTACTCTTCTTGGAGAGCACGTTAAACTGTCAGTCTCGGTTGTTATCATAGACGCGCGATAGTTACTCTAACTTACTAATAGTAGGGTCATAGTATATGTCCGCCAACCCACAGTGGAGCAGCGTGGTGGATGAAGCTCCGATCCTTCTCTCGCATGAACAAAAAGGCCTATAACCGGCATTGGGATGTTACAGACTGAATTGTATCTAGATTTTCTCCAGTTCTTCTAATACCTCATAAATTACCTACCTCCAAATATTTCGTATGTTTGCTAAATTCTCTGTTCCTTTTAAAATTCGGCGGTGGTTAATTATAATAATAATCTTTAAAAACAAAATAAAAAATGATAACATAAAATGAAAGATCTACAAAGGCGATCTTATCGCTGAAAGAGCGATTTCTTGCAGAAAATCTTTGGATATAGGACACGACGAATTTAAATATTAATAATAAAATATAACGATATTAGACATACTATATACATACTCATATATATACTATTCACATTCATATCATATGTAATCGTATCTCATACAAATATATAAAGACTATATTATAAAGACGATCATGAAGTGCTTAGTGACAAATAGAGTTCACTGCTGAATTAACCCCCAACCAGCAGTCATATCTAAGCTGAAAATCTCAAGTGAGATTGATTATTTCTGCGTTCTTACACAGTTCCTATTAAACACTTCACTGAAATTGTAGCTTTATAAATCGGTAAAGCGGATTTTCGCTGAAAAAGCACTTAAAATCTCATTTGAACAAAGTTTATTTCCAATTTCGAAGCGATGCAGTTCAATTTCCTTTATTCACATACGAGTGCTATTGGTCACTCACTATCCGTTCAAAGTTTTAAGTGTGAATTTTTTTAAAAGCGTGGGGTGCTTTATATATTAAATGTAACAATTATTCTACTTGCAACTATCTTTGTGCGGAGAGTTATAAAAACATAGTAAAAAGTTATGAAAATATAGTAAAATCACCCCACGTTTTTTACTCTGAATTAACCTGTTCTCTTAATAACTTAAATTTTATTATAATTTTATTTTGAAGTAATTAATTATGATTGATTGTTCGATCTTCTACTACTGTAATATAAACATTTTGTAATAAAAAAATAATTTCTACTTTTAGTTAGATTAGCTATAAAGGCGTGGTTTTTTTTAATGTTTTTTTAAACTATAATTTATTCAATATAATGAAGGAATTAAACAAATGTACGGTCCACTTGATGGTAAGCAGATACTATATCCAATGCATGCTTGAAACATTAGGAGCATTGGAGAGGTTTGCCCTTCCCCAGTTGGGCTGCTCCAAATTTTTAGCAACATATTTCCTACTGTACCCTACCTCAGTAGAACCTATGGTGATATTGTTGAGATTATAACCTACCTATGGTGATATTGTTGAGATTATAACCTACCTATGGTGATATTGTTGAGATTATATTTATGGCATGTAATCATTTGAGCTATGCTAATCACATTGTTATTAAAGAATTATCAAGAGAATCCGGAAGTGATCAAGAAAACTTAATCACTTCAGTATCTATATTTTCAAAATACATTAAAAGATAAATTCCGTCAATCAAAGTCGGAAGAAACGACGGATAAACGATTTTTATTTAAAACAACTTTAAAACGGTATACAAGGTCTTGATTGTTAATGAAGATTTCTACATAGATATTATAAAACTCTTGAACCGTCTAATAACAATGTTTTGTGAAAGAAACCATATTACTGCCAAGCTAGCGTCTTATAGAGGTCCTAAAGATGAAACTGACTGCGCTATTCAAAACAGCAAGACGTTCAATTATTTATTTAACATTCAAGTTAACAAAGATAGAAACAATAAACTGTGATACTTATAGAAATAAAACAAATAAATTTAAGCATTCCCGTTTTAATAGAGTACAGAAAATTATCTTGCTGTATTTTAAAATTTAATAAGGACTGCTCTTTCACGATACTATAATTCACCTTAATAGCGTTTTGCAATTATAAATTGTAATAATTATACCTCAGACCGTGTTATATTGAAGCGAACTATTGTTTTAGTTTTTTTTTCTGCGAATAGTTCCAATAATTATATCTCACTGAACGATAAATCTCAGTTATCAAGTATTATAAAGAAAATAAAACAATTTTTATTAAAACACCTTTGGCAAACTAAGTAAAAAAAAACGAATTAAAAAAACGAATTGATAAAAATTGCGTGCGTACAAATTACACATGTCAGAAGTGAAACTGTTTTGACAAACTAATAAAAAAAAACTAATTAAAAAAACGAATCCAAGTACTGACCGCGCCCGATGTTGCTTAACGTCGGTGACCGGACGAGAACCGGTGTATTCAACGTGGTATGGACGTTTAAAAATTCGCGACGCGTGACGCGTGTCATCCGTAAATATTTTACCCTCACGCGCCTAGAAGTTTCACTTCAAAAATGTAATTAAAAATCCAACTTCTCCACCTGTATCCGTTGATAATTAACAAGCTGGATTTGTTTCGTACACTGTACTCAACAACGATTATTAAAAAATAATAAATTACGGATTATCGTCTTTCGAATATTGATACGACTAAACTTAATAAGTTTTTTTTTTAAATTTATGACACTTTCGTGAGTTTCAAATTTAAATATTGTTTTAATTAAGAAAAAAAGAAAAAAGCTTAAAGAGAGAAATGGGAATTAATGTTTCGAAAGCCACAGTCGACCGGAAGAACAATATATGACAGTTTATTAAATTTTAGAGGAAGCCTATTTGAGTTCACGCGTTCACTGTACAATGAAGCTGAGATACGTTTTCAACAAGGACCAGTAACAATCACGTCTCAAAACTCGCTAATGAACTGCTATTTTCCTCTCAAAATTCTCTCTTGTAATATTTCTAAAGGCTTGATTTTCAAAAACTACACAATATTTTTATTTACGGTATTCGGTAGTCTTTAGTACCGTAGCCACACAGTACAAAGATTTTTACCAGTAATACCTTTTAAAACATTACCAAAAGTATATACGGTTATGTTATACAATAAGTTAATTTCTTAAGGTTACGACATCAGATTTAGCACCATTAATTTTAGAATGTTCAACTGTTCTTGACAAGGTAGAAATTATTGTATAAAGGGTACATGGTCTTATCTACACTCGATGTACCTTTTATTTTTGTACTCTTTTAAGCAATCGTAAGATTGTATGAGTATTGCGTTTCGAGAGTAAGGAATATGATTAAATTTGGATACTTCTCTTTAGCCTATAGCAGTCCACTGCTGGACATAGGCCTCCCCAAGTTGGCGCCAAACATTCCATTTTTACGCAATCCTCATCCGGCCTCCACCGGCAATCCTACGTAGATCGTTGATTCAGCGGGCGGAGGACGTCCAACACTGCGTTTGCCTACACGCGATATCGCCTCCAGGACATGTCGCTTCAACGACCCGATCGATCCTGCTAGTTTGGTGACTGGCTGGTCGGCTACTTTAGTTCATTCGCGAATACTCTCATTCCTGATCCTATCTTTGAGACCCCAAGCCCCATTCCGTTACACATTAAACCACCTTAACTTGTGGACTAGTCCCTTTGTCAGTGTCCTCGTCTCGGCACCGTATGTTGAAACAGGCATGATCGTGGGAACTTCGAAGCGAAGAGTCGAAGAAGTCTGCCAAACACCGCTCAGCTCATCCGCATCCTCCTATAGGCTTTCGTCTCTAAGTTGTTTCAGCCCAGTTTAATTGTATAGCTTAACCAGACATTATCCTGAACAAATCCGAGAAGGGTACCATCGACAGAGACCTTGCCAGATTGTTATTGTCAAAAAAGAAATCTCAAAATTATCATCTTTTCATCACATCAAATTTGTTATTTCTATTTGTTGCGTTAGGATATTAGAGGCTTAAGCGAGCAAGCACTTTGTATTACAAGTTAATGTTATTTTCTGGTTTAGATATTTTTTTTTTTGACTTTAACCTACTGAGTTAGAAAAACTGCGTCAGGCCATAGGTTTATTTTATGGGTATATTAATATAATAAAGACCTGGTTACGACCCTTCCTCTTTGTAAGAAAATTATCTTCCAACCAGTGAATCGCATTAAGTTCCAAACCATCTCCTAAGTAGGGAAAAGGGTCTTTGTTTGACAGTGGGACATGTTTTTTCAGTTTCAGTTTGATATAATTATCAAAGACAGTTTAAGTTACACAAAAACCTTTATTCAATGAAGACAAGATAAAATGAGTACACAGTATAATTCATAAACATTGCTATGTTGTATTGTATTTTTAAATAATACAGTGACATTTCATTTTAAATCGTAACTGAGTGCCGCCGAGGGTCACAAGTAATATATAAAACAAACAAAATCAAGCATTCTCGTTCCAAAAAAGAAAAAATGACCACACTTTTTACCGCTTAAGAGAATAAACGCTCTTGTGAGTTACAATGAAAATAAGAATTTGGAAACGAAATATAAAAAAAAAGTATAACATAAACATTGAAGTAAATTCGTTCATAAAACTTTTAAAGGTTAAGTGTACAGTACGATTTTGTTATACAATTTGTATAACAAAAGTGTATTGTATAAAAGTAAAAGGTTTTTTCCGATTGCATGAATGTAAGCGTTGTATATTGCGTTTTTATACAAACAACGTAAAACGTACACATTATACGCGTATACATGAGCTTTTGTGTATAGTAACGCCCCGCGGTGTCATCCGTAGCTAAAATATTATAATTACTATTTGAGATTGCGTATTCGCTGTGTGATTACGATAGTAAAGAATATAGCTACCCCGTCTCTTCCCGTGGGTGTCGTAAGAGGCGACTAAGGGATAACACAGTTTCACTACCACCTTGGAACTTAAAAAGCCGACCGACGGCGGGATAACCATGCAACTGCTGGCTTTGAAATACACAGGCCGAAGACGGGCAGCAGCGTCTTCGGTACCGATAGAGCCAGCCGTGCGGTCACCAACCCGCTTGTTCAGCGTGGTGACTATGAGCAACACACATGAGTCGATCACGGGTTTGATCCCCGCAGATAACAATCATTTGTATTAGCCATACAGATGTTTGCCGTGGTTTGGGTGTTTGTGCAGTCCTTATGGGTCTCCCCAACGTGCCTCGGATAGCACGTGAAGTCTCGGATAGCGATCGTTACTCATAGTACGGAATATATCCGCCAACCCGCATGGGAGCAGCGTGGTGGATTCAGCTCTGATCCCTCTCCTACATGGGGAAAGAGGCCTATGCCCGGCAGTGGGATATTACAGGCTGAAGTGAAATTATTATGATTATTTCACGGATTGACTGTAGTCAATAATAATAATAAAAATTGTGAACATTTTACTATAGATTCTTGTCATATCTTTATACCATATTCTTTTTAACAGTCTTTTTAATAATAATAATTTAAAATTAGAATTTCCTGGAAACATACGAAAATTCAAAAGATATAAAAGTAAATAAGTGCTATTGTTATATTAATCTTGATTCTTCGAAAGTAATAAAAGTAATGGTCAGTTAAAGAATATTATTTAATCCGAAAAAAAGAAAATAATGTAAATATTTTGCTGTTGTATTCTAAAGTACATTTTTTAACTGATCAAGTACTCGTACTTCACTCACTTTTATAATGAACGTTTATAACTTCATTTGTAACACGTGGTTGGCTAAGAAGCGTGAGGTTCGCTTAATAATTCGCTTAATAACGGATACAATAGCCTTAGGACTTCAACAAAGGATTTATTCTTGTGTTAATTTTTATGTATATATATACTAGCTGACTCGGCAAACGTTGTCTTGCCGCTAAACGTTATTTAAAAATAGGGGTTGGTGGTAGAAGGGTGAAAATTTAGGGTTATGTGTATTTTTCAACGCTAAATTATAATAAAATAAAAAACAAATAATTTATTTAAAAATTAAAAAAAAATTTGGTCTGGACTACCCTTAACATTTAGGGGGATGAAAAATAGGTGTTGTTCGATTTTCAGACCTACCCAATATGCACACAAAATTTCATGAGAATCGGTCAAGCCGGAGGAGAGGTTCGGAGGAGTTTAACTACAAACACCGCGACACGAGAATTTAATTATTTTATCTGTTAACTCAAGTAAATAATAACATTTTATTAACAAATTAATTTAACTAGAAACAATAACATATATTTTTTTTACAACTCATTGCTGAGTGCGCGCATCACTAGGAGTCTTGACTACCGTACTAACTACTACAGGAACACATCATATCTTTTCATCACATATTTTCCACAATCTAAAGATTGCAAAACGAGCAAACGAGTAGACACTAAGCTTTTTAACATTCATACATTAGTCATTTTTGATCGTGCCGTCAACCCGCGTCACCGCTACGTTTATCTCGAGTGGAAAATTATCCATTATGGCTAAACAAACTCCGATAACATTGACATTTACTATCGAAGAGTATATTCTAATATATAAAATTCTCGTGTCGCGGTGTTTTAGTTAAACTCCTCCCAAACTTGACCTTGAAACGGCCTTGACCGATTCTCATGAAATTTTGTGTGCATATTGGGTAGGTCTGAAAATCGAATAACATCTATTTTTCATCCCCCTAAATGTTAAGGGTAGTCCACCCCTAATTTTTTTTTAATTTTTAAATATTTTTTATTTTTTATTTTTTTATGATACAACATTAAAAAATACATACAACCTTAAATTTTCAACCCTCTACATTCAACCGCTATGTTTGAATAGCGTTTAGCGGCAAAACAACGTTTGCCGAGTCAGCTAGTTACGATATGTTAATATTCAAAAGTTACATTTTTATTTTAAAAATCGTATCAAAAAGTTTTTACGCTATTTCTAATGATTCTTTTGTTGTTTTTTTTAATTAGTTATTTCTTAGTCTAAACTTCTTTTTGTCTCTTCTTCTATAGGGGAAAGAAAAGAAAAAGAGAGGAGGCGAGAGTTTGAATTAGTTTCATTTCTTATCCTTAAATGCTTTTCAGTATAGAGTCATAATTCTATAACTTTTTATTCATCATTCCAGGGACACAATAATAAAGGGGTCGTCGTATTATGTGCCCACTTAAAACAATCGCCTCAGACCCAACGTGAATTATAATAACGTTGAAGGATTAGGAACTTTGTAGATTATTTGATGAATTTAACTAATCATATTTTAAATCGCAACCGAAGGTATATACTCGTATAGAAGTATATGCAACTTTGCTTATAAAATGACGTACAACGTAATAACTTAGTTAAGGATACATAATTGGTTATCGAGACAGTATCGTAAGAAGTATAGAATGAATCGGTAATCTTATAAATGTTAATTACATTCTTGTTTATATCAGCTAATTATCTCTCTAATTAACAAAGGGGATGCGCAATTTCCCAGGGGCTAATAAAAATATATATATTACAGTCTCCTGGAGTGTTAGCAAACGCATTATGGGGCGCCGTCGGGCTCGCTGGACCGACGATCTACGTGAGATTACCCGTGGCAGCTGAATGAGGAATTCGAAAAACCGGGATGCCTGGCGCGAAATTAGGGACGTCTATACACAGCAGTGGACTGTGAGGCTGAACTGACTGAAAATAAAACTATGTAGTAACATGTGTAATATACTGCTTTTGTTTCAACTTGAGTGTTTAACGGTAATTTTAAATTTGATACATTAAAAAAAGTATTTTTCAGATTTCATCTCTCTCCCGCATCTCAGAAATAATCCCTTTACTTCAGTTGTGTTTATAGCTTCAAACTGTGTTTTGTAATGGCATAAGTAAGCCCGTTGTTGATGAAATTTACCCATAAGGGAGTAAGATACGGGTAAAACTTTGTTTGAAATACGCTTTGTTCTGACGTCAGAAGTACGAAACCTTATTTTCGACTTTTGATTACAAGAAAAAAAACAAGATATTAATGTTTTAGGCATTTAAGGGACTTAAATGTGTGTTTGGTTAGGCTGGAATCTTACAACTCAATTTTGAATCATATAGATATATCCACCATCCATATCCATCTTTAATCGATTGAGTAGCTTGTGGCGAGATTGAAGTACTCCTATTTACTTGTTTTAAATTAGTACATAGTTGTAAAAACTATTTAGGCTAGATAACTGACTTAATTGTCTTTGCCTAAAAAAAATATATAGTTACTTTATTTACTTTTGTTTAGAGTCCGTGAAAATCTGTATAGTAATTTCAGAGTTCCCTATATGAGAATAAGACTCCTAAGCTTCGTAATATTGCAGGCTGTTTACGTTCAGTTCTTAAAACAAAGGAACAATTCCGTCCTCTTTTTTACTTCAATATACACCAAATAAGTTTTGGTACCTACATTTATCAAATCAAATCAAATCGAAATGACTTAATTCAAATAGGCATCAAAAGCGCTTTCTATTTTTTAAACAAATGTACATATTCAAAGAAAAAAATATTAAAAAAATGTTCGTTGATTTAACCTTGAGCAGGCGCTATGAGCATTTTTCTCACCAAAATTTTATATCAATATTTTTTTGTCTTGATCGCATTGTGGGCTTGCTAGCTTCTCAGCGCCTTCCTAAATATTGCTCTCGTTCATAATACGCGTGAGAAAGTGCTACTCAGTTCCACTTTAACTATACTAGGAAATATGTGACACGGTCAAAAATGGCGGCATTTTGTTCATCGCGCGGCCACCCGTGTACGATTTTTTTTCTTTGTTAAAAAATAAGTTTTACAGTATTTCAGTGAATAATAATTGTACATAAATAGTTAGCAAAAAGACTACTTGGAAGAAATATAACTTACTTATCAGGTATTAAGCAAGACGTTAAGAATTCAAAAATTAAATAATAATGAAATTTTATAGGCAATATAGCTTTTAAAGTGAAATCTACCACGACTCATATGTATTCAAAATATTTCGGTTTTTTTTTTTCATATTTTAACTTTGCTATTAAGCTATATGTATCTGTTCAAAGTGCCAAAATGAGCGTGGACCTAGTGACAATGTTCATGAAGTCCATGAATAAAAAATAGACATTATAAAATAACGTAGATTTTGTGCCATAAGTTACGATGTACCTATCTAGTACGTGACATTTGTTGTAGTATTATACGCTTCTCAAGAGTTCACGGAAGAATATTGATTGATGTTGATTTTTTGCAGTCTGGCAAAAACTGCATTTATCCTGCTCATTTGATTACTTGTAATAATATGACTATAATAAGAAATCAATGTTACTTTTTTTATTAGAATTAATTTTTATAGAAAGATATTTTATATTATCTTAACAAAAATAATTAATATTTAAGAGCGAGTGAGCATTTCACCCGCGCACGCCTACTCTGTGATTTTTATGGGCACGCCTTCTCGCGGCTTTACTACATCACTGGAAAAAAATATTCTGAGCAATCCCTATGAATGGAAATTAATCGCTAAATGTTTTTATGTGCGCAAAACTCGTGAATGGCCGAACCGATTCGACAAATTCTATTTGTTATATTCTGTAAAAGTTCTTACAGAATGAAAAATCAAATAAAATTGTACAGAAGATTTAAAACTGCATTTGACAGTTTGCAAGACAAAAGTAATTATGTTGGTTAGCTAGTGTCATAAAAAAGTCGGTTTAAACTTTCAGCACAATATTTCGATTATCCCAACATTAGATATATGGTACGTGTTTGTTTTCACAACATCAGAACAGATCGCGTCAATGGCTCAGAACGATCGTAGACAAGTGTATACGTTTGCTCCGATGCTATTTGTGTTGTAATTCATTTGGTTCGGTCATTATGAAACACTTAGCGATGGCTATACGCGTCAATAGGGTTGCCACAACTATATACTGTTGTAGATTGTATATATATTATTTTATAAGAAAATATAAAAATTGTAGAAGATTTATTATTACAGGCCAAAATTTAACGTTTAACATTTTTTTGATAAGTTATAAATTTCAAAACGTGTATTTCAACCGAACAATATGTTATGTTTAGGCCACGGGCTATTAGATGAAAAGGGTATTTCAATCAATATTTTACTTATATACCTACATATCTATACTAATACTAGCTGACCCCGCAAACGTTTCTTTGCCATATATGTTATTAACCCGCTTAATCCCCCCCCCCCCCTTATAACTTAGGTGTATGAAAAATAGATGTTGGCCAATTCTCAGACCTACCCGATATGCCCACAAAATTTTATTAAAATCGGTCGAGCCGTTTCGGAGGAGTTCAATGTTTAACACCATGACACGAGCATTTTTAAACGGTTTTATTTAGCTCACCCCGTTTGTTTTATTTTTTTTTTATTATTTATTCTTGGGTCAAATTTAGTAATTCAAATTTCACCCTCTTCCTGTCAACCGATTAATCTGAAATTTTGTATACACTTTGGATTTTGGTGACAATACAATTATGTTTATTCATTATCATTATAAATTCAAGATGGCCGCCGCTACAAAATGGCGGATAATTTATGTTTTATTAATCCCATCAATATGGGTATCAAATGAAAGGGCTCAACAAGCAGAATACAATATACTATAAAAAATTGAAATCCAAGATGGCGGCCGCTATAAAATGGCGGATAACGTAGGTTTTATCAATCCCATCAATATGGGTATCAAATGAAAGGGCTCAACAAGCAGAATACAATATACTATAAAAAATTGAAATCCAAGATGGCGGCCGCTACAAAATGGCGGATAACGTAGGTTTTATCAATCCCATCAATATGGGTATCAAATGAAAGGGCTCAACAAGCAGAATACAATATACTATAAAAAATTGAAATACAAGATGGCGGCCGCTACAAAATGGCGGATAACGTAGGTTTTATCGATCCCATCAATATGGGTATCAAATGAAAGTGCTTAACCAGTATAACAATGTACTATATAAAATTAAAATCCAAGATGGCGGCCTCTACAAAATGGCGGATAACTTAGGTTTTATCAATCCCATCAACATGGGTATCAAATGAAAGGTCTCAACAAGTAGAATACAATTTACTATGCAAAATTGAAATCTAAGCTGGCCGCCGCTACCAAATGTCTGATAACAATTTTTTATCAATCCCACCAATATGGGTATCAAATAAAAGGGCTTGACAAGAAGAATACAGTGCACTATACAACCTCAATATTTAAGATGGGCCTTGCAATAATGAAGCACTAAATGAATTAAACAGAATGTGAAATAAAAACTAAAAACTAGAAAATAAAAATAGGTAAAAAAACTTTTTAAGTTAAACGGTTTTATGTTAAACATACATTGCAATGTTTAAGATAAATGTACTAAAAACCAAAAAATAATAAAATAGATACAGTCGTGGGAATTATAAACATATACATAGACTAGACTAAAATAAAACCGTGGGGCACGTCAATTGTCTACAAATTATCGACTTAATGTGCGATAGAAGAATCGTTTAATTCGTCGTTAAAATAGGCAGTTGGCCCGCAGACGGTGAGAAAATTACTTACTATTTTCTTGCTCATGGAAATTCCAATAGTTATACACTCCATGTAAATAAAAGAGATGTTTCAACTAGTTTATCGTTGGACATTCACACTGCTGGCTGGCGAGGAATCGTTTCACTGCTCGTAGTTTGTCTTTAATCGACAAAACATATGATAAAAATACTACTCGCTCACCACTATGAAACCCTAAAACTCGCTTATAATCGAGCTTGCTAGCTTGTTTCCACATTCTAGCCCTACTTATCACACGTCCATCTTTGTCGGTTGAACAACTGCCTAATTATAGTGTAACATTACAAAACAAACATTTTAATCAACGATTGTAGACAATTGACGTGCCCCACGGTTTTATTTTAGTCTAGTCTATGCATATGTTTATAATTCCCACGACTGTATCTATTTTATTATTTTTTGGTTTTTAGTACATTTATCTTAAACATTGCAATGTATGTTTAACATAAAACCGTTTAACTTAAAAAGTTTTTTTACCTATTTTTATATATATTAAGATTACAAAGTTGATAAGTGTGTTCGAATTGAAAAAAAAAATCTTTTTGTGTGTGATAGCCCATTTATTGAGAAAGGCTTTTTTTTTTTTCCTTAAATTAAAGCTGATGAAACGAGGGCACAGCTATTTAACATGAAACTTTTCTTTGACACGAGTTGTACTGTGCTATCTTCAATCACCTATCTAAGAGTAATTGCAGCTTGCGTTGCCGATACTGCTTAGCAGTTTCGTAGTCAGTGGATTGTGTGACTGATAGGTATATCCCATTTAAGGGATTTAATCGTATTACTTTAGGTTACTTACACACGCTAATACCGATTAGATTAGATTGAAAGTTGGTGCTTGTTATATGATCCTATTTAAAATTAATCGAAATCTAACGGATAATTTTAAGTTATTGGCACATACCTACATCAGCCTATTGCAGTCCACTGCTGGACATAGCCTCCACAAGTTCGCGCCAAAAATGGCATGAACTTATGTGTGTTGCCCATAGTCACCACACTGGGCAGGCGGGTTGGTGACCGCAGGGCTGGCTTTTTCGCACCGAAGACGCTGCTAAAGTTGTTTGAGCGTCGCTGTAATTGAAATCAGTTTTTTTTTTTCGTTTGCGAACAAACGCAATTATACATTATCGAGTTCGATCTGATTAGACTTGTCAACTGCTCCGCAAAAAATAATTAATCTTGTTGTCGAGAGTGGCAACCCTATTCCGTTGTTGACTATTATTCAATCATGCACACAATGCGTCTCGTGTTCTTATCCCCTAAATATATTAAATATTGTCTTAGCAAAATATTTGCTCAAGTTCTTAACGAAATGGCTCTGTATAAAACTTTGTTCATAATTTAAATTTACACAATACATCATTTGAAATTGTATTACGTTCATTTTAAATTCAGGACTCATTTCTCATTCGTTCTATTTTTAAAGTTCGATGAACTTTTCATAATCTTTTGAAGGAATGAAATGAATAAAATTATCGCTTCAATTTTTTTAATTAATAGAAATGAAAAGTATGGCAATTATTGACAGCAGTTGTTATGACAACACATTTGTCGCTATCATAATATCGAATAGTGTCTGAAAAAGAAAACATGTCATAGTTGTCTTACCAACTGCGTTGCTGTGCTGGTGTGCTGAAGTCGCTTGTTTGGATTTGACTTGATTTAGATGATTCCCGTAGCATAGTAGTCCCGTGGTAATTAACCTTGTTATTATCTGAGTGTCTAGAATATAGTAGATTAGGGGTTTACTTTCATAACTATTTTACTATTTTAATATTAAAATTGTCTATACAAAAGTTCAACGCTTTAAATAGAAAGCAAAGCAAAATGAAGATCAGCATTGAGCTTTCCAAACTCCCCAGTTTTTATACTCTTCAAACACGCGAACGAAAGTTTTGATTTTACATAAATTGTTTTATTTAACATTCACATTTAATTTTCACGAAACAACTTTACAAGAAAACTATTTGTGTATTTAAAACCACACACAAATAAGTTGGAAAAGGCTGTGGAAATTTATTGCAGACAAATGTACTTTATAATCAGTATTGTGCTACAGTTTTACAGCCTTTATGTGTAATACAAAGCGACGTTAACGCTTATGTGATATTTTTCAATCGCTTAATATTTTTATACAAATTTTTGTACCAGAATTTTATGTTTATATTGATTTCATACTGGGAATACTTCGATAGTCAGACGTTCGAAAACTTAAGCAAACTGCAACTATTACCAACTATTACTTTTGGAGATATGAACTCTAAAACACTTTCGTCAAAAAGGGTGATTAGGAATATTTTTGTTAGGCTTTACGTATTTTTGATATGAAGCCTAATTCAAATCAAATATGTTGTGAATTTCTAATCACTATAATCGCTAAATAGGTATCTCTTATGTATATTTAATTTTCTCACAAATTCAACTGAGCGACTCATTTCCAAACTTATACAAGCTTTTCATTACGATCCTTGTAAACTTTGCGGTCATTTAGTCTATAACATGTATTTACCCAATTTCCAACAACTTAAACAAGAATTTTCGTAAGTTTATATGATCCAAACGTTTTCTGAATTTTATTACCGCAATACGAATTAGCTCCTGTTCCCGCAGTTGAGCAGCGTGGTGGATTAAGACCTATGCCTAGCAGTGAAATGTTACAGGCTGAATCAATCAATCGAGCATCGACTTATAGTTTTTTTCTTATAATGGCATCAGCACTTGTTGAGGTTTATCATCAAATAAAAACTTTGTTCGAATTTCTATTTTTTGTGGTGATTGTTTATGGCCTATGATAATAATTAATAAAGTGTATGTTTTATTTATTTTTTATTTTTTATACAACTAGGTCGGCAAACAAGCGTACGGCTCATCTGATGGTAAGCGATTACCGTAGCTAATAGACGCCTAGAATACCAGAAGCATCGTAAGCACGCTGCCGACCCTAACCCTAATGAAGAAGCTCTAGTAACCTTACTCACCACAGGAACACAACACTGCTTGAAAGTAGTATTATTTTGCTGTGAGGTCGAGAAACTTATCCAGTTGATGGGTTACTCTAGATTTTGAGCAGGATATTTCCTGCTGTATCCTACCTCAGTTAATTTTCTTACACCATTGGTAACTCCTGAGATTCACCAACTTATGCGGTTTTTATAAACACTTATTCTTACGAGACTTTCAGCGATCGCCATTTTGAAATTTCCGATATTACGTCGATGATGCAGAGGCCATAATCACGGCTGGCTGCGAAACGTGTGGATGACACTTAATACGAGGAAGGCAGTTATAAAATGACAGTCGCAGCAAGTTACGTAATAGTATTTACTAATAATTTTAGTGTGTAGCATGTTTTTGAGAGATCATGACACTAACTCTGTCACACCATAAGATTTTCAATTCCAATTATCCGAGTAAGCAGTCTTAATCACCGTCCTGAACTATTTTAGGTATTTTATATTTTCAATATATAAACAAACTTTTTATCATTTAAATATTCACATAATATTCCCCTTTGTGCCCAAAACGCAAAGGAACATTAGTAAAAATGTATAGTACAAATTGTTTACTAGCAAGCGTTCTGTCACTGTAACTGTCTGTATAGCCCATAGAGGCTTCACTGACGTTTAACGAGTAAAGCGAAAACGTTAAAAACTTACTTCCTTTTAATAATGAAATGAAATAATGTAAAGTATATTGCAATAAATAAATTATATTTGATACTTTAGTAGTTGCGTTGGAGGTTTGACATTGACTTCAATTGACTAACGATTTGTTTAAATAATAGTTTCTTTATGAATTTTATTATTATAATATAATAAAAACTTACTAATTACCTACTACTTTTGTGAGACTTTGTAAGTAACTGATTGACGTGGTGTAAATAAATAATACTAAGTATTAAATATGTAATATGATTTATTTCCGAGAGGAGCGGCAACCAAGAAAACCAGACTGACATTGGCTGACCTGCTGGCGTTAGGCTTTATATATACACATACTAGCTGTGCCCGCGGCTTCGCCCGCGTTGAAATTAGTGTGTCACAAAGTTTTGCCGGCAAACTTCCAGTGAAACTCTCATCAAAATCGGCTTAGCCGTTCCGTAAACCTTCCTCTTGCCGATGGTGGAGCCCTCTCTACAATGGTGAAACCGCATGAAAATCCGTTCAGTAAATTTTGAGCGAATCGATCACATACACTATTGGGGACTTTGTTTATAATACACTAACTGTTGCCCGCGATAACGTCCTCGTGGTTACGAAGATATGTATTACTATTAAGATGTTTAACGCAAATTATTTTTTTATTTCAGTCACTTGAAATGCTTATCAAACTGAGTAACTTTTTAAAAGGCACAATTTAGTATAATTTAATAGTTATTTTTATAAAACCTCTCTATACACCACATTTTTGGTTTTATTTTCAGGCTGTATATATTTCATACAAACTATCAACGCCCTTAGCGATGGAATATCGTAAAATCCGTTCTTATCGGACGTCTGCTAACTATAATGTACATCCCTGCCAAACTTTATCTTTGTGCAATCTGGATGGATAGACCATCCAGCGGTTTTTGAGTTCTCGTGATGAGGGAGCCAATGACCTTTCTCTTTTATATATTACGATGCATTATTTGGACACCTCCTCACCATCTATAGAGCATATATTTTAAATTTCAAGTCTCTTACTTCAAAAACATGGGACTTACACACAAACTTTCAACCCCCGATTTACTCCTTTAAGGGTCGAATTTTGTAAAATCCGTTCTTAGCGGATGTCTACGCTCTATAAGGAGCCTTCCTGCCAAAGTTCAAGTTTGTAGGTATTATAGTTTCGGAGATTTCGCGATGAGTGAGTCAGCCTACCATCCCCCGTTTTAACCCCATAAGGGAGTTAATTTCTAAAAATACATTATTTGGACACCTTTTCACCATCTATAGAGCTTACATTTTAAATTTCAAGTCTCTTACTTCAAAAACATAGGATTTTCATACAAACTTCCAACCCCGTTTTACCCCCTTAGGGGTCGAGTTTCGTAAAATCCGTTCTTAGCGGATGCCTACGTCTTATAAGGAACCTACCTGCCAAATTTCAAGTTTGTAGGTGTTATAGTTTCGGAGATTTCGTGATGAGTGAGTGATCTTTCGCTTTTATATATATTATAGATATTAGAATTAGAAATTTACAAAACAAGTTTTTGCATCAAAAAATATAACAAAGAGTAACTCTGACATAATTTTTGGTCAGTAATAATATTAACGCCTATACAATATCTAGAACCGAAACAAAGTAATGGCCTTGAAGTTGACATTGAATAAAAATAACAGAGAGCCTTGCAGGCTCTTTCATAGAGCCCACGACCAACATAAAGTGAGCTTTGTTTTCACATATCATTTTATATCTACAAGCTGCGTCCCGCTTTTTACCAGTCCCGATTCAAATCAGATCTTAAAATATCTACAAAATATCTTCAAATATTAAGTTTTATTGCAAATGCAAGTGCTTTCTACATTTGTAATATTAATATGATCCAAAAACATATTATTAATATATTTCTAAATTCGGTTTCGTTCGATTAGATTGAAATACTTAAATTTGAGTCACAGAACATTAGTAAGGGTTTAATGGGAAAATTGTCTAGGCAGACCTTAACTGTAGCGAATTAATTACATCTCATCAAAGATATTTAAGACTGTTTTGTGTTGTGAATAAAAAGTCCGGAAGATAATATCCCCTTCCTTTATTTCTTTCTTTTTTTTATTTTTTTGATTCGCAATTCTGTATAAACCATCTACAGAAGAAAAGAAAAAAAAAACACCAATGCGTTCATTTTAGATTGTTTTATTAGAAGTTGGAGATAATTATACAAAAATTACAAAATAAATATGATCATTGAATTTTCTAAATATACTTAAAAAAATTTTTTTAACTGGCATTATTTTGACTTCCCGAAACGGTTAACTTCACAAAGCTAAAATTCACCAATTAAAATTCGATGAAACTGGCGAAAAAATTTTCAATATTCAACGCTGGCTCAGCTGTTTTGAGTTTATCCATTATCTAACAGAAATAACCCTAAAATTAATAATTACCAACGCCAAAAAGTTTGTTAATCTGTTCTGTATAAACTTGGTTTTAGTTATACTCTTGCAAAAGGTTATTTTATGATACATTTTATAACCAATCTGTTGGGTGTAATTTTAACGATATTTTATACATTTTAAGTGTTAAGGCCTTATCTTCTTGTAATGAAAATAATAGAAACTTCATACGCTTCTTTGTCACATATTGCCAAATAGTTAAGTCTCAAAATTTCTGATAAGATTTACAACATTCTTCAGAAAGTTTCGAATTAATAGCAAGTAAACAGATGTAAACACAGTCATTTATATTTTTTGGATACTAATAAATGATTTTAGCTAGCAAAGCTAATTGCACATTCTTTTTAGTTGGTTGGAATGTTTGCCCGAACCACAAACGTACTCGTATGTGTGTATTTTTGTTTATCTAATATATAAAATTCTCGTGTCGCGGAGTTTGTAGTGAAACTCCTCCGAAACCGCTTGACCGATTCTCATGAAATTTTGTGTGCATATTGGGTAGATCTGAGAATCGAACAACATCTATTTTTCATTCCCCCAAATGTTAAGGATAGTCCAAACCATATTTTTTTTAATTTTTAGATAAATTATTTACTTTTTATTTTATCATGAGTTGGCGTTTAAAAATACATACAACCCTAAATTTTCACCATTCTACCACCAACCCCTATTTTTAAATAGCGTTTAGCGGCACGACAACGTTTGCCGAGCCAGGTTGTATATATATACATAAAAATTAGCACAAGAATAAATCCGTTGTTGAAGTCCTAAGGCTTAGTATTCGTGTAGCATTAAGCGAACCTCACGCTTCTTAGCCAACCACGTGTTACAAATGAAGTTATAAACGTTCATTCAGATAGTCTAATATATAAAATTCTCGTGTAGCGGTGCTTGTAGTTAAACTCCTCCGAAACGGCTTGACCGATTCTCATTAAATTTATTGTGCATATTGGGTAGGTCTGAGAATCGAACAACATCTGTTTTTCATAGGTTATAAAAGGGGGGATTAAGGGCTATATATTGCAAAACAACGTTTGCTGGGTCAGCTAGTGACTTTGTATATTTTATGTAGACATCCTATAACTCACTTGCCTATCACGTAATAAAGCTATCACTGGTCCTTCGTTTTGTTTTATAATGCTTTCTAAATATATACGATATATTCATATTTCTAATAATCCTCCTAAAGATTAAACATTTAATTATATATTCATATATTTTATTTTATTTTTACATTATTAGTAACTTTGAACAAAAATAAAAGCATTAAGCGTTATAGGTCGTTTCCGAAGGATTTAGGAATTCTTGTACCCCGACTTATATTCTTTAAGATCTTTTGATTCTTTATGACTTTGTACTTTATTAACTCAAAGTATTCAATGCGATTTGGAAAGGCCCTGTTTATTAAAGGGTTTTACATCAAAGGGTAATTTTGTTGGTATGTATTTTAGCTTGGAAGGGTAGATGATTCATTAGTTGGATGTTACAAAAGCATCCATAAGATACACTGTGTAACATAATAATAATAGTGGATAAATTGAATAGAGAATTATAAATTCGTTAAGACACAAATACAATATAATATATTTCAACTGGGATATATTTCAATCGGGAGTATTAAAAGATGATAATAAATGGAAATAAAAATAGTCTAATTGATTGATTAATTGATTGTTTTAATGGCTTTTAGTTGTGCCAGAGAAGCACGGTTGATTCCGCCAATGTCACGTAGAGTGGAGAACACACGTAGGAGATGGATTGATCGGTGCAGTTGAGATAACAGTCTCAATTTAATTTTGAAAACAGGCAAAATAGTAAGACTTTCATTGTTACACCTTAACCTGAAACAACACAAACATTTAATGTTAGACTAAGACAACCACGGTTAGTAACTAAACTATTAAAAACTAATTACACTAGGACAGACACACACAGACAGGTTTATTTACAACTTAATTTTATTTATTTCAAAATATTTACACAAAAATGTACAGTAGGGACTAAACACTAACATCAACAAACATTGAACATTTATAGGGCGGGGAATATCATAGGGAAGGATGTCATATATAGGACGGAGGAGTTTGGGACAGGAAAAAAGGATGTGGGAAACCGTGCCTTCGTCAAGGCCACATTCACACAATGAGTGGTCACGAACTCTGATTTTGGCAAGATGAACAGGTGTACACGCATGACCAAGACGTAAGCGACATATGCTTGATGTGACCCAGCGACTAGCATGTCTATGAAGAAAAAAAATAGTCTAAACTGGTGTGAAACTTTTACAAAATATGTGTCATCACACTAGGTAGCGGGTAGGCGGGTCTCATAAACGTGACAAGCTGTCACGAGGAAGGGTTAGGGTTCAAAAATCGTAAAATTCATGTGACACAATTTATGGATGGCCCATGGAGTTACCAGTAATAAAGGTATTTTGTACGTGGCACGAAGACCAGATAGCAGATCTAATCCAATTTCTCTTCACAAAGGGCACGTCAAAGAAAAAAATGGACAATTGGCAAGAGTTAAAGAGCGTGATACTATTATAGAGTACTATTAGATAGTAATCTATATTTATAAAAATTTCATGTCACGATGTATGTTAGCGATAAACTTCGAAACTATTAAACCAAATTTTATCAAATTTTGTAAGCATCTGTAATTTGGCCCAACTTGGGAGATAGGTTCGTTTCTATCTCAATTATTGATCTCAATAGCTGTTATTGCCAATTAAATGCTTATTATACGAATTTAGTGTGTATTTATCGGTTACTTCTATAAAATCCTGAAAGATGGCGGTTTGTTTAAGTAAGTTCTCTCTTGATCTAAGTTGCACTGATATCCAGTAGATGTCGCCATATTTCTATTTCTAGATTATAGATGGCACGTTTGAATATAGAATTTACATATATTTTAATAAGTTATAATAACTGAGCCACAGCAACGCATAGATTGTTCAGCTAGTCTTATATATAAAATTCTCGTGTCACAATGTCAGTTACCATGCTCCTCCAAAACAGCTGGACCGATTTTTATGAAATTTCGTGTGTATTGATATGCACCTACCTGATGGTAGGTCTGAGAATCGGCGTAGCTCTAGTTTTCACACCCTTAAGTTATAAGGGGGGAGCGATCAAGGGGGTTTATGACACATATGGCAAAACAACGTTTGCAGGGTCAGCTCATCATTACAGCCTATACAGTCCACTGCTGGACATAGGCTTCCACAAGTTGACGCCAAAAATAACGTGAACTCATGTGTTTTGCCCATAGTCACCACGCTGGGCAGGCGGGTTGGTGACCGCAGTACTGGCTTTGTCGTACCGAAGACGCTGCTGCCCGTCTTCGGCCTGTGTATTTCAAAGCCAGCAGTTGGATGGTTATCCCGCCATCGGTCGGCTTCTTAAGTTCCAAGGTGGTTGTGGAACCTTGTTATCCCTTAGTCGCCTCTTACGACACCCACGGGAAGAGAGGGGGTGGCTAAATTCTTTAGTGCCGTAGCCACACAGCACAGGTCAGCTAGTATACTATATATTTTGGATGTGATTATTTATTTTTGAGTATGTTACGTGAACTAAAACAACAATTAGGTAAGGTGCAACTACTAAGCTAACCTTTTTTGTTGACAAAACATTAATGAATTTATATAATTAGATTTTTTTTTATAATTTACAAGCTGTGTCCACGAACTTCGTTCTGCTGTTTTTTTTTTTTTATATTTAAATTTATACAACTAGGTCGGTAGACAAGCGTACGACTCGACTGATGGTAACCAATTACCGTAGCTTATAGACACCTGTAACACCAGAAGCGCGTTGTCGACCCTATCCCAATGCCGCCAGGAGCTCTGATAACCTTACAAACCACAAGAAAATAATACTATTTCAAAGCAGTCGTTTGTAAAGTTGAGGTACTTTCCAAGCCAGACTGCTCCAGATTCTGAACAGCATATTTCCTCCTGTGCCCTACCTTAGTTATTATATTTATACAAATTTGCTTTCATTATATAAACGGCTAAACATGAAATGGGAGTATAATATTCGTAGTGGAAATATGTTACACGACGCGACCGCGTAACCTAACGTCGTAGAGCAAGTTATTTGTTTGATAGAAGACGCTGGCCTCATAAGACTAAAGCAATAAATATCGAATCCAACACGTTTGAAACCACAAAGTACATTTATATAAGCTTATAAAACTTAATGTTGAATACACATTCTCTGCTTTTTTTATATATAACATAAACATCCATGGGCTCTTAAGTGCCCATGCCTTTTTTTTTTACATTTTTATTTATCAAACATTCAGGCGTATTGGTTTCAACATTGTATGTTTCAAATTAGGAACTTAAGCTTAATAATCTCTAATTTGATGGCGAGTCTAGAACTGACCATCGAAAATGGCGCGAACTCATGTGTTTTGCCCATATTCACATATATAACATATAACAACATTCTCAGAATATTAATATCATAAAAAAGGTCTGGTAATCTTATATATAAAATTCTCTTGTCACAATGTTAGTTACAGTACTATTCCGACACGGCTAGACCGATTTTTATGAAATTTTGTGTCCATATTGGGTAGGTCTGAATCGATCAACATCTATTTTTCATACCCATAAGTTTTAAGGGGGTTAATAACATATATGACAAAACAACGTATGCGGCCGCACTCAGCTAGTATAAGTATAAAAAAACTAAACAATGCAATTTTCCATTGTATCTTTGATAGTGTCTGCCTCTTAATATGGCTCTTTGAATATTCCTCTAAAAATATATTTTTGTTTCAGTTACCAAGTTCTACAGTTCCACGATGCCTATAATACAGTCGTGCTGTTGCTGGCGAAGCCTCCGCCGAGGATGCTACGCTTCAGCGATTTACACAATGGTAAGAAATTATTTATTCTATGTTTATATTTTGATTTTTTTTCTCTTTCATTATGATAAGTGAGATCCTATGTAACAATAAAATAGCAGTGACGCTGAGTGAAGCTATAAGGCGCTTTCAGCCGTAGTGGTATATGTATATACCGCCATTTACCCTACCGATAAGAAAAGCGAGTGTCGATTTGTGTTTTAATTTTAGAGTTTTATTTTTTATTTGATTCATTTAAAATATTATTTTAATTGTTAAATGACATAATAATCGTTTTTAAAGAATAAACTCCAGTCGCGGGTCGGAGCTGATAAATACAACTATTTTTGAATTTCTTATTTATAAATAAATAAACATTATTTTTCCTAATCTTAAGCTATATTAATAATTTAAAGATACTGTTGTATTTTTGCTGCTATCAACCTTGATCCCTTAAGGTTTAACATTTCAGTATTGAATTATTAATTCTTTTGTGTATATACTAGCGACGCCTCGCCGTTTCATCCGGTTATTCTCGTTCTCCAGCTACCTAAGTAACAAGTTTCATTGCAATCAGAATATTTTTTTATCAATTAAAAAAAAATGTATAATATCAGTAGGATTTTATTCTTTTTCATCTTTTTTTCCCATTAATTTCCTCCAAGAAACTTTTTTTTATCTTTTTAAGAATAAAGAAACACTTAAATAAAAAAATAAAAAACATTTATAAAAAATTTCAATTTCAAAGTATAGTATTATGTTTTTATCTTTATAAATGAAAACGTAACATCATCGTTAAAGTAGGTACGTCATAAATGATTCTGCTTCTCGACATTAATATTACAGGCGGAAAACTGGAAAATATTCAAACATTTAGAACAAAAAAAAAACGAATTAAACGTTCGAGATAAGATTTTTATGGGCTATGTAACAATAAGTCATAAAAATAATTTCTTGTGTCACGTGATGTTTACATTAATTATATTTACAATTTATAGGTAAATACTGTCGAAAAAATACAAAATAAGTAGTAAGTAGTCCTTAAGTTGTGACTTGTAAATTTTTATAAAGATTAAAAAGCAAAATTTTAGAATTAGTATTAATTTTATCCTTATTTTTTATAATAGACTAGATGTATCCGCGACTTCGTTCGTGTGGAAGATCTTGATACTCATTGTTTTTAAAGGCGTGATCCTGATCCTATGAGAATTATGGGATAAAAAAAGTATATATTGTAATGTGATCTATTTTATCTTATTTTAGCCGTTCCAGAGGCAGATGTACAGACATATAGACACAAATTTAAAAAGTTTTTAATTTTTCATTCAATTAAAAAAAATGCTATAAAGACTGTTTTTGCTTGCGAAAATTATCGTACTTATTTTATAGGAAAATGTTTAGTTATTTCATATATAGGTAGGTACGCACGCGATTATTTACCACGTAAATCCCGATTTTGCGAGATTTCCGGAATAAAAAGTAGCCTATAAATGCTCTACATAATCCAAAATCTCAATAAAAATCGGTACAGCCGTTCCGAAGAATAGTCCGAACAAAGGAAAAAAGACAGACAAACATTTTAAAATCGTTTGTTGATGTTTTAGTATCATGTAAATAAATATATACACATGAAAAACACAGTTATTTTGAAATCTCAGACAGACACTTCAATTTTATTTATTTGTACAGATGATGGTCTGTTTCAGATAATTTTTATTTAATGCTAATTTAAATTTGGTTTTTTATTTCGGTCTATAGGATAATTAGAATACTTATTTTTCTCTTATCTAAGACGTAGTGCTTTTCTTTCTTTCTCTTCGTTATAATACGCATTTCCAAAGATGTGTTGAGTTAGCGCATATTTGCGTTGTATAATGAAAAATTATTATAATGTTTAAAAATGGTAACGTTATAAATTGTGTTGGCTTCCTATATAATCAGTTAAAACTTTCGACCCCCATAGAAATATCAAGCCAAAAGAGTTTTAATACAAGCTATTTACGTACAGAATTTCATTACAATCTATTCAGCAGTTGCGTACAAAAGTAACAAATATCCTTCAAACTTATGCACTTCTAATATAATATATTATCCTAATCTAATATAATCTCTTAATATAATATAATACTCCTAATATAATATAATATTTCATAGAAACGTGAAAACCATAGTTTATTTTCGTGAAAGATAAAATTAATCAAATATTAATATTATCTAATCCAAAAGAATTTCCGTTTTGGAACGAAGTTCCTTATGGGGCGTTGCGGAGGGGGTACACTAGCCAGCAAAAAACGTCCAAAACGTTCAATAAAACCGTAAGATTCTTATGTATCATGTATGACAGCTATACAGTGTCTAATGTATAGTCTAGTGATGACTATTTTATTGCAGTTTGCTGTTATTATTATATCACTCTATAATTATTATATCATATCTTATATATAAAATTCTCGTGTCACAATGTTATAATACTCCTTCGAAACGGCTGGACCGGATAAAATTTTGGGTACATATCGAGTAGGTCTGAGAATCGGCCAACGTCTATTTTTCATACCCCTAAGTTATAAGGGGGGGATTACTAATAATATATATGGCAAAACAACGTTTGCAGGGTCAGCTAGTATTTTTATAAATCATTGAAAATAAAATAAACGAGTAAAGATAATTTTGTAAAGTATTTTTTTTATTTTTATTGATAAAAAAATCATAAAAAAAATATATACCTGAATAATAATTTTCTTTATACCTCGAATAGAACTTGAAATTAATATTTCATTACGTGGTTTTTTAAAATAATTTTTGAAGTAGTCTTTTTTAGATTAAGCAGCAATGGAGATAGAAAAGAATGGAATGAATGAGTGAAATGTTGCAGGATAATAATAAAAATATTTATTACTTTACGGAAATTATCACTATTGTTAATTACGATCACTAAAACTTAAAATTTCGTAATTTTTTTTAAGATTAAAAAGTAGTAGTTTTGCTGAAAAATACCAAATAGTTCTTATAAACGTTTGTTCTTAGAGAAATACTACTAAAATAGATAAAAATACTTCTCATACAACATCTCACAGGTTCGTTTGACAATAATGAAGAACGACGACCTAATAGAGTTTAGCTGTCGGAAAAAATGAGGTTGGGATAATGGATGTAAAAATAACACTCGCACATAAAACGTTTACTAATTTATGATTTCGACTTATTCTTGCGGAACTTTTGTCGCCAAATAATTTTATACTGATCAAGCTTGAGCAACTATTTTTATATGACAGCCGTTTTGGTATAGCATTGAGAGAAGTTACCTTAACGCTACCTGTCCGTTTTCACTTCATCACTTCAGTCATCACTTCAGTCTATCGCAGTCCACTGCTGGACATAGGTCAAGTTCGCGCCAGACGTTATGGCGCGAATTCGTGTGTTTCGCCCATTCGCATTTATACAAAAAAAAAAAACATTTGATCTAGAGTCCAACCGGTTCTGGATGGCTCCTTTTACCATTAAGTAAATTAAGCACATGAATTAAGCAAGATGGCTTTCATGGACTGATTTTAAAGGAATGAAGTTGATAAGAAACTGGACAAACTGAGGAGACTGATCAAAAATAGAAGTTCCGTCCAATCCCTAAATATATGTAAATACCACATGCAGAGAACGAATACATCTTACAGAGTTACAGCTGGTAAGAGTCCGCCAGTCTTCGCCGCGATGAGCAATAGCTTTAAGGATGTCTAAATGTTATCACGGATATTACACAAGCTTCTCGCAGGCCTCCTGCTTTTTTTGTAATCGTTGTTTCTGAAAGCACATTTGAAACCAACATCATAAAATTCAACAAGATACTATTTAAATTGAGCCTTATTGGTATTACAACAGAGTTGAAATCGAATAATCAACAAAATTTAATTAATAGAATAAGCACCTTTATTTCCATTTGCACTTGCAATAGGTTAATAAACTGCCGCGTATTTAAATGGAATAGCAAGAAAGCACTGACATTAGTTTCGATAGTTGTTGTAAAATGAGGTAAAAATATTATAGGTTATACGCCAATTTTTAAAGTTTTCCGTACTTGTACATAAAGCACAAAGAAATTTAAGATGCGTTTGTCACAATATTTAAGCAACTTAAATACAATGACACCGCGTTGGCGCAACGGTCACAGCCATGGATTGTGCCTGTTGCGCTGGCGGTTGCGGGTTCGATCCCCGCACATGACAAACATTTGTATTGACCATACAGGTGTTTGCCATGGTCTGAGTGTTTGTGCAGTCCTTGTGGGTTACCCCACCGTGCCTCGGAGAGCATGTTAAGCGGTCGGTCCCGGTTGTTATCATGTACACCCGATAGCGATCGTTACTCATAGTGAGGAATATATCCGCCAACCCGCATTGGAGCAGCGTGGTGGATTAAGCTCTGATCCTTCTCCTACATAGAGAAAGAGGCCTATGCCCAGTAGTGGAATATTACAGTCTGAAGCATGAAATGCAATGAAACATACCTAATAATGTATACTTATCTTCAATGTAGATGCCAGTGGTACTTAGAGTCAGTTATTGAACGATTCAATATTTCCGAACTGGCTTTTGTTTTTAGTTTTTATATTTTAAGAGTCATCAGATAGATAGGGTATTGAAAACACTTGGTACAGTTTAGGCCATTTACAGAGCAGTGTTATTGATGGTTATGCTGTCACAAACATTTCCACGTTAATTTTGCGCTAGTGCAGCTGTAAATACACATGAATCAGTAACGTAAGGCGCTGCAGAAAATGTCTTGCTTGAAATTTCAGAGCAGCATGAGTGAGAAGGTAATTCAACTTTACAGAAAATCACAGCCATATATTGTTTCCAAATAGTTTTGTGCTAAGGCAGCTGAATGGAAGGTTAAGGGTAGGATCGACAACGCGCTTGCAATCTTCCTGATGTAGTTACAGTATCTGAAATCAGGTGGATCGTATGGTTGTGTATACCAAAGGGCAACTTATATAAAAGTTGCATATTTTTATATACTTATTTCAAGACTATGTTATACACCTCGATTCAGTATATAATTCAAGTGCCAAATACTTCCTACAATCTAAGTAACGGAAGGCTGTTCTGCACATCTTGAATGAACTTGCTATCGATTAAGGCATCAATAACGTTGTGGTTGTTATAAGGTACACTTGAACCAGGATACTGCAAAACCAATCGGCTAAAATTTTAGATGGCTGTCGATACTGATACCAATTTGGTATAACAGTAGTAAAGTCATAATACATGCGTACAGTGACGTACCTGATTGATTATATAAAGGTACAACTTTATGTTCCTTATAATCTATCTTTCGCTCACTAGAGACAAAGTTTTGATTCAATTTTCATGGAAATAATGTCAAATTTTTACCATAAGCAGAACAATGGATAAATCCAACATTGCGACTATCTTTAAGATGGCGCAGTAGTTATTTTTATGCATTCCTACAATATGGGTATCAAATAAAAGAGATTACTGAGAATAGCTCGAAACATGAATTTAAGTTGCTCCAAATCCAATATGACGGATTTTTAAAAATGGCGTTACTAGTTAGGCGCGTAGCCATTGTCATTCAAACTGAACGTGTATACAAAAATTTAGCTTAATTGGATAAAAATACATGCATCGAAATTGAGTTGCAAGATTTCACCCTAACAAACACACATACATACATACATACTTGCATACATTGCAAATTAAATATTTTTTTTAAAGGACCTGTTAGTCGAAAGTTTCCTGAGAAAATTGTTGCACCGATTTACAGTTTAAAATCTTAAGATATCAAATTACGAAGCAAGAGTGTGTGATTGCACTACGCGATATTTCGTTTCATAAGTGAAATCCATATTCTTGGAGATTGAACGACCTGACGTTCCTGAGCTGGACAAATCAAGAATCTACAGCGATATACACAATTTGAAATACATATATTAATTCATACAAATCTGAATATCATTGAATATATAGGTGAAATATTAATTTACAAAAAAGGAGCCTAGAATTTAAAAAAAAAAATTGCTAACCAACCCGAATGACAAAATTTGATATAATAGTTTGAGGTTCATTAGCGATCAATTTATATTACAACTTCCAAAATTACCGTGATTCCAGTGCCATTAAATTCATTTCCTCATTAAGCGAGTGATTCTAGCCGCGGTCAACTGGTTAAGTACACTTAACAAAATTCAAGTTACACGTATCATACCACAGAGTATAATTATGTATGTCATGTAAAGTAATTAAAGTAAGTAATAGTCCTTAAATATTCAGGAGGGCGAATTACCCTTCACCTATTTGAGACTTAATTTTAACGCGTGTAGCATAGGCATATTTACGTTTAAAGTGAAGTGGCTTTTTCATAGCATAATTATTCCAGTTATGTGCCAGTTTAGTTTACTCATTATCCTCAGAAGTTCGATTTTCGCTTGCAGCAAATATTTGTATAAATTTTATTGGTCTAAATACTTTGCCGTTGTTGAGGTGAGTCACATTAATTATAAAAAAAAACTAATGTAATTTTTTTGTTACAAACGAGCATGCGGCCTGCCTGGTGATAGGCCAAAATCTTAACCTTTAAGCTTATGGGTACGTTTTTGTTTTATAAAACTACGTCGGTAAACGAGCGTATGGCTCACCTGATAGTCTGATGGTACCTTACTCAGCACGGGAAGACCACTCTACTGGAGAGCAGTGTTAGTGTATCTTCTCCAAGGTTGAGATAGTCCAGTCTTTGCGCCGTGTGGGACTCGCAGCGGCGCGCGCTTTCGGCGGTCCTCGGACGGGATCTCTCACTGCCGAGCGTCGTAAAATTCATGCTCGACAGTGAGAGATCGTGGCAGGCGGTGGTCTCCTTCTGCGAAGAGGTGATGACGCAGAAGGAGGCCGCGAAGCGGGCCAGGGAAAATGACGTCTCCGCTGAACCACTCCGGCGCAGACGTACCGGGGCAAGGAGGACACCGACGACCCCACATGCCTGAGGGGTGGCCTTGTTGTGAGCGAGGCCACCCCCACAATTGTGCCGGGGCCCGGAGGTTTCGTCCGGGCCTACCGCCGGGGCAAGGTGGAGAATGCTAGCGTGACCCTTTTTCGCCCCACCCAGGCGGACGACTGCTTACATGTGGTGGTTTTTTAGTCAGTAGGAGTCTGACATAAGCCTTGAGCGCCCCCGCGCCGGAGGGTATCCATGATGGATTTTCCCCATGTAAAAAAAGTCCAGTCTAGTACTTATGGTTCTATAGTTTGAGGTACGTCAGTCGGGCTTCTCAAAATTTCAAGTAAAATATTTCCTGCTGTACCCTACACCAATAAACTTATAGTCTGTAAATGATAAGCTCGGTATTAACCGTTAAGCTGAAATTGCACGGTGGACTAATCTCTAAACCTTGTCCTCTATAAACGTTATTTATTGTCAAAATACTTTGCAAAGAATTTTGTGTAATTTTTTATTAAAACGACTGGAAAATATTTATCTGTTACTAAAACGGGATAAGGATGCGATTCTAACACGGATTTATGACTGAGTGTTCCTGATTTATGGTTCGTGGCGAATAAATCATGAAAGTTTAAGGTCTCAGCGGTATTATTTTATATTAGCCGTGGTTTCCTTGATAATACTAAATCAGTTAGGGAAATAAAAGAGATTCAACTTGATGAACCGATAAGGATATTTTTTGTCGAATCTGTACAATTCTGGACTAATGTGATTTTCTTTGTCTTTTATATTTTGAATCCTTTTAACCCCTTTTTAATATTAATTGACTTATCTTTATTATATACTAGATGCCCGGACAAACTTCGTCTGTCAAAAGTTAATACTAATTTTTATTATTTTTTTATTATTAAAAGCCTTCCGTGGGCCTTAAATGACATACAAAAAAAAAAAAAAATAGCCGAATCGTTCGAGCCATTCTCGAGTTATGTGCTTAGCAACATTCATTTTTATTTATATAGATTATGAATGTACTTATATATCTGTTGGTAATCATAATTGTTAAATCGTTTTATACTTTATTTTTTATTAGATGAAAGTGGAAAGATGAAAAAAAATATTCTTTTGTCCTTCAGGTTTATTTCTCCGTAACAATAGTGACAATGGGTCACTTCATTGACGTGGAACAACGTTATCTCAACGGTGACATGAAGGAACCAGAGTCTGAAAGCTTCTTGGAGCCCGATAAAATAACGCCAAGTAAGTTGATTTATAAATCACCTTAGATTTTTTTCTCTTTCTTTCTATAGTAAAACATTGTACGTGCGAATGAAATGGGTATATCTAAGTGTTTCATATTAGCTCATAGTTTAGCCACTTTGATGTATTCTTATGATCTATTTTGTGGACAAGAAAACACTTAAGTCGTATTATAGAAATTGTAAGAACAGTTTTACTAATACGATCATATCTATCAATTGTTGTTTATTTTTTATCTTTAATGTTTTTTTATTTTTGTTATCTTAATTAGGCTTATGATTAAGGTTCCATGATTACAAATTACATTCTTTTATATTACTGCTAAACTTGGAAAATGAGCTTTAATTATTTTTTCGAACTCGATTCCAAAATAATTTATTTTCTATGAAATCATTCATCATCATTTCAACCTATCGCAGTCCACTCCTGGACACAGGCCTCCACAAGTTCGCGCCAAAAATAGCGTGAACTCATGTGTTTTGCCCATAGTCACCAGGTTGGGCAGGCGCGTTAGTGACAGCGGGACTGACTTTGGCGCACCGAAAACGCTGCTGCCCGTCTTTGGTCTGGGTATTTCAAAACCAGCAGTTGGATGGTTATCCCGCCATCGGTCGGCTTTTTAAGTTCAAAGGTGATAGTGAAACTGTATTATCCTTCCTTAATCGCCTCTTACGAAACCCACGGGAAGAGAGGGGGCAAGCGTTGGCTTGTCTATTATTTTCCTGGCATTACTGACTTACGCTGGCGGTTGCGAGTTCGATTCCCACACATGATGAACATTTGTATTTGCCATACAGATGTTTGCCGTGGTCTGGGTGTTTGTGTAGTTTTTGTGAGTCTTCCCACCGTGCGTCGAAGAGGACGTTAAGCCGTCTAATCTTACATGCAACGAATTACAAAGAAGCCTATGCTCAGCAGTGGGATATTACAGGCTAAAGCAACTAAAGATAATTATTTAATTTTTATCCATTAAGCAGCTGAGTGAAGATCATGTCTACTTTGGATCTTAGACTATTAGGACTATGTTTTAGATTATATCGTAAAAAAAATGTTATTTAAATTGTACAGATATTATTACCCTTCTTGGTATTTCGTTAAGTTGAATAATTTATGTTATTTTTATATAATTACTAGCTGACCCCGCAAACGTTGTTTTTCCATATATATTATTAACCCCCTTACCCCGCCCCCATCCAGTATGAAAAATAGATGTTGGCCGATTCTCAGATCTACCCAATATGCATACAAAATTTCATAAAAATCGGTTTAGCTGTTATATAACTAACATTGTGACATGAGAATTTTATATATAAGATTCTGTATTGAATGATTTTTGTAATAATTTTTTGTTTCCCAAATAAAATAAATAAAGAAAATTGATATTTTATTACAATCAATCATATCGTATTTCTCTTATAAAGGTGATCTATTTGGTTGAAATGTATTTAGCGTCGAAGTGAATTCGATTCAATACAAAAATGAATCATCAAATTCAGATAACCGAGTTCAAATTCACGCACGATATCGCCGCAAATAATCCAATCAATCATTGTATATTGGTATGATTCGATTTTAAAATATTTCAAAATTAGAACGCGAATATTTGGCGCGAACTTGTGGAGGTCTATGTCCAGTAATGGACTGCGATAGGCTGAAATGATGATGATGATAAATCGTTTTCTATATTTGCTAATGTTAATTTTTTTATTTTATTGCGCTAATTCTTTTGTTACAATAATTTGAGTTGATAATCTGATTTGGTCATATCTATCGAGTCTTTGGTAAAAATTAAAAATAAAGGAACTCCCTAACCACAAATCAAACTCTTATATCGGTATAGTAAAAACAATAAATATCAACCAATTTCAATAAAAGCTAAAACCGGTTAAACTCTCTCGGGACCTCAAGCCACTTTGCCCTAAAATTTACTGTACCGAATTTTTTTTAGTACTTGACATTATTTTGAGTAAAAAAAAATTATAATTGAAAATATGAGGCAAGTCCGTCATCTCTTTGATCGCTTTCCTTACCTAAGATCAAAGTAAGTAATATTATATTTTGTAAAGGACATAAAAACACTGAAAGATAATGATCATTAATTTTTCAAACGGTTTTAGTCAATTTCGCTAATGCGTGAAGGCGCGCCGTTTTCAAGTTTACGACAATTGATATGGGAGCGTAGCAAAGAGGTAATTAGTGGTTGAACGGTATTTTAAGAATTATGCGTGGTTCGCGATTTCGTTTAAACTTCTTTGAAAGTTTCATGTGTAAACTATTTTTTTTTTTTTTAATTTAAAAGTGATCTTAGTAAATGATGATGAAGTTACAGGTAAAAACTAAAAATAAATTAATGTAGATTTAGAACTGTATTTTAAATAATTTAAAAAATAATTCTTTGGTTGTATATAAAAATTAATATTGGCAGATTATAATTTTAATTTCAAATTAATGTTAACACATTTATTTATTTTTTCCATCTGTTTATTCATTAATTATTTTTGTATATTGCTGTTGATTGTATGGACTTTGTCTGAAATAAAATTATTATTATTATTATTATTATATAGAAACAAAAAATAGAATATTTCTTTTTACGTCGTAATCACATGGTCATCATCAGATTAGACTACAATTATTGAAAATCATAAAATTGTGGACTTGCTCTGCTTAAAATTTTTAAGACGCACGAATCGAAAAAAAAGATGAAAGATGTAAAAGGGGGTATTTGGATAAATTACCAGCTTATGACCATGAGTTCACCCATATGAATCATGAAGAAACTTGTTTGTATGTCTTTTGACTTTTGTAACATTTTTGGTTGCCCCGTTCCTATCGATACTATCATCACTTCAAGCCTATATAGACTTTCCCGATAAAATAATAATAGTGATAATATCGTTATTTTTAATTCTAATTGTTAATAATTCAACATTATTCATTCATTGGCTGAGGCACAGTAAGAAATATCCTGCTCAATATCTTACAGAAGATCACATCTAAATAATACTGCTTTCAAGCAGTGTTGTATTCCTGTGGTGAGTAAGGTGACCAGAGCCAGGGGGATTAGGGTTGGGTCAGCAACGCGCTTGCTGGTGTTGCAAGCGTCTATAACCTACCGTAATCGCTTACCAACATGTGCTACGTGCATCAGGTATGGTTTGCCGACCTATTTGTATAAAAAAGCAACTATAGTATTCTGGAAAAATTAATAATATTTTTTTTTTTAAATTTAAACACAAAGTTTAAATTTATAGTTTGTAAAGGTTTTTAAATATGTTTAAAAAATCCTGTCGCAGGTAAAAGAATAATACTATAGCATCTATAATTAATTTGTTGTTTTTGTAAGTTATAACTAAAAAAATTACAAACTACATCAATCACAGGTAGACCACTATATCTTTTACCTTTTTTTTTTAAACCCAATCTCTTTAGACGTGGTGCACTGAACTTAACCTTAAGGAACGTCAAAGCAATTACTCACTTTGAAATAAACTTCGAGTAAATTTGTAATCGCTCAAATTTGAAAGTCAAAGAGCCTGTGAGTCTACACTAGTTCTGGATAATTAGTATGGCAAACAAGTACTATCAACCAAAAAAATCACAATAACAGATTAAATGTTTTTTTTTTTTTTTTTAAATATTCCCTAATAGCTTATTAGGCTCTTTCTATTTCCCTCCCTCTACATGTTTCAATCTTGCTTATGACTTTATTTTTCCTCCTTTTATTGTATTTCTCCTGTCCTCTTTTTTACTTTAATTTGATGTAGAGCTTTATTTGCTAATTTATTTTACTATAATAACGTATTACAAACAAAGCCTGTTTTTTTTTCTGACATTTTTATTATACAACAGATTAAACATTTAATAACAGATTAAAGTAGGATTATATAACAGTTAAATTAAGGTACAAACTTTTTTTTTATTCAACCTCAATTACCAAGTTGTTAAGCTAATGGAAGTATACCTAAGTAATTTTGAATCGGTGCCGAATAATCAATAAACAAAGATCTCTAAATCACCTTAAATTTATTTATTGTTTAAAGAAATAACCAAATCAATATATAATACCTACTCTCACTTTTCTAGTTTTTTTTTTTTTTTAATGCTTATTTGGAAATTTCAGATTTGAGGCAAGGAAATATCATATTTTAATGACTTGTGCGTTTTTGATGCTACTGAGTTTTATTTAATCGTTTTCTATAGTAATATCACTGTTCTTGTAATTTTTTACTAAATCATTTATATTTACATTTAATTGTAGTATTTAATATGTTTTCGAGTGATGTCCCGAATAAACGTGTTTCTTTATTTGTTTATTTTTGAATTATTTTGAACAGCTAATACTGGATGCTTCTGATAGCTATATTTGTTATTCTATATTAACCGATGATGGCAAAACTGACTCAAAAGTAAAGTTTTCAGTTTATTACTTTACACAGAGAATATATTAGTTTGTGGGATCATCAGAATTCAGTATGCAAATATAAAGTACTTCTACAGCAGTTAGTTTCTGTTATTATATCAAATATATATCAAACTTTAGGCTTCTTGAGACCATCGATTTTACCAATGTGAGGTAATCTAGTTTAGCAATAATCTTATGTGACATTTACCTACTTAGGGATTTTCTTCATTTGGATGACATATCTGGTAAGTGAAGAAAGTACCAATTTTTTTTCCATTGATTCTAGAAACATAATAAGAGAGAATACAAATTTGCTACTATACGCTATCTATCAAAACACTACATCGATCAGTTTTTTCTCCTCTCTAGCTATGAGGGAAGGAGGAAATAGTGACATTCAAGCGATATGGGACCGCTAAGCCGGTGAGAGCGTCAGTTTCTAGACTTTTTCGCGCAACATGCTTAATCGATGATATATTCTTTCGCGCAAGAAATATCTAGTTACCAGAGCTTCTCGTTACCAATCAGTGTGATACCTCCGTCAATTACCACCAATATTATATAACAGTTCAGCACTAGCTGAAATTCAGTGGTGAACTTCAAAACCTCATTAAATCATATCCTAACGCATAAAACTATGCAAAGCAGCTAGTATCGAGTGAATAAATATAATAATCTACATATAATAAGATAAGAGAACGTCAAAAAATAGTTTTTAACTAATTTAAATTTAGGCATTAAAAACGTTATACTTAAATACACTTCAGCCTGTAATATCCCACTTCTGGGCATAGGCCTCTTTCTCCATTTTGGGGAAGGATCAAAGCTTAATCCAGCACGCTACTCCAATGCGAGTTGGCGGATATATTCCTCACTATGAGTAACGATCGCTATCAGGCGTAGATGATAACAACCGGGACCGACGGCTTAACGTGCTCTTCGAAGCACGGTGGGGAGACCCACAAGGACTGCACAAACACCCAGACCACGGCAAACACCTGTATGGCCAATACAAATGTTTGTCATGTGCGGGTATCGAACCCGCAACCACCAACGCAACAGGCACAATCCATATACTTAAATATTAAATAAAAACTTCTCGTCAGAAATTCAGACGCTTAAGCTCCCGCTGAACTTGAATTAGTTTCACAGTAATCAATACTTTGTAATGAAACGCGGTGCTTGAGATATTAACATCAATTTATTGCTCGACTGCACCCAAGAAAGGTATAATTATTCTATAATACACCTGTATAGTTTGATGGTTTTAACGTTTGTTAACAACTTTTTTTACTGGGACTATTTATTCCACCCTTTTTTAATCCTATTTGTAAAAACAAATCCAATGTGAAGATTATATAATTATAATCTAAATCTCTGTTTTAGGTATAGATTAAATTTTATGCCGTTACTAGCTGTACCCGCGACTTCGTCCGTGTGGAATTTAACGAAAAGCTATTGTTCAGTTTGCAGTGTTATAAAATGAATAAATTTCTTAAATAAAAGTAGCCTAAGTTACTCCTTACTATATCAGCTATCTGCCAGTGAAAGTTTCGTCAAAATCCGTCCAGCGGTTTTAGAGATTAGCCGGAACAAACAGACAGACAGACAAAAATTGGGTAAATTTTTATTTCAGTATATGTACCGTGTATACATTTATATGCATTTAGTAAAAAGCGATTATTTTAATGTTACAAACAGACACTCCAATTTTATTTATTTGTATATAGATAAATGAATTATGCTAATCATCTTATTAATTAATTCCAGGTTTTTTAAAAAAGAACCTACTAGAACAGTAATATAAAAATGTCTACAAATAAATGTACTGAGAATTGAATGGAGTAAATATAGTTTTTTTTGCTCATTGTAAATAATAAAGACGTAAAATACAATTCGCTTCAGCCTGTATTCGCTCCAGGGGATAGGCCTCTTTCCACATGTAGGAGAAGGATCAGAGCTTAATCCACCACGCTGCTATACGGGTTGGCGGACATATTCCCTACTATGAGTAACGATTGCAATCAGGAATACATGATAACAACCATGACCAACGGCTTAAGGTGCTCTCCGAGGCATAGCATGTTATTCGTTATTTTGATTTTCCAATATTTTGGCATCACAAAGTAATAGCGACCACGATGTTTATTATTAGCTGTTTTAGAGACCATAAAAGTTAAAAAGTTATAAAATTCTAAATAATTTTTCTTCCAAAATTAATTTAAATATTCATTAATATAATCATTACCGAACGATGGAACTGCTTTTCGCAGACAGAGTTTAAAAGTTATCTTACAAGCAAAAAGCTGCGTACGTCGTAATTTTTGTTATTTTGTGTCAGATCTCTTCATATCTAATTTCGTTACTTATCGAAAAACAATAAAAACGAAGAGCTACGCGTAAAAGTGACGCGACTCATCTATATACGAGTACTAACATTACTACGCATATCGTAGATTAACGCAGTAAAACAAAACACCATAATTATACATATTGCATAGGTACAATAACCTTTTGACATTTCAGCCTCACTCTATATCTTGACATGTTGTCAAGTTTGTGGCGTATTACGTCAAAATACGACTAATTAACGTAAATTAACGCAGTAGTACAAACAATTATATACCTAATTATAATTTAATAATAATAATAATATACTTTATTGCACATTTAAATATAGAACAAAATTTACATTACAATTTTTAATAACTTTTTTATTTCGCATTGACACACGTTTTAAATTATTATAATGACGGTGTATGGGCGCCGACACGGCACACGCACCTCTACAGCAGAACTGTTAAACGTGAAAAGAGCGGTCAACTACAAAGCTTGTTTATCTTTCATGTATAATTTTTTCAGTCTTCCAATAACCAAATTAGTTTTGATGAAGTAAGATAAGATAAACAATCACATAATATGCCTAGTACAAAAAGCGTCTAATGGTACATACTACATTAATCTGATCCACCACTTAATCGATGTTTACCGGATACCGTCGGATTAAAATGGCGTCCACTGACCTAGAAGATATTGCACCATCTCGAATGTTCAACTAGTTATCGCTTAGTTTTTCCTATACTTCAGAACTCCAATCAAATGGTTACGCTTGTTTAAGATTTATTCGTTTTACCCTGTTGTCGAGTATTTACTTTCTTTCAATTATGTTTTTGACACAGCACTGGCTGTTGCGCTGGCATTCGGGGGTTCGATCCTCGCTCACGACAAACATTTATATTGGCCATATGGATGTTTATCGTGGTCTGAGCGTTTGTGCTTGTGTATTATGTGTGTTTCCGGACACATAAAATAATCCTAGTGGGGGTCGTGGAGTCTGAACCTTTTATTTATTATTATTTATATAGATATGAAATATCGGAATAGATTAAGTAAAATAATGTGCTTAGTTGAACTTAAATATTGGATATATCATGTGCCCGTCTCACTGAAACATTCAACTAGTGAAGTCCTCCTTAATTGAGTCGAATGTAGTGGAGTAACATGGAGTTATATGCCCAGCAGTGGGATATTAAAACATGAATTGTGATCGTGATCAAGTACAAGTTGACTAAGATTCTGCTATACGTGTGTCTCCTTCTACGTAACATTAGCGAAATTGTTTGTTCTGTCTTGACACTTCTGGACGCTGTTCTACCAAAGAAGAGAACAAAGAACAGATTCTGATATATATTTTGTAATTGAAGATTAAATGGACGTGCTCTTTATTGCTCTGCCTTTTTTCATACATCATGCATTGGTTACGTTTATCCTACAGGCGATTTTATTTATGACTACAGATCGATAGTCCAGTAACGTGTAGTATTACTAGAACAATGTCTCACGATCTTAGTTTTAAACTTTTTCTTATTTTACTTGTTACTATACGTTTTGCGATTTTCCGAACCATAGGCATAAAATGTTTTCTTTTCCTTTAAAAATAAATTCTTGAATTCTTATTGTTCTCACACTACAGACACATACACGTACTTACACATATACTCAGACAGAAGCACGTCGCTCCAAATACAACACAATAAACAATACAAACACGCACACATTTATCTTTTCACTTTCTAAGGGATACGGTGTATTTGGCAAAACACCTAAACTTTGTATCACCCAGTAGGATCTCAAACTCAGAGTTTGAGACTGCGAGAGTCGTATTTTTGGATATAATGATTCTGATATTGTATGCCATTTCAGTGCGTATCGTTGCTAATTTTCAAGGCAAGTGGCAAAAGTTCTCCACATTGATTTTACTCCTCTGACGAAAAATAACCTAAAAAAAGTTGTAAAAGAAGACTCAACTTCGAGGTAATATTAAAAAATATAATTTGAAGGTAAATTTGAATTTCACACCTTTCTATTTCAAAACATTTACGAACAGATATTAACTTCAATTTCATCGTGATGTATTAAAAAAGTATAAAATTTCATGTTTCGAAAAAAGTAATTTTACTTTCTTGTTGGTTCTTCGCAAATTGAGATTGAAATATGCCTTTGAAAACTCTTTCAAAATATTTTTTCACGTGTAAAAAAACCTGAATTTACATTGCTTACGTTGGTAATTTTTTCTATTACCGTATATCATCACTCCGTTGTGTTTTGAAACCAAATTAATTTTAATGTTTTACTTTTGCAGTGCAAGGATTTATGCTCCGAAAATTGTGGATTTAATTCCCATCCCGAGTCTAAGCTTAATGAATATATGTACGTATATTATATATATATATATATATATATATATATATATATATATATATATATTACAGACTACTATGGCTATGTAACTAGGTCAGAATAACACAGAAATTAAGTTTTGTATCTTCAGAGACGAGAGGGTGAAATGTGAATGTTTATATTTGAGTATGTAAAACTAGCAACTCGCCCCGGCTTCACACGGGTGCAATGCTGATACTAAAGATACTACAGAATGTCTTTATTTATAGTGTGAAGCTAGCTTATAGCATGGTTATTAACATAATAACAACAACATTCCAATATGCGACGTTAGATTACACGTTGTTACAGAATGCGTTGAAGAAATAAAGGTTCACTGCTCGTTCCCCGTAGGTGAAAGTGTGATATTGTATATATATAGCCTATATGTATTATATGTAGCCTATATGTTGATCCGACTTCTTAATAATATCCGTGCCAAATTTGAAGTGAATCCATGCAGCAATTTTTGAGTTTATCCCGGACATACATACAGACAAACACAAAAATTCTAAAAACTATATTTTTGGCTTCGGTGTCGATTCTAGATCATACCCCAAGTATTCTATATTTATTATTATTAATATACAAATTAAATTAATAATCTGTCAAATTTAAAATAAAATCTTAATTAAAAAGTTCGTTAACAACTTAGAAAATAAAATGCTAAAATCAATATAATCTCATCTAAGCTTCATAGATAAACGAACTTTAAAAATAAATGCTGAATTTAAATAGGAAATGTTTAAAATATGTTTACATCAAATTTTATTATAATAATAATAAATTATATGTATATCTCTTTATAAACGAATATTACAATCCTTCTTCCCGATGCCTTAGCGGGTAATACGGTTGCTTATCTGTTTCTATACGTCATGGCTTAATATTTTATCCACAAGCCACTTTTTATAACCTAATCCATCTATGAAATCCTCAATCCCGAGATTTTCGTAAGATAGACGTATCTTTTTTCATAAACTATTATTTGTACCAATAATTTATCTAATTTTTCACACATACTTCAGCATATCGCAGTCTTCTGCTGAACATAGGCCTCAAAAAGTTCGCGCAAAAAATAGCGTGAACTCATGTGTTTTGCCCATAGTCACCACGCTGGGCAGGCGGGTTGGTGACCGCCGCAGGCTTTGTTGCACCGAAGACGCTACTGCCCGTTTTCGGCCTGTGTATTTCAAAGCCAGCAGTTGGTTGGTTATCCCGCCATCGGTCTGCTTTATAAGTTCCAAGGTGGTAGTAGAACTTTGTTATCCCTTAGTCACGCCTTACGACACGCACGGGAAGAGAGGAGGTGGCTATATTCTTTACTGCCGTAACCACACGGCACAATTTTTCACATATACTCATGATATATATGTATTTCAATATATTACCAGCCCGTTGGCGCAGTTTTTAATGGCATCGCTTGCTTCGGGGGTATGACTTCGATTTCCGCCTGTGTTTGGGTATTTTTCTTCTGTTAGTTCTTGGCCAAGTCACTGAATTAAAACATCTCAACCTTACAGAAGCTTGTTGTTGTATTCCTGTGATAGTCAAAGCTCTTGGGAGATCGGTTGGCAAGATGTTATATATGTTGGCTATGTTTGCAATGCTTCTAGTGTTGCAAGCGTCTATGGTCTATATATACCATTAGGTAGGCTTTAGGCTTATTTGCCACTCTAGCCCTTTCTATAAAAAAATAATCGCACATATTGTTTCTAGAGGCCGGCAACGTACCCGCAACTTCTCTTATGTTGTAGATGTCCATGGGCGACGAAAACCATTTAATGTTAGGTAGCTCGTCGCCAGTCCTTCATAGTATAAAAAACGAAATAAAATCCGCCCTTATTATGAAGAAAAATTAAACTTGAAATGTTTCTAGTCTCTTCTCGTCTAGCTAAGGTTCTAGATTTCCCGAACTTTGATTAAAATCCCATGGAGTAAGTCAAAGGCGCGTACAACCTATTAAGAAGTGTACTTACACTATACCGAGTTTAATATTCATATAAAAAGAATTTTAACAAAAAGGAATTATAATTTTTTTTGTATATTCTTTTTTCAAAAACGTAATAATGTTTTATTTTTACCGCGAAAAGAATAAATGCGTAATGAAGTTTTATTTTTCTTTAAAATGAGGTCGTTGCCGTGTACAGTCGACTTCGAAAACATTTAAACATTAAGTAAAAATAACTAATTGTCAAAATTTAAAAAAAATAACACGAAATTAAATTTTTTGTTCAAGAGTTAATTTCAAATGTTATCTATTTTCATTTGACCAAAATTATTAGAATATGTGTAATAGGTACATTAAAAAAAAAACGAGTGTGCTTTGGACCACACGATTGAAGTAAAACTTTCTATCTTCACTGACTAATAAACTTCGGTTCGCCTCGCCCGATCACTCTTTTCGTAACGCTTCCGTCACGCATTCATCAGCTTACTCCCCAAGTCAAGCGTGCGAAAATATGTTCTAATTCAAAAAAATCAATCCAGAGACCGTCAAGTGAAAATTTAATAATACTAAACTGGATATAAAACCGCGACCATTCGTAAGATCTAAATATTAATTCCCAAATATTGAAAAAAAATTTGTTATCATTAAAACTTTTCTGACCGCGACTGTAGCTTAACCCGGTCAAATGCAAAGAATGAGTTACATTTTAAATCTCTTGACACAATTCCGCGACCTTTTATAAATTATATCATTCGTCAACTTAATCCCGGAGTTATACAAAAGCTCCTTTATTTGAAAAGTAACTCCTCTTAACCTTTTCCACTATGTATATTATATAGGAGCTGACCCGACAGACTTTTTCCTGACCTACAGACTAATTGTTATATTATCTAAAGTGTAATTTTTTTGGGGAGAGGAAATTTTTTTTTTATCATTATCTTTTTATAATAATTATGATATTTTTGACAATTACTTAGTATTCTTTACTTTGACTAGCCCGTTGGCGCAGTTTGTAGGGCTTGTTTTCTGTTCCGCGGGTTGCGGGTTCGATTCCCGCCTGAGTCTGGGTGTAATATTGTATTTATATGTTTATCTTTGTATATTTATAAAAAAAATAGTTATAACAGTCGTCTGTTAACTGTAATACAAGCATTAAGTTGCTTACCATGTGAACAGATGACCGTGTGTGAATGTTATATGATATTTATTTATTTATTTATATTTTTATTTTTATTTTTTTATACGATGATAGGCTTGCGTTTGACCACTATTACACCTGATGATAAGTGAAAATGCGGTCTAAGATGGAGTACGCTTCCCTAGAAGTAACCTATTCACTCGCGACTTAAAGATCCCCAGGTTATAATTTTCTGGAAACACAGACGCTGGTAGAGAGTTCCATTCTTTGGCTGTACGTATTATATTTATTGCCCTTTTTATATCTTGTTTTTTTTTTGTGTAGTAATAATAAAAATTCTTGACATAGGTAAAAAATCTAAATACATTAAATTACATTGTGATCGTCGAAAATATTATTATATTAATATACTAGCGAACCGCCTCGGCTTCGCGCGTTTGCAAAATTTATCAGTGTTCCTCTACTATATTATTTATGTAATAAACAAAGGTTAAGGTTTATACCTTCCTCTGGAATCATTCCATTTACTAAAGAAAACCGCATCAAAATCCGTTGCGTAGTTTTAAAGAGCTAAGCATACAGAGGCCGCGTTGGTGCAACGGTCACAGCTATGGATTGTGCCTGTTGCGCTGGCGGTTGCGGGTTCGATCCTCACACATGACAAACATTTGTATTGGCCATACAGGTGTTTGCCGTAGTCTGGGTGTTTGTGCAGTCCTTGTGGGTCCTCCCCATCGTGCCTTGGAGAGCACATTAAGTCGTCGGTCCCGGTTGTTATCACGTACACCTGATAGCAATCGTTACTCGTAGTAGGGAATATATCCGCCAACCCGCATTGGAGCAGCGTCGTGGATTAAGCTCTGATCCTTCTCCTACATGGAGAAAAAGGCCTATGCCCAATAGTGGGATATTACAGGCTGAAGCGTAAGCATACAGACAGCGGGAAGCGACTTTGTTTTATACTATGTAGTGAGGATATTTAACGAATAAGGTAATGATAAAATTATCGGTATCTCCACCGACTTTTAAATTATAATAAAATCAAAAAGAACATACTTGTAGCAAAATATATAATCGAAAACAATGTAAGATATAAATTACTAAGAAAAAGTTATAAACAAAATTATTTTTATAAAAAATATAATAACAAAATGAGTTTCGATTGTTATTCTGATATAAAAGGTTGTGTATGTGTGGGTACCCCACGAAAAAAACCTTTTTAATTTTTATTCAAAAATATATTTTGGTATAGCATTTTTGATATCAAACTTGAAGTAAAATATGTACGATATTTCGTTAATAACAGTTTTAAACTTAAAATACTGTATTTATTTATAAAAACTAAACGACATCTACAACTCTGAATCAGTCCATTAAATTTTTCATTTATACATTGATATTTTACAGTGAGTTAGATAGAAGGCTGAAATATTTAGTAACTAGCGTCATTAACTCGGATAAACCTAGTCTATTTTGGTGTATGAAATGAGTTTACCCAAAATTAATCCGGATTTTTACTCGACTCTCCTTTATGTATTTGTAACAAATTTTATACGTAAGTCTCTATGACAAATACGTTACATAGTCGTCGCGATTTTATATACTTATAATATAATTAGTCATTTGTTTAATGGTTAGTGTTCTGTTTACATCACATTTGTACGTTTTTCGTCATCATGGATATGTTAGAAATTCGAGTGATTATGGAGTATGAGTTCCGTCGTGGTAGCAAAGCGGCAGAAGCGGCACGCAACATCAACGACGTTTACGGCGCGAACACTACTAACGATCGTATCACCCGCTATTGGCTTGCTCGCTTTCGTTCCGGAAATTCGACCTAAGAAATGAACCACGTGCTCGGCTGAAAATGTTGGTCGATAATGACGAATTAAAGGCAATTGTAGAGGCTGATGATCTCTTATAGATTGAACCATGTAATAAAGAAAAAAAGAAACTCCTGTGGCGACTGACGACCGTACTTCTTTATGTGCATAACTATCTTGACTCTGCTCCTTTTGGTCTTAGCATAATGATATATACTCTATAGCCTTCCTGGGTAAAGGGGATATCTGACAGTGAAAGAAGTTTTCAAATCAAGCAGTTCCTGGGGTTAGCGCGTTCAAGCAAACAAACAAACTTTTCAGCTTTATTATATTACTACTGATATCATGTTAAATCTCAACTGAAACTATTTTAATATGTGTATCTTAACAGTGAAATAATTACTCAACTTTTGTTACAGTAACGGTATCGTTAAACATCACTTTGCTGGCCTGCAGTACACTTGGCCTCGTCGCTTGCATTCTTCTTATATTTGGCGTTTACAAGGTACAGTATATTATGTATCTTATATTATTAATTAAATTTTAGCGAAATCTTGTTAAATTTTAAAAATGTTGAACTTGTGAGATCACTAAGCTGTCACGGCCAGTTGTTCATCTATTTCATTTCGTTGTAGATGGAAAAAATAATTTGATGTTTCTTTTTAACATGTTAAAGTTAATGCAGGTTTCGAACTTTTTAAATTTTTATGATTGAAATATTTTTAATCGACTTCAAAATGGAAGAGGATAATCAAGTCGACTGTTTTTTATTTGTGGTATCTCATAAGTTTTTATTCGGTGTGTCGACTTATTTTTGTTTTTAATCGAAAGCTGGTGCTTATTATAATAATTATGTTACATTTGAAATCAATCTGAGGAAGACTATTGCGTTATCCCTATTAATGTTTTTTTTTAAGTAGAGTTCAAGGTGTGATTATAAATGTATAAAAAAAGGAGATACAAACTGTTCGTGTGTGTAATAATAGATGTCAAATTGAAATTTAAATGTGCTGCCAATGTGATGATTGCGCGATTATTGTGAAATAGTTTATTGTTTGCTAATAATGTAAATGTTGCTGTGTTACGGCAGTAAAGAATATAGCCACCCCCTCTCTTCCCGTGCGTGTCTTAAGAGGCGTGTGAGGGATAACAAAGTTCCACTACCGCCTTGGAACTTATAAAGCCGACCGATAGAGGGATAACCATCCAACTGCTGGCTTTGAAATAGACAGGCCGAAGACGAGCAGCAGCGTCTTCAGTTCGAGAAAGCCAGCCCTGCGGTTACCAACCCGCTTGCCCAGCGTGGTGACTATGGGCAAGACACATGAGTTCGAGCCATAATGTCTGGCGCGAACTTGTGGAGGCCTATATCTGGCAGTGGACTGCAATAGGCTGAAGTGACGAATAATGTAAATAATAAGTATTTTTTTACTTTTTTTTAAACAGAAATTAATAACTAATCTCATCGCTAAAACTGGTGATGTCATTTAAATTAATATAAAGCCGATGGAAACTTACAAAGGGAATTAAAAAAAATGTTCATTAACTTTTATTGTCTGTTAATTTAGTGTCTTAATAAAGACGAGAGTCGAAAATGGTGACCTATATTTTTATGTAAAAGATTTTTTTACTTTATTTACAAGGTGAATTTCGTATTTTATGTAACTGGGGTAGGGCGGAGCAGGAAATATCATGTTGAAAATCATCATCCGACTCAGCATCCGACTGGGGAAATAGACAGCTGTTACATAATACTGCTTTCAAGCAGAGTTGTTGTGGTGAATAAAGTGACCAGAGCTCCTGGGGGGATTGGGAGTAGGGTTGACAACGCGCTTGCTATGCTTCTGGTAGTGCAGGCGTCTATAGGCGACGGTAATCGCTTATCATTAGGTGAGCCGCTTGTTTGTCGACCTAGTTGTATAAAAAAATCAAACGTGCTTCTTTTTATTAAACTTGAAGATTACATTGAAAAGTTTTAATGGAAAAAATTTTGGTTTGACCATTGATATATGAAGTCAAATATAATTCGTTAAAAGTATATTAAAAATATAAATTAAGTTTTTCGTATTTCGTAATAATTTATATTTCCGAAGTAAGATTGTGTCGTTTTAATTATGTTTACTTATTTATACGATAAAGTACTGCCGTGAAGTTATTTAAATTTTAAATATTGTTTGCGTTCCTTTAAGTAAGTTTTGATACTCTAAAAATCAAAATGGTCAAAGCAGCTTAAAATTAGTTTGATACACGTAAAGAAACTTAAGTGGTTAGTTAGAACTCTCTGTTGTTATTTATAGATTTACACTTAATTAAACACTATAGCTGCAACAAGCATAACACTTACGAAATAAACCCGAAATCACTCACAACTTCAGCCTATCGCAGTCCACTGCTGGACAAAGGCCTCCCCAAGTTCAAGTATTATACATATTTGCAAAAATTATGCTCTCTATAAATAAATTAACAGCCAATTAGGTTTCAGTAAGGATATTCTGTTACGAGACGTTGGCGCTACGCAAAACAAATATAATCAGGTCTTAACAAGAACCAATCCATTCGTACGTGTTGAACACATTGGTCTCTGCAATTTACTGCTTAAACAACTTGCTTATGACGTTTTATGGACAAATATAGCCAAATAACAGTGTTAAACTACCCAGCTAGTAAGTTTTATTGATAAATTTTATGGTATAGTAATTATGAATCTTCTAATATATAAAATTCTCGTGTCGCGGTGTTTGTAGTTAAACTCCTCCGAAACGGCTTGACTGATTCTCATGAAATTTTGTGTGCATATCGGGTAGGTCTAAGAATCGAACAACATTTATTTTTCATACCCCTAAGTTATAGGGGGACTAAGAGGGCTAATAAAATATTATGAAATTTTGTGTGCATATCGGGTAGGTCTGAAACTCGGTTAAGATATATTTTTCATTCCCCTAAGTTATAAGGGGGGAGGAATTGAGAAGGTTAATGTTATGTGGCAAAACAACGTTTGCGGGGTCAGCTAGTATATTATATAGATATGTTTTATGCTAGTTAACAACCATTCTTGTGTAGTGATGCGAGTAGTCCTAGATTCCCGCTCGGGATGAAATTTGTATTTATACAAATATTTTTTCCCGATGTGGATGTCTGTCCTTGTAGTACATGTTATTGAAAATGACCAAATTTTAAAATTCAAAATGCTTTTAGTAACCTCCAGACGTTTCTGTTCCCTTGAGACTTTGCTATACCTTTTCTTTATCACGGTATTTTTAACTATGCTAGCGTGTTGACTGCAGACACGCAAGGTGTATTCATCATACTGAAAGAAGCCATTGTCTATTATTAGAACGTAATACACTAGGTATACGTCTGACTTTGTTCGTCTTCTTTGTATATAATGTTAATATTAATTGTCAGCGTTTTCGTTTCTTTGTTGATTTATTTTTTATTTTGTAACAATTTACGCACAAACACACCCAAACAGACAATATCATGAATTGATATCAGACTCATGGGTACAGCGATTAAATTTTTACTGACAGTGATCTTATTTACATTATTTATTTCTGATTATAAAGAACATGTTCAGATTTTACACCTGTTTGAGCAATTAATAATAAATTCATTATGTAGATAATTAAAATGAACTAGATAGTGTGTCATGCAAGGCTACCCATGTGAAAGGTCACCTATGCGATGGTCAGACGAAATTGAATGAGATATAGATAGATTCTTTGTATGTACAAAATTATATTCTTTATTGCACTTAAAATTTTTGTAATTGTTTCTAGAAGAGATCTCTTCCAGCCAACCTGTGATAATGAGAACTAATGTTAATAGCAGGCTAAGAAAGTGCAGTAATGTAGATAATATACAGATTGTTGAAAATAAAAAGATAAAAGCAAAATCCTCGTATACAGAGAAGTTTCATGGATATTTGGCACAAACATTGTAATATTTGGACGTAAGTAGACGTAATAACTGAGGTGAGGGCGCAGCAGAAAATTCCCCGTTCAAAATATGGAGCAGCCCAACGGACGTAGTACCTCGACCTTACAGAAGATCACAGCTAAATTATACTTTATGTAACTGAGGTAGGGCCCAGCATGAAATATGATGTTGAAAATCTGGAGCATCCGACTGGGGAAATAGACAGCAGCTACATAATACTGCTTTCAAGCAGTGCTGTGTTCCTGTTGATGAGTAAGATGACCAGAGCTCCTGGGGGATAGGGTTGGCAATGCGCTTACAATGTATCTGGTGGTGCAGGCGTCTATTAGCTACGGTAATTGCTTACTATCGAGCGAGATATACCCTTGTTTGCCGACCTACTTATACAAAAAATAATCACAAACAAGTGACGAGACTACTGTGTGGCTACGGTAGTAAAGAATATAGCCACGCCCTCTCTTCCCGTGGGCGTCGTAAGAGGCGACTAAGGGATAACAGACTATAAGGGATAACACACTACCACCTTGGAACTTACAAAGCCGACCGATGGCGGGATAATCATCCAACTGCTGGCCTTGAAATACACAGGCCGTAGACGGGCAGCAGCGTTTTCGGTGCGACAAAGCCAGCCCTGCGGTCACCAACTCGCCTGCCCAGCGTGGTGACTATGAGCAAAAGACACGAGTTCACGCCATTTTTGGTGTGAACTTATGGAGGCCTATGTCCAGCAGTGGACTGTGATCGGCTGAAATGATGAGATAACTCAAATAAATCATAGTGTTCTGTTTTATATACCTATATCACGTATGATAAATCCTACTTCTGTGGTACTTCGTAATAAAGAATTCATTATTGAGATCTTCTAAATTTTTGCGAAACATTTCCATTAGTTCAGTATCTGTAAAGTCAAACAGTGGTAAATCCAAACCAAAATGTATCCATACATCAACCAAAGTTATTTTAACTTCTTGCTTGGGTTGCTCCGTCGAAATTCAGTTTTATTAGATCAAGTGGCGTTTATGACAACTTTGTCTTCGAAAACTAAAAATTTCATCTCTAGGTAATGGTATTTCCATATATGAAAACCCGAAAAAATTCATAAGTTAAATTTTTAAAGGTAAGGGTAAAACTCAATGGAAAGCGTATTTGGTTACTTTATACTTATTTATATTCATACGACTAGCCGACCCGGCTAAACGTTGTTTTGCCGCTAAACGCTATTAAAAAAAAGGCGTTGGTTGTAGAAGAGAGATAATTTAGGGTTGTATCTGTTTTTTTTTATGGCTAAATAATGATAAAATAAAAATAAAAAATAATAAAAAGAAATAAATATATTTGGGTGTATCACTCTTAACATAATATCAAGAGTGATCCACATAAAATAAATGTTGGCCGATTTTCAGACTCCACACAAAATTTGATAAAAATCCGTCCAACCGTTTCGGAGGAGTTTGGTAACAAACACCGCGACATGACAAAAATTTATATATTATATTATTAAATAATAATGATTTTATCGTTGTTATTAATAATGATTAATTATAATAATGATTTTATCGTTGTTACAGGATATAAAATTCATGCTTCTGCCATGGGTCTTCGTAATGGGATTGGAGACGCTCGTCGAAGTCATCAACCTCATCTACTTGTTCTACTTACAAACAGTAAGTGCGATTATTTCCAACTATATATGGTATTCCATTCATACCAGGCCATCGGGTTTAGTGGGTCAATTATATGTTATAACCAGTTTAGCTTGACCCTCGTATTATACGGGGCCTGGTAAAGGTCAAGAGTCGTGTATACATATGCACGTAAAGCTCTTGAAAGCCGCATAATAATTAAAGTCTAGAATTTCATCACAATTTATCAGATTATTTTATGAATAAAAAGTTACTTTTATTGAGAAATTGTATTAGTTTTCTATATACAACTTAACCTCGCAATGTTTTACTTAAAATAAGCAACTTAGGAAAGAAGTTAATACATATGAAACTTTTTACTTTATTTTCATACAATGATATCGTCTTAAAATGACGTCTATGTTTATAGATCCTACAAGTGTATAAACACATATCAATTTTATTCCTAAACTAGCTGTGGCCGTGACTTCGTCCGCGTGGAATTAAAAAAAAATATATTGTTCAGCTCACAGTTACAAAATAAAAATATTTCTAAAATAAAAGTAGCCTAAGTTACTCCTTATTACATTAGCTTTCTGCCAGCGAAAGTCCCGTCAAAATCGTTCCAGCCGTTTCAGAGATTAGCCGGAAAAAACAGACAGACAGATAGATAGACAGACAGACATACAAAAATTGTAAAAAATGTCATTTTGGTATATGCACCGTGTATACATCAATATGCGTTTAGTAAAAAGCGGTTATTTTAATATTACAAACAGACACTCTAATTTTATTCATTTCTATAAATTATCCGTGTAGTAGAACGACAAACGGTAGATTTAAAACCTATAATTCAATTAAGGCGCTATTTATACAATCAGCACGATACACTCATATCATATCAGTGTGAATATGAATGTTTTTAATTTACAAAAAAAAAATAGTATTTTATTTTATTCATATTTTAAACAATAATTCATAAAATAAATAAGTCGCTATAAAATATATCATTAAACAGATTAATAACATTTTTATTACTTCTAAATTTTGTATAATAGCTATATTATATCTGGTTTTCCCAGTGAGAAGACATAGACACTTGTTTAGGAAATGGCTCGCTACTTTCGCACAGATTTAGATACTTAATAGGTAACAAGCCAAAAATTTTTATACTATCAGTTACAATTATTAGCTACAGTTAAAAATTATGTCCGTAAATTTAGAAAGACAACCACTCTGGTGTAGTGTTGTAAATAGCCGAGTCTATGAGTCGTTAGTCGGTTTCGATTCATACACGGGGTAGGTATTTGTATTTACAAAAAAGTTTCTAACTAACTTCCTAAGTAACACAAAACTATTTGTAATTCTTTGTGGGTTTTCCCGCCGTACCTCAGAGAGTACGTAAAGCCGTCTATACTAATGTCATATACATTTGATAGCGATCATTACTCATAATAGGGAAAATTACTCGCTAACAACAAATCAACAACAAACAAGTGTGGTGGATTAAGATCCAACACTTCTCATATACGCAGGGGGAAGCTTCGATCCTGTAGTAAATAGTTAACAGGTAATAATTGTTTCATATTAATTGCTTTAGATTATTTTGCTAAAGAATATTTGAAGAAGAAATTGATGGATTGCAATACATGTTTTCAAAGTATATACTTGTATATATATTTATATAAATATGTATCGCTCTTATATACACGTGTACGTCGATGTTTTTATACATGCGCAAATGCTATAAAAAATCAATCCTTAATAAATTACAAGGGAGGGTGATAACGGAAATGATATGAGAAATTCGTTTAGTATGAACTTCCGTGTAAAGGTAATACTTTTTTAAAAATATTTGATATAAAGCTTGAAACCGGGTCGACTATATAGTCGTGAAGGTGTGTGACGTGTGTACCGAGAAATAGAAGAATTTATAAACACGAGTGTACATAAAAGTTTGTCTGTTCATAGGGTAGGCAACCTTAATACCGTTAGGTAACTTTGAGAGTATGGTAATGTCATCTCTGGTAGAAAAAGTAATTTTTGGTATATGAGTTAAGTGAGCTATTAGGATTTTTTCATAATATCGACTGGCTATCAGACGCTATCACTTGGAAAATTTAGCACTCAAAAGAAGTATATTACGAGTATATGTATACAAGTTTCATCCAACGAATTTACTATGTTGTGCATCCTCTTTTCTAATACGATTATAATAAACGGAAGTGTGAGCATTAACATAACAGATAAAACAGCGCGTCAAATAGTTTTTTTTAATAAAAAAAAAAAACTGAGTTATCAAACTAATCAATTATTTAAAAATGTCCTGCTCATAATCTTGAGTAGCCCGACTGGGGAAGTACCTCGACCTTACAAAAGATCACAGCGAATAAAATAATTTTCGTATATACACAAATTTTTGTTTTTGCTTGTTTGAAGCACGTTGACCGAAATTCCAAACGTTATCGTAAAGGTTTGACAATGTTACTATGGATCCCCAAGTTTATCCGGAAAATCAACGTTAGGATTCAAGGTGAGTAGTCTCAAAATATATAGAGGCAGCCCGACTGGGGTACCAGATAATAGTTAAATAATACTGCTTTCAAGCGTTATTTTGTTCATGTGGTTAGTAAACTGACCAGAGCTTTGTACACATTTGATACCGGGTATCTGCCAAAGTAATTATGAGTTAAACTTCATATTTGGCCATTGTCTTAACCTGTGTTGGGAGCATACGCTGAGAAACTTTCAACTTTTATAAAATGATGAAGGTCTAGCCCTCACGGGCTCTTGGGCTATGGTCTTTTGCCGTGTAGTAGGTGAGCCGTACGTTTGTTTGCCGACCTAGTTGTATAAAAAAAGTAGATGAATAAAGTAAATGAAAATGACAAAAGTAAAATTTTTTCAAGACCATTTCTCATATGAATTTACTATTTTTAAATTAATAACAGTTGATTGTGTTGTGTGGTAACATTTCAAGCTATTCACGACAAAGCCGCTCATGTTATAGAAATTTTATTAAATTTTTAGTTCATTAATTTAAATTGAAAAGAAAGCATATACAAAAAAGAAAAACATTATTCAACTTGAACTCTTTTAATAAAAGAAAATATTTTTTTTTTTATGTATTTTAAAACTTTAACACAAATAATTGTAGAAATAGTTCATGGGAATAACTCTTAATTATTTTTTTAAATGGAAAACAAGCAATTAAAAATTTATAAAATCTTAAAAAAGAACCACCACGTTATACCAATAAATAAAATTGAAGTATCTGTTTGTAATATTAAAATGACCGCTTTTTACTAAATGTATATGGATGTATAGACGGTAATTATAACAAAATATAATTTTGTACACTGTTGCCTTTCTGTTTGTTCCGGCTAATCTCTAAAACAGCTGGACCTATTTTAGCCGGACTTTCACTGGCAGATAGTTAATGTAATAAGGAGTAGCTTAGGCTACTTTTATTTAAGTTTTTTTTTATAACTGTGAACTAAACATTTTTTTGTCAAATTCCACGCGGACGAAGTCGTGGGCACGGCTAGTTTATAACATAATATTAAAATAATTTCATCATAGTACAGTGTCAATGACTCAAAAGTCCATACATTGCATTAGCTGTGTGCTACTGTCACAGATCACCCCTGTGGCTACAGTGAATAGAAGTTAACATTGTGACGTCACACGCACTCGGGTTTATTCGGGAACTATCGGCGTACGTAACGTAGTTTACTTATGATTTTTATATCTTTTAAATAAAAACGAAAAAAAAAACAACATAAAAAATTTTTTCTATTAAAAGTTATATTTTATTTTCATTATATTTTACATTCATAACAAAAAAGAATTCAAAACTCAATTGCAAATAGTCACGGATACGGTATTTCATATTGCTACATATAAGCTACTATAATGAAATGATTTTGTGATGTACAAAAGATCGCAAGAACTTGGGAACAGCTTGTTCAATTTATAAAGTCATCAGATTTACATAATCTGTATAATTTAATAATACATTTAGGAAAAAAATATTCAAATTATTTCATGTTGGCCTTTAGTAAAAAAGCTTGCTATGTTCACTTGTAATTGAGTGTTCATTTATTAAATTTTAAATTATTATATACGTATTTTGATTAATTAAAACGAAAAATCTATGTACGAATTTTATACTCGTATTAAGATACAAAAAAAAAAAGTTTGTGTGTGGAAATCACACAGGACAAGAAGTACAACTTCTAGTAGCCTACTAGAGATTTTTGTCACCGGGAATATAAAATATTGTGTAATGTATTCTATTTCATTCTCACGCCAACTTAATCCTATATATTTCTGAGTTTTCTTGTTTATCGTGACGCATTTTCGTTTCACTGAGTTTCAAATCCCGACGATTCGAAGAAAGTTTCTTCTAACTTCAAAAACCAAGAGTGACTTTAAAAAAAGAATACATATACACGATTAAGCGAAGCGAAAGCGATCGATTCAAGAGACTTGAACTAATGGACTCGATAGTTGTTTGATTCGACGCATGTTATCACAGGGCTCCTTCACACTAGCGTAAAGCAAAGAGCATTTATTTTATTCATCACTATTCGGCCTGTAATATCGCACTGCTGGGCAAAGGCCTTCTATGTAGGAGAAGGATTAGAGCTTCATCCACCACGCTGCTCTACTGCGGGTTGACGGATATGTTCCCTACAATGAAAAAGGATCACTATCAGGTATTTATGATGACAACCGAGACCGACGGATCAAGATGATCTCCGAGGCACGATGTGCAGACCCACAAGGAGATGCATCCAAACCAGAAATAAATATTTATAAAAATACAAATATACGGAAATATACAAATATAGGGACTACTTGCACCACTACTTACTGTTCAAAACGTGTAAGGGTCGTGTTTTGACGCTTACAACCTTTTTCTCAAGACCGTAATCATCGTCGATAGAATAAATCGCAACCACCTACCTTCATACGACTTCGCAGAAGTTTCACTTCTACCGTGTGTGAAGTACACACACACACACACACAGACACACACACTTTTGACTTAGATTGCAAATAGACTGTAAATGAAAAGAAGTATGAAGATATTTCTGTTTTACTGTTTTTAAAAATATGTTTTTTTTTTGTATGTAGTTGTACAACTTCAATAAATTACTTACATTTAAAGCACGAAGTGTGTGGCTCTGATAAATGTTGTCCAAACTTAAAATAAATTCAATAAGTTTAACAGAATATGAGTAAATTTTTTTATTCAAATAGTTGCAAGTGTGGCAGTAGCATTAGACATGATTCCGTGTCTCTACGACTTTTATTTCGTTCCCTCGTTTACTGTTGTTTAACTGTCTACGAAAGTGTGATATAAAGTTTTCTACCCATAAAAGACAGGAATGCTTAGTGTGCCGAATACGTGGATCGACTCAATAAACAAAGTAGTTGCTAGTTCGAATCTAAATTGGCAAAACTATGTCCACTTTTTTTTTAATTTATCGCATGCTCGGAAAAGGAATTGTGAATAGATTTGCATATTTGAAAAAAAGATAAATATATAAGACAGCAAGAATGTGCCAGTAATGAATATTTTTGGCTGAAACAATAGAAAAAAATACTGTACTATTGTTAGTACTATCATGGCTTTACATAATTAATTATTCTACATTTATCAGAATACTTGAGAGGCACTTTTTGGCTTATAAGTTGCCACTATTGCCTCTCTCATACTATGTCATAATTTTAAACATAAAATTCCCTTTTATATAAAAAAAAATTGCCTTATCGCCAAATTATAATATAATTATTTTAAAATACTCCTTTAACCACTAACTCGTACTATGTTAAATAACGTCGTCTCAATTACAATAAAGCTAAGACAAAAAAGTAATGATTTCCTCAAGGAACGATACAGTATACGTATACTTTGTTCCTTTCTGAAGTATATTTAACACCAACAGAAAAAGTTAACTTATTTCCATCCTAATGCATTTTGTAGTTGTTTTAGATTGCTGTAGCTACATGCGTTCTTAAAGTACGGATTTCTTTCAGGCTGCGGACGAAAGATGAAAATTTCGTTTCCCTCTCATTTATTCTACTTGATTCCAGCAATACCTAACCTAACCTAACCCATTCCTCTTATTCCGTAAATATTTATACCGTATAAAAAAAATGACTCAGAAAAATTTCTCAAAAAGGTACTTGGTTTATTACAGCCTTTGAATATAATTAAGTAACCACATTTTCTGTTAATGGACAATCTCGAATCTTCTAATCCAGTATAATTACGTACAACATAATTACGAATGAAATACCTTTTCAAAATTTCAGGGACTAGCAATTACTGTACTTAAACTTGAACCTTTTTCTTTTTGTTAAAATGGTGAGCTGTAAGCTTGATTTCAGTACAAAGGTCGTAATCGTAAATTAGGTCTTGGGTAGAGAGGAATAATTAGATATGTGTGATAATCAACGTTGGAAGGAATGCCGGCAACGCGCTTGCTCCTGACGTTGTGACCGACCATAGAAATCGACTCACAATTCATGAAATAATAATTTATACAAAATTAATGTTTACCAACTTACAAACTAAAAGCTAATGTGTACTTACCAATTATATGACTAAGATTATATTGCTTGGCACCAATTATTTTATAATTAATCTCTCGAAGGGAATGTAGATGATAGTTTAAATAGAGGACATGCCTAGTTCGACTACAAATGCAAATTTCGCTACTTTGGATATTGTTGTAACATCGTCATTGTAGCCGTGGTGGACGTACGGATACGGTAACCACTTATATATACGGTAACTTTACGTCTTTTTTATCTCACAAACTTAACATTGGGTTGAGTAATCGTTATGTTGATTTTATTTTTTCTACAAATAAATCTATCCAAAAACTTGTTCAAAATGTAAATCAAATCATTTAATTTGTCAAACTGATATGAGATCTGAAATAGTAGATACCTAAATACAATAAATTACTAATAATAAATGATTTAGTTCCTATTACATAAAAGAATAATCTTTTGCATGCTATTAATAATAATAATAATAATAATAATTTTAAATACATGCGAAATCGTAAGAAAGTTCTTGCAAATTGACGAACACGAAATTACCCACAACACATAATTTTAACACAGCACACGCTGCAATTATTTGGTTTTGATCCGTAAATGCAGACAAACCAGCCGAAGGTTGAGAAAAATTACCAAATACAAACAATAATAATAATATTTTTTATTGCACACTATTAAAAGATACAAACAAAAGTAGTACAATTAGAGGAAGATGCACAAAGGCTGGTCTTATCGCTAAAAGAGCAATTTCTTCCAGACAACCTTTGGATATGGGACAGACAGATATGGGACAGGGCAGTTAGGAAGTGTAAAAATAATTGTTATAGAAATTAGAAATAAATTACAATAGAATAAACACTAACTAATTACAATAGATAAAATTATACATATAAACATACATACATACATACTTACATACACTCACACATACACATATTAAATTATATTAAAGTAAAATGTGACGGAACGGGCTTTAACTATGGTGTTATAACGCCATTTTTAACTGAATTCAAAAAAGGAGTAGGTTCGCGCAATTCGACTATGTTTTTTATGTACGTCACCTCAAAACTTTTTACTGGTTGGACCGATTTCGATGATTCGTTTTTTAATCGATACTTGTCATGTGGTTCCATTTAAATTGAATGGAGATCTGACGACTACTTTTTGAGTAGTTTTGATAACGCGTATTTAATTGACTATTATTATTATAATTGTTTTTTTTTTTTCGTTTGCGAGCAAACACAATTATTACGAATATTTTGCTAGTACAGATTAGACCAGTAGCATTTTGTATTGGCCTTGCTTTCCTCTCCGCGGGTTGCGGGTTCGATTTCCGTCTGAGTCTGGGTGTAATATTTATACGTATACATTTATATAAAAAAAATAGCTGTTACAGTCGGCCATTACCTATAAAACACAAGCATTACGTTGCATACCTTAGGAAGAGACGCCCTTGTGTGTTAGAAAAATATTATTATTAAAGCAGATTCTTCCAAATTCCTTACCATTTTCTAACTTGCTTATGTAAAGATACGCCGAGCATAACCATCTTAAACATTTATCTTATGAAGCTCATAATTAGCAGCAATGTTTCATGTTAAAATATGGTTAATGGTGCTATTTTATCTCTACTTTTCGATGAATTTAGCCTACAGGTACTGAATAATGTTGTTATCCATTGTTTATCTTGATACATTTTAATTAAAATTTAAAGTAATAATGAATAAGGACTATAATTGAAAAACGACTCTGAAGTTACTTTCCAGGTCTTTGTTGTAGATCGTTTTGCAATTTCGTTTTCATCAGTGAGGATACTATAAGCATTAAACATAAATAAAAAGTAAAAATAAAAGAATACAGATTCACACGTTATACACGTATAATTTTATTACTTTATATAAAATTATAAAACATAATCATATCGAGACAATTACACTCAAAATTCAAGAACAAGAGATACTAAGAGATACCGTAATACGCAAACAAGTAGTACCAAACTTACCAAAGCTAATTTTATCAAAGAAAACGACGTCGAATTCCTTCAATCACTCAAAGCAAGCGCAACTTGTTCCGAATCAGCGATAAGAACTTTATCCACAAAGCAAACAATATTTGCAGTATCTGAGTTCCAATTACTAATCAATAGCTACTTTCAATTTTCTATTTCGAAAAAGCAATTTTATACATAAAGCCCGACATGATTTGAAACATGAGTACATGTCGAGATGAGCGTGGAGTAAGCGAGGCACGTCGAATATTCTCAATGCAAGGCTAGCACTTGAAACGCTTTAGTCGCATCGAAATTAATTTTTGTACTCAAAAGTAATGATATTTCTGTTACTGTCATACTTTAAAAAATCTTTTTTTTAAAGTGAAAACTTCTTTTGGTGCACCGCGCACACATTATTATTTATTTGTAGGTAGTGAGTTAGGCTGATACGTCACGCTCTGAGGTGAAAGGCTCGATCGGGTGAAGATACAAACAGCTGCTCTTTGCTGCTGAACGGTGAAAGACTCAATCAAGTGAACTCGGGACTTATTGGGTTATTGCTTGATTGCGATTGCTAATGAAGTTTTCACTTCTGCTGTGCGGTTTTAATCACACACTCTAAGTTTTTAATTTAGATATTATCTTCTAATATATTTATAATCTTAATAATTAGCTGTACGATATTTCTCGTAACTACTCCATCCGTATTAGCTATAACGAAATATTTCATAGCTTTAATTTCCAAAATCGAAAGTAAACAAGTATGATCATAATAAAAATAGAAATTTACATGAACTTCTAGCATTAAGTAAATTGCTCTGGGTATTTGTTCAGTCCTTGTGGGTCTCCTCTGTATCACTGTGTTGGGAGAGCACATTAAGCCGTCGGTCCCAGTTGTTATCATAAATACCTGATAGCGATCATTACTCATTGTAGGAAATTTATCCACCAACCCGCAATTGATCAGCGTGGTGGATTAAGCTCCAGTCCTTCTTAAAAAATAATAATAATAAAATATAAATAATATTTTTCAATTTTACATACATCCATCACTTCAGCCTATGGCAGTCCACTGATGGACATAGGCCTCCCCAAGTTCGCGCCAGACATCTCGGTTTTCCGCAATCTTCATCCAGCCTACACTGGCAATCTTACGTAGATCCTCGGTCCACATTATATACATACATTATTAAATAAAAAATAACGAATGCAATAAGAAAAAAAAGAAAAAATAATAATCGATCCAGGATGTGAACCCAGCCTGGTCTTATCGATCGCGATCGGCCGATTTCCAACCTGAGCTATTACAGCTTTATTGTCGTTTGCGAAATTTACCTTCGTATTCTAACGATATTTTTTATTGTCTTAAAACTGGGATAAAACGACATTTTCTAAAAATTCTAGCTAGGTTTATTTATCTCCCCCGGAACTCGCTGCATACTTAATTTCATGAAAATCGTTGGAGCCGTTTCCGAGATTCAGATTATATATATATACAAGAATTGCTCGTTTAATAGTAAAAGATTTTAGTGTATGTTATAAGATATCGATTTATTTTATTTATTATAGTTGAGTATTATAATTCAACATTATTTTAACTTTATATATATAATTTATATCTATTAAAGAATAGATATAGGTCGGAAGAAGATCTGAACTAACTTACCAATTTAAAAAACAAAACAGTATAAGAGATGACTATTACTACAATACTATTACATTAGTTATAATAACATAACCTCTTGTTATAAACCTGGGCGGTGACCTTTTTCGTATTTACATAGATATCACTAAAAAGGCACAAAAGCGATAACCTTCGTAGCGAGTTAGTTCGACAAATGTACACAGAATCCTATATGCGTGTTCAAAAATGTTTTAAACCAATATTTTAATAATAATTTTCCTTTGTATTAAAATAAAATAAAAAATTCGTTTTTATTATACAACAATTTTGTCTACAATATATTTTCAAATTAACGGTCCAAGCAGAATATGATAGCCATATTATTATTTTTTAATATTTACGCGGATTTTACTCATTATAATGGAACAACTATATCGTATTTTATTTTACCCACGTTTAGAATACCTTGCAGCAACGAGGACTCAGGCCTTCCATGACCATGGTTCTCGTAAAATCCGAAAAAGTTGTTTCATTATAATATGTCAGTCATATTTCTTCTGTAATTGTTTCATTATAATATGATAGCCATTTTTATTTTGTAGCCGATAAAATAATAAAAATAAATTACCTATATACTTATAATTGAGGTGGTAAATAAGCTAAAGTAACCAAGTAAAGTCTTTGCTGTTCAAGTTGTGGGTGCACTCACTTTCACGTTCTTTCGGAATATCGGCATCGTTCTCTTCAAATCATTCAACATCTTGATGTTCATCTGAAGTTTGTTTTATGCACGATCATATCGTATCAGGTACACAATCGTGCGGGAATTCTCCTATTTCAGTTCTTTCTAACTTAACACTGCGTGACGGTGGTAAGCAATATTAATAGTTTTAAGGAATTCCTGTTTAAGCTTTTCACTGTCAAGCATAGACAATTAAGGTAGCAATATTTGAAAAACAAAAAACAATAAATAAATATTGTTGACGTAACCACAACCTAGACTTCCGGCCCCCATGTCATCAAAAATAAGCAGAACGAAGACCTCTCCTCACCCCTCATCAGTGCTGACGTAATATTTGAATGACCTCTTATATAGAATGACATATTTAGAAACAACAAGTACCTAAGTAAAATATATTATAATTATGTCTTTATATATTACGGGTATATACCATAAAGTGTTAGGTACAAAGTTGTATTGTAACTAAATATTCCCATAATCACATAAGCCTATAGCAATCTATTATTGGAAACAAGTCATCTCAAGGTCATTTTTTACATAATACTTATTTGAACAAAATTATTTAACGAAATATTAAACTGTGGTTGTATATACTTTAAAAAAATGTTTTGATTTGTACAAAGATTTAACAAAATCGATCTGCCGAATTAACTTTTCTAATAATTATTACTAATTTCAAATTACATCGACCTGTATAGTACAAAAGTTATGACATTGATACCCATAAAAATAAAAAATAAAAATCGAATTTAGAATCTCATCTTTTTTTCTGAAGTAGATTTAAAAAAAAACAATAATTTATTTAGCAAAGCATAGTGCTCCTTCGTTCCTAGACTTATTACAGATAATTCAATGCAATTCAATCCGAAGCTTTATTTACCTACTTTTTATTGCGATACCTGCAGACTAACAGCAAAGTTTCTAAGTAAATGGAATATAAATGGATTGTGAATCAATACCGTCGGTGATGGGTTCAAAGCCAGTCTGAGTCTATTGAGTTTTCGATTTCATTTGGACTCCAGGATGAAATCAAATATTGTGAAGAATTATGTCTCTTTTGATATAAATGCTGATATATGATATATAACATATATACATATCAAAATAACAAAAACAATAATTTTCGTTATTCAATATACCTTAAAAGCACTCTTTACGCTGGTTTTAATTTATTAATTATAGTTGAAGTGAAACTGTCACTGATTTGGAATGTAGATTCTGCGGAGAAGAATCGGCAAAAAACTCCTCAGTTACTATTTTTAAAAACTATTTGTTGCCAACCGCCAACCCAATCCATATTTCAGCTGAACGGGGAATTCCCTGATTTATTATATCATTTGTGGGTGAAGAAGTATTGCTCTAGTAGTATAACATGTACTGGATATCACACCATACCACAGTATAATTTGCGAAACATGATTATCTTATATATAAACTAGCTGATACCGCAAACGTTGTTTTGCCATATATGTTATTAACACCCTTAACCCCCCCTCCCCTATAACTTAGGGGTATGAATATAGATGTTGTTCGATTGTCAGACCTACTCGATATGCACACAAAAATTCATGAGAATCGGTCAAGCCGTTTCGGAGGAGTTTAACAACAAACACCGGGACACGAGAATTTTATATATTAGATAAAAATGAATGTTGCTAAGCGCATAACTCGAGAATGTCTCGACCGATTCGGGTATTTTTTTTTTATTCTCTATATTACTAGGCCCATAGAAGGTTTTAATATTAATAAAAAAAATTAAAAAAAATTTGCTATTAAGTTTTGACAGAACGAAGTCTGTCCGGGCAGCTAGTTAATTAATAGTTTTACTTATAATTGAAATATAAAAAATATATTTGCATTAAAATACTTTTTATCAAGTGCTACTTTATTTTAATTAAAAAAAATCAGTAGTTAACACTATAAGGAGAATAGAGAAAATTAAAGTTTAATATTATAAAATTAAAATAAAAATAAAAACTGTCCATGAATGTGTTAAAATTTATTCCGATTTAAAAATATAAAACTACATATACTGTGTTTCGACGGGTCGTATATCTTGCTTAATAAAAAAGTACCTGGGTGACCGAGATTAACTCGGTATTTTTTAGTAAATCGTGTTTCTTGGAAATTATTATTTATAAAATATGAATAATATTTTTTTTACCAACTTTTTTTTTATTTTATAACATGACTTTATTTATACAAAATATTATACATATTTACAATTCACAACTTAAGAACTAAATATTTACTGATAGTTTTGGTATAAATCATGTCCGCGTGGAATTGTGCTAAGGATGCTGGCAGCATTTCCCCGTTGAATCGCTATGCCGATTCTCTGGGCAAAAAATGCACCAGCCCTCTTGTCACCAGTGGAGGCAATAAGGCGAGGTGTTATCTCATTTAAAAATTTTTTAGCACTGCTACTCCAAGGTCCAAGTGTTTCGACTGCAAACGGCACAAAGATGTAATTTGGAATTAGTGACGAATATTTGTGCCGTTTAGTCGTTTCAGCTTTTTCCGCTGCGGCTCCCGCTTTTAAGGCTGTTTCCCTGACATGAGACGGAGCAAGTGTGTCAACGCAGGTTGCGTCCCACAAAAGCGCCCGTCCCCTTTCCCAGGGAACCAACGTCAATCCATCAGGTCTCTTGCCATCATTGCGACTAATTCCAGTTGGCTCGATAAGAGCAGGAACGTCGATGGTGGCAAGAGCTCTTTTTATGGTATCGTTTAGGGAACCGTGGCGGGAAAACCTACCTGAACTCTTGTTACAGGAAAGGCCGTGTAGTCCGAAAGAATCGACCTCTTTTCCGCACGGACATCTGTGTTCAAAGCACAAAACAATACAATTACCGACAAATTTACCGACAATGATAAAAAATATAAAAAATCTAAAATAATAAAATAATAAAATAATAAAAATAATAATGATAAAATATGAATAATATTTTTCGATTTTATCAACATACTAATAAAAAATAACAACTGGCTATTTCAATAAAAAATAACGAGTGCAACTACAAAAAAGAAAAAAATAATAATCGAACTGGATATTGAGGATTTAATTCGTATTTAAATATGATTTCCAAAAAACACAAAAAATTGCATGTTTTTAGAATAAAAAAGGACATGGGTTCATAAGCCCGTGAATGTATATCAATTGTAAAAAAAAAAAAAAAAAAACGTTTAGTTTAAACAATCGATAGTGATGAGTGTATAAAACAAGCAAACGGATGCTCCGCTTAAACTATATGCATCGACGATCAAACGTGATGTACATAAAACCTGTGCGAACAACATTTTTATTAAAGTACGTAACTGATTCACAATAATGTGAAATAATACAATCTTGTATATAAACAAAAATAAATCAACAAAACGTGTGTACGAGCATAAATTCGGAACGACCAAAGCACCAAATCAGAAAACTATTTTATTTTGCCTTCGTTACTCGCGCACTCAATGTATTGTGTAAAAAAAAATAAAAATATATACTATATACAAATGAAGTAGTTCGAAGCTATCTGGGTCAGTTAGCGTCAAGTACTTATTACATTAATGTAATCAGGCGCAATCTCAAAAAAAGCAATATTTTTAACAAAACTTTTGGCAGTGATTTATGGAAAGTCTGGTAGTAAAAAAAGAAGCACAAATATTTACAACGAAAGTTGAATAAATCCGGGCTTAACTAAAGATCTAATATAAGAAATAAACACGTTAAACGTAAACATGGTCATTTATTGCAGAGGTGAGTGCCTTGATTGCGTTATAGGTAACAGGTGACTTATGTACAGTAACTATGTTCTTTTCGATAAATATACATATATTTATATATACATTTATCATAAGAAAATAATATATATGTAAATAAAAATAACAGCACTATGACTCGGTGCAGGGAACATCAAGCAAGCTGCAATTATATGAAATAACTATAGCTGTGCCCGCGACTTCGTCCGCGTGGAATTTAACCCAAAAGCTATTTTTTAGTTCGCAGAGTTATAAAGTAAATAAATTTCTACAACAAAATTATCTCATCAGCTATCTGCCAGTGAAAGTCCCATCAAAATCGGTCCAGCCATTTCAGAGATTAGCTGCAACAAGCAGACAGACAGAAAGACAGACAAAAATTGTAACAAATGTTATTTTGGTATATGTACTGTGTATACATCTATATGAATTTAGTATAAATCGGTTGTTTTAATATTACAAACAGACACTCCAATTTTATTTATTTGTATAGATGCTGCTAAGCTATAAATTAATAAATTGAATAAACAAATCGTCTTTATAAATGATGACAAAAAGCACATAATTTAAGTACACAAGTACGTTTATTTAAGACGTTTGATAAATATCCTTAGTGATTGAGCGCGTTTTACGGATAGCGGTTTTGAGTTCCAAAGACGACAAGCTTTGACATTGAAGGATTTCGTGAAAGAAGATCATGAATTGAAATGAATATTAAGACTACGTTAAAAAGGAAAGAACCGGTTTTTTTAGATGGAAGAAATAATAATATGAATAATAATAAACACACTTTATTGTACTTCAAAGTAAAAATATCACGTTGAATAAGAATATAAAAGGTGGAGTTCTTTATGAAAAGCTGAAAAAAAAAATGAATCACATTACAGAAGAGATAGAGTGTACATTCCATTGAAGTCCAATAAAAATATAATTGATACGTCAAATTCGAAAACATTACCATATTTCTGAAATCCCAATTATAAACATAATACTGTGATTTTGTAAGCGTTCAAGTATATTTAATTGGTCCTCATTTAATTTAAAACATTTTAGAAGATTTACCTGTCGTAAAGTAAAACGGTGTAATCATTACTAAAACATTCAATTAGTCACTCGATATTTTTAAGACTTAAATTTGTCAATTACGGTATCAAGTTTGGTAAACACGATATTTTATATTATACGCAGGCAAGAATAGAGTAGATAAAGTGATAAAAAATTTTTTTTTTATTGATATTGGTAAAATTGTAAACGATAGTTAATTATGATTAAGGTAATTTTTAAACCTCAAATTTATATTTGAGACTTATTACTACCACATGTTACCCTTTTTTTTTTTTTTTTGATATCGCAGGGTAACCCATTTACGGGTGATATCCAGGATGCCCGGGTAGGCATTCCTAGACCGTATGTCGGCTTAGCACTTGGGGGTGCACTACCGACCAAAACCCCTGCGGGAGCCTTCAGCCGCTTTAATTGGAGGGTCCCGGATCTGCAGGCAACAGGATCCCTCCAGCGACAGGCTGGCCTCGGCGAAAAGACCAGACTTCTCCTCCATGGGACTGTCCGGCTCACCTCTGAACAATCCCGACGACGCCATGTCTAGCAGGACCGGGTTCCCATCCCGGCCCGACACGGGCACAGGGGCGTTACTGGAAACGCATTAAGTAGCGCCTCCTACGCACCCCCGTTCGTCGCCTGCGGACGGAGGCCTCGTCGGCGGCCCCCTCTCTCATCCGCTCGTCGTTCTCCTTCTGGGACATTACTGTCTCGCAGAAGGAGACCATCGCCTTCCAGGACTCGTCGTCGCCGAGCATCGCGGTGATAACGCTCGGCATTGACAAGTCCCCTCCGAGGACTGTCGTCAGATCGCGACGTAGCGCCGCCCATCTCGGGCACACCTCGAGGGTGTGTTGGGCAGAGTCCACCGCTGCGCCACAATCGTGACATTCAGTCGTCGGCTCCCTTTGGGCCGTCCGACACAAGTATTCACCAAAGCAGCCGTGCCCGGTGAGAACCTGCGTCAGACGGAAGGTGAGGGGTTTGCGCTTACGGCGCATCCACCGCTCAAGGACCGGGCGCAAGGCAGCCGTTACGCGTGTGCCATACGGCTGCTCCGCCAGGTCCTCCCCCCACCTCCGCATTAGTGCTTCTTGCCCCATCCGGCGCACCCGTAGGATCCCGTCCAACGTGGGGTTCTCATCGAGAGCCCTCCTACCCGAGACGTATGAGTAGGTCTCGGACCACATGTTACCCTGCACACTTCACTGGTTTCGACACAGTGACGTATCGTGCACGCATTTTACTGATCTATTTAGGTAGGGCATAGCAGGAAATACCTGTTCCAAATCTGGAGCAGCCCAATTGGGAAAGTGCCTCGACCTTACTGAAGATCACAACTTAATAATACTGTGTGTTCCTCTGATGAGTAAGATGACCAGTGCTGCTGGGGTGGATTGGATGTAGGTTCGGCAAAGCGCTTGCGATGCTTCTAGTATTGCAGGCGTCTATTAGCTACGGTAATCGCTTACCGTACGCTTGTTTGCCGAATTGGTTGTATAAAAAAATAAATAAAATATTTGAGACTTATTACCCTGAAAACTCGCCATGCAAATGTTTAAAAATTGCATCTCTAATATACAAAGTACAAATAAATTTGGCTATTGAACAATATTTTAGCTCTACCATAACGAGCCTATCTATTTTCTGTCATAGCTGTGTTGATAATGCATTGGCGAAAACTTTAAGAGCTTTTTACGAATTATTCTGTGAATTAATTAGACTCCATAAGAATAGCACACTTCAGTACTTTTATTTATTTAGAAAAAATATAACAATATACTAATATACAATAAACTATAAAATTATTACTCTATAACTATTGCACCTGCAAAAACAAAAAAAAAACTTTAAAATCAAAAAAATACAAACTTCGTAGTGAGAATTTTGATACAAAGAAAACGCGTTTCTATATAAAAATCGGAAACACATTTTAAAAACAATAGAATTCTATTATAAAAATATCAAAATATCGATATACATTTTTAAATACATTTAGAATCAATCCGTTGAATGAAATATTTGATGTGCGACAATCTGACAATCTTTAGTTATTCTGTCAATAAATCAGAATTATAATGAAATAGTTGAGGTCCGCGTTTTCTATTTACTCTTACTTTTACTATGGACTAAATCGACTCACATCACTTATATGAAGATCACTCTAGATTTGTCACATATTGGGCTTAGATTTCACGCAAATCATTGACATCAATAGTGTTACTCTTCGTTTGAGGAAGCCTCGACTCGAAGAGGACGTTTCACTGGTCTTTAAATTCCACTCCCTATATTGAAAAAAAAACCGTGTAGTGTCGTAGGACACCAAATGGTAACGAAATTCCTTATTATAAAAATATTAATTTCAAGTTCTATCCGAGGTATAAAGAAAATAATGATTCGGCTATACATTTGTTTTTAAGATTTTTTTATCGATAAAAATCAAAAAACTACAAAATTGTCTTAATTAATATTATTTTATTTACCATGATTTAAAAAACATATATAATAATTATCGAATGATATAATAATAAGAGCAAACTGCAATAATAATAACAGTCATCACGTAGACTATACATTAGATACTGTATAGCAATCATACATAGACTATACATAAAAATCTTACGTTTTTTTTAAACATTACGGACGTTTTTTGCTGGCTAGGGTGCCCCTCCGTAACGCCCCTTAAGAAACATCGTCCCAAAAAAAACGGATTCGGTTTCGCTTATCAACTGTTCAATTTTGGGCTTGACATACCTGGCGTGAATAATCTCGATCATGATATATTCAAAAATTTAATATAACGTAAGTATAGAAACAGGTCTTTAGCCTATAACCGTCTGTTATTTCTATCGGAGCTAACTCCGTTACTTTATGTATTTACCTTATTAGTGTATCTTATATAAGTACTTTACATAAAGAGCCAGAATATTGTAATAACAAAGTCTTCACTGGCTATTATTAGTAAATAAAAGAAGTAACGAAGCGTTCTAATTAACAACATGCTAATTAATTATATTAATTGGAGTATACATTATACAGATTGAGGGCACTCAGTGTATAGGGAGTTATTCGGGCATGTTCCGATACACGCTTATTCAGGCATGTTCCGGTACACGCAATTTAGATAATCGGTAATGGCGTATACATACTATGTACTGAATATGTACGTGATATCTACATATATGTTCTTTTCTAAAGAAATTTAGTACTCCTAATATGGCACCTATTAGATGACTGTGTGTGATATAAGGATTGTGTTTCTAATTTTTAGCTGTTCTAATTTGCGTTCATATAAGTTTTTCAGGTTTTAACAATACCATAACCAATACATATCTATTTTTAATTTTATTTTTTTCAAGTCGACTTTTAAAATAAGTTTGACTTGTCTTTATATAATTATAGGTTATAGTTATAGGTTCAGCTGAAACGAACTGAGCGAAACTCCACTACTACTACTACTAGTATTTTAAATAAAATAAAATATTCATAATACGTTCCTTAATTTATTTATAGATGTAATCAGAAGCCCTGTTTAAGAGTCAGTGTTACGAAGTTAGCAAAATTTTGTTATTTATATAATATTTAAAAAAATACAAACAAAAATAGTATAAAATTCAAATTTAGATATGTAAAATCGTTTTGGAAATTTCATAACATAGTGTAATAACTTTGCTGAGAAAGAAAACATTTACTTTGCAAAATCGAAAGTTATAATGTTATTGTACCTTCTTGTGTTAGTTACCATTTAATGAAAATAATTTAATGTTACGGATTACATTTTTCTTAAAACATTCCCACAGAATTACAGAATTTGGGACTCAAAGGTCTAAAATAAAAATATGTATTATTTGCTGGTCACACTGATTAATGACAATGTAAGATAACACGAGATAGTTATTATTTAACAGGGCTGAGACTAACTTCTTAGCATTCGATGGATTCACCGTGCGATTACAGGTTTCATTGTGTGACACAGGGAGAAACCCAGAGCAGTTCCCAGGACTTGCGACCTAGGTGCAGGTTTAAGGAGGCCTTTGGGATGCGCATCAACGCTCACCTTCACTACTCGAATTGCCCACCCCGCCTAGCCAAATTATAGATCGTAATATAATATCTAACAATTAATTCATTAGCACAAAAGATTGAAGGAAGTAGTTAAGCTACTAGTTGGATACAACAAGTGGACCGTGCCAAGCCAGAGCCAAGACTGCCTTAGCCGCGATTGCTTCGAACGTTTTATACACGTCAGAGTGACTCGAGTAATAGAATGAGTGAGGGTAGGCAAGTATCGAACGACGTGTTAAGTAGCATGATCTTTTGTTTATAAATTCCTTGCTAATTGCCTAGGACAGCGCAGGTGCCAACAAATACATTTTAAATATTGGTAATATAGCTATAGAAATAATTAAATATACCATTTGAGCAGTGATAGTTGGTAATTTGACAAACTTTTCAAACCGCAAATGCTGCGGAGTTGATTCTCCCAGTCAAAGATGATAAATGGGAATTCTGCTGAAGTTTGTAACTTAAATTGGTATTTAAGAAAACTGTTGTGTCACTTGTACCGTGATTATGCGACAACTAATATAGTATTAACATATACATAAACAGATTTCTTGACTTAATACCAAAGTTAGAGCTTCGTCAAAAACAGCATACAAATTGTAGCAGAAAATCTATTGCCCTATAATTACATTATGATTATTGCAGTATGTAAGCAAAATCAGAAAGTTATTTATTACTGGAACCAACCGTTGATTGTTTTTCTTTCTGAGAATAAATTTAAAGTTTGTATTAAAAAGAAAAATACTATATAAATGATAAAGATGTGTAAGGCTTCGTGATTCTGTATTCTGTAAAAAAGTAGGACTTCTATGACGTAAGCTACAAAATAAATAATCATGTACACTCAAAAATGCATTACTTTAATCCTCTGACAGTTGGATTAAAAAATTATAAAGGTAAAGTTTATAATAAGATTAGTTTCAATGACAGCGGTGACCAGCAACTCAAAGAGCCTTATAAACCGACGCCTATACAGTTCGTCAAGTTATAGTTACTTTAACAACGTAATTACCCAAAGAAAATCAAGTAAATGAGTCAACATGTTTATGGAATACAAGACGTTCTTTTTGGTTGTACTCGTTCTAATTGTAGAGAAACTTTTCCGGTAACGTGTGTCCAAGTATAAGCTTTTATAGCCTAAATTAGACCTTGATTCTAAGTTCCTGACTGTGAAAAAGGTAACAAAATTGTTTTAGTTAAGTACTGTTTATCGATTAGGATACAACAAACAAACATTTGTTTTCAATCGGTTTGAAATAATTGTCAATTAAAATATACTATAGCACTTTGTGATGGAAATTTTATTAGTTGAACTATAATTAGATCTGATACTGTCTGGCGTAATACTGTCTTCTTTGTAGGAATTAGTTACAAAGTTAACGAATAAACAATTTTTAGAGGTTTTGACACTTTGATACCGTTTGCTAGAAAATCGAAAGTAATCAAGAAGTAATCATAAACAAACTTCATCCAATAAAACTTGTAAAATCAAATAAACGCTATAATATTAAATGTAACGGTATACATATAAAAGTATACGATATTTGACCTTTCCTTTAAAGAACTTCGTAAAATAAATAACATAAATTATTTGATCTTTGACGACGCTATATAATGACGTCTTATTTATTAACTAATTATATTTTTTTCTATTCAAGCAGAAGTTATCAAATGAGTTTTTAGACTTGTAAACTTTTTTAATACAACTATGACTACGGTCGAAAAACAAGCGTACAGCTCACCTGATGGTAAACAATTACCGTAGCTCATTGACCCCTACAACACCAGATGCATCGCAAGCGTGTTGCCGAATCTAACTTAACTACAAGAATACAAGAGTGCTTGAAAGCAGTATTATTTAGCCGTGACCTTCTGTAAGGTCAAAGTGCTTCCCCCGTAGAGCTGCTCAAGATTTAATTAGACAACTATTGTTTCTAAAACATAACTCGTAACAATAATTATTTTCTAACAAGGTGAGGGTTGTATCAAACAAAGTTGCTAAGCTAGTACAGAAACTTATTTAATATCCCATATATATGTTTTAGGTTATAAATTGTAAATTTTTATGACATCACTATCCACTTGTATTTTTCTAAAATGTGACTCTGTGTCATGAACATGACAAACAAATTAATGCAATAATTTAATGCGTGTAAAACAATAAAATATCTTTATAACTTCAGCCGTCTTATATCGTTGGATTCATTAGCGTCCTTCAAACTATTGTTCGAATTATATCGATTTTTTTTCGTGTCGCATCGCGTCACGTCTTGTCTGATCGTCACTTCTCTGATCCATGACGTAATGACACTTACAAAAATGTATTATTATTAGTAAAGCCGTTGACGTATAATAAACTACATTCCTTCAAATTAAATGGCACATAGTGGGTCAAGAACATCTGTCTCTTCAATATTTCACGTGAATTATTGTATATTTACGACGTTTTTATGTGCAGTAAAACTACCAACGATTTCGTTAAGGATTTCTGTTTGTATCTACGTTTTAATCAACGTAATTGTCTTATATATCCACTTTTATTGATCATTAACTAGAAAATAAATATTACCTAGTAATTTTATTTGAAAGCTATAACTACGTACGTACGTAACGTACGTAATATATTGTATTAAATTTCACTGTAAGAAACTGAAAGTTTACAGTGGATAAAAGATGGTCACGTTTTGCTGCATTTTGTAGTAATTGTTTAAAAATTAATGTAATTCTTAGGCTTACTTGTGAAAAACTATCATAAAAAAACCGGAATATGTGGGAGACGTTCTTGGTTAATACACACATAAATCCGTTAATCCGAATCCACTTAGAATTAAGTGGGAATCGCTTTCCTCAACAAACAAAGAGAATTTTTTGAAGCTACTGGACATGTAATTCACATTCGAGAAGACCCTAAAAAATATATTCTCCTAAAAAGAGTTCCTTTTAAATTTAAAAGGAAGCCTTTTTAGGATAATATATCTATTGGAATTTAAAACAATGCAAAATATTTTACGATGTATTGGTGCGAAAATGAGAAAACACAATAAACAATCATACAAAAATGACAGATTCCAAATTAAAATGTAATATTTTGTTTATTTTTTATTATAATAGTATTTGCCAGACTATGTACATATATTTAATTTAAGTACAGATTAATACAAAAAAATAAAGGCTAAAAGTATAGATTAAGGCAGCCGTTACCCCGTTATTAATTTAACATATTTCTTCTAATAAGTATTATTTTCATCTGTATTTTGACATGTGATGTAGTAGATTTTTGCAGACATCGTATTTTGATTGTATCATGATGTATGTATTGCGGCGCCACGCCGTACACAATAAGATGAAGTTTGACAAAGTCTGGCGACGGGCGAGGTACTCAAGTGGGTTTGTTAAGATTTGGGCCGAAATTTGCACGAATACTGAAAGAAGACACTTTGTGATTTTATTTTATTCTGTTCGTTTTTTGTATGCGATCATATGTGATGTTGTTTTAGTCAAAAAAAATCAAAAATAGTTTATTTAACTGTAAAGATACACATTACATAAAAGGAACAGTGAATCCCACACTAGGCAATGCCTGTGTCGTGGGATTCAACAACTCAATTAAATAATTACCAGGCGTAGTGCGGCTTAAGAAGATAATAAGTATATTTATAACTAACTAATGATAACTGAATTACAATAGAATATATTTAATTTGCGCGTGAATTGGTAAAACATACGAGTATCTATAGTGAGCCAGAACTAGAACTATATTGGTAGCAGTGAGATTGACAGTTAAATTACAGAAATCTCAACCCAAAAGTTACAAGTAAAGATAATTTGCAATGTTACTAACTTTAAACTGAATGGTGTCAGTCAGTATTTACGATATATCTTGAAGTGTGTACGTTACGTGTATCGTTAATATGTGTGTATATGAGTGTGTTTGTGTGTGTGTGTGTGTGTGTGCGCGCGCGTGTGTGTGTGTGTGCGTGTGTCTTGTGCGTGTGTGTGCGTGTGTGGCTGTGTGTGTGTGTGTATGTGTAAAGTGAGCTCGAGCAGAAGAGTCAGAGGGATCAGTAGCCCTACGAATAGTTAGACTCTTGGGGTCTGACGGCAAACAAAATTACAGTCCACTACAATTACCTAAACACGAATTATTACTTCCGACTTGTCATAATCCCAGGATAACAAGAGCCTATGAACCTGAGATTTAGCTTCTTTAATAGAGCCGTGTCTCAAATCACAGAGTCCCGATAATCTATTATATATGTGCGGTAGAAGAAATCTGGCAAATCTCTTTGCAAACGCCGTGTTGACGCGAGGTTTAGACATTTTATAAATTCGCTTTTGGATCATATCATCGCGATCTAAAGATCTCAAATTCTGCATGTGGATATATGTGACAGCACGCATTAGAAAAAGCCTCCGGACACTCAGAACTTGAGCTTCCCGGAAGAGTTCAGTACTAGGGTACCGTCGAGACCTTCGCAATGACACTTTCAAAACAGCTCTTTTTGCCCTTTCCAACAGTATTAAGTTAGATTTAGCAGAGCCACCCCACGCAAGTATACAATAGCCCAATATGGACTGACAAAGTGCTAGGTACACCATTTTAAGTAGCTTAGTATCGGCGGACTCCCTCAGCAGCTTCATCGTGTATATAAGCTTACGAACCCGGCCTGCTGTCATTGAAATGTAATTTTTGAAGTTAAGCTTTTCGTCTAATATGACGCCTAGATATCTAAGTGAACATACATTGGTTATGCGTTCCCATGCGCAGTCCAAGATTTCCGAGTTCCCTTGAGTCATACACGATATTATATGAACTTTAAGCTGCTTAAGGAATCCGGGGGGCCGGGATGCAGCCGTTATATAAAAAAATAATTGTTTTGTTTTGTCGGCATTGAGAGTCAGTAAGTTGTTATTTAGCCACATGGATATACGGCGGAGCCCTAAAACCGCCATATCCTGTGCCTGCTGCCACGAGTCCCCGTGAAAAACCAAGGCTGTATTATTAGCGTAACACAATACATTACCATTCGGAAGTTCAAGCGAAAAAATATCATTCATGTATGCTATGAATAGCGTAGGGCCCAGTATACTACCCTGTGGAACGCCAAATGAAACAGGATTAGAATCGCTAATATTGTTAACAATTTTCAGCCAGTGAGTTCTTCCCGTCAAGTAACTAGAGAACCAATCCAGCGCGGTGCCACGTACACCATCACACACTTCCATCTTCCTTAGCAATATGGGAATCGAAACCGTGTCAAAGGCTTTGGCCAGGTCTAAAAACACGCCGACACAATATCTGCCTTCGTCCAAATGTGATACAATAGTATCAATCAGATGTCCCACCGCATCCTCCGTAGATTTACCCCGGCGGAAGCCAAATTGAAGATCTTCTAGAAGTCGATTACTCTCAAGGAAGTGGACAAGCCGCTTGTTGACTATTCGTTTGAGTAATTTGGAGTAAGCTCCAAGGAGAGATATGGGTCGATAGTTACTCGGCACATCCGTGGGTCCTCCCTTATGAATCGGCACGATCGCAGCCGTCTTCCAATGCCGGGGAAACAATCCCGACTCCATACTCAGGTTAAAAAGTGCAGCAAGAGGCTCTGACACGATATCGACAATAGCCTTTAGGAGACTATTGCATACCCCATCGTGACCGGAAGCACTACTCGAGTCCAACTTTTTGATGAGGCCTGAAACTGCAACAGACTCCGAGAGATAAAGACTCCTACTCCTTAAAGTAATAAAAATATGTAAAAACTCAACAGCATTTGTGTTGGCGAGGAAAAATGAGCCCGAGATGGTATTACACTTAGCAGGGCCTATTTTCCCAGCCAGGATCTCCTGGTTAGCTTGTAGCTCACTCAGAATCGATTCAGCAAGCTGAGATCCCACGCTCGAGAAATATGTATTACACTCATTAAGGGATTCGAGAACAGTGGATTTAATGTTAAGAAGGTCATCCGTTGATTTGGTTGCAGAGGCGCTGTGAGTAATACGTTTCATAGTGCCCCAACGTTTTTTAGACTTATTCATATTTTTGACCAATTCTTCTCGATCGTGATCAGATTTGAGCTTCCTGAGAACCGTTGTATAGAAATTCCTGTAGCGAGTGTAAACAAGTCTTTTGATATCGTTCATGGGGTCTTTACGCGAGGCCAAATGAAGTTTATCTCTGTGTCTGCTACATCTCAAAAGCCCGGGGGTCATCCACGTCCGCAGAATATGTTTGGAACGGCTAAGCTTTACCATTTTAGAGTTGTTGCATATAGCAGTTGAGATCCTTGCTGAAAATGTTTCCACAGCATCCTCAAGGTCACGGTTGGATAAAATGAAGGACCAATCAACTAGATTTAGTTCTGACTTAACCGAGTCGTAGTCAATGACAGTTTTAGGATGACATTTTCGGACATTGCTTAGGTTTTCGAGTGATATTCCTACCATTGTAACGTCGTGGTCAGTTAGGTCGGTGGAACAGACAACCGCTTCTGCCCGGCAGTGTCCAGATACAAATATATGATTAAGGCAGGTTTTATAGTGTGTAGGAATGTTAATGCAAGAGATAAGACCGTGTTCCGCCAAAGTACAAAGGTACTGCGAAATCTGAGTATTAGCAATCGTTGTATCCATTATTTCTATATTTAGATCTCCAGTCAAAACAAAACATGGGCCCTTGGAGAGAGATTTAAGAGCAGAATCAAGGGATGTTATGAAAGTTTCCGCATTCCGAAAGCTCGGTGACCTGTACACTCCCAGTACTTTGTAGAAGTTAGGGACCTCCACAAGAACGCAATTTGCCTCCTTTATATTATAATATAATTATAATTTGCCTCCGCCTAGTTACTTGATTAATATCTATATTACAAGAATATAAGGCAGTATGATAAATAATATAATTGTGTTTGCTCGCAAACGAAAAAAAACCGACTTCAATTACATCGACGAGTAATACAACGTAGATCGACGAAAAAATAGTCAAGTAACTACGCGTTATCAAAGATTACACAAAAAGTTGTTATCAGATCCCAATAAAATTTATATGTGACCACATGACAAACATCAGCCTTCGATTAAATTAAAAATTATTAAAATCGGCACACCCAGTAAAAAGTTATTGCGGATTTTCAAGAGTGAAAGGTGGTGTGTGTCAATTAGTCCCATTTAAACGTATTTGAGATCTAACAACTACTTTTCGAGTTATATCTAATAATGCGTTTTTACTTGACGCTTTTTTCGTCGACCTACGTTGTATTATACCGCATAACTTTCTACTGGATGTACCGATTTTGATAATTCTTTTTTTGTTGGAAAGGGGATATCTCTGGTGTAGTACCATGATAAGGAAACTAGGATATGATGATCGGATCTCAGAGAAATCTAGGGAAACTCTCAAAAATCTGCAAAACTTTTTACTGGGTGTACCGATTTTGATGATTTTTAAGTTAGTCGAAAGCTAATATTTATCATGTGGCCACATTTAAGTTTCATCAAGATCTGATTATAAATTTTGGAATAATCTTTGGTAATGCGTATTTACTTGACTATTTTTTCGTCTACCTACGTTGTATTCGTCGATATAACTGAAGTCGGTTTTTTTTCGTTTGCCTGCAAACACAATTATACTTGTTTCTTTTTTTTAAATGCAATAAATAATATATAAATACAATAAAATAATTGTGATTCCTCGCAAATGAAAAAAAAACCGACTTCAATTACATCGACAAGTAAAAAATACAACGTAAGTGGATGAAAAAACAATCAAGTTAATGTCCGTTATAAATGATTATTCGAAATAGTCATCAGATCACGATCAAATTTAAATGAGAATACAAGACAAGCATCAACTTTTGGTAAAATAAGAATCATCAAATTTTAAGTCGGTTTAAAAATTGGTTTATTTATTAGGTATATGTCATGAAAAAAAAACGACACGCTGAAGTTAGCTAGTCAACGAAGGAGAAGTTAGTAACGTAAAGTTAATGAAGGATAACTTCTTACATGCGTACATAAGTACACACACTTTTTTTACTACTGGCTGGAACGGGAAAATATTTTTGGGTTTTTAGGTTAAATTTTGCGCCTCTAGTCTACGTGTAATATATATATATATATATATATATATATATATATATATATATATATATATATATATATATATATATATATATATATTTATTTATTTATTTATTTATATATCTGTATCAGCCAGTTGTTGCGTGAAGTACATGACTGTATTAATTGTTTACCTTAGAAACAGACGTAAACGTAAACGTATTTATTTTAATTATTTTATTATTAACTAGCTGTGCCCGTATTTATTGTTCAGTTCGCAGAGTTATAAAATAAATAAATTTCTAAAATAAAAGTAGTCTAAATAAAGTGTATGCTAAGTTACTTCTTACTACATCAGCTATGTGTCAGTGAAAGTCCCGTCAAAATCGATCCAGCTGTATCAGAGATTAGCCGGACCAAACAGACAGACAGACAGATAAAAATGGTAAAACATGTTATTTTGGTATATGTACCGTGTATACATCCATATGCATTTAGTAAAAAGCGGTTATTTTAATATTAAAAACAGACACTCCAATTTTATTTATTTGTATAGATATTTTAAATTTACGCGTAAATCCAAAGGCAATAAGTAGAGAAACTAGACTATCAGATAAGTGCCGACTTTACAGGACATCAGTAAATCATTACGAAATGGACAATGCAATGATTTATGGATAGTTAAGAGGAATTGAGTGGGTTTTCCTTTGCGGACAGTGTATCTCAAACAAAAAAATATTTCAATTAGTGAAACAAAATAAAATGAACAATGAAAATTTTGAAGTTATACTTCTTTTGCGCGTTTGCAAAAAAAAAATGATGAGAGTGAATTTTTACGATGCGCGTTTACACTGTCACAAAAACCGACACCCTGAAGTTAGCTAGTCAATGAAGAAGTTACTAACGTGAAGTAAGCTAGATAATGAATTATGACTTCTTAGGTGTGTATGTATAAACAAAAATAAGTTGTTTTGCTGTATGATATAGCTCTTATATTTTAATAAATTAGTATTGTATGATAGTATTAAAAATACGCATGGAAAAGTCGTGTCTTCTATTGCTCTGTCTTTATTTAATTTTTTTATCATATATTTATTGAACACTAGCCGACCCACGCCCACTTCGTTGGGCGTTAATTATTATTGTGATGCGACTATATAGTAAGTTTTCATCTCGCTCGTATTTCTTCGACTTGATTTACATTAACTATTATTTTTGACTGATTTTTTTATGCAATAACAACAAAATATAGCTAATATCACTCCTGAATAGTGTAGCTTTCTGTTAGTGAAAGAATTTTCAGATCGGATCAGTATTTGCGAAGATTACCCTTACAAACAAACAAAGTTAGAAACTTTACGTCTTTATAAATATTAGTATAGATTATACATATTTACAATTCACAACTTAAGAGAGAACCTGTGAGACTTTTGAAAAATAGGTATTTAAATAAAATGTTTCTGTCTCGTTGTATGTTGCCACCGCGCCTCAATGCAATAAAGGGACAACTGCAGCTCGAACCGTTTTGGGTAGATAATTACTGACCAAAACAGCATTTCGTACTCGACTATTTTCTCTCCAAAACATGCCATTTTTTTTCTATATAACTAAAAAAACCTTAAGCTATGTCCGCCCCTGTGTTCTCGTTTTTTTTTTTTTTTTTTATAAATTTGCGTAATTTTTTTTATTGAGTGTCTAAAAATGTATAAAAAATTTGGCAATATTTCTAGTTTTTGAAGACTCCTACTCCTTATGATAATAAGAATATGTAAAAAAACCAAGACATAAGTATATGGCCATGGCAGTTAAAGGTTTTATGTAACAAAAATATTGGATCTAGTGTTACTATCAAGGGAGGAAACAGTCGACTACGTTTGTATGGAGAAAGAGCTGGTATCCTTTCCTCTTAGTAACTAAATATTTACAGATAGTTATGGTACAAATCATATCCACGTATAATCGTGCCAAGAATGCTGGCAGTATTTTCCTGTTGAATTGCTATGCCTATCTCGGCAAAAAATGAATTAATTGAACATAAATATATAACGAACCACTTTTTATCTATGACTTTTGCGGGCCAGAATTGCAGTGTATTTTGTACTACAAGTTCTTGCAAAATCTTATTACGTTTTTTTACAAAAAAAAATCACGTCTTTATTTGTAGTACGATCATAAATAAAAATATCTTTTTAGTTTTTCCCGAAATTAAATGGGAATCGATATAAACAGTTTGAGAGGCACAGCGGCGTAACGTTTCATGCTTCTGACCAGACATAGAATTGATATAATGCGACCAAATCATAATGAATGTCATACTTGTACATTTTAGTGTCGAATTTATGAATGGAAATTTATCAGGGTAATTTATATATTAATCATACTCGTAGTAAAGAACCTATTTTTTATTGTAGCAATTTAAATTATACATTTTTAATGAAATATGGAAAATGTGATTTTATGTGAAATGTTTTTCATATATATGTAAAATATTGATAATATACATATTATATCTATGTATGACTAGGTGTATTATCAAGAAATTTGTTAGTTTACAATTTGTCAAAAGTAAACTACAAAATGATGTACACAGTACCTAATTTCGGACAAGAAACAAAATAAATTAGCTTATGACTTTATTTGACTAAAACAGTGAAGACTAGCAAAAAGATTGAACTTATCAGACTGTCAACCGACTCTCACTAAAAGAAAATAAATTCATAACATTAATTAGCATTAGTTACATACAATTAGGTACGACTTTGAAAGTTGAAGATTTACGGCGGATCTTTCAAAATATTACAGTTAAAAGTAATAACTAAGGTAAGTATTATTGACAATTTCATAGAAGCAATTTCATGAAATCTATTAAATGCAATGTTCCGAAACTTTATTACGGAGTTACAGGCTTCACTGATTTAACAAGTGCTTAAGTCCCGTTTCACTAGTTGTTGTATCCAACAGATACAACAGCTACATATATATATATATATATATATATATATATATATATATATGTTGCAGTCAGAACTCTTAACCAGTCAAAAGTACTTTTGACTGGACAAGTTGGTCAAAAGTGATTTTGACTGAAAATTATTGGTTACTAGTACTTTTGACTGCAAATTCGCGGTTAAAAATACTTTTGACTGATGCTCTCCGTCAAAAGTATTTTTAACTGCAAAAAAGCGTCAGTCAAAAGCACTATTAACTCGTTAGATGTGAATAAATTTAGTCAAATGATCCTGATAAACCATAATAAATTTATGCCCACGATCTTCTTGCGACTGCATGTCAATCAGATCGACTTGACAGCGGCTGTTCATTTCAGTGTGCAGGATCGGTTTCTAAACCTGACCCATCCTTTTCTTGCTTTTCTTCCTTTGGCATACTTCGCACATTGATAAATATCTATTAATCATTTCTTTTGTAATATTAGCGTACTTTTTTACCGTTTCATTCTTAAGTCTATCGCGACCACCATGCCCTATAGAAATATGAGCAGCATCAATAATGTCGTAGATTTCCTCAGCCGGCAAAAATATTTGACAGGTTCTGTGTTTGTAACTAATTTTTTATACCACAAACTTCAATGTGTTAAAGCGTTGTTATCTACTGTACTGTAACGGTGTTTCCTTTTCATTAAATTTCGCGTCTTCCACGTCTTTTGTCATCACATTGAAATGACTATCTTTCATATCTTCCATAGCTAAAATTCTTTGCAAAAAGCCTTCTTTCTTTTCGTAGTCACTCATTTTTGTTATAATATTAGCACGTTCTCCACTAATAATGAGTAATATAAAAGTTTATATGTGCGTTTGTCGTTATTTTTATCAACCACCTTAACTTTTTAAGAGTTTTGACTGATACAACCAGTCAAAACCACTTTTGACGGAATCATTTAGTCAAAAGTACTTTTAACCAGCTCCATTGGGCAAAAGTACTTTCAACTGTTATTTTAGTCAAAAGTGTTATTGACTAAATCATACGGTCAAAAGTACTTCTGACTGATTTTGCTAGTCAATAGTGCTTTTGACTGGTTAAGAGTTTTGACTGCAACATATACACTTCTGTCGAAAATTTCTATTCTGTGAATTTGTATTCAGTTTATTATTTGCATCCTTTAGATAAAACTTATCTGTAAATATTATACACGACATATAATTTATCAGACACTTAGCTGTTAGGATATATCATAAGGTCATCTGTAATTTAGTAAGGTAAACCTACATAACGTGTGACGGCACCAAATCGTCTGCTGAATAATTCTATTTAATATAATTGATGATGATTCCTATAAAGTCTATCCGTTACTTATGTAGGAGATATACTTCATCAGTAAGTGGTAAAATAGGCTTCGAGGAGAAGTTCTGTGACATTTGACTCCTTGTAAAGAAACAATGGAAAAGACAAAAAATAGGAGTTTTCCCAGTTGTACATTTAAATTTTATCTAGTAGGTTTAGTAAAAAATCCCTAATTTCAATTTATTTCATACTAGCAGCCTGCCCTGGCTTCGCAGGGTTGCAATGCTGATACTAAATATACTACAGAATGTCTTTATTTATAGTGTGCAGCTGGCTTATAGCATGGTTATTAACATAATAACAACAGTATTCAAATATGCGTCGTTAGGTTACGCGTTGTTACAGAATGCGTTAAAGAAATAAAGGTTCACTGCTCGTTCCCTTTAGGTGATAGGGTGATAATGTGTAGCCTATATGTTGACCCGATTTCTTAATAATATTCGTGGCAAATTTGAAGTAAATCCTTGCAGTACTTTTTGAGATTATCCCGCACATACATACAGACAAACAGACAAAAATTCTAAAAACTATATTTTTGGCTTCGGTATCGATTGTAGATCACACCCCAAGTATTCTTTTAAAAATATATTTAATGTACAGTTTTGACTTTCCTACCATTTTATTATATTTCATATAAGTCGGTTAACTTTTGTAAATTATCACTTAAACTTTGTTAGTTATACGTTAAGATGTACAAACAGAAAGTTGTCTAAACTGTTCTACTGTGATATTAACTTAGACTATGGGTAGACCAATAAAATCCTGTGCGCATAACTCTGATAATTTTGACTTAACTAAGAAGTTTTAATTGTTTTGACTTTATGTTTCATAAAGTTATCTGGACCCTTTGTGTGTCTACTAACCTTTTGTGCGACGATTAACTATTTTATTAATAACTAGCTGTACACACGACTTCATTTGCCATTGCTTTTTCTTTCAACGGCTTATAAGATAAAGTATGCAAGCCTACGTAAGTTGAGCTTTGGATTTAAAAGTTTTGATACATTCCGAATTTCAAGCTATGTAGAATACTGAGGGTTGTAACGTCTATAACTGCTGAACTCACAAACCCATTTTTTAAAAATAAGTACAGTACAATCGGTGAACTAGTTATATCATGTTTAGCACAAAAAGAATAATTCTAGTACGTAAGAAATGAAAGAGTTTCACAGAAAAAAAGGTAGTGTCGAAACAAATATTTCTTTGTGAGTAAAATTTCCAATACAATATTGGTACTTGAAAATTCTGTAACATTTATCTAGATTCAACCGACTGCTGGAAATATGGACAGGCTCTTTTCGCAGAGCCTTACTATTTACGAGAGATACTAGAAGCTTAGTACAGTACACCTTTACGTATGTATTAGTCGTTCGAAAATTGTTTTCATTTGATTTTAATAAGTATACGTATTTTGTTAATAGACAGCATTTGCGTTTTGAATACAAATGTTCTCCGATTTATGGATAAGCACGTAGCATACTGCACATAGCAGTCCAGAATATATTTTCCGATCACCCGACTGATCATTCGATGAATATTAACATAAAATGTCACTGCACTTTTGTAACACTAATCGAATATCGTGTACACTGTTCGTCCCTGTCTCACTTTTTAAAATAACAACGTGTGCGAGAAAGACAGATTGATTTTTAGTAATGCGTGTGCAATGAGTGTCACGTGTCAGCGTTTATTAATTTACGTTACATTATAATAGTATAGATTATGAGTGTACCAATAACCGCTCTGGTGTAGTGATGCGAGTGGTCGCCTAAAACACCGACGGTTTGCAGGCTGATGATACCGGCTGAATTCAAAAATGTGCTATATAGTCTGCTATAAATGTATAAAATACTAGCTGACCCGGCGAACTTCGTATCGCCTAACACAAACTTTATCGTATGGTATTAAAGTTCAAATTGACTTTTAAGTATTATCACAAATCTTTTGTATGGGAGTATAGAAACGTGTTGTTTTTAGACTTTTTCAGGAAATTTAATTTTTTTTTTTTTTTGAATTTTTCTCTCCGTAAGAACCATCCTCGTACTTCAAGGAATATTTTAAAAAAAGAATTAGCGAAATCGGTCCAACCGTTCTCGAGTTTTGCGCTTAGCAACACATTCAGCGACTCATTTTTATATTAGAGATTGACGTTACAACGATTGTCCTTAATGGTTTGATAGAATTTATAGAAGTCCATCGTTTCGCATCGCTCGCTCATTTCAACCTGTAATATCCCATTGCTGGGTATAAGTCTCTTTCGTCATGTAAAAGAATGATCAGAGCGTAATCCACCACACTGCTCCAATGCGGGTTGGTGGATATATTCCCTACTATGAGTAACGAGCGCTATCAGGTATATATGATAACAACCGGGACCGGCAGCTTAACGTGCTCTCTGAGGCACGTTGGGGTGACCCACAAGGACTAACAACCAGACTGGAAATAAATATTTGTATAAACACAAATATCCACTCCAAGCGGAAATCGAACCTGCAACCGTCGGTGTTTAGGTGCCGCCGACGCGGCTCACACCATTACACCAGAGCGGTTGATCGTTTCGCATAATATCGCCAAATAGAAAACATACTTCCAAATATAAATCTATATTTGAAGGGAGTAATTACCACAAGATTATATTTACAAAAGAAAACTTTACAGTAAAAGTATTTACATACGTAAAAGTATTACATATTACATATATATATATATATATAGATTGATATACAAATCAGGCCCGCGTGAAATGGTGTCAAGAAGGCTTCTATTACATCCCATTGAACCGCTGTTTCTTTAATCGAAAACAAACCAGACCTTAAGTCTATATTGAGGCAATGACTATCAAATAAATAACACACAAGTAAAATACAACGTTTACATTTGAAATACACTGATAACGTAATAAATAAAATATAATTATGTATCAAATTTATTCACTGTCACGAACGGAATGTGATTAATTAAATCGGTACGTCAATATTTCGATAGTGACGATAGCCTTTCGAATTGTGCTTGTTATAAAAAATATGATGTCTAATGATATAAATTGAGTTTCCCAAACCATTTAGCAAGAAGGCTAGATAACCTATAGTTATATAACGAGCGCGGTTTTACTCATATTTATATCTGCAGCTTCCTTTATATGACATAGTGTTGATCTTGTAGTGGTTATTCACAGGTAGAAACTTTCCTTAAATAAGGTCTATAGCGCAATGTAATTGTTGAAATTAGTAATGTCAATAATCAAACGAGCTCTGCTACCCAAGCTGCATAATTTCCTAATATAGCTCTTTATGATTCCCCTCTTCCACAACTATGTGGTTCTCAATATGACTACTGAATTACGAAGTACAATAAGGTATATCAGTGGCTTACCCGTTGCAGATCAGTCGTGCAACATTTTTATCGCCATCGGAACTTCGGGGTGGGGATCTAAGTTTGCATCGTTGTCTCATTTGTGCGAGCTATCATCGCAACCCCACAATGATTGGCTACTTTTTGGTAAGTGGTCATAACATTGTAGATTTTGATAATTTTGGTACAACCCTGATATTCTTATTCGTATTTTAAGCAACGTAGCAAGTGACAGCTTTCCTCTGAATTATTAAAGTTAATTGTTCATATTTATTTATTTGTTCATACATACAAAAATACTGAGCTTTGCTCCAGCCACAAATAAGTCAGACAAAAAAAAAGAAACAACACAGGCATGTCAAAATTAAGAAAATAATGATAAATACAGAATTATAAATATACAATCTTATCAAATTACAATAACTAAGATGTGTAATCTATATATTAATACATGAAGCAAAAACTTTGTACCCTTTTTACGAAAATTGCGCGGGCGGAGGACTCACAATTACTATGAAACTTCGTACACTTATAGTTTATATGGATTAGGAACGCAGAATGCTAATATATTTTTTAAATTAAGTATAAAAATATATTAAATCACTAAAAAACAAAATTACACATACTACAATGTGTTTGACCCACACACGCACTTTTTTGTTGATTGTTAAAAGTCTGTAGTCAAATTGAAAATTTTTAAAAAGGTTTCTTATTTTCATCATTTTTTATTTTTCTTTAATTTAATTTTTAATTGTGGTTGAAATTCGACCTCTGGGCGACCACTAGTGTTAATAAAAATACATTACTGTCAGTGGATTAAAATATTAAAAGAATTAAATATCACTCATTTGGATAAAAAATTAATATGCGGAAATTGTAATTTACCGTAATTTACGATAATGTAAAAATATAATATCTAATTAAAATTTAGAATTTTATTTATATAAAAAAATAGATGTCCAAAAAAATCAAAATTAGAAAAAAATTACTTATGTTTTTATTTTAAGGTTAACGATACTCTTATCATACGCCAACCCGCATTGGAGCAGCGTGGTGGATTAAGCTCTGACCACACACACACACACACACACACTCATATACCTAACATATTATGATTAATATGATTAAACAGCACTTAAACAGCACTATATTCCTTGCTCTTGTATTCATTTATAATTAATTCCATCCCACGAATGATTGCTTCGAATTAGCGCGATGAGATGTCTATTAATCATTTCCATAAGTCAGTGCCAGGTCAGCGATAAGTTAAGGAATCGTGATCGCGCATAACCTATGAGGAGTGATTGATGGGCAGATATGTTTCGACAGCTCACTTTGTTACAAAATCAACAATGGAAAAAAAATCTTCTTAGCTTTTCGTTACTCATTATTTTTGTTAGAATCGACCGAATTTCTTAGTGCTAACTTTACGTTTTTATTTATCTGGCATCTTTTATACTTGGTATTGATGAATTATTTGATAGAATGTATTGTCTAGACGCATCACCGTGCCTTGGTGTGACACTTTTTTATTATGGGAAATACGTGTCGTTTTGTAACATATAGTTTCATGAGGCGTGTTTGTAGGTTCAACAATGAATGTGATGTGTCACTTTTTGATGGATCATATTCGAATGGTAAATACTGAGTTTTTATATCTTATACTATTATACGAGCAATTCTTGTATATATATAGAGTCTGAATCTCGGAAACGGCTCCAACGATTATCATGAAATTTAGTATGCAGGGGATTTCAGGGGAGATAAATAAATCTAGCTAGGATTCATTTTTAGAAAATGTCGTTTTATCCTACTTTTTAGACAGTGAAAAAATATCGTTAGAAAAAAATTAAGAAAGTTGTAATAGCTCAGGTGATGACCGAAAAGACCAGGGTTCAAATCCTCGATCGATTATTATTTTTTCTTTTTTTTTTCTAATTGCACTCGTTATTTTTTATTTAATAATATATGTAAAATCGAAAAAAAAATATTTATATTTTATCATTATTATTTTTTAATTACTGTTTTAATTTTTATATTTATTTATATTCTTTATCATTGTCGGTAAAAAAATATTTTTCATATTTTATAAATATGTAATTCATAACTAAATATGATTTCCAAAAAAAAAACACGATTTACTAAACATATCGAGCTGAGCTCGGTCACCCAGGTACTGTATATTGTAGTACGAGTAGATATCGGTCATACGTATGAGTCATTTTTTTTATTCAACTAGCTCTGCAAAGACGCGTACGGCTCACCTGATGGTTACACGGACTACATTGTACGCCATTAGTGTACAACATCATAAGCATCGCAAGCGCGGTGGCGACCCTACCCTCGAACATACCCAGGAGCTTTGGTTACCGTACTCACCACTGGAACACAACACCGCTCGAAAGAAGTATTCTATATATTATCTTCAATAGTAAGTCAGATCATCTAATCTAATCAGATCAGAAAATAGAGTCAATAGAAAAACGTTTTACATATACTGTCAGTAAGGCTTGAATCCTGTGTTGAAGGTCTGGAACCATAAACAAACAAAAACATAAATGCCCAGACCACTGCAAAAATATGTAAGGCCTATACAAACATTCGTCTTGTAAGGGGATTGAACTCGCAACCATCGGCTTCGGCCGCTTGTTGTGACTACTGCACATAGGTATCACCAAATAGTAATATTAATATTTCAAAGTTTCAAATGCGAAATTTGACGTTAATATAATGGCACTCAGCGTCGCATCATTGTAATGTGGCTTAAGCCTAAGCGGCGTCTTGAAATTAATTGGTGACCAAGGAATTGTCGATAATTATCTTCGACGAGCAAATTATTGGTTTTTATGAGAGTTGTTTTCCTCTGAAGATTAAGTTCGGTAATGTTTTAGTCTATAATCTCATGTCGCCAAAACAAAAAAAAGTTATATAAAATTAAATTGTCTCAACATAAATTTAAAGTTTTTATTAAAAAAAAATGATAGATAAAGCGTATTATTCGGTGGAGGATTCGCTTCAGCTGTAATATCCCAGTGTTGGGCATAGGCCTCTTTCCCCATGTAGGAGAAGGATCAGAGCTTAATCCACCACGCTGCTCCAATGCGGGTTGGCGGATATATTCCCTACTATGAGTAACGATCGCTATCAGGTCATCAGGTGCAGGATTACATGGTTGCTAAAGATGTGTGGACTTAGTGACGATGTATTTCATGTAAGATATTATTAATTTTGCACTAAAACACAGTTTATATATTATTTTCAAAAGAGTAACTGCGGAGTTTCTTGCCGATTCTTCTCTGCAGAATCTACATTCCGAATCGGTGGTAGCTTAACTTTTACAAAAAATAATAATAATTTTATATTTAATTTGTAAAATGACAATTCGAAAGTGCTCATGGGGCCTATATGAATAAAATTGTTTTTGATTTTGATTTTTAACCGATTTCAAAAAAAGGAGGAGGTTACTCAATTCGACCGTATATGTTTTTTTTATGTATGTTCTGGGATAGCTCAGGCGTTTATGAACCGATTTTGATAATTCTTTTTTTGTTGGAAAGGATATATCCCTAGTTTAGTACCATGATAAGGAAATTAGGATCTGATGATGGGATCCCAGAGAAATCGAGGGAAACTCTCGAAAATCCGCAATAACTTTTTACTGGGTGTACCGATTTTGATAATTTTTAATTTAATCGAAAGCTGATATTTATCATGTGGCCATATATAAATTTTATCGGGATCTGATAACTACTTTTTGAGTAATCTTTGATAACGCGTAGTTGCTTGACTATTTTTTCGTCGATCTACGTTGTATTACTTGTCGATGTAATTGAAGTCGGTTTTTTTTTCGTTTGCGAGCAAACACAATTATTTGATTCGTTTATTTAGCGTTTACATATTACTTGTTACGGTTTATTTTACGTATTACTCTCTTACTTAGACTAGTAAGCCTTTTTTGTGCCTATTTAGACAGTTGATCTGAAGAAGTAAACTCCAGTCGTGAGTCGGAGCTGACACACACACACTTTTTTATTTTATTTGAAACAAACCTTGTTATGACGATAACGAACAACAGAAAATCCTATTATCCAATTTGATGCCATAGGTCTTGCATAAGATCTCTGTCTAATACTGACTTTGCGCTATTGTTGTTGTATTTAAATTTTTAAATTTTTAATGATCATTTTTGTATTTTAAAATAACTTTCTATACGAATAAACAATACAAAAAAAAAAGTTAAAACTAATCCCGTTAATTATGTGTATATTTGCAACGTTTCTTAACACGTAAAGCGCCGCCTTGATTTTTTAGTTTTTCTATTTGCGCCATGTGACCATGTAGTCGACGCACAATTGTTTCGTTGGTGACCGCGAACCAGAATCAACTTAAAAAGTATGATTTAGAAAAATATATCCGATAATGTAAGAAAAAATAGGTAAGTTATTTAAGAATGGGTGATAGTGCAATAATAACTTATCATTGAAATTTTCTAAGTAAGCAATTTTAGGCTGGCATCGACTACATAAGTGAGGCTCAGCTGGTGAAACCATTGGCATTCAACGTTTTAATATTTTATGATAAACGTCTTTGATGTTAGCATACGATACATTAAGGTTAGCTTATAATGTTTAATACACAATCATGTTAGATAGATGTCTATACAAACCACGTAGTCATCAAGTTCCAAAGATTTAATCTTACCGACGTCGAATAATAATTAACATGGATATAATACCGAGTCCTAATTAAAAATGGAAATTATTATTTTCGTTAGTCGTTTCAGCTTACTTAGCATATAAAGTGGTAAAGATTTATCCGATTAGGAAATTTCTTTTTTTCTTACATAACTAGCTGTATTCGCGACTTCGTCCGCGTGGACTTGAACTAAATATGTATTGTTCAGTTCGCGGAGTTATAATGGGACACCAGGTAGGAACGAAGTTCCTTCGGATAGTAACACAATTTGAAAAAAAAAATGTTGAATTTTATATAAATTTTCTAGTACTTGATTTTTTTTTTTTTTTAATTTTGTTGATTGGTTTTTAATGAAGTAAATAGAAGTATTTAGGAAATTTAGTATTTTAGAAAATAACAAATACCGTAAAATAAAATAAATCAAACAAAATAATAATTATAATTCAAACTATTAAGTGAAATAAAAAAACATATGTCTCTATTTATTTTTGTCGACAGTGTAAAATTACATAAATAGTTTAAAAAAAGTTTGCTAGTAATATTTTAGTTTTACAAACGTCATACAGTCGTGTGACTGATATTACGTCACTTCCGTTATATATTTTTCTTACGGTTTTAGTATCACATTTTTTTCAGTTCGCTCGCCTAGCCAAATGTCAAGCCTGCCGTAAGGAACTTCGTTCCAATAAATAAATTTCTAAAATAAAAATAGCCTAAGTTACTCTTTATTACATTAGCGATAGCTAATGTAATAAAGAGTAATAATCTGTCAGTGAAAGTACCATCAAAATCGGTCTAGCCATTTCAGAGATTAGACGAAATAAACAGACAGACAGACAAAAATTGTAAAAAATGTTATTTTGGTACATGTACCGTGTATACATCCATATGCATTTAGTAGGAAGCGGTTATTTTAATATTACAAACAGACACTCCAATTAGTCGCGGGCACAGCTAGTAAATTAATAAATTTTTATTTTATTATTATAAATGAAAGATAACAAATAATTAATCTTTGAATCGTATCAATTTTACTTTGATATCGTTGATTTTCGGGCGAAAATAAATTATTCCTCTTGTCATTGTGACTAATTTCTACTATTATTCCCATTATATACAGAATACATTTATATAAATAATTTGTCTGAGGTTTGACGAAGGTCACTTCAGAACGACTTGTCTGAAGACATTATCTGTTTGATTTTTTTTTTTGTTATGGTATTATTGTCGGGGCAAAGATAAATACAATTTTATTTTTAAAATCACTTCAAGATTGTCGACGAAATATATTCAGTTCGTTTCGGTATAATTGCTATTTTATGATGCCTGAAAATAAGTTTGATGTCGAACGAGTACAGACACTATAAATAAAATCGTAAGCATAGCTGTAGTAAATTGTCAGTATACTTAAATTATAAGACAAAACTGAAGTTTGATATTAAAAGCAATCATTTGATATATTTTGACGATAAAAAAGATAGTGTAATTGAATATTATTTTTTGTTTAGAGTAGCAGTGTTTTAAATGTTTTTTATAAATATATTATGTGTTACTTACTTTATCAAAACAATAATTATTTAATTTTGTGTAAAATCAAATTTAATGTTATAAATAATATTTGAAAATAGAAACAGTTTGGATCCCAATGATAAGCCTATCAATTTATATTAATTTAAGCCTGTCAAATTCAAAATTTGGTTTGACAGAGAATACAATGAAATATACTTATTTATAAAATCGAATTTTGTTTTTGCGTACAACTTCCGACCAATGTCATCAGATTTGATAATTTATTTTTTGTTATAACTAAAAAACTTATATCAGAAGACTTGCTCATGAAAACAATTTAATTTTAAGATATTAACTAATTGTAAGCATATATTAAAATACATTTAACAATAATGAATAATATTAAGTAAAGGAATCCAATTTCTAAGCAGGCGGTGACTGGGTGGCTGGTGTACCAAGGAAGCAGTAATGACTGCCGGCGAAAAACTATATAGCATTCTGTACTAATACAATCGGTAAACATTTTACTGTTAGAACCTTCTCTGCATACAGAAAAATACAATTGTAGCTTTTGTTTGCATATAACCAGGTCAGAAAAGAAGTGTACGGTTCACCTGATGATAAGCAATTCATCACATCATCACATCAGCCTTTCGTAGTCCACTACTGAACATAGGCCTCCACAAGTTCACGCCAAAGATGGCGTGAAGTCATGTGTTTTGCCCATAGTCACCAGGCTGGGCAGGCGGGTTGGTGACCGCAGGGCTGGCTTTGTCGCACCGAAGACGCTGCTGCTCGTCTTCGGCCTGTGTATTTGAAAGCCAGCAGTCGGATGGTTATCCCGCCATTAGTCGGCTTTTTAAGTTCTAAGGTAGTAGTTGAACTGTGTTATCTCTTAGTCGCTTCTTACGACACCCACTGAAAGAGAGGGGGTGGCTATATTCTTTATTGCCGTAGCCACACAGCTTAAAAACTAAATTTGCTTGTCAACAATATGCTTATTATTAAGCTAATTAGAATTAAACACCATTATATCAGAAAAGTTGGTAAGCGGTCTCATAGTCATTACACATTTGATAAACAAAATATCGCTTAAGTATCGTTTTGATACGTTTAAAAATCCCAACGACGCGGAGGGACAAGAGGACTATAGTTCAAGCACTTTTAAGCGCTTAAATTCATTCATAAATTCTAAATCGGTACTTTTAACTATAATTAATTAATTAAAATTAATAATTAAATTTAAATTTGTAAAATGTCGATTTAAAAGTGCTTTTAAAGCCTACTTTAATTTTTGATTTTGATTTTGAATGAAATATATTAACAAAATTATAATCTACATGAATAAAAAATAATCGAGGAAATGTATGTACGCATAACATCCTTTTTTAGTTCTTTATTATCAGACTTTAAAAAAAACCTTGTGACGAAAAATGACAAATTTTTGTGTACCTATTCACACAATGTATGAAATTTTATCTTTTACGCCATCAAACTCCACTTTATTCAGCAGTTTAAAAATAGTGGTTTTTATACTTGATAAAATCTATCAGTGACTTATGTGAAATATAAACTTTATCACCAAACAGTGGCATAGGTCCTTACTTCGTTATAATCACTTTCCTTATGTTAAAAAATTATCCATTCAATTAAATATTTATTCGCGTTAGATTCACATTAATTCAAACAAAAAAAGGTCCAAGTATAAATTAAAATATACCGCTAAACAAATAAAAAAAGTTATTTTTTTGGTAGTATAGTGTGTGAAAATCATTAGCCCAATTTTTCGTCTTGGGCTGCCAACAAGCCAACCTCCATGGTTAGGCTAAGTCTAAGGAGTAAATAGAAACAAGCCAGTTCACGGCTTCTGAGCCGCTAACAAAGCGTTACAGTTTATTTACTATAATAAGCTTGTAGCGTGGTTTTGTCTCTAGTACTTTACTATATTTATGTCCTCTCTCTCTTTCTCTCTCTCTCTCCTTCTCTCTCTCTAGCCTATCGCAGTCCACTTCTGGACATAGACGTTCTCAACTTCGCGCCTAGCATTCCATACAATTAGTAATTACTAAGTCATTTCAATCTTATAGCCTTGATCCCCATCTATACTACCCATCTGCGTTACCTACTGCACTAAAAGTATTAACCTATTATATGTACGTCTTACAATATATTTTTTTATCACCATACGTATAAAAAAGAAACAAGAAAGGAGTTTTTATGAAGTATAAACTCAACGTCTTAAGCTATATTTTAGGATTTTTCAATTAAGTTTTTCACAGAGAATATAATTTTTATTCGCATGCCACTTTTTAATAAAATTAACAATGAAATCTGTCAGTGTCATATTATATAAGTAGGGGATGATATTAGGGGTTGACGTTAGAGGAAAATATTAATTAATGTTTTATCAATATAATTACCAAAAGTGTTAGATAAATCTCTATAGGGATTAATGATCTCGAAAGGTAAAAATGTAAACGTAATGTGAATTATGTCAAAAAAACCATCGCATTAGTATATAAGTAGTGTTTTTTTTCTGTTTTCTTCTATTTTTTGCATGAATTAATTTAACACCAACCTATGGTGAGCTTGACATAGCAATAGATTTAATAGCCCAAGACGTCTGCGGCATCAAACGATTAAAAAATAGGACATCCTTAAAATCTCAAACGTTATTTTTATATAACGGTATTAACTCTTGAAATGAACTCAACCCATATAATTAAAGGTGATATTTTAATCAATATATTGTGTCAAAAACAATCGTGAACGCATTGCAGCAACGCATGTACGCGCATAACTTTCGAATGATTGCACCAAACGGGATAATTCTTTTTTACGTGCTCAGTATTCTGTCAGGAATATTGAATGAAACAAAATTAAAAAACGAGCGTGCTTTAGACCACACGACTGTAGTAAAATTTCTTTAGTTCCACCTAACTTATATCTCCTTCTTAACTTCCGTTCAAAAACCTCGCCTAATTACACTTTTCGTAACGCTCTCGTCGCACATTCACCAGCTTACTCCCCAAGTACGCTTGACCGTAAAGGAATCTTTTAATTGAAAAAATCGATATCTTACGAAAAAAAAATAATGGTAATATACGAACTTTGACGGATCAGATAGTATGTTATGCAATATGTCTTCAAGAAAACAAATTCGATAAATAAGAACGATAAACAAATACGATACTAAGAATTGATGAAATCTAAGCCTGTTTCCTTTGATACCAGTTGAAAAATAGGTTTCTATAAACCCACCTGAAGTATATATTTCTAGACAATATTATCTTTAATTAAAAATACAATCATATTTCTAATGACTTTTTTCTGTTCCAGATGGACTTCAATCCAATAACGTCGTTTTTATTCACTCTCGACTTTTTCATCATCGTATTGAACGTGAGTACAATTTTTTTTTTATTCAATTCGTTAAAAAAGGACGCGTCGTAAAAGTTTTATCTTCGCCGTTCAGCGTCAGAGTCAATTGAAGTCAAAATAGACCACTGAACGAAACGTCCTTTATCGCTTCCGTTTAACTCACGACTAGATGTCCCACACAGTACCACCAGCGTCGAAATTCGTTGCGAATAATTCATTTTTAGGGTTTGAACTTCTAAGGCAAAGCATTCAAAAGATACGGCCGCTTATGGTTCAAATTTTCGACACTTGCAAGGGAATCTAAACCTATATATTATATGTGTGTGTGTGTGTGTGTGTGTGTATCTAATATATAAAATTCTCGTGTCATGGTGTTAAACATTGAACTCTTCCGAAACAGCTCGACCGATTTTAATAAAATTTTGTGGGCATATCGGGTAGGTCTGAGAATCGGCGAACATCCATTTTTCATACACCTAAGTTATAAGGGGGGAGATTAAGCGGATTAATAACATATATGGCAAAGAAACGTTTGCGGGATCAGCTAGTAATTATATATATTTAATGTACGTTCGGGGATAACATCGTCGTTTATGAAAAGATTTTGATAATTCTTTTTTGTTGGAGAGGAGATCCCTGGTGTGGTACCATGATAAGGAAATCAGGATATGATGATGAGATCCCAGAGAAATCGAGGGAAACTCTCGAAAATTCGCATAACTTTTTACTGAGTGTACCGATTTTGATGATTTCTAACTTAATCGAAAGCCGATGTTTATCCTGTGATCATATTTTATCGAGACCTGATTACAACTTTTGGAATAATCTTTGATAATGCGTATTTCTTGACTATTTTTTCGTGTACGTACATTGTGTTGCATGTCGACGAAGTCGATTTTTTTTTCATTTACCTGCAAACACAATTATTAATAATGAAATAACGATAAAAATAAATAATGACGAATAATTAAAAATTGATGCAAAATACACAATTACAAGATTGAGAGTAATTGCTTCTCAAAAACTGATAGGGGCTCCAACAAATCGTGTTTTTTAGAAATTCTATTATAATACGAATTAAAATACGAATTACATATTTATAAAATATGAATTTTATTTTTTTTACTGAAAATAAAAAAATATAAATAAATATAAAAAATCAAAAATAAAAAATAATTAAAAAATTATAATGATAAAATATGAATAATATTTTTCGATTTTACCGACATAATAATAAAAAACAAGAACTGCCTATTTAAATAAAAATAATAATCGAGCGAGGATTTGAACATTCATGGTATTTTCGATCACGACCGGTCGATTTTCCAACTGAGCTATCAAAACTTTACTGACGGTTGCGAAATTTACCTTTGTATTCTAACGATATTTTTTCATTGTCTAAAAACTGGGCTAAAACGACATTTCCTAAAAATAAATCCTAGCTAGATTTATTTATCTCCCCCGAAATTCCCTGCATACTAAATTTCACGAAAATCATTGGAGCCGTTTCCGAGATTCAGATTATATATATATACAAGAATTGCTCGTTTAAAAGTATAAGATAGATATCGACTAATGAAAATTTATACTGCTGATGGTAATGAAAACTGCGGATGATTGAAGGGAGAGGGGGGGAATCAGGTTTTATTCACGTCTATATCGCGCAAGGTTTTCAGAATCTCTTTTTATCGTATAGACCCTTAAAACATATGAAGGGATAAATATAATATCACATGGAAATAAATGAAAAATTCATTACCTTCATTTTTGTTGCATTACAGTCAGTCTTCATAGCCGTAGGTGATTGATGGTAATGAAAGTGAAGGTAGTGAATTTTTAAAGCTGTTTTTGATTTTACTCGGCAATTAATAGATTAACGTAAATAATTATAATTATAAATATGAATATATGAATTACAAATACTTCGAGACCAAAACTATAAAAAAACCATAACTACTTAACATGAACAATCTGCTGTAGGTAATGAAATCGAAATTGGTTGAAGCACATAGTTGACGATCTTTTTTAACCGTTGCGAAAAAACTGACGAGCGTCCTGCTCATTTGTTGTAGCTGGCAAACTGATTGGCAAGTGAGTAGGCGGGAGAGGGCGCGTGATCCGGTTACGATTCATATACAGTCTGATTTTTGATATTTCAAACTAGGCTGAAGGCAATGAAATATTTTTTCGGACAAATTGTTTTTATCACAGTGTATTTAAATAATAACAATATTACAACTAGTAAGATCACAATTAAATTCCTTATTCTGTACTTGAAGTTCCTTAAGTAACAATACGCAGCATTAATCTCTACGTATATTTAAAAGTAATTTGTTTTCTAACTCGTCATGAAAAAGACACTGAAGGTAATGAAATTTAAGCAACTAAAATATTAATTTCAGTTAGTAATACGTCATGAATATTTTAATTCCACGTGGCAGGAATAGTTAAACAGCCCATTTACATAAAAAAAAGTTTGTGGGCTCCTAGGGTGTTCAGATTGGCCAAAAAATTCATGCACATACGCTTTGCATGAAACCATAGAAATACTCGGCTATGCTTGGGGTTTCTCTCAAAGATAGGATTAAAAATGAGACTATTCACGAGAGAACAAAAGTAACCGACATAGCCCACAGAATTAGCAAGTTGAAGTGGCAGTGGGCTGGTCATCTGCGTCGCAGGACCGATGGCCGTTGGAGCAGACGGGTCCTGGAGTGGAGACCGCGTCTTGGCAAGCGCAGTGTGGAACGTCCTCCGGCCCGTTGGACCGACGATTTACGTAGGATTGCTGGTGTAGGCTGGATGAAGATTGCGGAAAACCGGGATGTCTGGCGCGAACTTGAGGAGGCCTTTGTCCAACAGTGGACTGCAATAGGCTGAGCTGAGATAGTTATGTATGATAGTTTAATATTAGTAAACTGCATCCTACTAATATTATAAACGTGAAAGTTTGTATGTATGGATGTATGGATGTTTGGGTTGTCTGGAAAAATTGGCTAAATAGCCATAAGTCCGCCCATTGTACTTCACAGTCTGTAAAAGTTTTTTAAATGTTTTTATTGTTTAAAATGTAGGTGTGGTGTACAATAAAGTATAAATAAATAAATAAATCTTTGTTCCTCTTTCACGCAAGAACTACCGAATGGATTTTAATGAAAGCTTACAATAATATAGTTTATACATAAGAATAACACATAGGCTATAATTTTTAAAGATAGTGTCTGAATTGTCCAAAATATAACGATAATTGTCAAGTAAGTCAGAAAAAAATCAGCCATCTGCGAGCTATTCTGGCGAGCGCTACCAAAACTTGTTTAAAAAGTTTACACCTATATAATGTATAAGAGAAATGTTTATCCTATAGTCGTCACAAAATAAATGGCCCGTTTTGACATTTGACAAATGCTTTTTAATATCATATGAAAAATGATGAGGTGATGCAGGTTCAATCCCCGCTGGAACAATCGATTTTTGATATGATATTAAATAATTGTGTTTGCTCGCAAACGAAAAAAAAAAACCGACTTCAATTACATCGACAAGTAATACAACGTAGATTGGCGAAAAAATAGTCAAGCAACTACGCGTTATCAAAGATTACTCAAAAAGTAGTTATCAGATCTCGATAAAATTTATATATGACCACATGATAAACATCAGCTTTCGATTAAATTAAAAATTATCAAAATCGGTACACCCAGTAAAAAGTTATTACGGATTTTCGAGAGTTTCCCTCGATTTCTCTAGGATCCCATCATCAGATCCTGGTTTCCTTATCACGGTACCAAACTAGGGATATCCCCTTTCCAACTAAAAAAGAATTATCAAAATCGGTACATCCAGTAGAAAGTTATGCCGTATAATACAACGTAAGTCGACGAAAAAAGCGTCAAGTAAAAACGCATTATTAGATATAACTCGAAAAGTAGTTGTTAGATCTCAAATACATTTAAATGGGACCAATTGGCACACACCACCTTTCGATTAAAACAAAATTTGTCGAAATCGGTCCACCCGGTCAAAAGTTCTGATGTAACATACATAAAAAAAAAAAAAAACAGTCGAATTGAGAACCTCCTCCTTTTTTGGAAGTCGGTTAAAAATGTTTAGAATTTCCTAATGTGCGGGTGACAAAAATAAAATCGTACAAATTTATAGCTTAGCTTAGCTAGTCGCCGATAGATGTCACTAGTTATATAATCAGCTGTTGTAAGATTGATAAACTTAGTTCATTCACAGATGGCGCTAGTTAGAGTTGGGTTATCGACTTGGTAACTTTTATCCAAAGTTAGGTTATGTTGGTATGATTTTCGGAGTAATTACTATTTTTTGGTTGTTTTGTCGCCTTTGTAACTTTCTTATTAATTTTTCTCTTATTTGTTGACTATATCTCGTTTCTCGGTGTTTTTCGTGGTTTTTACACTTACATAGATTGTCCGTTAAGTTACCTCTTTCTGCCTTTATATTTTGGTTATTCCACTATTATTCACCAATTCACTTGTAGTCAAAGTTGTTTTCCGAAGAAGAAGAAGAAGTTATTTTAATTATGGATATTATTTGGTCTTTTTAAACACGTGTAACTATTATTTGTACTTTTAATTATCGGAGCTCACGAAAGCAGTTGTTTATTGCGCAACGGTGGCCTACCCGGCGAAAGAAATATTCCTACCAAATTTCAAGTCTCTACGCCTTAAGGTTCCAGACATATCGTGTTGAGAATTCTTCTTATATATATAAATATAGGTAAATTTCTAAAATAAAAGTAGCTTAAGTTACTCCTTACTACATCAGCTATCTACCAGTGAAAGTCCCGTCAAAATCGGTCAGCCGTTTGTTGAAGCCAACTGTTGCAGCAGTAACCAACCAGACTCAACATCTGTCTAATTCAAATTCAAATTCAAATTCAAAATATTTTATTCAGCATAAAATTATTACAATTTCTTACTGAACGTCATGAGTCTACTACCAGTTCGGAAAGAAGAAGCCTCTGACCTGAGAAGAACTGGCGGAAGAAACTCAGCGGGACTAATATCATATTTTTTTTTTTTACAGTAATGTTTTTTTTTTTTTTCCCAAAGCAAATCGAATTGAACAATAATTTTATAAGTTGAAATAGCCTGGAAGCGATCACATCATTCCCAAGGCGTACTGTCTTCTAGAAAATCATTAATCGAATAATATCCTTTACTACACAATCGTTTTTTCACAATTTTTTTAAATTTAGCAATAGAAGCTTTTTGAACGTTTTCTGGGAGCCTGTTGTATAAGCGTATACATTGTCCATAAAAGGAATTACTGACTCGGCGTAAGCGAGTTACAGGCACTGCAAGTTTATGTTTGTTCCTAGTATTAATGCTATGCATGTCGCAATTCCTGGGAAATTCGTGTATATTTTTATGAACATACATAACATTTTCGTACACATATTGAGAAGCAACAGTCAATATTTTTATTTCTTTAAACTTATCTCTTAATGATACTCTAGGGCCTAAACTATAAATTGCACGAATAGCTCTTTTCTGCAGGACAAAAATAGTATTGACAGTAGCTGCATTTCCCCATAATAAGATTCCATATGACATAATGCTATGGAAATAACTAAAATATACTACGCGAGCTGTATCTACGTCAGTAATAAGTCTAATTTTTTTAACCGCGAACGCTGCAGAGCTGAGCCTATTCGCTATCCCCTCAATATGAAGATCCCACCGCAATTTCGAATCTATAGTGATGCCTAGGAATTTAGTGGACTCCACCGGTTTTAACATCTCTCCTCCCAATTCTACACCATTATCAACAAGTTTAACATTAGGTGTCGTGAATTTTATTAATTTTGTTTTTTTTTTATTTAATAATAAATTATTTGAATCAAACCAGTAGACAACCTTTGAGAGAGCATCGTTTACATCGTCGTATATAAGTAAATTACGTTTCACCTTAAAAATAAGTGAAGTGTCATCAGCGAACAATACTATCTCATGCTTGTCCTGTACAAAAAATGGCAAATCATTTATGTAAATAAGGAAGAGAAATGGGCCAAGGATAGAGCCCTGTGGAACCCCCATATCCAGAGGAGCCCCAGGAGATCTCTTACCATTTATATCAACCCTCTGTATTCTATTATTCAAATAGGAATTCAGGAGGTCGAGTGCCTTATCTCTAATCCCATAATGATGCAGTTTCCTGATCAACGTCTCATGGTGCACACAATCAAAGGCCTTGGATAAGTCACAGAATATCCCAAGAGCATCCTGCGACCTCTCCCATGCCTCAAAAATATTTTTAATTAGCTCAACACTAGCATCTGTTGTGGAGCGACCTTTTGTAAAACCAAACTGTTTCTTATGTAGTAGATTGTGTGCATTAAAATGCGATAACATTTGCCCGAGGATGATTTTTTCAAAAATTTTACTAAATGTTGGGAGTACTGAAATTGGTCTGAAATTATTAGGATCTAGGGTACTGCCTGATTTAAAAATAGGAATTACTTTACTGTGTTTCATTAGATCAGGAAACACACCATGTTCTATACAGCCATTAAATATAGTAGCTAGATGAGGTGCGACAACATCAATTATCGAACTAACGACTTTTACAGATAAACCCCATAGATCAGCTGTTTTCTTGACGTCCAGGCTTCTGAAGGCTATTATTATATCTTTGGGGTTTACAGGTTTAAATGTAAATATTACATTACATTCTTTAACGTTTTTCTTTAGCAAAAATTCGGCAATGCCTGGAGACGAATTAAGTGATTGCGTTGTAGAAAGCGGAATGTCAGTGAAAAATTTTTCAAACTCAGATGCAACTTCTCGGTCTGAGGTAACAAATTTATCATTGACATTTAACTTAAAATCGAAGCTGCGATCTGTGACTCTTCCACTTTCACAAGCAATTATGTTCCATGTCATTTTAATTTTATTATGCGCATTTCTTATTTTGTCTTTAATATACAAGGATTTTGCCATGGAACATACTCTTCTAAACATTTTTGAGTAGGCACTTACAAAAGAAGCAAACGATACACTATGATTATAGGCTTTTTCACTGTACAATTCATAAAGCCTTTGCCTGCTCTTGTATATGCCAGTAGTTGCCATTCACCAAATGTCAAGAGACCCCCTGAATTGACTGTTTTTGAAGTGAATATTGTAGAAAATTCAGTTTTTACTAATTTAAATAAAGAGTTATATAAGTAGTTAGGGTCATTAATGTATGATAAATAAGGAAGTTTTGCCACAATACTACCTCTAAACTTCTCCACACGTGTAGCACTTATAGGTACAAAGGTCTTTTTTAAAATATTTTTGTTGACATTTAAAGAATAAGAAAAGGAAGCTAACTGGCCACAATGGTCTGAGCTTAACTTATTAATAATAGCTTTAGAATAAGGTTTACAGTTTGTAAATATGTTGTCAATACATGTAGCACTAGTAGCAGTGATTCTAGTGGGTTCAGTAAATAAGTTATGTAGGTTATATGATAGAAGCATAGACTTAAATCTCAGACTTATATTAGAATTATCTAATAAATCAATATTAAAATCCCCACATACAACAATAGCCTTATTAGAATTATTTGATTTTAACAAAACTTCTTCCAATACTTTCTCAAAGTACTCATATAACCCACTAGGAGGTCTGTATACGCATACAACAATGAAGTGCTCAAGCTCTACGCAGGCTAATTCAATAGTTTGCTCAACAGAGAGGCTCACAATGTCTTTACGTTCTTTATATTTAAAAAGTTTACTTACAATTATTAAAGAGCCACCGCGTATAGCTTTTTCTCTGTTGAACATACTAGCTACCTGGTGACCGCTGAAGTTAAATATGGACTGGGAAATAGAGAGCCAGTGTTCTGTTAAACATAAAATATTGATATTTTCACCATTCATAAATAACTCCAGTTCAAGATCTTTACCTAGCATGCCCTGTATATTTTGGTGCACCAGGTTTACAGTATATAAATTTTTACAACTGTGGGCTTTCCTTACCAAATTATTATGACATTTATCTGATTTAATGTCATGGATTATTAATATGCTAGAGGTTTCCTCTGTTGTCTTAATAATTAATTTAAATTATTATTTGGAACGGATTCCACGTCAGAAAATGTCATATTACAGTTTTGCTCAATATGAGCAGATATCAAAGTAACCAGATTATTGGCTATGTCTGTTTGTATATAATATGATAGCACAGATGCTATCTGTCGTTTAAAGAAAAATGGTAGGCTCAGCCTACTATATGTCAACATATAATTATTATTGTTCCATAAATTATTTATGTCAATAACATCAATTTTGTTACTTTTTTTAATATTTACATTTAAATACTTACAAGTAGTTATTGTGTGCATTAGATTATTAATGTCATATCTTAACCTATTTTCCTGTGGCAATTTAGCTAAATAAGGTAGTGTAAACAATAAAATTTTATTTATATTTAACTGATTCAATCTATTTAAAATGTTTTCCATTAGGTGTTTGTTTACATTACCCCTTCTCCCAATTAATAAAATAATAGTTGTGTTGGGACAGTGAGCCTCACTCAAAATGCTATTTACTATTTGATTATAAGTGGCTCCGGGCATGCAATGATTGATTACTCGCTGGCCCACACAAAAATCACTCAATAATACTCCCATACCTTTTCCTAACTCATCACTGTAAATTTTTATTTTATTTTTTTCCTCAGGAATAGATATGGAATGTACAGGTAGTTGTACATTATAATATTTGGGGTCGGTGTGAGTCCCCGCAGGCCGAGTAAGGGATTCACTAGTTAAGCTAGTATCTATCTGCCCTGTTGGACCGGAGGCTGAAATGTGGCATTCGCAATTATGATAATTAATAAAAGAGTCAAAACGCTCGAGGTTATTGTTGCCAAGTTTCACCAGGTCATCCATGGCAGATATGTGTTCAGCAATTTCTTTCTGAGCAGTACTGTATTTAGATGTTAATATTTCTAAACTATGCTTTAAATTTCCAATCTCAGACTGCAGTGAGCTAACATCCGCCTCATAGTCTTTTTTTAATATATTAATTTCTTGACAGTATGATATCATTTTTGTTTTAATTTCTATTTTCTCTTTACAAATATTATTATACTTTTTATAAATATTTTTTGTTTTTAAGAATTTGTGACATTTTTTGATGAGTTTATTAATTTTGATATATTTTTTTAATTTATTTTTACTTGGCATAGGGATGGTAGTGTTCGAGTCATCACTGGTTAAATCTATTACACTAATATTATTTTTCAAGTTTGAGACAGAAGACACTAAGTTTGGTGCGTTTTCAACCAATTCATTGTATAGACACTGGGTTTGAGAGGCTGTTAGACTATGGTTTATATTTTTAAGCTGAATAACTTGTTTATTTGCCTCATGCAGCTGATGTTTCAATTCACTGTTGAATTTGAGGGTTTCCTCATACTCATCTCTGCACTGGTCAAACCCATTGACTATTTTGAGAAGATTTTCATTTTCATTTTTTACATTAGTATATTCAGTATACATTTGTGACATTTGTTTTTTTAATTCTGTATTTTTTTTGAAAATCTTCTCCAACTCCTTCTCATTTTCGTCTCTCTCCCTTAGTAATTGCTCACACTGTACCCTGTATGTCTTTAGCTCCTGGAGCGCCAGCTGGAGTTGTTCCTCCGCCTGGCGCGCCTTGGATCCACGAGTCATCATTTTTATTTTTTATGTTTAAGAATTTAGATAAATGTAACAATCTCTAACGTATGTACAGGTTGTGTGGACAATGTATTATACTCAACAATCTATGAAAAGATCAAGGAAAGAAATTACAATGACAAAGATATAATTTAAATCTCGAGTTCGTTACCTGTACGATGACAGCCGACGAACACAATTTATCTTTTGGGTATTCCTTTTATGAATACTTATTACAAATTTGGCACTTCGAGTAAATTACTACTTATTTAAACTAAGCTAGTTATTTTAAATATACAAAATTTATCAAAAATAAATAAAATAATTGGGAGAAGTTATTATGACATGTACACTCAGTGTTGCCATAATCCAAGTATCTGGTCGGAGAATCCTCTCTTATCGATGGTGGGTGAGAAATTTTCCACCGTGATCCAAACCAACCTCAAACCGGTGGCCCCGACCTGTGATCACGTGACTACGTCGGGGTCACCACGCCGGTTTAAGTTTGGTGTGGAACACGGTGGAAAGTTTACCACCCACCATCGCAAAGGGAGAATCCTCCGACCAGACGGAAGTCTCGTCTGGTGGGCTACTGCTCCGACGGCTGTTGGTAGGTTCTGTGTACTTAGTTTCAATCGCTCGGCAAACTTTAATATCGCGATGTAGAATACTTCAGTTCTTAGTTCCTATGTGGCGAGGATAGATGTCGCTACACATTTATCTTTTATGAGCAAACCATTATCGCAAAAACAGTAAACCATAAATACAATAAAATTGGTAATATATTTCTAATGCACATTTGGCAGTAACAAATTGATTTTTATGTCGCAGAACCAATTTTGATAAATTTTGGTATAAAGACAGATATTAAGAACATAATAAGCTACTCGAAGTACTTACTTACTAATCTTGCGCAGGCGAAATCGCGGGTAACAGCTAGTATTTATATACGTTTTCAAGTATGTAATTACGTTGTATAAACTGGAAAGTTAGACGGTATGTTATAGTCACAATCGAGAAAATAAAACTATCCTTAAGTATTGAAATAAATTTGCCTTAATTATTCGTTTCTGGTACATTCTAGAACAGTTCGCAAAAGTAAAAATAAAAAAATACTAATGGATATTTTTACATACATCAAATAAATATTAATAGATTGTATTCAATTGTAGTCATACTTCGATCGAGATATTGTTTTTGTACCTAAACAATTATTTGCATATTGCTTTTAAACGATATTTTTATGTTCCATCGTCAAAATTTTATCCAAGAGCATGGGACGTTTATTCACTTAATTTATAGCCCACCCACGCGCTATATATTTCTTACTATTTGAATAAGGGAATTGTTAGATATAACAACACATCGGCATGACACGGGAAATCTTTTATTACGATGGATGTGTTAATTCAAGGATTAGAACAATACATCTTAAATACTCCTGTTTTCCTAGTAGCCAGTTCCAGTTTTCAGAATTATTTCTCAATCAATAGAGATTATCGGCCTAATTGGACAGCTTTCTGTTTACATAATAGCTACCAAAATAAGACAAAACACGGCCGTGTAAAATACAGATACATTCTTAGTAAACTAATACTGTTAAATGATTGTGCCATGTCTTAAAGTATTTTTGTTGCGAAGTTTATTTTTTCGAACGAAAAGGCCGAATTATAATACCGTTTTTGTTAGTTAATTGACTATTTACTGACTTTTGTTAGTTATTCCACTTGTTTATTTAATTCGTTTCGACAGCTTAATACTTAGTTTTATAGTTATACATACAAATAAATTAAAATTAAAAAAAAAAAACTTTTATATTAATAATTATCTACAAAATAAAAAATAAAGTAACCAATTATTAAGTAAATTTATATACCCACTGCTATACCATGCGATAAAACCAATAATAACTCAGCATTATATAATTCAAGAACGAAGAGATTTGATATAATAAATACGAATTTATTTCGTTTTCTTAATAAATTCTATACACATTACATCAACTGGAAACTCATTTTTTTTTTTAATCATAAAATTACACTTTATTTTCTTTTTGCGTTATGAACTGTGAATTATATAGGGAGTAATAGCCAGCGGACAATTTTTTTTTCGTTATTATTAAAAAAAATAGCTTGTAAGAATTCCTTTTATACAGATTCTATGCAGACGATTGTACGCAGATACATAATTGTTGTAGAAGTTCACATACTTATAACGGAACCGTTTTTTTTGTTATGTCTTTAAAACATACGTATGAACATGACTCTAAGAGCCTATGTTTTCCATTACTGATAATGTTACCTTAGTTATAACAGTAACGAAAGCTTAGAATACACTTTTTTCATAATCGAAGTCCTCGTATCTGTTAGATTCTAATTGCAAACTGTGAAGCAAAAAGTTATAATTTATTCTAGTTATTTGTACCTTCTATAAACCCTTACTAAAATATTTAATACTTAAGATGCATTTCTTGAAAAAACTATAACAGCCTATATAAATATTGTTTCGTAAGCTTAACATCTCTTTATGTGTATGCATATTTTTATTTACTGACCTACCCGGCCAGTCGGATTTCTTTTAATACTACCTTCATAATTATGTTGTTTTGTTTTGATTAAGAACTGTGTTGTGATTCTTGTGTTGCGAATGATTGTTGAACGACATATTACTATGTAAACCTAATTGGCTTTTTTTGTAAATGTGTAATTTGTATTTTTGTTACATGTTTGTATGGTCATAATAAATAAAATAAAAATTTATTATTAATAATCTCTGTTAAAATAAAACGAATATTTCTTTATCTGATTAATACTCATATCTCTATAAAAAGAAATATTTCTTCTCGAGATAATTACATTAAATATAAAAAAGTTTATTGATTAAACAAAACATGTCCAATTATTATTTAAATAAATATTTAAGGTAACGATTAAATAGAACGAATTGAATAAATGTACGCAGCTTTAAATTGCTTTACAAACAAACTCAAAAACAATTAATCTCATTTGGCCCTAAGTTCATGTTTTCCAATCAATTAACGTGTCGTTTTCGCTTATAAAAGAAATAATTAAAATAATGACAATTATTAAAATAAGCGATTTATATTATGAAATTTTAAAATTTAAGGGCTTGTATCATTTTATGTTACATATATTGTGTATGCCTTTAAACTAAATTACGTCAGATGGTATTTTAATTTGTTTCAGATTTAGGTACATAATGATACAATTTATAAAAACAGAGTTTTTTTATACAACTAAGTCGGCAAAAAAAACGTACGTCTCACCTAATGGTAAGCGATTACCGTAGCTTGTCGACGCCGGCAACACAAGAAGCATTGCAAGCGTGTTGCCGACTTTGTTTCCAATCCTCCCCAGGAATTTTGTTCACCGTACTCAGCACAAGAAACTAAAACTGCTTGAAAACTATATTATTTAGCTGTGATCTTCCTAAGGTCGAGGTTATTTCCCATTCGGTTTTTTACCGATTTTGAACAGGATATTTTCTGCTGTGCTACCTGCCTACCTTAGTTACATATACACATGATTACGGTTAGGTATATTTGTTTTAAATTTGAAATAAAAACTGTTTATTTATTTTAGACTACTAGCTGACCTGGCAAACTTCGTATCGCCTTATTTTTTTTCTCAAATATAATAATGACATATATCAAAACAAAATATACCCTATCTTTCAAGTTGGATCAAACTGCTCACGGTGTGCAAATTTGATTAAAATCGGTTAAGTAGTTTAAGAGTTCATCGCGGACAAACATTGTGACACGAGATTAATATATATTAAGATATCACAGTGCACAGTAATTTGTGCTCCCGTAACAATAATGTATACTAACGATTCCAAATAATCGAAACGATTCAATGGAAACCGCGACGGGCAGCAGTCCATTAATAAAACAAGACAAACGAAAACAGCTTTTATATTAAAACATAATATATATCGCACACCGGCTTTAACCGGTTAAGTCTAGTAAAGCGATTCAAGATTCCAAACAAATTGGTACAAATTGCTGAACAAATACCGCACTCCTTGACTTTCGGTCAAGATATATTTATGTTTATAAGGAAATATTACACAGAGTTTAGATTATTCAAATCATTTTGCTGAGCTCGATATCGACATTATCTACAAATATTTAGTAATTTCAATGGCTTCTCGTACCAGTCGGTGTATAATATCTAATGGCGTTCTGTCGCGAGTATCTGAGCATCGTGAAACTCAATCTAATGGTTCGGTTCGGCTTTCAGAAGAAGTTCCTCGATGGCTGATTTCTTAGTGCCCTTGTTTTTTACCGCCTTGATGTTTTCGTTGATACTTGTACGACAATATACCGTACGTTTCTACCGTTTAACAGAGGACTTACCACAACTACGGTTGACTTTGTACACTCCGGGTTTTTCCAGAGGAAAGATACCTTAAAGTGAACGCAACATTTGCCCTATTTTCTTGAAGGGAGTGAAGATAGTCTTCATCGCATACTTGCTTAAGACTCTAGATATTGTGACAGATGAGAATATGTCACTCTTCAACATATGGCATAAATGCTGGTTGTCTTTCAGCCCTGTAATATCTCAGTAACTTTTTATCCCTTGTAGCCGTGTTTCGCACATTATATCCATTCCGCAGTAGGACCTATCTAACGTGTGCTAGCTCTGACTGTATATGGTGTTCGTTACAAAGGTCATGTGCGCAATTGACCAATGATGGTACAACAGCGATTAAGTGTCGAGGATGGTGGTGTAAGTTAGCATGCAGATACGGTTACTGTTCAGTTGATTTAAGCATTTTATTGCGTCACTAGCTGTACCAGGGACTTCGTCCGCGTGGAATTAAAAAAAATTGTTCAGCTCGCAGTTACAAAACAAAAAAAATCTAAAATAAATGTAGCCTAAGTGACTCCTCATACATCAGCTATCTGCCAGTGAAAGTCCCGTCAAAATCGGTCCAGCCGTTTCATAGATTAGCCGGAACAAACAGACAGACAGACAGACAAAAATTAAAAAAAATGACATTTTGGTATATTTACCGTATATACATCTATATGCATTTACTAAAAAGCGGTTATTTTAATATAACAAAAACGCTTAAATGTTATTTATTTGTATAGATCACTGTCCCCCGTTATGATGGCAAATACGTCATCTACATACTTCTTCCACAGTTTAATAGTAGTTATTGCCTTTTTCGTTGACATGGCTATCTCTTCGAAATGTTCCATCCAAATATTCGTGACTAGAGGAGCGACTGGGTAGTACTCTCATTGGTAAATAAAGTAAGTGGTTTCCAGACAAAGATGCACCTTTATGACATCTATACATTCGATGACCGGCACATTCGTGAATCTCAACTCGACGTCAAAACTGACCATCAAGTCATCAGGTTCAACTTTAGTCGAACGCACGATGTCACAGACATGTCCTTGACATGAGATTTCGTCTGGTCTGCCGACGGCTGTAGTTGTACTATTGATACATGTTTTGCCAATTCGTAGATGGGCGAGCCAATCTGACTTTCTATCGCCCTCAGCGGGACATTTGGCTTATGTATTTTGGGTAGTCCGTATAATTTAGGTGGTTGTATGTTTCTCGGCCTGAGTAAATATTTGGTTTTCTCATGTCCAATAACATCCTCACACGTTTTGATTAAAGTTTTTGTAGCCCGGTTTGTTCTTGCCGTAGCGTCATTGGTCACTTTTTTAATTTTATTATATAAAAAAAATCCAATCAAATTGAGAAGCTCCTCCTTTTTAGCCAACTTCTAAAAAAGAAATTTTCCATTCGATTGATTTTTAAGCTATTGTGCTTATTGCTATTGTATATGGTACGACTGTACAAAGCTCGCACGGATCGAGTCGAGCTGTCCATCCAGTCCATGTATTGTAAGATAATAAAAATATTTTAAACGATATTAACTTCTCATTTATTCAATGAAAGAAAAAAAGTGTTTTCTTACGGCCACCACGTTCAAAAAGTGTAACTTGAATTATTATCAAATAAAAAAAAATACTTCATAAATAATACGCTTTAGCCTGTAATATCCCAGTACTGGGCATAGGCCTCTTTCCCCATGTAGGAGAAGGATCAGAGCTTAATTCACCACGCTTCTCCAATGCGGGTTGGCGGATATATTCCCTACTATGAGACCGAGACCGAATGCTTAACGTGCTCTCCGAGGCACGGTGAGGAGACCCACAAGGACTGTACAAATACCCAGACCACAACAAACACATGTATGGCCAATACAAATGTACATCATGTGCGGAGATCGAACCCGCAACCGCCAGCGCAACAGGTACAATCCATGGCTGTGACCGTTGCGCCAATGAGGCGCATAAATAAAAAATAAATAAATAATTATATTTGCATAAGTTGATAAAAAATGCTATGCAATAGCTTTACCGCGGCAGTCCCCGAGTGCCACACGTTTCTTTTTTTTAATGTATCTTACCGTAGAACTTTTGACTGGGTGGACCGATTTCGATGATTTTTTTTTTTATCGGAAGGTGTTGCGTATCAAGTTGCTTCATTTGAATATAGCAGAGATCAGACAAGTACTGTTTGAGTTATATCTAATAATGCGTATTTACTTGAAAATTGTTTTGTCGAACTCCGTTGTATTATACCTTATAACTTTTCACTGAATTTGCCGATTTTGATGATTCTTACTATAATCGAAAGCTAATGTTTGTTATGTGGTAATGTGGTCTCATTTAAATTTGACTGAGATTTGGTTACTGCTTTTTGTAGTTATCTTTGATAACGTGTTTTTACTTGACTACACATGTACATGTCGATGTAATTGAAGTCGGTTTTTTTTAGTTTGCAAGCAAACACAATTGTGTAGAAGTCGGTTATTTAAGCTATAAAATGGTTTGTTTGTTTGCTTGAGTCACAGGAATTACTAATTCGATTTAAAAAATTCTTTTTGTGTTGGATAGCCCATTAGCTGGGGAAGGCAGCCAAACAGAAGGCTATTGGCCTTTTTTTCCTCGATTAATGTAGGTTAAACCGTCAGGCATAGCTAGTATGGTCTACAGAGTATATCATGAGCGATGATTGGAATTCCGACCATCAACACAACAAATAGAAGAATGATTACTGCACCTACGCGTCATCGATTGGTTTATTTAGAATAATTAAGTAGTTAATTTAGTATTAATCTGTAAATTAACAGCAGACACGCACGCACACATACTCTCACTAAGGTAGGTCATAGCAGGGAATATCCTGCTTAAAATATGGAGCAGCCCGACTTGAAAGTACCCTACAGAAGATCACAGATCAATAATACTGCTTTCAATCAAAGTTGTGTTCCTGGCGTGAGTAAGGTGAGCAGAGTTCTCGGGGGGATTGGGGATTTGGTCAGCAACACAATTGCGATGCTGCTAGTCTTGCGCGTCTATAAGCTACGCCAATCGCTCAATCCGGTCAGCCGTACGCTTGTTTGCTGACGAAGTTGTTGTACCTCGATTCATCTTTAGCAAATAATTTTTTAAGTATAAGAAAAACCTATGTAATAGATACAATCTTTTACATACCGGTCAGTCATATCTGCACATTTTAATTGGGTGGTGTTTAGCTATGTTTTCCCTATTGAAATAAGCTCGTTCTATTCAAATTTTTCCGTCAACCCTATTGTAAAGAACCCGTAGAGGGTAAGATTATCCCGGATGTTTAATTTCAAATTCCAATGGTCTGCGATGTCTTGACCGGATGTAATCGAGCTTTTTATGTGGTCACGTCGACTATTTGTAGACTCGATTGCCTGTCTGGTTTTATCTGTATCTGCTTAACCCCTTTAGATATTTGTTTTCTTTTAAGCCAACTTATTTAGTATTATTAATGTGCTTATCATTTAAAATTAAAGTACCTGGGTGACCGAGCCCAGCTCAGTATTTTTAGTAAATTGTGAAGGATTAGTAGTAGAAGAGAGAGTTAAAATGATTCGCTGCCGGTTTGGATGAAGTATTTTTTAACCAACTTCAAAAAGGAGGAGGTTACTCAATTCGGCTGAAGGAAACTCAATATATATATATATATATATATATATATATATATATATATATATATATCCCACCTTCGGTGCAACAAAGTCGAAACAGCTCATTTCTTAATTTTACAGGAGAGGACTTTTAATTTTTTTTTTTTCGCTTTTACTTCCTCATTTCTGGATTACTATTTATAGTAAGTTATGTATAGTAAGTTATATATATATATATATATATATATATATATATATATAACTATATAGTATAAAACAAAGTTGCTTTCTCTGTCCCTATGTCCCTATGTATGCTTAAATCTTTAAAAGTACGCAACGGATTTTAATGCGGTTTTTTTAAATAGATAGAGTGATTAAAGAGAAAGGGTTATATGTATAATAACATCCAATAAATAGTTGAGAAATACTGTTTTTAAGGTTTCTAATGTGATGTCGTAAATAATTACATTTTTTCCGCTTACTTTGCAAACGCAGCCTGAACCCTACGAGATTTAGCAAAATAATGTACTAAGTATTATACATATTGAAAAGTTCTATAGAAAGCTCCGCTATGGTATATGTCTATCTGTTATGGATATCCCACCATAACATTTTTTTGTCATTTACTTTTTACGACAAATAATGGCTAATTTTCAAAGCGATTTTAACCAATACAGCATTAATCCTTAGCTAATTAAATACCTTAAATACATTGTTGATTTAATATGGATCTATATGGCCCTTTACAGCATGTGATTTAAATGAATATTTTTGAAGATATTATAGATTGAAAAATTGCGATACGTAGATTTTGCGGCAGTTCCGGCCGGCTTTTACTCTAAAGTTAACGCGTGCGGGCCACGGGCAGTAATGAATAAATCAAAACTACTGGATCGATTTTAATCATTTTTCAGTGAATGACATAGGCTATAATTTTATTTTATACCCGTGCGAAGCCAGAGCGGGTCGCTAGTATATATATATTTAAATGTATGTTCGGGGATAACTTCATCGTTTATGAAAAGATTTTGATAATTCTTTTTTTGGTGGAAAGGAGATATCCCTGGTGTGGTAGCATGATAAGGAAACCAGGATCTGATGATGGGATCCTAGAGAAATCGAGGGAAACTCTCGAAAATCCGCATAACTTTACATTAACTACATAATACTTAACATACTACTGGGTGTACTGATTTTAATGATTTTTAACTTAATCGAAAGCCGATGTTTATCATGTGGTCATATTTCATCGAGATCTGATTACAACTTTTGGAGTAATCTTTGATAATGCGTATTTACTTGACTATTTTTTCGTATAACTAAGTTGTTATTACTTGTCGATATAATTGAAGTCGGTTTTTTTTCGTTTGCCTGCAAACACAATTATTAATAATTAATTAACGCAAAATAAAAATAAAAAATAACGATAAATTAAAAATTGATACAAAATACACAATTACAACGCTTCAGCTTGTAATATCCCACTATTGGGCATAGGCCTCTTTCCCCGTGTAGGAGAAGGATCAGAGCTTAATCCACCACGCTTCTCCAATGCGGGTTGGCGGATATATTCCCTACTAAGCAAGTAACGGTCGCTATCAGGTGTACATGATATCAACCGGGGCCGGCGGCTTAACGTGCTCTCCGAGGCACGGTGGGGACGTAACCGTTGCGCCAACGCTTGTCACACACAGTTACAAGATTGAGAGTAATTGCTTCTCAAAAACTGACAGGCGCTCCAACAAATCGTGTTTTTTTTTCTGAAAATCATATTTAAATACGAATTACATTATTTATAAAATATGAATAATATTTTTTTTACCGACAATAATAAAAAAATATAAATAAATATAAAAAATCAAAAATCAAAAATAATTAAATAATAATAGTGCTAAAATATGAATAATATTGTTCGTTTTTACCGACACTAATAAAAAACAAGAAGAGCCTATTTAAATAAAAAATAACGAGTGCAATTAGAAAAAGAAAAAGAAAAATTGATCAGGGACATAGGGATTTGAACCATGATCTTCTCGGTTGATCCCGACTGGCTGATTTCCCACCGAGCTATTGCAACTAAAAATTAACAAATGTGAAATTTACCTTCGTATTCTAACGATATTTTTTTCACTCCCTAAAAACAGGGATAAAACGACATTTTCTGAAAATGCTAGCTAGATAGATTAATCTCCCCCGAAACCCCCTATATACTAAATTTTATGAAAATCGTTAGAGCCGTTCCCGAGATTCTGATTCTATATATATATACAAGAATTGCTCGTTTAATAGTATAAGATTTGTCTGTCAACAATACGCTTAAAAATCGGCTCATATACAAGAAAACTTGTAAAGAATGTATTCTTTAAATAATTACAAACGGTTAATATGGAATGGCTTACAAAACTAAATTATTAAGTGAATGAGGCTTTACTTGAAGTAATTAAAATTAACACATAAATAGACTGATAATGATATTAAATTAATTAAAATAATAATAATAATAATAATGAAAGTAAAAACATAACATTTATCTAACAAAGTTATGAATGCCTGTACAGCATTGTCACTTCGCTTCAGCCTGTAATATCCCACTGCTGGGCATAGGCCTCTTGCCCCATGTAGGAGAAGGATCAGAGCTTAATACACAGTGAGGAGACCCACAAGGACTGCACATACAACCAGATCACGGCAAACATCTGTACGGACAATACAAATGTTTATCATGTGCGGGGATTGAACCCGCAACCGCCAGCGCGACAGCCATATACCAGTTCCTTGACATTTAAATAATTTATTCAGAATTGAAGACAATAAAATATTTTTATATAATATATCTTATCAAACAATAATTTAAAAAAATAATAACAAATAATAAAACAAATATTGAATACAGAAAATCATCAAATGCAACAATATTAATAAATGACAGTTGAGGTTGATTTGATTTATAATAAAAAACAATATTAAACAAGAATAAATATTTAAAATCTCAAAAGCAACTATATAGGTATAAGAAAACCTTTCTTTATTTCAGTGGAGTTGTTTGTACAATGTTTGAATTTCGTAGAATCGTCAATTAAACAATAATAAAAACATTCAAATCACAATCATAATATTCTCAAAATGTCACTGTTCCTGTTCAAAATTAATGATCAAAAATAAAATAAAAATATAAGAATAAAAAAATACATATTTACAATTACAAATAATTTACAATTTATTTTTTTATCTCCTGCTTCCTCGCCAATAGATGTGCACATTTAAATCGCGCTGACGACTTGTTCACGTACAAGTATATAAGCTGAAAATGTTCTGGTTAGCTCATCCATACCACTTTTATCACGATATTCAAAATAATTTTTGTATGCAGGTTCGACTTACGAACCCATCCTATAACAATTCTAAGTACATTAATACTAAAGATATGAACTGTTCTGCACAATCCATTAACATATAATATAAGAAAAACAAAATTTAGTTTTGTTAACCATTGTACTACATAACCTAGTTCTTTGAATTGATTAAATAAATATCGGTTTATCTTTAGTCGATTTAATAAAAATAACTAATCGCTTTCTGCAAAATATCGATTTCTTTTAGTATTAAAAAAACTACATTATTATCATATTCCAAAAATAAACCTAAGAGATATTTACAATTTATTAGATTGAAAGTCAAATATTATAAAATGATCTGAATAAAAAAATAACAATTAAAATCCCTTAAACTTTCGAGGTAAAGAATAAGAAAACCAAATATCATCATTGATGTAAATTTTCAGTTCTACCAAATGTTTTATTGGAATAAAAATAAAATGATAAGCATCCAAAAAAAAAAATGACAACCATATTGTCTTAAAAACAAAATATAAATCATATAAAATGTTGCCCTAAAAGTCCTGTACTATTTTACATTTAAATACTTACAAACGGCCAATTTGGAATGGCTTACAAAACTAAATTATGAAGGGAATGAGGCTGTACTTGAAGTAATTACTTAATTATTATGCATACGTTAGAAACATCTTAGAATACGCTGCTCCTATATGGTCTCCAAGGTATGATGTTTATATAAAACGCATTGAAAGTGTACAAAAGAAATTTGTTCATCACCTTAAATTTAAGTGTAAAAAAGCCGATATAAGTGATGAATACGTAAATATCTGCCGAGCTTATAACCTTCTGACGTTAACGGAACGCAGGGAGGTATTAGACATGGGGCTATTGTATGATATATTTCGTGGCCGCATCAACTGCCCGGAGCTTGCTGAACGCATTATACTAAACAACCCTTCACGACGCACAAGACACACTGCCTTATTTTATGTCCCGAAGTGCTCCACCAACTATGTACAGAATTCTATACTTACAAGATTACCTAACTCCTACAATTTGAAATTTCAAGACGTAGATATTTTCAAAGGTTCAAAAAATATTTTTCAAAATAAAATAAAACAACAGTTCTTTAAAAAAAATAATTAAAACAACAACTAAAATATATATAATTTACATATATTTCATAAATATTTACATAATCTTCACTATTATTATTATCAATATTATATTTCCTTCCAATAGAGTAAATTGTTTTTAATTTATACTTCCCATGGGTACTTATAGGTTAGATATAGAAATAAGTTTGTTTTTTTTCTTTTATTCTCACCGTGTTAATGGTTTTGTGTTTCCTTTTTTTTTGTTTTTCAAGTTTGTTAATTTAAATTTTAAACCGATGGATGGTCGTAATTGGCCTTTTTAATTATATTTAATCCTTGTTTGTTTTATAATTTTTTCTGTGCTGTGTACCATCCCTTGTATATAAATAAAAAAATAAATAAATAAATAAAATATTTACGATTCTCAAGACACGAAAGAGTCCCCAATCAATAGTTTGGCATTTTTGAAATTAAATGCATGACATAAATTTATGATACACTGCTTACAGACGCCACATGACTAACAAAATGTGAGTGTGATACAAGTAAAAAAAAATGAATGAAAATTAAAATTAAAAAAAGAAGGAAGAAAAGAGTAATAAAAAATTCTGCATCTCATTGTAAATGTAAACAATTAACACATAAATAGACTGATAAAAATATTAAATAAAGTAAAATAACAATAATAACAAAAGCAAAACATAACATTCATCAGCCAAAGCTATAATATAGTATATAGTACATAGGACTCTTTCCTCACGTTGGAGAAGGATCAGAGCTTAATCCAGCACGCTACTTCAATGCGGGTTGGCGGCTATGCCACAAGTAACGATCGCTATCAGGTGTAATTGATAACGACCGGAATCGACGGCTTAACGTGCTCTCCGAGGCATGGTAGGGAGACCCACAAGGACTACAAACACACACAGACCAGGGCAAATATCTGTATAGCCAATACACAAGTTTGTCATGTGCGAGGATCAAACCCGCAACCGTCAGCGCAATAGCGACAAATCAGTGCTGTGCCCGTGCACGTCTAGACGGCAACAGCTGTGGATCGCAACAACACAAAGGCCACTCAGCATTTGTAGAAATACCCTAAATAAAACGCCCATATTTCGAACGCTGATTTTAGTAGCTGCCTAGGTTACCATGCTAACAAAAGCGGCAGTAGTAAATAAAGAACAATATTGATATATTTAGCAAATGGCTATGTAAATATATGTTAACAAAGTCCGGGACACTTCATTTAAGTACTTATTAGATTAATTTATAATATTTCTTAGATGTATACAATTTATCTGTGAATTGGTTGCTATGGAGCTGCAAATATTCATACATATGTATACGCAATGAAAATAACCTTAGGAGTTTGAACGAATCCCTCTTTAAGTCTATTAAAGTAAAATGTATTGTTAATTTCGTTATTAAGCAAGGCAATGGCCGAAATTCAAATCGTAAAATACCCCTTAACTTTAATTAGTCTTAAGTCGCACATTGTCACCGAAACGAAAGGACGGTGTTTGAGACAGTACGAGATTTAATTGCATGTTAAATGAAATAAATCTATAATTAACCTTTAATCCATTTCATTGATTAGTTAGTGACCTTCTTCACCTCTGGGACATCCACATAATACTGAACACATTTGTTATATATAAGTAACTATCTTCCAACCCTGGTGTTACCGATACGAAACCAGAAGATTTTCAGGAGGTCGTAGTCTGTAGCTTTCTACACGCAAACACACAAAATAAAGTCCTGAAACCATATCCCATATGAATGTTCTGTCATTTCCATACTGACCTTTCTACGTATATATCAAGCTATATAACCTTAAATTAAAAGAATTGGTTCACATTAACGGAGATAGTTTTAATGGATGATCCTATTAAACGGTTCCGCGGTGGAACATTCTGGATAATTGGCCTGAAGCCAGAATTAATGCTCATTTTCAGGAAGGGTCTTCAAAGGCCAGTCATTTGCATAAATCCAATATAATTTTACCCGATTTTCAGATCTTAGATAAAGTCAAGAATAAAATACACGGAAACTAACTTTTGGGCGTGGTTTTGATGCCGTTTTTTAGTAATTTTAGATGACCTGAATGTAACCTCATATCAGGTTTAATCTCGTATCAGAAAGGTTTACAAGCGGACATTATTCCGCATTTTGTTTCAACTTTTTTTAAATAGAATAACCAAATTAAAATAATTAAAATACCCAAGTTTGTGATATCAAGGCTATCTGCAATCCTCGTCCTGGGTGTATCGATAGCTAAGTATTAAAATAATAAATAGGTCTTTAGTTATTTCAAAATATACTCTGTGTCGAGAACTAAGCGATTAAAACCACAGGGTATAGCTATCGAGTATTATACAAGCTATGTATACCTACACGTTATGTATTGACCCTTAGTTTAGCATGCAGACGACCAGTCACCACAGTATTGGCACTATTGAATTTCGATGTGGTTTTACGCCAATCGCCTAAGCGTCGTCGCCAAAGACCCATCAAAGATAGATTTGGTATTATAACGAAGTTCTTAATGAAGATGTCAACCGAATATAATTGTGTGGGTAGCTAAATAATTTTACTTACAATCAAAGCAATCGGTAGACTGTAGTAGTATACTGTTTCGTGTATGTGTGTATGCATACACTTGTACTTGTTTATGCATTACTTAATGCGTAAAAAAATATATTGTAATTTAAAGCAATTTATTTATTTGAATGCATTATATAATTTTATTCAAGTATAATGATTGGTTTACTCATTAAACATGCGACGTTGAATGTACTTGTGAATATTTTTAATGAGAAATATGTGTAATATATATTCTCTAAAAACACGAAAATATATGTACTTATATCTGGTTAATTCCACTCGATTTGAACTACGTCTTATATTTGTATACATTACATAGTTCATATAATAATTATTATATATTATGTAAGTTTGTTTTACAACTAAAACCGTAATAAAATTCTGTGAAATATACTGGTGTCCTTCCATTCAATTGCGATATCAGAATCGATATTATAACCTAAATATACAACTTATTTGCCCTAACGCTTTAATGAAAATAATAAAATTAAGAGTAAAATAACTATTATTTATATAATGACCGTCGTGTCTACGCTAGTGTCATGTCAATTTCTTCTTAATTAAAATTCAAAAATCCTAATTTCTATTTAAAACTAAAATTATAAATTCTCTTTGCTGCTTCTGACATCGGAGACGCTAACATACTTTGAAAATTCTTACAGAATTTAAATATAGAATCGGAGTCAAAATCTTATCAACAAGTTAGACTTAGATGGCAGTGTATAGCGACAATTTAGCGTACTGTAAATTTCTATTAAGAATATTGTAACATTGTCCCTACATAGTGTCCAATTTAAAAAAATAAATAAATTTTACTAGCTATTTGTCGTCATATATTTGAAATAAAACTTCTTCAGACATTTTGTAAGTTACATTGGTTAATTGTACCACGTATTTATTGTTACGATGTCTATGATTTTCATTTTCACCAAACGGCTGACAGGCGCGAAATAACTCCAAGCCTTAAAATCGCCTTTTGTTTCAATTGTTATTTTTTTTTTTCCTTTCGAAATCGAATTAGTACCTGATTGTTTTGGTAATTTAAGATGTTAATCAATTAATAATTAATTAATTAAAGTAATACAATCGAGTATTTACATATACGACTAAGTTTTGTGTCATAATTATATCTTTTTATTGTTGTATTATATTTCTTTTGTTTTAACTTAATAAAAATATCCACCGGTGTCTAATTTAGGGAGTCTTTGTTACCATCATTTTTATTTCAAAGTTATTTTAGATTTGATGTCGTAAGACGGCGATAAAGATAGAGATGGCCGAGTTTGCGAATTTTATATATATTTTCTTGAAATTAAACCTTCATATGTTAGAAATTTTATTACAGGCCACAGAGACTTTTGTGTTGGTCTGTGCATTTGCGATGTTAGCTACGGTCTTAGCTATTGTGATTTTGTTTTTGTTTTTTGTGTTAGAATTCACAACCTGGTAAGGGCTGTTCTTTATAAAACGCTTGTTATCAACATCGATTTATGCAATGAAAATGCACAAATCTTGTCTTTTGAAAGATATTTGCAATATATACAAGCTCGTCAAAGTTTAATTTACTTCAACGCGTTCGACAAATTTGGTATGAGCTCCGAAACCTATAGTCGTATAAAACAATTCGAACTTAAAGCGAAGTTTTTACGAGCCTCGTCTAGATGATCGTGTACAATTTGTAAATATAATGAGATTTGAATATAGGACCACAGTATCGCTTTAGAGAAATTGATACTGGAAGTTTATTTTTAAACACATTAAATGTAACAAAATATTAAAGTCAAATAAACTTGTAACTTAAACATTATCTACGATAATAATTTATTTAAGTCGATTATTAATAATATACAATATATTTAATATATAAAATTCTCGTGTCGCGGTGTTTGTAGTTAAACTCCTCCGAAACGGCATGACCAATTCTCATGAACTTTCGTGTGCATATTGGGTAGGTCTGAGAATTGAACAACATCTATTTTCACCTCCGTAAATGCTAAGGGTAGTCCACACCAAATTTTTTTTTTAATTTTTAGATAAATTATGTATTATTTATTTTATTGTGATTTGTCGTTGAAAAATACATACAACCCTAAATTTTCACCCTTCTACCACCAACCCCTACTTTTAAATAGCGTTTAGCGGCAAGACGACGTTTGCCGAGTCAGCTAGTATTATTATTACTTATTATAATTAATTAATATTGTCAAGTATAATGAATGTAACAACTGCTAGCAAACCAATTTAAATAAATAAATAAATAAATAAATAAATTATTATAAAATATTTTTATTCAATAAAGGAAATAATGTTGATATATACGTTTTTATTAAAAAGACATGGTCAATTTCAAGTTCGTTTTTTCATTTTTATTGAAAAATTTAAACAAACTGTATAATGATAAATTGTCACAATATAAAAAAATCCTAAGGTTGAATTCTCGACCACAACGAACAATATTCACTGTATATTCTTAGTCGCACGTGTTATCAGAGAAATGTCGACACACTTGAGATTGGCTCATAAGTTCGCATATGTCATTTAACTACGTCGTCCCATAGAGGAAAGTACAACCAGGCTTGGCTCAGGCTTGGCACAGCTATTTAGAATTACCAAGACTTGGACAGGCTTGGCCTTGGCCCTGTGGTACTTTTCTCTATGAGTATGTAGCAATTAGTAAGTCAATTCAGTCTATTGCAGTCAACTGCTGGACATAGGCCTCCCCAAGTTGGGTATGTGTACTTTAAAAAGAGCGACACTGCAATGCCGGGACGAGCCGTGACGGGAGTCGAGCGAGCTCCTTACTTAATAACTTCCCATCGTTTTCCAAAAATCAGTTACATACAGTGGGTACCACCGTATGGTACAGGTGAGTCGTATTTACTAGAACAGATTGGGTATTTAAGGAGACTAGGTCGCACCTATTCCAATTGTCGTAAGACTTGGTCCACCTAGTCTCGTGTACATTCGCACGATGACACTTGACAGCACTTACGCGTATCACGTACAACACACCCATTCATTTGTCATGACTAGTTAGTAATTAATTTCATAAGAATTCTTCTTAATTTCATAATTTAGTTTCTGACAATAATTTTTATATTTAATCTCGAATATTCATTACTGTATGCTACATGGACATTTTTTTATTTGACTTATTTCAATTTTGATGATATTCTTAGTAATTTAATAACACTTGTAAAAAAGTAGGCAATTATCTAAATACCGGTGTTTACTTTGTTAACGTTGTATTTGTTGTTGTACTGCTTGTTGGTGTTGACTTTAGAATGGATAAATAAATATAATAAGCCTGTTAAAGTATTAAGAAGGGATTTTAACTCAGTGATTGTTCTATATCAGTGATCTCATCTATTCTTTCGAGTTTTGATACGTAAAGGACTCTCAACGTGAATCAGTCAATACTAATGGGTATTAGGATCGTGTATTAGTAAGGACTAGGAATAGGTGAAGTTGCTCTTATATTAAGGGCGGCTTGCAGCGTGTGTTAAATCTAGATTTAAAACTCGATTTTGCCTTAAATCAGATTGAATGTCTTGCACGTCACCGATTTAGCTTAAATCTCGATTCAAATAAACGTCAAAGTTAAATCGGCACCAGAGTCGGTTTAGCGTAATTAAATCTCGATTTTGTTAACCATCATTTGCGAATACCTACGCGACGTTATTGTTTATTTGTTCGTTTCTTTCTGTTGTCTTATGAAAATGGATTTTCCTTTGGACCATGAGTACGATTTGTTATCAGATGATGATGAAGAAATCCTGCAGTATTTGGAAACGCCGTTTTTCTTTCGAAGAGTCTTTGTTCAAAGTGATTTGTTCAGTTCATTACGAGAAGACGAATTTTTGAAAAGGTTTCGCTTAAGTAAACAAAGCGCAGTGTTCCTGCTTGATAAAATTGTTCATAATTTTCCAAATGATGTCAACAGGTGAGCTAATTAATGGTAGTTTGCAAGTTCAAATAAACATAACCATAAAGGTATGCAGCTAACCTAAAATATCAATCATAAATTTTGTTATATGTTTAGGAACCGAAACGCTGTATCACCAATGAACCAGCTCTTATGCACATTAAGATATTTCGCAACTGGTAGCCAACTAACTGCTTGTGGCGATGTCATTGGAGCTCATGAGTCTACCGCCTGTAGAATATTACACCGAGTGACACACGCTATTGCCTTTTTATATTCAGATTTTATAAAAATGCCCGTTACTGCTACTGAACAAAACAGTGTCGGGGCTAAGTTTTACGATGTAGCAAAATTTCCCCGTGTCATTAGGGCAATAGATTGCACCCATACAAAAATTTTATCTCCAGGTAAGTTTCCAGAAATGTTTTTTCATTGCATTTTGTAAAATTTACTTATTAAATAACTATGTTATCTATTATCAATAGGTGGTGAACATGCAGAAATTTATAGGAATAGAAAAGGATACTTTTCCATTAATACCCAGTGCATATGTTCAGCCAATCTACTTTTTTTAGATGTAGTGGCCCGTTGGCATGGTTCAGTACATGATGCCAATATTTGGATAGGATTATGAACCATGTATATGTACATGCATGAAATCATATTGAATACAACAAAAATAAGTTATCTCTTACCCTTGATAGCCATTTTTTCGTTGGAGTGCATTTTCTTAACTTTAACTTTTTGGTTTTTATAGCAAGACTGCAACTTTTCGGCAGTTCTTGGTGAAAAATTCGTTTGCGAATTGTATTCAATGGCTAAGTTGTGCCAAGCTAGTTGCTTATCTTTTGTTGTAGCTCCGTCTGTTTTTTTATTTTCTATGACAGGATATTTTTCAACAAGTATCAAAAGATGCATTATTTCATCATTAGTAAAATTAGGCGCCCTGGATTTTTTCATTCTAATGTTGCAAACGGAAAATCAGAAAACTCGAAAAACACAAAATCAACTATAACAAAAACACAACACGAAACAAAACTGCCTGACTTAAAATATGCGCGGAAACATAACCTATGAATATAACAAATTAACAAATTGTTCAGTTCACTTCTTTGCTTAAATGGCTTTTAGTTGTATTATAACAAATTGTTATAAAAATTATATTATAACAAATTGACACCTACTATTACAATGTACTCTGTGATTGACACTGATAAATATACGTTTCTGTGTACGCAATATTGCTTTGGTGTACATTATTGTATCTAAAACGGAACGTAAAGAACGAACGGCGACTGAAAGATACGCAAAATCTCGATTTAGTTAAACTGGACATAATTTTATTATGGGCAACGCAACTTCGATGAGACTTAAGTTAAATCGAGTTTAGGGTAAAATCTAGTTTTAATAAAATCGAGATTTTTGTAATTTTGCTGCAAGTGGCCCTAAGTTAGTAAAAGCCCATCACTTCAAACAATACGTGAACTTTTAAATTTTAAGGTGAAACGATACGACACTTTGTCCGTAGCTCAAGTGACGACTACTGAAAAGCGTTGCTGGCGTCTGGCCGGCTTATATAGACGCGACCGAGGGAGGTGATTTGACGCGCGAGAATCTGGCCAGCGCGATTTAGAAAAACAACTTGAGTTGTACAGCGACATCTAGGAAATCATATCTGAACTAGAACAATAATAATATTCGAAGCAATTTGCCTTGAAATTTTCCTTACTTAAGCAGGTATAACCTTGCTTTATTGCTTAAAATAAACTGACCCAATTGTATTATCTGTCGGGATCATATGCAGACATAGCCTACATATTCTCTATGATTCGCCCATGCTTGAGCTTGCCTCCATACAGCGCATCCCTCTATCCTGGCGACGATCTAAACCGAGGTGCGATTTCAATTCTGAGGCCAACATACACGATTATTTATTTATTTATTTAAGCACACTAACAATATACATAGTTTTACATTGATATAAACACATTAGGTATACAGTAAGGTCCTTAATACATATATCAATAAGTAGCATGCATAACATTCAATTATTTTCAGCTTGCATTACACAAAATAAAACTATTAATTACTTTAAAAAAAAGGATTACAAAAGAGAATATTAATAAAGAAAAAAAAACGATTAAAAAGACCCGGGACGCTGAACGTAAATACTCAAATCACGCCGTATGTAACCGAACGACCTTTTGTTTATTTTACATAATTATATAATATATACTTTGACCTTAATCGTCTTTAATAATTCTAACAGTTACAACTACACTATATAGAAATATCGTATATTAATTATCGATTACTTCTTTACTTCAGTAGAAACTTGTAATTGATCTTAGTTCTTACGTATTCATATTATAATATTCTTAAAATGTCACTGTTCCTTCAAAGTTAATATATTAATATATATATAAATATATATATATATATGAATTATTTATATATAATATATAAAATTCTCGTGTCGCCGCGGTATTTGTAGTTAAACTCCTCCGAAACGGCTTGACCGATTCTCATGAAATTTTGTGTGGATATTGGGTAAGTCTGAGAATCGAACAACATCTATTTTTTATCCCCCTAAATGTTAAGGGTAGTCCATCCCAATTTTTTTTTTTCATAAATTATTTGTTTTTTATTTTATTATGATTTGGCGTTGAAAAATACATACAACCCTAAATTTTCACCCTTCTACCACGAACCCCTGTTTTTAAATAGCGTTTAGCGGTAACACAACGTTTGCCGAGTCAGCTAGTATAAATATATATGAAAAGAAATTTACAGTCGATTTCCGATTATTTCGTCAATAGTAATAAAAAACAAAATTTTGAATTTTCAATTGACTTGGTAAAATAAGCTACAATACATTTTATCTATCACGTTTTAAATTTAATACCTTTTTAAATCTATTAACATTAAACACATGTTGAAATTTTCATACTTTTTTTAAAAAATTTACCTTATTGTGTTAAGTTATAAGGTTTAGGTTTATGTGTTAGACATAGTAATTAAGGGGAAACTAGATATCGGTATGAGGAAGAGGCTGATTCCGTTCACCACCTCCTACATCATCGCCAATAGATGTCACTGTGCACTATTTAATCGCGCTGAAGACTTGTTCACGTACCAGTATATAGCCTGAAAATTTTCAAGTAAGACTCACCATACATCTGCCGATTATTTATATTTATTAAATTTTTGAAATTGGGTTCGATTTATGAACCTGTCCCATTGAAAGCCTATACAACATATAGTCTATATAATCTGTACTAATAATATAAGGAGCAAAGATTTGGTTGTTTGTTTGCATTGCATAGGCTTCGAAACTACTGAACCGATTTGAAAAATCTTTCACTGGTGGGAAGCTACGCTATCTGCAAGTAACATAAGCTATATTATATTTTTTTTTAAATTGAGAAAAAATATTTTGAAATTTTTGTTACGTACCCGTGCGAAGCCGGGGCGGGTTGCTAGTATAATATGTAAACAATTTTAATTTGTTAACTATTGTACTAGTATTGTATCTCTTTGAATTGATTTAATAAACATCGATTTTTCTTTAATCGATTAATCGCTTTCTGAAAAAACCGATTTTTTTTTTCTTTTATATAACAATATACACGATTTTCCTATTCCAATAATAAACCTAAGAAAGTCATATTTAAAATCCTATAAAATCATATGAATAAATAATAAGCAATTCAAAACTAAAAATCAAAGCGAATGATCCTGTAAACTTTCAAGGTAAATAAGAATAAGGAAACCAAATACCATCATTGATACAAATTTTATTTTTTTTTTTATCTCTATTTACGTTTATTGAATTGATTTAAAAGTATTCATCTGATTTTAAGCTTTATAATTATATCGAGTTTACACTATTAGTCATAAATTGCTTTAAAACGCCGATGTTTTAATTTGTTATGAACTTATTTTTTACAAATAAAAAGTTACTATAATATAATGTAGGAGAAATGTTTATTGGCTTAAAATCACTTATTCAGGATAAATCAGCATCTTCTATATAAATAAATAAATGAATGTTACTGAGCGAATGTTACTCGAGAATGACTCGACCAATTCGGCTAATTTATTTATTTGCTTGTTCCTTAAGGCCCACGGAAGGTTTTAATTCCGAAAAAAAAAAATTGTACTATTAACTTTTTATGCAGTGTGGTTACGGCAGTAAGAATATAGTCACCCCCTCTCTTCCCGTGGGTGTCGTAAGAGGCGACTAAGGGATAACACAGTTCCACTACCACCTTGGAACTTAAAAAGCCGACCGATGGCGGGCTTTGAAATACACATGCCGAAGACGGGCAGCAGCGTCTTCGATGCGACAAAGCCAGCTGCGGTCACCAACCCGCCTGCCAACACATGAGTGCACGCCATTTTTGGCGCGAACTTTTAGAGGCCTATATCCAGCAGTGGACTGTATTAGGCTGAAGTGAAGATGATGATTAGTGATGATTACCTTTTGACAGAACGAAGTCGGTCCGAGCAGCTAGTTATATAATAAAAACGTAGTTTAAGCCATAAAATATCAAACTATGCGTAATAAAATCGGTATAAGAGTAATAAACTTAACACGCGTGAAACAACAAAATGTTTCCAAAATAAATTAATAAAATCGTAAACTTATTATACTTAGTACTGGTTTTACCAAATCAAATTGACTTCTAATTTTGTTATGTCAAGATTTTTTTAGCTATGACTAGTATTTACCAGTTTTAGCATTGGCCATCGTAATAACATTATAATTGAATTTAAAATCGACAGTGTCGATTGAAATAAAAGTATAAAAATAAGTAATTTGACTTATACGAAAAGTATTTCATACTTAAACTATACAAATAAATAAAATTGGAGTGTTTGTTTGTAATATTAAAGTAGCCGATTTTTACTAAATGCATATGTATATTAACGTACATATAAAATAGTACCAATATAACATTTTTTACAATTTTTGTCTGTCTGTCTGTTTGTTCCGACTAATCTCTGAAACGGCTGGACCGATTTTGACGGAATTTTCACTGGCAGATGCCGATGTAATAAGAAGTAACTTAGGCTACTTTTATTTTAGAAATTTATTTATTTTAAAGTCAGCGAACTGAATAATAACTTTTTGTCAAATTACACGCGAACGAAGTCGCGGGCACAGCTAGTTAATAAATAATAACAATAACCAATTTATCAATATTTTATACTCTAAATACCTTATGTCTATGATTAGAGGTAAATTGGAAAAATTGTAATTCGAAACATTCCGCCTCCAATGACAATGGTCACACATTGACGTTATTTACTAAGCAAAAAGAAGCCATTATACAAGAAGAAGAAGAACAAAGAACATTCTAGAGCATAATTCGTAGGTTTCATTCACTTTTGTCTTGTCGCTGTTATTCTTGAATATAACATTGTAAAAAAAATAAAAATATAATAATTATTTATCATCATTACAGCCTATACAGTCCACTACTGGACATAGGCCTCCATAAGTTCACGCCAAAAATAACGTGAACTCATGTGATTTGCCCATAGTCACCACGCTGGGCAGGCGGGTTGGTGACCGCAGTACTGGCTTTGTCGCACCGAAGACGCTGCTGCCCGTCTTCGGCCTATCTATTTCAAAGCCAGCAGTTGGATGGTTATCCTGCCATCGGTCGGCTTCTTAAGTTCCAAGGTGGTTGTGGAACCTTGTTATCCCTTAGTCGCCTCTTACGACACCCACGGGAAGAGAGGGGGTGGCTAAATTCTTTAGTGCCGTAGCCACACAGCACCTAATTATTTATATATAATTTTTAATGTAAGTATAATATTCGATTCATCCGATATGACCTAACGTCTAAAAATAGAAAATATATTTCGTTACATATCTCTACTAAAACTTTTAACCAACAGACCTCCTGGATGTCGAAAGAGAACGTTTTGAAAGGATTAGTTTGATTCGCGCTAATAATAAAAAGAAATCGCAATTACAGGAGCTTTTGACAGTAACGTTCTACATTAAAAATAATTTCAAACGAAACTAGGCTATAATAATTACTTATATGATTATATAAAAATGTATATTTTATGCCTACGGCCACCCACCTTGGCTCAGTAAAATAAAACTGTCAAATTCGAAAGGAACCAGAAACGTTCGTTAAAAACTTTTACTCCTAATTGGGCAATTGCTATTCCAGATTTCCTTAAGAGTGTATGCTACCTCAAATTGCTTATTTTCTACTCGGCAGGATGTCCATATCTTCCAAACTATTGAATATTTAAGTTTGAAATTAATGTATGGTAAAGTTCAGGACATAAACTATCTTTCATATGTTTCAAAACACGATTCCATAAAATTTTCTCGATACAAAAAAAAACCGCAAAGTTACCTCTATTTTTGTATTAAAACCTTAATATCTCAGTAAATATAGAAGTTATGGACTTGAGATTAAGCATGGTAATTGAAATAAGTATGAAGAACATTTTATATGTTGCGTTTTTTAAAAAACAACTATTGATAATGTTTGTTTGGAGAAAATACACATAATTCGCGCGATGAACAACCAAGCGTTCTCAATTCTCATGTGTATTTAGTACGGGTGAAATCTGAACTCGAGCTGAGGTAGTGTAGCCCCTTAAAAGAATTCTAAGGATTGCGTCTAGAAATTTCCATACAATTTACGCCAGGTTATGAAATGACGCATCCGTGAACACATAGCGTGTAATTACAATAGCTTCGCCAAATGGACCGAAAAGACATTAAAACGATATTAACGTCAGCGTTTATTACTATATTTCGTAAGTAATTACTTCTGAATCGCTTTTCCCGCTTGCTAGCAATAACCTGCCTCGTATATTCTGGTGCGGGGTAACCAGACCATACGTCTGATCGCTTCATATGCTCATTTTAAATTATGTATTTTATGAGTATACATTATATTATATTAAATAGAATTACATATGTTTTTACTGATACTGTTGCCTTAATTTTATTTTAACTGTAACTGTCCATATCCTTTACCTGAAACTAAGTGCGTTGACCGCCATAATGAACCGTATCATTATAGTATCTAGAGCAAAAACAGTCGAGAAAACTACAGTAATGTCTGTTCACTTTTTTTTGGGTGTCTTATCTTGGCATAGTGCAAATACAGCAAAGGAGAACTATATATCTCAATCAAGAAAGTTTACTCGTTACGTTTCGGGAAATTAGTTAATATATTCATATATATATATATAACTTTTATTTATTGACCATTCAAAAAAAGATACCAATAAAGTATATATTATACATACAAATAATATATACAAACACAAACACTATATACATTGTACATATTACAATGTATTCCTGTTCTTATCGAGCCTGGAATTAGTCGCGATGATGGCAAGAGACCTGATGGATTGACGTTGGTTCCCTAGGAAAGGCGAGGGGCTTTTGTGGGACGCAACCTGCGTTGTCACATTTGCTCCGTCGCATGTCAGGGAAACAGCCTTAAAAGCAGGAGCCGCAGCGGAAAAAGCTGAAACGACTAAACGACACAAATATTCGTCACAAATTCCAAATTACATCTTTGTGCCGTTTGCAGTCGAAACACTTGGACCTTGGAGTAGCAGTGTTAAAAAATTTTTACTATCTGTAAATATTTAGTTCTTAAGTTGTGAATTGTAAACGTGTATAATCTTTAGTCCGAATAAAATTATTTTTAGGTTATTAATTAATAATTTTTATATGTTATATACAATATTTGTCTGATTTCAATTTTAATGTAGAAACGCAAGAGTACTGTTGAATAAATTTGAAAGTGAACATCTAAACATACTTCTAATTACTTTGTACTGAATCCAAATAGTTGGTAGATTCTTTGTTACCTTATGTATATTAATGTATTTGTATATGGTAATATTTTATTCGCTACCAAATTTTGAACAAAGATTACGAAGCTCTAAAAAATCCAATTTTAATAAAATAAAAATTTAACTTCGAATTGTTTTGATGCATATCACCGCGGCCGTAAAAATAAAGAATACCGTTTTATATGAAGATTTTGTATAGCAATAAAATTTACCGCCACTCTCAATACAGAGCATTTCAGCGTCTCAGCGTTTATTAAAAAAGGGAAAAAAAAATATTCAGGATTCAACATTTCACTATAGCATATAAAAATACCCTTGCCATGAATCTTACCAAAAAGTTGCATTTTTATCGAATAAAGTTAATTTATGGTGTAATTTTATGCATGGTGTTTAAACAAGAAGGGTACGTACGTACGGTAAAGGTACGTTTGTTGGCCAACCTTCACATAAAACATTTTTACTGCCTTTGATTTATATGATAAAACTTTTCACGGCGTTTTTATGTTCGTTTTGATTGAACGTAATTTAATTTGCAAACAATGTAGTCGATATATATCTAATATTATTATGTTGTATGAGATTGAATTTACAACAAAAATTAATTAACTTCAGAATTAATTCTATTCATTCGTTAGTTTGAGGTAAGGCTGTATTAATTTTATTCATTTTAATTCCACGTGGACATGATTTATACCACAACTATCTGTAAATATTTAGTTCTTAAGTTGCGAATTGTAAATATGTATAATGTTTAAAAAACTATTGTTGATTTAAAAAAAATATTTTACGTAAATAATAATTTTGAAGTTACTTGATAACTTGTAAAAGAATCAAGCTGATTCAAATAAAATTTAGAATAATCTTAATAATTAACTGTGTGTAAATCGAAGCTTCCAGAAGATCATTTTGATCGATCCAAAAAATAAAACAGCTACCACTTTACGAAAGCACAATATCATTGATATAGAAACAAGTTTTAAGGAGAAAATTTGCCCCGCGCTCGCACTAAATATAAATAAAAAAGGTGCGTGCGTACAAAGTATTTGTACTTTGTCAGACGTAAATCTTCTTTGGCAAACTAATATTTTTAAGTATCTTTTATATTGATACAAATTTAAAGTTTTAAATTTCCGTTCCAGCGCCATCGACAAAAACGCTTAACGTGTTCTCCGAGGCACGCAAACTAATTACAACTCACGGGGCAAAATAACTAATCGCTTTATGCGAAATATTAATTTTTTCTATCATTAAAAGATCTAAATATTAAGTTATGACGATACTGATACTTTATCAGAAAACAAGTGGGTAAACACAAAAACTTAACAAACAGCTCAAAAACCGCGACTACGCTCGTAACATTTATTATTTTTAATTTTTAACTATATAGTAAATTTTAAATTTTGATTATAAATGAAATCTGCAATACAAATTAATCTACAATGAATATTAACTTAGTTTGGTTCAAAAACAGAGAGTATATAAACCAAACTAGACGGTACACAATTCACAAAACAACACACAAAAACACGGACAAGACTATTTCCAACACCCAAAGACAACTAAATACTGGGAATATTAGGACCCATTGGGAACCGCTGTTATGGGGTAATATGAAAAGATATAATTAAAATTACTCAGACTACAAAAAAAAAGAGTAATTAAATAAAAATAAATAAATTAAATTAATTTATTACAGAGTCAAGGCACAGGCAGTCATGGCCTAAGGCACATTCATGAATTATACTAAAGAGACAAAAAAGTAATATCAAAGAATAATTTTCTATATTTATGAACAAACTAGATACGTTAATATTTTACAGTTTAAAAAAAATATCGAAAAGTTTTGCGTAATTAATTTCGTGTGATTCGTGCTTGTGTTCCTGATATTTAGCTAGGAACCGATAAAGGGCAAAACTACTTAACCGGGTCAGTCAACAATCGGGACCGACGTCTTAGCGTGCTCTCCAAGGCACAGTGGGGAGACCCACAAGGACTGCACAAACACTCAAACTTTGCAATAAAAATAAAATGATAAGCGTCCAAAAAAAAAGACAACCTTATTGTCGTAACCCTAGATCACTAATCATTCGTCTCACAGTCGACAGAACTCTTCCGCATTCGGTGTACAGGTATGTTCGGTGTACAAATATAAATGTTACTATTATTTTATGTGTAAATATAATTGTTCTTTACTTTTGATGAGTTAAAAGGAACATTCGCTTTGATTTTAAGTTTTGAATTGTTTTTTTTTTTTTTTTAATTCAAATCATTTTATAATATTTTATTTTTAATCTAATCAATTGTACGAATGACTTAGGTTTATTATTGGAATATAAATAAACAAATAAATAAAAATCTATACAATACACATACGGTCGTCTGTTCATAAAGTAAGCAACTTAATGCTTGTATAGGTAACAGCTGACTGGTATAGCTACATTTTTTTTTCGATATACTAACTAATAAAAAACACATAATTATATAAATATAGTAATAAATATTTATATCGCATCCAGACTCGTGGTGGCAATCGAACCCACAACCCTCAGAGCAGAAAGCAGGCTCACTACAAACTGCGCCAACGGGCTAGACAAAAAAAAAAACATGAAAATAATGTACATCTTTTTTTATAATAGAAAAAATCGATATTTGACAGAAAGCGATTAGTTATTTTTAACCGACTTCAAAAAAAGGAGGAAGTTACTCAATTCGACCGTATATATGTTTTTTTATGTATGTTCGGGGATAACTCCGTCGTTTATGAACCGATTTTGATAATTATTTTTTTGTTGGAAAGGAGATATCCCTAGTTTAGTACCATGATAAGGAAACCAGTATCTGTTTAATGAAACAACTTTTTTCGGATTTTATCGCGGTTTATTATTAACTTTTGATTCCCGACGTTTCGGATACTTTACAGCAACCATAGGTCACGGGAGGACTGAGGTGTCAGACGTCCCAACGTTACAAAGTTATTCGAAACTACCCGACATACATCAATATCTTATTTAGTCCTATCTACGCAGAATGTGCTAATTGAGTCTTTAATCTGTGGTGAATTATGCTTGGTTTTTGATTTAATTATATTAATAATGGGGTCCCAAGCAGGTGGTAATTGCCAGCCATCTTCTCTATTGAAATTTGGATGTTTTTTAATTTCAATAGCCTCACGGATCATCCTTGGTTGGAATCGGTGTTCTTTTGACACCTGGAGACCGAACTTCAACATGTCAAGCAAGTACTGCGAGACAACAAGCTTCGGGTATCGCGTCCTCATCGCAGTGAACGTGTGAAACCAGCCACCGTCGAACGAGTACCTGCTGTGCTACCTTTTATGAAATGGGTCACTGACAAGATTGGCTTCATCTTAAAGCGAGCTTCTATAAAAACTTAAAATATTTACAAATTTTTATCTCCTGCTTCCTCGCCAGTAGATGTCACTGTGCACTTTTTAATCGCGCTGACGACTTGTTCACGTACAAGTATATAAGCTGAAAATTTTCTACTTGGCTTGCCCCCACCGGCAAAAACATGCTTACTTAATGTGTCGGTTAATAACACATGTAGTAAGCACAGTAAACTTACAATAAAAACAATTTAACACGTTAACTATTGTACGCAGAAACACGCTTACTAAATGTGTCGGTTAATAACACATTTAGTAAGCATAGTAATCTAATATAAAAACAATTTACGGTATTTCCATGATTTGGTGCAAATCGCATGTCCACGAATTTTTTGGCCAAACTGAACATCCTAGGAGCCCACAAACATTTTTTATATATAAACGGGTTGTTTATCTATTTCTGACACGTAGAATTAAAATAATCATGACGGGTTTACTGACTGAAATTAATATTTTAGTTGCTTAAATTTCATTACGTTCAGTGTCTTTTTTGCGACGAGTTAGAAAACAAATTATTTTTACATATAAGTCGAGATTTATGCTGCGTATTGTTACTTGAGGTACCTCAAGTACAGAATAAGGAATTTAATTGTGATCTTACTAGTTGTGATATTGTTATTATTTAAATACACTGCGATAAAAACAATTTGTCCGAAAAAATATTTCATTACCTTCAGCCTGGTTTGAAATATCAAAAATCAGAGTGTATATGTATTGTAGCCGGATCGTGCACCCCCTACCGCCTACTCACTTGCCAATCAGTCGGCTTGCTACAACAAATGGACAGGACGTGCTTTAGTTTTTTTGCGACGGTTAAAAAAGATCGCCAATTATGTGCTTCAACCAATTTCGATTTCATTACCAACAGCAGATTGTTCATGTTAAGTAGTTATAGTTTTTTTATAGTTTTGGTCTCGAAGTATTTGTAATTCGTCTATTCATATTTATAATAATTATTATTTACGTTGCTCGATTATGCTGATTGAAATCAAAAACAGCAATCGGGACCGACGTCTTAGCGTGCTCTCCGAGTCACAGTGGAGAGACCCACAAGGACTGCAGATGCTGAGTAAAATAAAAAACAGCTTTGAAAATTCATTACCCTCACTTTCATTACCATCGATTACCTTCAGCTATGACTGTACGCTGTACTGTAACGCAATAAAAATGAAGATAATGAATTTCACATTTGTTTCTATGTGATATTATATTTAACCCTTTATATGTTTTAAGGTTCTATACGACAAAACGAGGTCCTTAAACCCTTGCGCGATCTAGACATGAATAAAGCTAGTGGTCCTGACGGAATACCTGCAAAGCTACTAAGCTTTCATCATCGGCGTAGGGTGGCCGGCCTGTCGGTTATTTATCATTACATTCGGATACATTTCGGAGAGTGTGCGTAGGAACTCCATACCCGATTCCCCTCTTCCTCTTCCATCATCCACATTCACAGTTTTCATTACCATTAGCAGTATCGATTTTCATTAGTCGATATTTATTTATCTAATGCGTATAATTTTGTATAAATCACATAAATAGTTTATGTAGTCGGTAAAGATTTTTTGTGAGTGTTGAAAAAAAGCTTTTGACACAAATCTGTCTGAATTGCAACAAATCATAGTACTGTATGAACTAGTTCTTTGATAAATACATATCGATCTTTCTTTAGGAGATTTAATAAAAATAACTAATCGCTTTATGCGAAATATCGAGTTTATATATATATATATATATATATATATATATATATATATATATATATATATATATATATATATATATATATATATATATATATATATATATATATATATATATAGACAAAAAAGCAATATTAAACAATAATAAAAACATTCAAATCACAATCACATATATCAAAAAATATTTACAGTCGATCTCCGATGATTTCGTCAATTGTAATAACAAACAAAACAACGTTAGTAGTGTTCGTACCGTAAACGTCGTTGATGTTGCGTGCTGCTTCTGCCGCTTTGCTACCACGACGGAACTCATACTCCATAATCACTCGAATTTTTAGCATATTATGATCACGAAAAACGCACAAATGCGATGTTAACAGAGCGCTAACCATGAAACAAATGATTAATTATAATAAAAGAATTATATATTTTTTAAATAAAAATAATTTGAATAAGAGTTCTTAACGATTTTTTTTTTTTTTAGTTTTGATAGAGAGTACGACGAAACGGCAATTTCATAGGTAAAGACCTAATATTGTATATCATATGGGTTATAAACTATAGTTTATAACTTTAATATTAATATATTTAGGATTGAAATATGATATTCATAAATCAAACCCGTATTCAAAAATTATCCTGAGTTTTGATGGAAGGTTTCTACGGTACAGGTGAGCTGACCAGAAAATTTTCAGTTTATATAGTAGCACGTGAACAAGTCGTCAGCACGATTTAATAGTGCACAGCGACATCTATTGGCGAGGAAGCAGGAGATGGTAAACGGGTTCACCATCTTCCTCATACCAATATCTAGTTTCCCCTTAATAAATCTAAACCTTATCACTAACCCAAACAGTAAAATTAAAAAAAAAAATGAAAATTTTAACGTAATATGTTTAATATTAATAGATTGAAAAAAGCTATTGATATTTACAACACGGTAGACTGACATGGTAGCTTATTTCACCACTTCAATTTAAAATCCCACATTTTGTTTGTTATTATTATTGACGAAATCATCGGAGATCGACTGTAATTTTTGTTTTATATTTTTATTTTTGATCATTAAATTTGAACAGGAACAGTGACATTTTGAGAATATTAATTAATTATTAATTGAATGTTTTTATTAATGTTTAATTGACGATTTTACGAAACATAAACAACTCTCAGAAATAAAAAAGGGTTTTTTTTAATACCCATATTAACGTATCTATCTAGTTTGTTCATAAATATGAAAAATTATTATTTAATATTTATTTTTTGTCTCTTTAGTATAATTCATTAATTTGCCTTAGCGTGACTCTTTGTAATAAATTAATTTAATATTTTTATTTTTATTTAATTAAACTCTTTTTTGTAGTCTGAGTAATTTTAATTATATCTATTCAAAATACCCCGTAACAGCGGTGCCCAACGGATTTTTATATTCCCGGTATGTAGTCGTCTTTGGGTGTTGCAAATAGTCTTGTCCGTGTTTTTGTGTGTTGTTTTGTGAATTGTGTACTGTCTAGTTTGGTTTATATACTCTCTGGTTTGAAGCAAACTAAGTTAATTAAAGTTAATAACTAAGTAAATTTATAGTCAAAATTTAAAATTTATAATATAGTAAAAAATTTAAAATATTAAATGTTACGAGCGTGGTCGCGGTTTTTGAGTTGTTTGTTAAATTTTTGCGCTTACCCGCTTCTTTTGTTATAAAGTATCAGTATGGTCGTAACTTAATTCTTCTATCTACCCTCTGTAACGGATATTTTTGGTAAATTTTAACCAACTTCAAAAAAGGAGAAGGCTTCTCAATTCAACCGTATATATATAAACTCGATATTTTGCATAAAGCGAGTAGTTATTTTCAATAAATCTCCTAAAGAACGATCGATATTTATCAAAGAACTAGTTTATACAGAACAATAGTTAATATATTAAATTATTTTTATATTAAATGGATTGTGCTTACGAAATGTGTTCTTCACCACAACTTTCTTATTCATATCATTTTATAATTTTTTATTTTTAATCTATTAAATTGTAAATATGAATCTCTTAGGTTTAAAGCCGACCGATGGCGGGATAACTATCCAACTGCTGCCGTTGAAATACAGAGGCCGGAGACGGGCAGCAGCGTCTTCGGTGCGACAAAGCCAGCCCCGCGGTCACCAACACGCCTGTCCAGTGGTGACTATGGGCAAAACACATGAGTTCACGCCATTTTTGGCTCGAACTTGGAGGCCTATGTCCAGCAGTGGACAGTATTAGGCTGTAGTGAAAATCCTGTTGGTGGTTTTTATTAAATAAATAAATAAACAAATAATGGGTCATATAGCTTGACTGTTCTATCTTCATTGCCCCGTTTCCAATTAAATTCTTGGTTAACGGTTTGGGAATTTTGCGCTTGTCTTAAAATATTTTGATGAACGACCGCGTATCAAACCAAATTTTAATTAATTTTTTAAACTCGTAAATTGTGTCTAGTAAGTTGAGACATTCGTAAATAATTATTCAGCGATTTGTCACGAATCGATTTTAATAAAAATAAATGTAATTATTTTGTCATTTCTTTTAATGGTGCACAGTTATTATTATTATTATGTTTAATCACTTTCTGCGAAAAAATTAAAATATTCGTGTACCCGCAATTACAAATGGGCACGATATTCACTGACTTACAATACTGACGCTCGGGTAATTAATATTAAATAGTAATACATATTGTTACAATTAGTCACCTTTAAATAATATTTTACAACACAGTTAAAAAAATTTCAAAACGTCATGTTATTAAATCATTGTGTTTGCTCGCAAACGGAAAAAAACCGACTTCAATTAAATCGACGAGTAATACAACGTAGATCGACGAAAAAATTGTCAAGTAACTACGCGTTATCAAAGACTACTCAAAAAGTAGTTATCAAATTTCAATAAAATTTATATGTGACCACATGACAAACACCAGCTTTCGATTAAATTAAAAATTATTAAAATCGGTACACCCAGTAAAAAGTTATTGCGGATTTTCAAGAGTTTCCCTCGATTTCTCTAGGATCCCATCATCAGATCCTGGTTTCCTTATCATGGTACTAAACTAGGGATATCTTATTTCCAACAAAAAAAGAATTATCAAAATCGGTATACCCAGTAAAAAGTTATTGCGGATTTTCGAGAGTTTCCCTCGATTTCTCTGGGATCCCATCATCAGATCCTGGTTTCCTTATCATGGTACCAAACTAGGGATATCTTCTTTCCAACAAAAAAAGAATTATTAAAATCGGTACATCTAGTAGAAAGTTACGCGGTATAATACAACGTAAGTCGACGAAAAAAGCGTCAAATAAAAACGCATTATTAGATATTTAAATGGGACCAAATGATACACACCACCTTTCGATTAAAAAAAATTGTCGAAATCGGTCCACTCGGTCAAAAGTTCTGATGTAACATACATAAAAAAAAATACAGTCAAATTGAGAAACTCCTCCTTTTTTGGAAGTCGGTTAAAAAATAAAATTATTCTAGATTAAAAAGAATTTACTGTTGGGCTAATTTAATAATTTAACAATTTCTCAGGTCCTTAAGGTGATAAAATATTTTCAAATAATACATTACATCAAACAGTGGTTTAAAAAATAATAGCAAAAAATAAAACAAATAAGGAATAGGTACAGAGAATCATCAAAAGTGCAACAATATTAATAAATGACAGTTGAGGTTGATTTGATTTATAATAAAAATATATAAACAACAAGAATAATTATTTAAAATCTCATAAGCAACTATATACTTTATTGCACTCAAAAATACATATAGAAAATAATAGTAACGTATCAGTAACATATAACGTATCAGTAAGTAACATATCATTATGGCAAAGGTGGACTTAACTCTGAAAGAGATTTCTTCAAGTCAACCCACAGTCATGAGTAAGTGTTTCATATCGCTATAGCGAGGCAAACAGTGCAAGAAGTATTCGTTAAGAAGAAAAATAAATATATAAATTAAAAAAAAACACACCAAAGAAAAATAAATAAATAAAAGATAAAGAATAACTATACAGGTATAAAGAAAACTTTTCTTTATTTCAATGGAGTTGCACAATTGTTGAAATTTCGTAAAATCGTCAATTAAACAACAATAAAAACATTCAAATCACAATCATAATATTCTCAAAATGCCACTGTTCTTGTTCAAAATTAATGATCAAAAATAAGATAAAAATATAAAAAAAAATATTTACAATTTCTTTTATCTCCTGCTTCCTCGCCAATAGATGTCACTGTGCACTTTTAAATCGCGCTGACGACTTGTTCAAGTACAAGTATATAAGCGGCAAATTTTCTCATTAGCTCATCCCCATTAGCACAAACGCTTACTAAATATGACGAATTTTTGAAAGTGGGTTCGATTTATGGACCCACCCCATATAGATATTAAACATCATTACAGCCTACACAGTCCACTGCTGGACATAGGCCTCCACAAGTTTACGCCAAAAATAACGTGAACTCATGTGTTTTGCCCATAGTCACCACGCTGGGCAGGCGGGTTGGTGACCGCAGTACTGGCTTTGTCGCACCGAAGACGCTGCTGCCCGTCTTCGGCCTGTGTATTTCAAAGCCAGCAGTTGGATGGTTATCCCGCCATCGGTCGGCTTCATAAGTTCCAAGGTGGTTGTGGAACCTTGTTATCCCTTAGTCGCCTCTTACGACACCCACGGGAAGAGAGGGGGTGGCTAAATTCTTTAGTGCCGTAGCCACACATTATTATATAATTAAACATATTAATTAATAATTAATACTTATATTACGAACTAAAGTTATAATATCGATCTTTCTTTAGTCGATTTAATAAAAATAACTAATCGCTTTATGCGAAATATCGATTTCTGCTATAGTTAAAGAAATCTAGGCTATTTGCATATTCTAATAATAAACCTAAGAGCTACAACATATTTAAAAAAATTTAGTTTGAAAAGTTTACTAGTGATATTTTAGTTTTACTAACGTCATATATTATATATATCTTGTTTTTTTGGAAGAGTCCTAATTGGTAAACAAACCGCTGTCAATCGTAATTCACGTTTTTTCCGCATTTATCACTCACTTTCACAACATATTAGCTTACGGACACTTGTAAAACTCCATTTACTATTTATTTCACTAAAAACAAATATCAATTTATCATTTTAAACACATAAAAACTACAAAATACGAATTCCGACAGTACAGATAACTAATATTTTCGAATATGACATTTCAATATCTTTTTTTATAAGGCAAATAGGGATGTGGTCATAATATTTTTAGAAGTGAATGAGTATAAGTGAATGAACAGCATGAGCGATAAAATAGGCCATGTTCTTTAACTATATTTTAAAATTTCACGAATTTTAACTTGTTAAATAATATTACAGTAAAGCGATTTGTTATTTATTTGTATTTTGTTATTAATTGTTTTTTTTCTTCTTTTTTTATGTTGAGCGCACAAAAAAAATGCTTACAAAATATTGCAAATGTCAATCATTTATGGTAAAGTGTTCATTGTAAAGGTTTTATTTTATGAATATTTCTGAATATCAATTTCATCCTGAACATTTTTAATGCTATCCCATATAATATTAAAGTATACCACATAGCAACGGCATAAACGTTTACTGTAGTTCACAGGAAAAAATTTTGAGACTTTAGGATGAGACTTAGGATTACCCAATGAGAGCTTCGTGGAGTACAATGTTATTATTCCTTTTTTAGATGTTAGAGAGAGTGTGCCGCCGGCGCAAGTTTTTTTATTCATAGTAAATACAAATAGTGTGACAATAATATTAATAGGGTCGACTTTTTTTAGACACAGGCGGCCCCTTTATTTTGTTGTAAATTTTATTTTTGGCTTTTATTACCGACCATATCACATAAACGAAATATATAGGGGACTGTCCACTTTGTATGGGGGTTTCGACCCCGAGTGGACAGTCACTGAGAATAATAATTATATATTAAGTTAGTAGTACTAACAAGTATGAATTAGAAAAATGATATAGTTTTGTATCCAGGTGTTTCATTTTTTGTTTTTTTTGTGGATAATTACAAGAAGGTTTCTGAAATAAAAAATCATTGTTTTGTTATTTTTGTTTTACTAATCGGATTCGTACGTTAACAGAATGTTATCTAAAAACTAGGCAGGTAGATTTATAAAATCTTGAAACCTTTTTCAGCCCAAAAACCAAATAATTTCATGACATGGCCACAACAACCTACTGTCCGTCGACCAACCATGCAGTTGCAATAATATTTTTTTATGGCTTTTCTGCCTGACCTTTATTGTTTACATATAAAATAAATACAAAATATATTTTCCTACTTATGAATATGCCTACTGTGTATTTTACGTCGCAGTAGTGATGAATTCTCGGTTGACGGAAAACCTTACAGTAGGTTGCTATATCACCATGAAAGCAACATCGAAGTCAAATGAATGTATGAAACAAAAGTCTGTAGTTTAGGGTTGCCATAATAAATAATATTATCAATAAACAAATAAATCGATTAAATCGATAATCGAATGTTATATAATTAATTGCTTGCTTTTTATTTAGTCAATAACAATGTTTCTAAAATAGTTTATTTTTCACCAGAGTTAAATGTTTTTTTACTAAATACACTTTTATAGACTTTTTTCTTATTAATTCGATTTAACAATACTTTTAATCGATTTTAACAAATAATTGATTTAAAAATATTTTAAAATCAATTGTTCGTTAATAATAATTGTTTGTTTAAGACTGGCAACGTGTTGTAATTAAATCACCAACCGAAAATAAACTAGAAGTATATAATTAATGAATTAAAATACTTATTAAATAAACTTTTCATCAGTTTATATTGATAAAACTGCAATTCACGAATAAACATGATTTAATTTATGAAAATTATTGGTATATTTGTTTTTTTGTATGAATTCTGTTCACCTTGGGCCAAAATGGACAGTCCCCTTTGTTGCCTTTTATGCTCGATGCTCGATTAATATTTTTTTTCGTAATTCTGGACCTTTACTAATTATTAACAAAATTATTTAATATATTATTAGTTTTTGAAATAATTTCAGCAACATGGTATCATTAAATATTTCGATGTAAAATTAATTTTACTTTGTCTATGGCTTATTGATATTGTTCATTCATTTGCTCTTTGTGTCACTTCACTAAGCTACACTATACTCTAATTGTCTGTGGTCATAAGTACGCCATATTTGTTTACCAATTAGGACAATTCCAAAAAAACAGACCTTAGTTGTGTGACCGATATTACGTCACTTCCGTTATATATTTTTCTTACAGTTTTAGTATCACATTTTTTTCAGTTCGGTCGCCCAGCTAAGTGTCAAGCCTGCCGTAAGGAACTTCGTTCCAATAAAAAATATTAAATAAATTATTGTTACAAATATCCAGTCCTATTTTACATTTTACTAGTTTAAAATAATCCATTAATATTACTCGTATTTGGACGTACGAGCTTAGCTCGGTATTTTTTTTAGTAAATCGTGGTTTTTAGAAATCTTGTCTTAAAATATTTTGATGAACGATCGGGTATTTAACCAAGTAATGTTAGCTACTTTTTAAATTGAACAAAAATTTCAGTAAGTTAAGATATTAATTAAGATTTTTTTACCTGCGAGGCATCAAAAAATGTCGAGTAATATATTTTGGTCTAATTAATAAAAACGTAATTACTAGAATATATAATTGTGTTTGCAGGCAAACGAAGAAAAACCGACTTCAATTATATCGACAAGTAATACAACGTAGGTAGACGAAAAAATAATCAAGTAAATACGCATTATCAAAGATTACTTCAAAAGTTGTAATCAGATCTCGATGAAATTTAAATGTGACCACATGACAAACATCGGCTTTCGATTAAATTAAAAATTATTAAAATCGGTACACGCAGTAAAAAGTTATGCGGATTTTCGAGAGTTTCCCTCGATTTCACTGGGATCCCATCGTCAGATCCTGGTTTCCTATCATGGCACCAAATTAGGGATCTCCTTTCCAACAAAAAAAGAATAAAGAATATATATATATATATATATATATATATATATATATATATATATATATATATGTGTGTGTGTGTGTGTGTGTGTGTGTGTTTATACGGTCGAATTGAGTTAACCTCCTCCTTTTTTTAAGTCGGTTCATAATAATGACCAACTTAAAACTATTGATTGCCTAATCATTGCTGAATTTGACCTTAAAGCTCTCGTTCGATTCTGGGGTACATCTGAAACATAGATGAATATGTGAGCACATAAGAATTACTGAGACTTATATCTCATTGTATCTCGCCATTCTGTATAAGAATTATGAAAGAGACAAAAGTGATTCCCAAGCATATTCTTTATAACATTCACATACTTACTTGTGGAAGTTGGAAAACACCTATTTTACAATATTCTGTTCAGTTTTATCCAAAAAAGAGCGGGACCCTCGACTTAAAAAGAAAAACAAAAAACGTAATTAAATAAAATTCTTAATATAGGATGTTCCTAATGTGTTCTTGAGGTTTCGTCTAATATAAAATTGCAATTCCCGTTTATATAAGTACTAGCTGACTCAGCGACACGTTGCTGTGGCTCAGTAATTAGAATACATTGAAACAATTTTTTACTAATTACATTTGATTCATCTATAGAAATACGGTGCCTTATACCGGATATATGTACAACTTAGATGCCACACCGTCATCTATTAGGATTTAGCAGTCACCGATAAATACACACTAAGGTCGTATAATAAACATTTAAATTGCAAAAACAAATATTGAGATTAATAATTAAAACCATCTCCAAAATTGGACCAAATTACGGATCCTTACAAAATTTCATAAAAATTGGTTCTGTAGTTTCAGAGTTTATCGCTAACATACATCGTGACAATTTTTTTTTTTTTTTTATTATTGTATTATCATTATTATAAAGCATTTCTTAACTTCTAAAAAGAATGTTATGACTGTGTTTCAGTTGCTTTTGCAACACGCTACCCAGATTGCGTAACATAATTAAAATATAAATAAGTTTAAAACCAATAAATTAAGGTACAGAAATACGACATGTCTACACCTAATGTTTATTTACAATATAGGTACATAGACGAAATAAAATACTGTCTTGTTTATTTAGCCCGAACGTATACTCACTAAGCCTCAAGGGAGCTAGTGCATTAATCTCGTTCCTTTACGAAATGAAAGACCTTTTCCAACCCTGGGGCTGAAACTGTATCTTTACTCTTATTAAATGGAACTTTACTGTTGTAATTAACATATTTATCTTGCACCTTTCGATGCGGGACCATAATTTCTGTCTACACACCCACGGACTTTTTAAATACAGGTCCGTTTTAAGGTATTTTAAGAGAAACATATATTATATATATATATAAAAATACCGAGCCTTTAAGGGACTGTGAATTTATAAAACCAAAAAAAAGGCGAAAATCAATATGATTCCTTCCAACCCTTCGAGGGCTTCACTTAATTTCTCTAATTTACGTATTTTTAACCGACTTCCAAAAAGGAGGAGGTTCTCAATCCGACTGTATTTTTTTATGTATGTTACCTTAGAACTTTTGACTGGATGAACCGATTTCGACAATTTTTTTTAATCGAAAGTTGGTGAGTGTCGTTTGGTCCCATTTAAATTATATATTATATTTGAGATCTAACAACTACTTTTTCAGTTATATCTAATAATCTGTTTTTACTTGACGCTTTTTTCGTCGACCGTTGTATTCGTTGTATTATAACCGCATGACTTTTTACTAGATATACCGATTTTGGTAATTCTTTTTTGTTGGAAAGGAGATATCCCTAGTTTAGTACCATGATAAGGAAACCAGGATCTGATGATGGGATCCTAGAGAAATCGTGGGAAACTCTCGAAAATCCTCAATTTCATCGAGATCTGATTACAATTTTTAGAGTAATCTTTGATAATGTGTATTTACTTGTCTATTTCTTCGTCTACCTACGTTGTATTACTTGTCGATGTAATTGAAGTCGGTTTTATTCGTTTGCCAGCAGACACGATTATTAACTATATAACTAAAAATCATCATTCAATTACAATTATGTTGTGAAGAGAAGTTGTGAAAGTGAATTAGTGTGTAAAAAGTTTTCGAATGTAATCAAGACGGGGTTGTCGTCTATACAAATAAATAAAATTGGAGTGTCTGTTTGTATTATATTAAAATTACCATTTTTTACTAAATTCATATATAGCATTTTTTTATAAATTTTGTCTGTTTATCTGTCTCTGAAACGGCTGGACCGATTTTGACGGGACCTCCACTGGCAGACGGCCGATGTAATAAGGAGTAACTTAGGCTAATTTTATTTTGTTTTTTTATTACTCTGTGAACTGAACTTTTCGTTTTATCAAATTCCACGCGGACGAAGTCGCGGGCACAACTAGTTATATATATTTTACTTTTTTTGATAGCGTAAAAGCGCGTATAAAGAGCACACTGGGACTTCGTTTTTTATGTTCGTCTAGTGGTATTGATAATTTTAGTTAATTGACTAGCTTAGTAACAGAACAACGGCACTTTAGTAATTTAGTTATCATTTTGTTGTACATCGTTATAATTACAAGATAAAATAATGACACCAGACAAGTAAAACTATAAGAAAAATAAATCACACGACCTAGCAAAAAGTTTACTAAAATTAAGTACGAAAGCGTATAATTAATTATCTTAGTGGAAAGTCTAAACTTTAACGCCTCAAACAAAGTAAGCGCCTCGTGCAAGCCTAATCTAGACTGCTAAGAGTAATAGAACAGATTTGTTTACTATCTAGATTTCAATTTATTTTAAACTTATCAAAATATTTTTTTTTTTATCTTTTCTTCCTCACTTAACTAGTGTCTCTGTGTGTGTGTGTGTGTGTGTGTGTGTGTGTGTGTGTGTGTGTGCAATTCAAACACGTCAGAAGTGAAACTTCTGAATGTTGTATGAGGCCCTTGCGATTTTCTATTCTATCGACGATGATTACGGTCTCATGCAAAAGGTCGTAAGTGTAAGCAAAACGTCGCATACACGCTTTGAACAGTGATGTATCTCACTCATACTTTCCTATACATTTATGTGTTTGTTTGTGAATAAATAAAACTAATAATAATAATGATGTGTCTATTTCTTTCTAGATCTACGCCATGGTGTGCGTGATATCGCAGTTTCAAGAGTACCTCGATGGACGGGGCACAGCCGCCTTCGACTATTCAGATAGGGTGAGTTGTCTATTTTTCTACCATGTTTCTTTCTGAACTGTTCAAATTTTTAACAGTTTAACTCAAATGGTTAAACCAGATATTAAAGGAGCGAAGATATTCGGTTCGATTCTAAATATTTCGTAGGTTATTTTAAAATTCACTGTAACACTTAGAGTGAAAGTTCTGTAGAATGTGAAGTGTAGAAATATTTTTTTAATATATAAAATATTAAATATATTTGAACTCGAAGACAAAACGGTATTATACATGTGGTTTCAATTTCTGCAACTTTTGTTGGCAACACTTTTTCTTTATATACTGGGTGTTACTTTAGTAATATAAAAAACCTAAGGCTAATTCTACTAAGTGCTGTTTTTAAATACTAATGAAAATTTGTTAAATATAACAAAACAAAGAACGAATGAAATTTTCGTTCAATCTCTACAAAATATGTCGTATAATAGATCGGAAATGAAAGTGTTATTGAAGCGTAATAACTAATTGAGCTCAACATCCGTGCGTAATATAAGTTCGCAAAATAAACAACCAGCGAACGAAACTATTTCTATAAATAGCTACGATCATTCTAGCGAATACTTCAGACAAAACATCGTGCAAACGGTAAAAGTTAGTACTAAAATTTTTAAACCAATAAACAATGTAAAGAAGAGATATTTTCTAATTTATTGTAAGTAAATAAACTATGAAAAACATTTCTAGCTTAAGTTATGATTCAACCTAACGTTCCAATGCTGGGCATATGCCTCTTATCCATCTAGGAGAAGGATCGGAACTTAAAAAAAGCAAGTAGCTCCACTGCGGGCTAGCGGATATATTCCCTACTATTAGTAACGATCGCTATTAACTGTTTATAATAACAACCGGAACCAACATCTTAAAGTACTCTCGTGACAGACACCGAGATCGGACTAAAATTTTATACAAATACGTAGATACTTAATATAATTTATCTAGCAGCTATATGGGCTATGTTGGGTGATGAAATGACTTATCGCATCGGTCGGATGTAAATACATATGCAATTAAACCTTGATCAATGAACCGAAGTCTTCGATTGAATAGCTATAATGTACACATAGCATGTTAGCTGTTTTAATGCACCTCTATTCATCTAAAAGATAATTCATCTATCACTGTACATACCATTTGACAACTGTTCAAATTTAGTGCGAGTTGATACGCCTGTGATGACGTTCGATTCTCGCTAAAGATTTTTGTAGTTGTACACATGTAAGCGATCGTTAACCGTGGTAGGAAAATCATCAGCTAACCTGCTGTGGATCGGCGTGATGAAGTAAGCTCCACTCATTTTTCTACAGAGAGACGCAGCTGTCGATGCTCAGCAGTGACAAACTGGTTTGTTTTCATTCATTATCGCATAAATGCTCAGCCCAAGAAACCGTATATACAACGGTCTACCGTCGAAAATTTCAACCAACCAATGTCGCATTTAGCAATCGTGTGATTTATTCACAAACATTTCATACAAATAACGTATGATTTTCTAAATATTTCGCAAAACGAGATATTGGTATCGCAAAATTTATGAGAATTCTAAAAAAGAGTGACAGCTCACGGTTGACACTCTTACGCGAGGTAATTTTTCAATAATGACAATTCTATTTCTTTATACGCGTTTATCTATCAATAAAAAAAGCATTACACGCACAACCATGTATTTGACACACACACACGCTTAATATAATTTTTTGTTGTCAAAGTCTTGAGCCAAATTGAAAATTTTTAAAAAAGGTTTTTTAATTTCATTATTTTTTTTACTTAATTTTTAATTATGGTTAAATTTCGACCACTGGGTGACCACTAGTTATTGTAAATAGCCAGTTTTGATCATTCATATTATTATCTTTTGTAAAAAAAGAAGTTATACTAAAATTGTGTTTTATACTTAAACGTAGATTTTAATGTAGAATTTAATATTGTAGTGATTTAAATTAGTTTTTAGTATTGTAAATATTAAATTTAAGTGTATTTTAGGGTATATTATTTGAATTATATTATATAAATTATGTACGTACAACGTTAGACCTGACAATAACGAAGACAAAAAAGAACAATCCAATTTGGTACATTTTTATATATAAAAAAAAAAATTAAAAACTGAATTAAGGTAAACAAATATAAAGTACCTATAATTAATAAAAATAAAATTTCAACCTTTTTTTTATCATCAAAACCATCATTACAAAATCCATCACGTCACGTGATTTATCAACATCAAAAATACCGTCACAATAGCATCTAAAGCGCGTATCGAACAATGACCATAACCAGTAAGTCATCAGCAGTTCGGCCTTTTGATGACATGCTAATCAATCAACTTAATACTTTATCGTAATGGCCGTGTGGTATCACACACATTGGGGATTAGCTTCTGAGACAGAGTCGAACTTAGGTGCAAGTCTATATTACAAAAATCAGTGTATATATTATGCTTTTTATTTCATCGGTCAGTTAGTTAATCTGTAGTTAAATAAGGTGACCACATTGCTATTTTTTTTAAGAATTATTACAGTTATAATTTTTGATCTGTGATCAGCTGTGGATTGTGCCGGTTGCGTTGGCGGTTGCGGGTTCGATCCCCGCACATGACAAACACTTGCATTGGCCATACAGGTGTTTGCCGTGGTCTGGGTGTTTGCGCAGTCCTTGTGGGTCTCCCCACCGTGCCTCGGAGAGCACGTTAAGCCGTCGGTCCCGGTTGTTATCATGTACACCTGATAGCGATCGTTACTCATAGTAGGGAATATATCCGCCAACCCGCATTGGAGCAGCGTGGTGGATTAAGCTCTGATCCTTCTTCTACATGGGGAAAGAGGCCTATGCCCAACAGTGGGATATTACAGGCTGAAGCGAATTTTTGATCTTAACATTTCTTGAAAAGTGAAAGTAAAGATTAAGTAAAATGCAACAGAAAACCTGTGTATTAAATGCAGGTTTAATCCATAAAAGCATACGCTTTTAATCCTGGAAGCGAAGTAGTAAACTTCGTGCAGAAAATAGTTTTCACTTGCAATTATTATGTGATGTACTATAATATTGATTTTCTATCGGAAAAAACAAAGACTAATATTGTAGGTAATTACGATTTTTTGTTATAAGTAAATACGTAATATATTGATTGATTTGTTTAATGGCTATCAGTTGTATCGGTGGAGCATGGTTGATTTTGTCAAAGTGACGTGGAGTAGAGAACACACGAAGAAGATTGATGATCTGTGTGGTTGAGATAACAGTTACGTTGTGTATACCTGTAGAACCAAAATTATTTTGACAACGTAATTGATATTGAATATATACATTACACTTAAAGCTTTGTAAAATTCAGTTTAAAAAAACAGTACTAGTACGTATCACACGAGGAGGAAATAAAGTGATATCCTATACAAAGGTTTCTAGTTAGGAGTCAGTCCCTACCTTCGTTTGCAAACAGCCAAGTAATGCTCTTAGTAGCGTTGTAGGTTTTATTACAGTATTATACTATGTTTTATGGTGTGGGTATGTGATTTTTAACTAAAAGAACTGTACTATATATTTGTAAGCGCTGTTGATTGTATACCAATAAATAAATAAAATAAGTAGATAGAGGAAAAATTAATCAAGTAAAAACTTGTACTCGTCAGATGTCAATTATATTTAATTATTACGACATGACAAGCGCCAGATTTCCAATTTAATAAGATTAAAAAGAATATGTAATAAAAACCCGTTAAAAAGTTATGGCACACCCAGCTGAATTAAGGACCTCATTTGTGAAGTCATTTAAAAATAATTCTAGAGGCAATAATAGTGCGTGACTTAAAATCGTTGATCGCACAACTTGTGATAGTCTAGGAAAGATCCGGACCTGTTCTGCTGTGATATAATCCAACCCTAAATTAAACCCGTGTCGCTAAGTAATGTTATACCGTCGCTAGTTTGATAACCGAAGCGTAGAAACGGTAAGCTAATTTAGATAACACAGCTAATATGTGAAAGGCTTAGGAAGCATTTAACGTTGTTTGTTTTGAAAACATTGATTTTTTTACGTTAAGTATAGTTCTTTTCTTCTTTTTTTTTAATTCGAAATTATTAAGAATGTTAGAAGATTTTATAAATGATAAGTAACACCCAAATAACTTTTGTTAAAAATCATTTCATATAACCTATTAATTTGGCCAAGATTTACTGAGAGTTAGATTTTCTATAATATAAATGCGAAAGTAGCTCTGTCTGTCTGTCGCGCTTTCACGCCAAAACTACTGAACCGGTTAAACGAAATTTGGTACACAGATAGTCTAGAGCCTGAGAAAGGTCGTAGGCTAATTTTAAATGCGAAAAAGGGGGTGTAAGCCGTTGATAGGTGGGGATGGAAATTGTATGGAATTATCGTCATTTTTTAGAGCTAATAGTTTGAAACTTATTTTTTGTCTGTTGATTCGATAGATCTTTGGGGGAGGGGTACGACGCGGTGTAGGTGGAGAAATATGCCTAAGTGTGCTTACTCGAATTAATAAGCTCTTTGCAGTGTAAAAATGCACATAGCTCGTTAAAGTATTTATACGCACGTGTCTTATTTGTAAAATAATTAGCCAAAGGCACTATTCCACGCGGACGAAGTCGCGTTCACAGTTAGTAAATAATTTAAGAATACTAAAACAAATCGAAGTTACGGTACACGGTAATATTATAAAAATTCGCGAGTCTAACGATGCACAATTAACTTAAATATTTCATTAAGACATTGGTTTGACATGGATAATTTTCTATAAATTCATTTTTTTACAGCTAGCAGTAGTGCAGTACACTGCTACTGCTCAGCACACCACTACCACAAGTTCTGCTCCAAGCGGACGTCGCCGATCAGCTCCAAGACCGCTGCCCAGTCGATGTGACCCTGAAGAGTTTTCAGAAGCCCCTACTCGAGTTATATGTAAGTTAACAAATATTTTCTAATCAGCTGATCGCAATCCTCTGCTGGATATAGGTCTCTGCAAGTTCACTCCAAATATCCCGGTTCTTGGCAATTCTCATATCGAATCCACCGGCAATCTTACGTAAATCGTCGGTCCAGCAGGCCGAAGGGTATCCAACTCTGATTATTAACAAATACTGATTAACATTATAAGATAAGATGGCTGGATATAATTTAAAGAGTTTAAAATACCTAGCAGAAGTGCTAACAGCAGCAAATTTCATCTTTGCTCACAACAAATATCTATATGACATGCAGATATTTTTCATGGCGTGTGCGTTGGCGTAGTGTGTGTGTATGTGAAACCCGAATAATTTCAACATATTGGGTGCTGTAGGGTTTTGTAGTGATACCTCTAATTGTATATTAGAAAGTGCACATGACAAACTAAAAAAACAAGTAAGGGACGCACATGAAAGGGTCGAAAAATGCTATTGACGTTACCAGAAATATTTATCCGACTGTATGTGAGTACACAATCAGGAGTGTCTTTTTTTGGTTGGACATATTGGTGAATGCTCGAAATATCGTGTTCGACAAACTTTTCTAACGTGTAAAATATGAAGTGAAGTTAATATTTTAGAAAATGGTCTCAAACGTCCGTTTAAAATACCACAATGAAATATTTTTACACTAGATTACCAAAAGTATTTAACTGAGGTAGGGCACAGCAGGAATTTCCTGCTCAAAACATGGAGCAGCCCGAATGGGGTAGTACCTCGACCTTACAGAAGACCATAGCTAAATAATACTGTTTTCAAGCAGTATTGTGTTCCTGTTGGTGAGTAAGGTTACCAGAGCTCTTGGGGGTTTGGGGATTGGGTCGGCAACGCGCTTGCGATGCTTCTGGTGTTGCAGGGGTCTATAAGCTACGGTAATCTCTTACCATCAGGTGAGCCGTATGCTTGTTTGCCGAACTAGTGAAATAAAAAAAAAAGTATCATAAAACAAATAGGTTTATTAACAGTAGGAACACCCACACAGTAGGAACAGAGAACAACTATATAAAACACGAAAGATATTTATCTTAATTGCAACTGGCATTTGGAGATTTCCATCTCTCCTTACTTCGTAATTAAAGACTTTTAATTGAATTTATAAAAACAAACTTAGAACTAATTTCAAGGAAACGTACCTTACAAAACTTGAACGGAGCTTAGAAAGGAAATAAGCGGTAGGGATAATTAATTAATACTTCTCGAACTACGTCAATTAACCCATTAATAGAAAATCGTTGCGGTGCTAACCATGACAACACGGATTAAATTATGTATCGAATATGTTACAAAACCAGATGTTAACATTTTTTACTAACAGATTTGAAAAATTAAAACGCTCAAATTATATCATCATTACAGCCTATACAGTCCACTGCTGGACATAGGCCTCCACAAGTTTACGCCAAAAATAACGTGAACTCATGTGTTTTGCCCATAGTCACCACGCTGGGCAGGCGGGTTGGTGACCAATTATATAACCGCGTAAAAAAGATGAAAGCGTAATACTATATAAATAAAATTATCTAATATAATAAACAAAATACTTTCAAGCTCTGACCACGACCAATTGCGTGGAAGAGGTTTGAAATATATTGTTTTAATTATCGAATAGTATCTTGATACTTACTATACGATTACTTTTGAACAATTCTAATAAATAAACCACAAATAGCTCAACGGTTATATTTCTCAAACACTTTTAAACCCTCATCATATTTTCCGCCTTGTGATCTATAGATTGGCGTATTAGGAAAAGACAAGGGTCCTTTCAGGAAATGAAATGAAAGATTTTATTAATACAATTTTGAAGATATAAAAATTGTCAAAGAAAAAATTGGATGAAAATTATAAGGAAAGAACTTGGTCAAATCGATTAGAATGACTAAAAGTTTCAAAAACAAACCCTCCTTGAATAGTTGGTGAAGTTCACGTAACAGAAGATGGTGCGCAGGTGCCACCAAACCTTGATAAAAAATTAAAATGGTTGCGAAAGATACCCTCAATGCCCTATTGTAAATTCACAGCTTGTATTTGTTATGTATCACGTATATATTAGGTGATATTAGGTACGAGTTTTACTTTTCGCTAACCTTTGTTTACGGCTCATCTTCCGTTGTTATCCATTTGTAGACTCTCTTCACACTACAGTATTGTATTTACGATTATAATGAAATAAATAATCATTACTACAAATATACAAAATAAAAATACCAAGAAGAATAGCCGTAACGTATGCATTAATTCTCACTATAAATAGTCTTTAGCACTACACTTTAATATATGTATAGCGTTTATTATATCGACACCATAGATATAGTAAAAAAAAGTAGATAATGCGCGGCCTTTGTTGTTGGTGAAGCCACAAAACTCGGCTCCTTCAAGTAAATACACGCGCTCACGCACACATATGCATCAAACTACGCTCATTTTCGTCATGCTTCATACAGTAACTTTGCTTATAAAATGCCGTCTTGTGTGATTAAATGGTGCAAAAACAATACCAAAGTAAACAAAAAATCTGAAGGAATATCGTTTCACACGTAAGTACATATAAAACTTTAAATTTATTGTTATTCCAAAATAATATTGAGGTTATTCGGAACTTATAATTTCAATGTCACGAAATGACGTACCACGGGAGTGTTGCCAGTAGTTCTTTTTTTCAATACCCCAAAATGTGGGTAAGTAAATTGTACGCAATCAGAAAAATAATTAAGTAAAAAGTAGACATAGTTATTGTTTTTTTTTCTCGTGTTATTTTATGTTACATAAATTGAAAATAAAAAAATCAAAATATATTTATGAATTATTAACTCGTTTGTTTTATGTTTTAACTTTTTACAATTTTTGAGTAAACTAGGTACCCATATTTTACTATCAAATTTCATGGTTTTAGGTTTCCAACGAATATTTTAATAAGAGGTGAATGGGTAGCGGCTGTAAGACTGAGAAAATGACCACGATTATGCTGGCCATGCGCATAAAGTCAATTTAATACGATTAGTGATTGAAAAATATTTGAACATAAGACTACATTATATTAGTAAAATGCAAACAATGACGATGACTCTGAGTTCTAAGCGACAAAAATTTAAAAAACTTATACAACATAAAGGATTCTAGGTTTAAGAAAAATAGTTAAAAAAAAACCGACTGCAAACTGAAAAGAGATAAACAGAGGGGATAGGAAGTGTCCATTCATACGATTATCTTACGAATATATTTTTTTATTATTCTACCGATTTTTTGTTTTATTTTTATTAAATTTATTTAAAACTATAAACAGGTTTTTATTTTCACATACCCATTTTACCTATATTAAATTAATTGTTTAATAAAAATTTTAGGGACTTTTTTTAAAAGGTGTCAACACTTCACTCACTCACACATCTTTAAAAAAGTGGCTTCAGTTTTCTGTTCTAGGTGCGTTATCTACCTTTTTTTACTTGATCTATGATCGACACCTGATATGAAGAACATTGTATCTGATTTAGCAGCGTTTTACAATTTTGTTGCATTTAAAAAGTGGATAAGTGATGTTAAATAAAACCGCATCCGTAATGAAGTAAATTGTTCTACAATTAATTTTTGTGTTCTGTAGTATGAACTTGACCACGTTGTGAAACATCAAACGGAAAACTGTTTTTGTTCAAGTTACAGTTATTAAGAATACGATTGTTTTAGTTTAAAAACATTGTATGTGTAGTTCTAATAATGTAGCGTATCAATGTATATTATAAGCTGCCGTGATGTTTAAAATTTCACTAAAAAAATGGTATATCTCATTACAATGTTACTGTGTTCAAAGAAGACCAATTTTATATATAATTTTATTTTCGTAATCGAATCTACAATATTTTTAACTAGAAATCTGAATTGCAATGATTTTTTTTTTCATTTAAAAATCGTTGTAGTGGTCATATAAATACGGTTCGCAGATTGAAAGATACCTTTTTCCTTTCAGTATTTTGATAGTATAGTTAGAAAACATTGTTTCATTAGTTACAATGTTCTTCATACCAGGTGTTTTTGCTTTTTATTGATAAAAAGCTAAGCAAGTTATCTTTGATACTAAGGATATACGATGTTGAAAATACGGCGAAATTGACATGAATTAATGTCACTTCAAGCTAAATTTAACGTTTTATTTGTTGTGCACGCTACCCGTCAGTGTGAAGCCGGACTTGTAAATATTTTATACGTTAATCCAATTCGAATGTACGTAAGTACCTGTAGGGAATGGAACACCTTCACGCAATCCAACGTCGGGGTATCTATATACGAGGTGTTTAACTTAATAACGTATTCATATAGACTTATGTTTTAATGAAATTATGATAATTCTTAGTACTTTTTCGTTATCTTTGGTCGAAGAGTTAGTGTCTTAATACAATTATTATTTTAAAATTTTAATTACGAAATGTATTTAAGTTATCTATCTAATATATTTGTATCTATATTAATATTATAAAGAGGAAAGATGTAATTGTTTGTTTGTTTGCATTGAATAGGCTCTGAAAGTAGTGAACCGATTTGATAAAGTATTTCACTGTTGTGAAGCTACACTATCTAAACAAAGAATATATTGATTTTTTTGTTAAATACCCGTGCTAAGCGGGGTCGGGAAGCTAGTCGTCAATATCGCGCAAGTGTTGATATAACATTTTGAATCTATATTTTTATATGACGAACATTTTTTTTTGTTAATTTAAATTAAATTTTTAAATTTTTTTATTGCTTTATTAAGCTCTTTAAATATGGTACATCTGTCACATTACTATACATGCACATTTGTTTAATTTTAATTTCGAGAAAATACTTATTTATATTTAAGTTACAGTTGTATACTGTTTTTATTCTATTTATAACGTCTTAATCAAGAAAAACTCTTCAAATTCTTACCGTTACTAGATGTTTGAAGAATAACACCACCCTAAATATATTGTGACACAATCGTGACGTTAGGTATTTGTTATGAGATTTATTTATTTTTTCAAAGATCGAATTCGAACGTGACTTAATTTAGACAATTGCTGACCTCAATATTCTAGTTAACTAGTCTTCGTAAATAAAACCTAAACCGTTATAGTGACCTGTCACGACCCGTCCGCCGTGTTCACTGAACAAATACATCAAATTATTGTCCGATCGCTTTACTTGTTCGATTCGTTCCTAATCGTTCTCTTTTGTTCTCATTTCGTAGTAGAATTATTTTAAATAGGCTATCAATTTCGTTTTATACAACTGGGTCGGAAAACAAGCATACGGGTTGGGGCCAAGCGATTACTGTAGCTTTTAGACGCGTGCAACACCAGAAGTATCGGAAGTGCGATGTCGACCCTACCTCCAATCCCCTCCAGGAGCTCTGGTCACCTTACTCACCACAAAACACACCGCTAATCAGTATTATTTAGCTGTGATCTTCTGTAAGGTACAGTAAGTTACAGAAGAGGTAAGGTAACCTTAGATAAACCACAACCACAATTTCAGTGATTTTCACACTCAGTGCAATAAGTAACTGAAGGTGGGAAGAATTCACTAATAGCAGTATAGCATGATAGACAGTAAAAAAATATCTGCTAGTGTCGCTAATAATAACGCCGAAATGGTAAAAATGTGCGAATTACTGGGAATACGGCAGATATCGTGTTTTGTCCATTGTCCCAACTAAGTAGATAAAGAAGCTAGACCACTTGAATTTAAAAATCAGACCCTGTATGAATTCAGTTGCTTCTCCTCTGCTGCTACGCAAGTATAGGGAGAAAACTCAAGAAGCCAAGACCAAAAAAGTGTTGGAATGGAACATCTGGATGAGCTTTATAGTTCAGCACAGACATTTACATCAATAAATACAATGGCGATACAGTATTATATCTCTATCGGCAACACAGATTTTTTTATAAGGGTATATAATGTTATCAAGAAAAGTTAGGCTGATGTAGACCAAATTTATTTTAATACTTTTAATTGCGCATAAGTAATTGTTGACTAGCCCGTTGGCGCAGTTTGTAGTGGTCCTGCTAACTGTTCCGCGGGTCGCGGGTTCGATTCGCGCCTGAGTCTGGTTGTAATATGTGTACTTATGTATGTATTATTTTTATGTATATTTATCAAAAAAAGACTACCTATAACAGTCGGCTGTTACCTGTAATACAAGCATTAATATGCTTAACATGGGAACTAACCCCAGTGTGTGTATGTTATAAGATATTTATATTAGATATTAATTATAAAAATAAATAATAAAACTCAACGGCCCCCAGTTGGATTTGCTCCTGTTTTGGGGGTCCAGAAACAGACACAATACACAAGCACAACGCCCAGACCACGACAAACATCTATATGGCCAATACAAATGTCTGTCGTTCGCAACAGCCAGTGCTATGGCCGCTGCGCCAACGCGTCGTAAAAAAAAAATTGTGTTTTCTAGAAAACGAAAAAAAAACGAATTCAATTTCAATGAACAGTAATCCAAAATAAGTAAACGAAAAGAGTCAAATAAATACGCAGAGATAACTCAAAAAGTCCATGTCAAAACTCCATCAAAAGGATTTTAAAAAAAGTTTTCGGTATTTATGGGTGTTCAAAAATCTATATTTCACATCACTACAATGTTTACTATTCTTTAGAATGTTAGAACTAAGTTATTTATATTCCTTTATATTCTTGTTGTCAACTGTCTTAGATGTAGATTGATATATGCGTATATTTTCACAATGTGTGTAAGCTATAACTATAGTAGTCTGACTAAAATTGGTTCTGTATTTTTGAGATTTTTGTGTTCATAAAATCGAGGAAATTAAGTTTTTTGTTTGTATTTTTATCAACCCCAGGTTTATTCCCAGGGGCTACTACTAGGAGAATCAGTGTAGTGAATTGGACTGTAATCTGTAACATTGATAGGAATGTTTTATCTAGCAGTGAGATTTTTCATTGTACAAAAAATACAATTACGAAAAGAATACAGTTGCCAGTCCCAGGAAACCTCAGAATGACTATAACTATAATATTGGACATTCGAAACTCAAAATCTTTATTGAAACAGGTTTGAAAAAACGATTGAATCGTATATATTAAAATTATATTTATCTTCGTAAATAATTTGTAAATAAATTATATATTTAATATTACGAATAAATTATATATAACAATAAAAAATTATATTAATTGCACGATAACAGCGCAACTATCGCAAATCGCTCAATTATTGCTTGTAGGTTGCCGGGCTAACTTTCATTTAATTAATTGCAAGCAAAAGTAATTTTCCAGCAACGGAATAGTGTTAAAAATTATTTTAAGTCCCATTGCAAACGACGCCTGTTTACTACTCATTCAAAGTTAAACAAGTGCAATTAAAAAATCACCGTCGCATTTTCTCGGACGCATCCCTTTATTGCTCGAGGGTTCTTGAAAAGGTTGTTCGCAGCGGCACTTTGAGAACATCTGCTATGCTTTCATTGTATAATATTCCAGTTACTTCGTAACGTACCTTCGTCTTGATATAATGTTACTAGTTCATACTATTTATTATAAGCTACTACAACCTAAAATTTGATTAAAATTGCTTTAGTAATATAGTAATTATCGATATTTTTCCCATACAAACTTCAGAGAAGCTGTGCCTACAAGAAATCTACTGAACGTGGTAGTGACAACGTATCAATATACATAATATATTTTGTATGTAATCTATCGCTTATTATTGATTGTTGAGACACAAGTGCGGCCTAACCTTGTACAAAATCTTCTTTAATTTTAAAACTATTTTTAAAAGTAATGACAAATTGACAATGCGTAAAATAATTAAAGAAAGAAATGTGTTTATAAAGTTTCTGATCAAACGCTCACAGAGCAATAAGGCAAACTTCTTAACGCACGTCGCACATTAACATAGCTTATAACAATTTTATAGTTTAACGGTTATTGTTTCAAAGTTGAACATCGAGAATGATTTATTACGCAGATCTATGTAGATTACGAGCTTTTGTAATATGATTGACGATCGACATAATTCACACCATGACTAAATCGATTATGAATAATAATTATGAAAACTGACGTTTTTAGAATATACCTATGAACTGTATCCTCTTCTATAATACGACCGTCAACGAAGATTAGGAATTTAGGACATTCGTTGTACGAACAATCATTGACTGTAATATTTACTATCACTGGTTTTTTTAATTAAGATTCGATTCAGTTATCGTTGATTGTACTACGTTATTATTGTTATCTTTCTCTTTTTTCATTTACTTTTATTATTTATTCTGATATTTTTGTTAATTATATGGTTTAGAAACTATTCAATATTTACGAAGTTAACTATATACATATAACAAGTAATTTTAAAATTGTTTCATATACCATTATCCTAATGCCAATGTTTTTTTTTTGTCTGATATTTATTTATAACATTGTCCTGTATTAATCTCTCTCCAATATTTATTTGTAGAGAAAAAAACTATTAATTCAAGTTACATAAGTTAACAAATTTCGAGAAAACAAGACGAAAAAATACAGTCCGATTTTAACTACCTTTCAATTTGAACTCGTTTAAAAAGAAATAGGTATAAAATACAAATTAGTTTTGAGAACAAAGACCTTTAGGTTTAAAGAATATTTCTTCTCTCATTGAAAACACACAGTTACTTATATGAGAAACTATCAACATATTATTTGGGTAAAAATACAAAAATTGTCCAGCAGTTCACAGATACATTACGATTTGTTTTAAACTTTAACTACAACGAATTTCTATCACCAAACATTTTACATACTAAAATTAGACCATTCCTCAACCTTTATTCACATTGACATAAGTTCAAGATACCATCAACGTCTATTAATCACGAAGTTCTCAATACAGAAAGTTTAGTTCTTATAGTCAAATAATATCCGCGATCGAACTTAGCGGAGACAGTTCTATTTTAGGCTTTATATGCACAATGTTAAAACTATTTGAAAAATCAACTTTTAAATGGATGAACCCTTATTTTAAGTTTTTCGTTACATTTATTAACTTTTAATCATGAAACAATTTAGAGTTTAGACAAATAGCGGACAATATATTGTCAGAGTATCCTTCAGTTTAATAATTTAAGTTAATTATGTTCATTTTCGTTTTTTTAGTCATTTAAAGAATGATATATTTTGAACAAATGATACGATATCAAGATTATACGATATCTTTGGCAGTCCAAACCGCCTTCAAACATTGAATTGATTCCCGTCCGAATGTTTTTTTTTTTTAGTAAATGTGTCAATGAACTAGCTATAAAATGGCAAAAGTGCATAGATAGCAATGGTATTTTGATTAATTAAACATATTATATATAAAAAAATCGACTTTATGTTCCGACCATACAAAACGCCAATATCATATGTAAGTATCATATGTAAGTAAAGTATGATTTAAAAAGTTTTCAAAATTTCAACTAGAACCTATTTCCTATGTGGCACGAGAATTGGTCATATCAATACATACACCAATATTCGTTACCGCCTGAAGGCAGTACAAATGACACGTACCAGCCGTACGTTTCGAGTAATCTTATTTTGTGTATCGACACGACACTTAACCTATTCAAAGACTCGGTAGGGAATACCCACAACGATAGCCTATGTGTCTAGTCTTATACAGACTACGACTACACTAGCTCATCACTAAAGTATGTTGCTGTGACACAATATTCTTAGGGAATAATACGTATACAAAAATATATAAATACAAATATTACACACAGAATTGCTTAATAGTTTTGGCTAGCAAAAATTATTATTATTTTCTTCTCATACACTCACAACAACACTCAGTGTTGGCTTACGCTAATGGTAAACGTTTTAAACATATTTTTCCTACGAGGGAAATAAGGAATCTCTCTGGGTTTCTTCTTCTGCTACACGATGGACCCGGCACCCGCACGGTGAATCCATAGTCATCCAAGTTAATTAATAACTATCTTATGTTACCTTAATTACATACATAATTATATATATATATATATATATATATATATATATATATATATTATCATTTAGTAAGATACTTCATGAAATAGTTGTTTGTGTACTCGTATACTAGGATCCCAGAGGTCGATAGAGATTTACCAGTTACAGTACATCAAGTGACAGTGACCTGGTACCGCACTTGCTGATCTTTATTATAAATCGTAGGTTTTGAAAGCTTGAAAAGTATTTTTTTATTATAAAATTTTTTTTTAAAAATTATTTATTTATCACATAAATAGTAATATTTCGAATATACTTAAAATTATTAATACGTTGTGAAAATTTTATCTTATGGTTATTTTGTTAATGAATCCTGTTTTACTTATGTCATAAACTGAGCCGATTGGTTTTAAGCCATTCCCTCGGTTTTACCGAACTGAACCGTTAAATTGGCTTATCCGCCTAGCACGGAATCGGCTGCAGTAAATTATTGTTTTATTATGCATTATTTCATTAACTTTAGATTTTATGTATATCAAGAATAGCGAGAACTTATAGTATGTAAGAATAGCTTTTAAGGATCAAATAATAATAATATATTATTATATAATATATAAATTCATATGCATGTATGTGTACACGGTACATATACCAAATGATATTTTGTACAATTTTTGTCTGTCTGTCTGTCTGTTTGTTCCGGCTAATCTCTGAAACGGCTGGATCGATTTTTACGGGATTTTCACTGGCAGATAGCTGATGTAATAAGGAGTAACTTAAGCTACTTTTATTTTAGAAATTTATTTTATAACTCTGCGAACTGAACAAAAACTTTTTTGTTACACTCCACGCGGTCGAAGTCACGGGCACAGCTAGTGTAATATAGTTTTTACGTCCTCTGTGATCTCCGTGCTATATAGCTTGTTGGAATAATTAAATTCCTAAAATAGACAATAGATAAAAATGAGTATTCATAAAAGTTGTTATTGATATTCCTAAAACGATATGATTACGAAAATAGAATATACATTTTTTTATTAAATTTAATTAATATTATTAAACTAAACGTTTCTTAAGTTACTGAGTAAATATTCCAATATTCTTATATTTCTTACTTTCTTTTCATATACGTAGGACTAACAAGAAGCTATAATGGTTTTAGAAGAACACAGCGTCTAATACTATCCGTTTATAAGATATTAACAGTTTTACAGAACCGATGGCTTTTAAGAATGGTTTGATGATTGACTAAATGTAATCCTTTTTTTACAGCATCCGTGCTCTCAAAGCCGAGTCGCTCAGCTGTGAAGAAGCACGTCCAATTCCCTGATGAGCAGAGCTGCATCGAGGAAGCTAATGAAGCTCCAAACGGTAATGAAAAACCAGGTAAGCATTAATCATCTCACAGCATTGTATTTCATCTATTTGAAATCCTTCACTTATTTATTATTTTTGAAGTGAAACTTCTTCAAGCACGCTTGACTTGGGTAATAAGCTGGTGAATGCGTGACGAGAGCGTTACGTAGTGTGAACGAGTGAGGCGAGCAAGAGAGAGACGTGCGAGCACACATTTTCTTTCTCTCTATTTCTTAAAGCCAGTTACGTCTCGTCTATCGAAGACACAGTGCAGGCCTATTGCTACAGAAGTTTCACTTCAGTCGTGTGGTCTTAAGCGCACTCGTTTATTAAGTTTACTTCTTAAGAACAATATACGACAACGACAAAAGATAAAACAGCTATTTTTGTGTCTTTGTGTGTTTTACTTGTTACAAATAATAAATAATAAAGTTTAACCATTATATATTTAATGAAACTAAATATGTTAAAGTTTGTAAAATGGTCATCGCATACAATTATTATTTGTAATAAGCCCTTTCTACATTTTTTTTTATACATTACGTAAAGTGAACGTCTACATTGACGTATGGTATGTGAAACCGTACGTAGTTTTTCAATAAAACTCCACTTTTCAAATTTCAATTTGCTCGTACGAATGTAACGGCCGCGCTCAGTCAATTGACAACGACAGAGAATTCGTCGGACGTTTTGAAAAAGAACACTTTTAACACCATACTGCGAAACCTGGTAAATTTTATAAAATACAGGCGTTCCAGTTACGAATCAAGATCTAGAATACGGTATTTCTTTTCTAACTACTTTTCGAATTATTACATAATCAGGTCGAGTCGTGGTGAGTTAGTCTTTTTATTTCCGTGGTCTCAGTTTGTAGTGGCCGTGCTTTCTTCTCCGCGGATTGCGGGCTCGATTCCCGCCTGAGTGTAATATTTGTATTTATGTATATATGTATTATTGCGTATATATTATTTGTTATTTCTATGTACATTTATTAAAAAAATTGCTATAGCAGTCGGCTGTTATCTGTGACTCGCTTACTATAGGAACAGACGACCGAGTGTAAGTTTTAGGATATTTATTTTACTTATTTATTTTTATTTTATATATTATTTTTCGTATAATACGTCTTAACTTTACCAAATTACTGGGTAAGGGTCTCTTGCTCCATGTAGGAGTAGGGTCGGGGCTTTAATTCACTGCTTCTCTGCGGATTGACGTATAGTTTCCATCCTAGATGCAACTGTAGCTAGCAGGCGTCTGTGACAATAGAGCTGGTAACGAGAAGCTATTATATTATAGCTTTGCATTCTCTCCGAGCCGCTATGAAGAGACCATAAGAAAATACAGAGTGTATATTCTTGGTGGTCTCTTCATAGCGCCAGAACCAATCAGAAATAAGTATTTCTGGTATTTAAATTAAAATAAAAAACATTTTTAAAATTGAAACACGGGATTTAGACGAGTACATGCACCATTACAAAGTAGTGGTCACCCTATATATATTTACATTTATAAAATATTCGTAAACAATACAATACAACATAAGCTTATCTAACGTTATTTTCTAATGAAAGTCGATAGTAATTTATATCGGAGTTACTAAATAATAAACTGGATATAAATGACTGAAAAACCAGCGCTGATTTCACCTATTTATTTGAATGATCTTTTTCAAAGTGCCCAATAAAGTTATTTACCTAATTTTTTTAAGCGATTCCTTAAAAACTTGAGAAAAAATAAGAAGCGCGAAAGGAAAGTAAAATTCCGAATAAAAAGTAATCAATTGAAATTCAAACGTGTCACAAATTTTGATAACATTCAATAATAATTCGGAATTTGTTTAATTTATCAACTTAAGGTGTTCAGGCTGTAACCAATAAGAAGTTCTAAATTTTATTACTTATTACTTTGTACAGGTGCTTTGCCGCTTTGTCGTCGAGAAATGTCATTTTTAAAGATTATAGTAATTTTCAATGTACCGTCATTAAAATATTTGTCATTATATCATTGACACTGTACGGGTCAACGCACATTGAGCAATATGATTGTTTTGCTAATTAGTAACCTCTTTAATTTAGCTGATTTATTACGAAATTGTTATTTTTCTTATGCAGATTTCTAATGAAATTGATATTTGTTTGCTACGATTGACGTCAAATGACGTCTGTACTTCTGCCTATATATACTCAAAATAATCTGAATAAATTTAGTGTTAGATCGACTTTCATTGGGTTTGGTTTCCCTCGTAACCTTCCCTCACATGTCATCTCTCACTCAACCATAGACTGTACCATACAGTTTTTTGGTCCTTCGAGAATACAGCCTTGCTGCTGACAAGCTGCGCAGTCATTCTGAACCTGCAAGCTAGAAGACAACAGTCTTACTTCGAGGATACATACAGTTTTTTGGTCCTTCGAGAATACAGCCTTGCTGCTGACAAGCTGCGCAGTCATTCTGAACCTGCAAGCTAGAAGACAACAGTCTTACTTCGAGGATCATACAGTTTTTTGGTCCTTCGAGAATACAGCCTTGCTGTTGACAAGCTGTGGATTTCCATCGACGTTTGGAAGATAATACAGCAACTTCAAGCAAAATACAAGCTTTCTATAAGACAACAGTCTTTCTTCGAGGATCATACAGTTTTTTGGTCCTTCGAGAATACAGCCTTACTGCTGACAAGCTGCGCAGTCATTCTGAACCTGCAAGCTACAAGACAACAGTCTTACTTCGAGGATACATACAGTCGTTGATCCTTCGAGAAAAAATAAATATTCCTTCGAGAAATCGCTCAAGAAAACAGTCAATCAAGACTATAAACTCTACGGATTTCCATCGACATTTGGAGAATCCACATACAGTGGCCACAACGCTCACGTGGAATTTGTGTGACTGCGAATCGGTTGACTGGCTTCCCAGAAGCGGGTTCCACCAGTTAAATTGAGAAGGCGCAATCAAGGTCGCACTATCCACTGAGAGATTGGCCTGGACCCCTGAAGACGGTCCTATCAATTTTACATCAACGTCAGCATTAAAAAATAAATATGGAAAATATCCTGCAACGACAACAAGAAATTGTCGAAGCAATAAAAAGGATAGAGAGGAACTTCAACAAAGATTCCGTATCCCGGAAGACCCGTAAATACTTGGACGAGCGACTCGATGTCCTTGACAAATTATGGGCCGAGTTCCAAGGTAACGACCAACGGTTGTCGCTCTACCATAACGATACTGATCCTTATTTTAAAGAAAATCAATACGTACAGGCAAGAGAATACTTTGATTCTGTACGCATCAAGGTAGCGTCATTTTCGCCAGCAAGGGAGACTTCTGTGTCACCGACACCAGGAGCTGGCAAACCACTGGAATCACCTGCGATTCCGACAACACCAAAGCTGCAGCCAAGACTCACATTGCTAACAAGTTCAAATGCCACTAAGATCTCAACGTCGGATCGAGGTCAGGCAACAGAATTGATGTCACTGCAAAGAACAAACTTCCAAGCTTTTCATCGACAAATAAATCGCTTGAAAATAAATGAAATCCAAGACAAATGGGAGCTGGAAGACGAGTTACGCAACATACAAACGCGCTGGAACGCAATAGACGCTTTGCACTTGCAAATAGATAATATCCTACAAGGATCGGACACCCAGTACGATAGTGAGTTTTACGCCTACGAAGATTCATATAAGTCAATCAAAAGGGCGTTGAATCTTAAACTCACATCGACCATTCATCACGAAAAATCGACACCACAGATCGACTTGCCTACATTTACAGGCAAATATACGCAATGGCCTACGTTTTATGACTTATACGTAGAAAGTATTCATAATAACAATTTGATTACAAAAACTCAGAAGATGCAACACCTAAAGAGCAAATTACGAGGAGATGCTGAACGAATCATCCAACATCTAACTATCTCAGCGGACAACTACGACACAGCGTGGGAATTGTTGACACACAGATATAACAATCCACAATTGTTATTTACTAAACAAATCGAAATCTTTATTAATCAGCCAGCCGCTCAAAAACAATCAGCCTACGAGATTAGACGTATTTACGACACGTCAATGGAATGTATCTACGCTATTAAAAACCTGGGTATCGATACAAGTACCTGGGACCCATTATTAGTTCATATTATTACAAAAAAGCTGGATACAGTCACCTATAACGACTACAAGGAAGCCCGGAAAATGCCACGAGAATTACCTTCACTCTCGGAGCTAATGGACTTCTTAGAGAGCAAATTCATCGCTTTAGAACCAAGCGGCATAAGAGATAGAGAAACGTCGTCATCATTCAAAAAATATAATCAACAAAAATCAGTTAATAACAAGACTTACAAGCCTCAATTTCAAAAGGAACATCGGTATGGAAAATTAATAAATAAAGAATATCAAAGCGTTGCGACATACATGTCAAATTGCCCGATTTGTAACAAGAAACATCCCTTATACAAATGCGAGAAGTTTATCAAATTAACACCGGGCGAACGTTATCGAATTATCGAAGATTTTAACCTTTGTCATAATTGCTTGTACACACATAACAAGAATTTATGTACGTCAATGAAAAAATGCAAACTATGTAAAAAGAGTCATAACACAATGTTACATGACGCCTATACTATAAACATTAATAAGCAGTCTACAAACTCGCTGACTGACATGTCTAGTGGGTCATCAACCCAACTGAATACTCAAACTCCGCAAAAATATCAAGTGTCCTCCTGTGTCCTGAATAGACAGGATAGTACTAAGACTACTAAGAAATATGTGAAAAGTAATAAAAAATATGAAAAAGATAAAACCAAATTTTCTGTAAACGAGGACCTTCTACGAGCCTTATTAAAAAATCAAACAAGTATCATAGAAGCGCAATATAACATTCTTCAGAGGAATGAAGTTATATTAAACAAGCAATTCGGAATACTACAGAAATGTCTAACGAATCTTTCTTTTGCTAGTAATCGAACTGAGAAGATAGCTAACAATGAATTACGCATTTTGTCATCCTCAGTCTCAGCTATGATTATATCAAACCTACGACACTTGCAAGAAAGCGTTATAAACACTTTAACAAGCCTCGCAAACGGTCATTTAGACGATCATTTTTGCTGCCTGAACAATTGGAAGAACAATTAAATATCATATACCGACATATACCGAATGACCTGACTTTGCCTGCCGATAAAAACGATTTTAAAGAACTTTATAAGTTAATGAAGGTCAACGGCGACATTGGTTCTTCTTATTTGATAATCGAAATCAAGATCCCTTTGGTAATTAAGGAAAATTTTGAACTGGATAGAGTAATAACCCTTCCTCAGCAGCATTATAACGTAGAATTTATCGCACCATACATTGCATTCAATCTACAAAAGGACTTACTACTCATCTTGACAGAATCAGATGTAGAAAATTGTGTCCACATACAGACAAACAAATTATTATGCGCTCTCGATAAGCCGATATACGAATTACAAATAACCAGCGGAATGTGTAACTTGAGTATACACAATACAACAATATGTAAAACAAAGGAGGCACCATGTCGCGTGAGCTGGGTCAAGTTACATAACAATAACATGTGGCTTTATTCCTGCTGTGGGAAATGCACAGTGCGCATATTTTGCATTGACACTGGAGTTGTATTGACAACACTGACCGGGAATGGCCTTTTACAAATCGGTCAAGGTTGTACAATAAAAGGTGACACCTTCTCTATATTCACTCAAAATAGTTACATGAGCCAAGTTAAGGTCCAAGAAAACATACCGATCCCAGCCGATTATTCAATATTAAATTCCATAATAAATACTTCGGATTTCCAACTATTCACACCCGAGGATCATGAAGACTTGTGGCGCCGGATGAAGTCTCAGATCATTAACCTCAAGGAGCAGGAAAACGCATCACTCAGTATACACGATATACATCAGTACTCTGTCTTGTATATAATCTTAGGGTCTATCATTGTTGCGGGATGTCTCTACGGTACCATGCGATATCGCAGAAACAAAATTATACAGAGCAGTGCTGTGAAAGACGTCTCCATGACCGCAGTTCCAGTTGCAGCAGATAAGAACGAAGACCAGGAGGCCCCTGCTCCCCCGAGCGCGCGACCGCGATTCGTTCGACTGGACATACCAATTAAAGAGTAGTGCAGTGATGATTATTATATAAGTTATTTAAATCTAGGTACTTAAATTTTAATTGTATTGTTATTATTGTTATTGTAGATTTTAATATCAAAATTATCTTTCTTCTTTGAGTCGGCAGGATGTACGGGTCAACGCACATTGAGCAATATGATTGTTTTGCTAATTAGTAACCTCTTTAATTTAGCTGATTTATTACGAAATTGTTATTTTTCTTATGCAGATTTCTAATGAAATTGATATTTGTTTGCTACGATTGACGTCAAATGACGTCTGTACTTCTGCCTATATATACTCAAAATAATCTGAATAAATTTAGTGTTAGATCGACTTTCATTGGGTTTGGTTTCCCTCGTAACCTTCCCTCACATGTCATCTCTCACTCAACCATAGACTGTACCATACAGACACGTAAAGGAACTTTATTTTATTCTACAAATCAATTTTTAAGAACACGATCAAGCGAATATAGCTAAGCATTTGTATCGTTCCTCTTTTTTCATAAATTTCTTTCTCTTTTCGATACTGAAAGAAAAACCGCTAAGCGTACCAAATAATTATAGCGCTATCACAAGATTATTTATTATTAAATTTTGTATTTTCTTAATACTTTTTGCTTTTATGACTTGGATGATGGATATGTGTTGTTAGTTTTGTAGTCGGTGATATTTTCTATCGATAACAAAGTTAGTATATAATGTAATTTTATTCAAATAGTGTTGTGGTAGACAAAATGTTATCATTGGTATGCATGGATTATGTATTTATTTACATATGTATATGCTGGTATAAGTGTAGCACAAAGAAAATTCTTTGACGCTAAACTTTTACCGGCGTAGATACGGGGAGAAATGAGGTCATTTGCGACTCAACCTATTTCTTTGACGCATTTAGCCTAAGTGTGACAATGTTCTAATTCTGAATTTACTAGGTTTTTCATGTACGCAATACAATGCATTATCTTTACTACACAGCACCATAAATACAGCACTAACTATAGAATATTAAAATATCCTTACTAAATATTAGTTAAAATTTGCTCTGAAAATGTTTCGTATTTTCTTAAACTATCGTGAAAACTAATAAAAGAGTTAAATTATTGAAGTCTAATAAGTATGGAAAGCCTTTTTAAAAATATATATATTTAAAATGTGTACTGATACGTTTAACTTTAAAAGAAAAACATAAAACAATGGAACCGAAATAAATCCGTTAATTTACATTATAAATGAAATCATTGCTCGGACAATGTTTAAAATTACGCAATTCGTTTCATTCGGTGTAAACGAAGGATAGTAATTTATTTTAATAAAAGAGTAAAAATGTTGTAATTAAATCGAATTAATTTAAAAAAATGTATCACAATACTCATCTGCGCGACAACAAAAAGCACTTACAAGATGAAAAATAATTTTGCAATATAGAAACTCGTATTACATCATACAGTCATCTTTTCCGATTTCACTTTCGTTAATTTATTGTGCAAGTCGTATTTCATATTACTTGATATTTATTTCCCAAAAAAAGCAAACACATCTTAAATAAACTGATTTCATTCTTTAAAAAAACTCCTAAAAATACTACTCACGGCATCTGAGGTATTATGAAAAATATTTATCCATGCGGCAAGTGTCATAACCTAATGAGACAGAAAACACAAGAGGGCCGTCTAGTCACAAACATTTAATTAATCCAATGACACCAATAGCAACGCATCGTATTTCTGTATGGAAATGTAGCTTTTCACTTTTGGCTGCCTTCCAAATACAATTAGCTTAATAAGCCGTGTCACTAAGGTCTATAATAAAATTGATTACGGCTTAGTTGGAAGACAAAATAATATCAATTGAAAAAATTTGTAATGATAATACATTAGTAAACATTATTGAGTTACTGAGGATGCACCTCAACTTTACTGAAGGTCACAGCTAAATAGCACTTCTCCCGAGTGGTGTTGTGTCCCTGTGGTGGGTAAGGTGACCAGAGCTCCTGGGTAGGGTCAGGGATAGGGGCGGCAACACTCTTGCAATGTTTCTATGTACAAGCGTCGTATAGGCTACGGTAACTTATTGCCATCAGATGCGCCGTAAACTTGTTTCCTGACCTAGTCTTATAAAAATAAATTGGTTTACAAGGTTTTTAGCAATAGTTGTGATGTCTAATACATCTGTGTTTAAGAATTCTCCTGTTGGACATAAAATACATCTTACGTAATACTTAAAGATTCACTTCATAATTAAATATTATCAAAAAAATAAACCCCCACATTTGAATTATTTTTATTTTATTAATTTTATTTTTTCGTAAAATTACTTGAATTGAGAAATTTACGATTAACAGCAACCTAAAGTCAATATCCGCCGCGTTGGCGCAACGATCACCATACTTAGGATATCTCCTTTCCAACAAAAGAAGAATTATTAAAATCGATTCATAAACGAGGAAGTTATCCCCGAACATACATAAAAATATATATATATGTTTACGTTCAAATTGAGTAAACTCCTCCTTTTTCGAAGTCGGTTAAAAAAAGGTCATCAAGAAAATAACGATTTCCTGGCCACTAATGTATCCTAGTCCTTACATCTCCTTCATTTATTTGGACGTCTCGTTTAATGGTTCAACGTCCATTTTAGGATCACTTTCCAACTACTAACCATTAATGAATGAACTTTTGAAGCGTTTTTGAACCATGTTTTCACAGCGTAACATACATAAAGCGTACATTAACAGTAAATCGACGTTTATTTACAGACAGCCGATTGTCTAAACTACTTTAGATAAAAACTAGTGACAAAATTGATAAATCTACCACTTTTTACAATACAAACTTATCCTCTTTGATACGTAGCATTTGTGTGAAGGAAACACGCTCATAACACATTCGTTTACCTATATTTTCTTGTAATGCATATTTTATTAATTTTAGAAGGAATCATGTCTGTGAAATCTGTATTCGGAAGATTTGATCAGCGGACATAAGACGTACATTTGTACAAACATTTCTCTCAAATAGTTCAAGAGATTGAAGCGAATGTTTCAAACGCTTTCGACAACTAGTTGCGTAGTGTGAATAACTTTATATTGAGAGGAAGTGAAACGATTTGTTGCGAACGAGAAACCAACACAACTGAATTAACATATACGAATTTTGTTAATATTTTCTAGAAATTTCTTTTGAACAAAGCTAATCTTTTTTTTTAACTAATATTTTGGTATTCAGTAATAATAGACCAGTGCTAGCAAGGCAAAAGCCTTTGAAAATGGTAAAAAGTGAATAAACCGTAGTAGGATGAAACCCACTGGGAAAGGAAGAGAATACAACGAAAATGAAAGGAGTTTGGGGGAGTGATGGACGGGGCGTTATATTCCTCATTAACCACTGAAGCGGGAGAATCCTCCAACCAGACGGGCGTTGTATCTCGTCTCAACAATTGTTGTCGAGTTCTTGTATATATACTCAATCACTCTGATAACTTTCATAGCGCGATGTAGAATACGTCAGTTTTATTTAGTTTTATATGTCGCGAAATAGATGTCGCAACAGGAATATAATTATATATTCGTGTGTGTTAAATACATAGTAGTGTGTGTAATGGTTTTTTTCTTATTGATTTAAAGTATTATTTATCCATACTTTACAAAAAATATTAGCATTCTGCACTCCTTATCTATAGAAATTTATATGTGTTAAATTTCATACTCCTTGCGCAATTTTCGTAAAAAGTAGTACAAAGTTCTTGCTTCATGTATTAATTAATATATAGATTAAGTACTAACTTACACAACGAACTTTGCTTCGCCATTTTTTTTTCAACAGTATATAGATTTGTTTTTTATTTTTTTATTTTATTATATACTAATCTTGTTCTAACAATAACGAACGCAAAAAAAATGCAATTTGATGAAGTATTGTGGGTTTTATCGATTTCTTAGTTAAGATCATAAGCTTAATCATAAATGATAATAAAGATCATAATATTTTTTTATAAAAAGAAAATTTTCTCTAAAAACTAAGTCTGTAATATCTGATGCTGTATCTACGTCAAAGAGTATTTGTAGAACGACGTAAAACAACTTACGCCAAATTGAAATATAAATAAACAATCGTTCTCTTCACTACGTACAAAATGTATCAAACGTTTTTCGTTATTTTTTCATCAAGACTACAAAAGTCTTGACGTGGCTCAAGAGACTAAGCAATATTATTGTAAGAATAATCCTACTTAAATTTTTATCGGTTAATATAAGTTCTGACTTTCTTGCAAATGAAAAAATAAAATGTAAAATGTAGCAAATAGAATTTGTTTTTAAAATTATTTGTTGACGAGTACAAGTATATAACTAATCAGTAATGTATAAGGAAATAATTTAAAGATATTATTAATTAATCGTTGTTACAAGTTGAAACTGTATTTACAAAACACGCTTAAGAGTTATAGGTGTTCCGATATAATATCACTAAATAATATCTGGGGGCACGGTAGTGCCCCGCCAAGACGAGCCAAAAAAAAAAAAACGAAAAGCCTATCTTTTCTCGAAGTGCTTCGTCGGTTTTTTGAACCCTCATAACTTGGGTTTGGATTATACCAGATAAACAAAATTCTTTGGACATGATGTCAATAGTGGACTTATTAAACGTATAAGATTTCAATTGTATAGCTCTTATACTTTAGATTTTATTGACATCTAAAAAACCCCGATTTCGTCACTCACTGATGATCATAATAATTACATATAACAAAATAAAATATAGCCCAAGTTATCAAGTTGGAACGAACTGCACACGGTGTGCAAACTTGTTTAGAATTAGTGACGCGTAATTTATATAAAATAAGATGCTATTGACAGTTCCGAAGTTGTCTCACAATGTATTTTTTATTTATTATCCAGATCTCTTACAGACAACCTCCAAAAATAGAGAAAATTTGTTAAAATAAACAATAAAAGATGAAAATTAATTATTCAAACTACACTTTATGTACAGTATTCGAAAATAAAGTTAATTAAATTCAAACAACTCAATAGACGTACAAAAAGATATTTACCTTTAATATATATATCATAATGTATATAACATAAATAATTATCGGTTTATCTTATACCTTTTACTGATTCTTATACCGGTCTTCTTATCGACTTTAACACCGATAAAAATAATATAACTACTTAGTGATTGATTCTTGTTCTTTCGTAATGCTTGATTTTCTACACACACCGTTTGCCTCACACGATCTCGACAAATATATAAGTATTATTATTATTATTATTGTATTTAATGTATTTCGTTATTATTACATTTTTAAGTATATCTATAAAAAAAAAAAAAAAAAACAAATAAAAATATTTAAAAATATAAAAATAGTAGTCCTCCGGTGGCAGGTTAGTTAGGTTCTAGGCTGAGGAACCTCCTCACGATGCGGGCCGTTTCAAGCAACACTGCCTTTTGCTGCCTTGATCCAACAGCCAAGCGCGAGTTTCTTGGGTCTCTCTTTTGAGGTGTTGGTCGAAACTCTTCGCTAATAGACCAATAAACGACACAACAACATGAACGATTATTGTTGAAATAATAACTAGTGGTGCCCCAGTAGTTGTAGTTAATTTAAATTGTAAGTTAAACATTATTAAGGTTCTGATGTCAAAGACTATACTTCTATAATAATATACGAAAGAGTATATATGCGTGTGTCAAATACATGGTAGTGTGTGTAATGTTTTTATTTATTTATTAATTTAATGTATTTTTTATGAAGACAAAAAATCAAATATATGATATTATTCCACAGGCAATTTACATGACACACTATAACCGGGCTCATATAATATGACTCATGCATAAAAGAGATGAGTCAAATAATCTATAAAGACTAAAAAGGGCACGGGCGAATACGAACTCGTGGATGTTCTGTCTCCAAATAATAATAATAATTATTATAATAATAAAGTGTCTATAAAATCATATATATTTCCAGATTCACGCGTGATCAGCTCCCTCTGGATGGAGCTCGAGTCGGAAGCCCCCGCGCCGGAACGCTGACGACGTCGTAGCGAGCAGTACTACCGGCCGGTCTTTCGTGCTCGAAACGAGCGACGAAAGATGTCGACCGCCGGAGTACCGCCCGCTGACAAGACCAAGGACTCATATCTGTAAAGATACGGCTGATTGCTTTAAATATACACGACATGTAACAATAATATTGTATTCTACTACTTAGCTCTTATTGATCATCTTGCTTCAGTATCATTACGATGGAAAGATATTTGGACAGTTGATTCATAGGGCAGGTCCCTATGAATCAACGAACATTGGAATATTATAAAAATTAAAAATGTTCTATGTTGTGATCTGAATATTATCTATAAAAAATTGTATATATTTTTTATAATAGGAAACTATCCCTTATGCTTATCAAACTTTATGATCAAAGGACTTACAGTTAAACCATAAAATTATGTCCATAATTATTTATACGAATGTCAAAAAATTGTCAAATATTAAACTCTATAATTGAATAATAATTACGTGATAATTAATATATTAGTAAATAATATTTTAATTTTTCATGTCTTTTCATGTGTTTATAATTATTACGTTATAATTTATTTTATAACGCTATTATTTCTTTATATTTAATTTTTGAATAATTATGTATTTTTATATAATGTAACGTCATGTGAAATCTATTTTAATATATTTAAATACGCGTTTTTGACTACTAAAAATATTTACTACTGATTATATCAAAGTTTTTTGCGTACAGCGTATCGACTTAAGTAACTAAGTAAGAAGGTAAGAAAACGTCTTAAAGACGATTAGGTGGAACGTTGTGCAACCTAAAGAATATACACAGATTTAAATATTCTTTTCAATACATAAAATGTAGATATTATATGTGTTAAAAGGTACTTTATTTAGTTTTTTCAAAAGCCACCATCTATAAAACTTTATTAATTAAATAATAATTAAAAGTAATTATTTTCCTTTTGTTTTTTCTTATGTGCCTACGGCACTGTATATAATTGATTCATTAATTACTTTCTAGAACAGTTTTTTGAATATTATTCATATTTATGTTATTTTTTCTTAGTTATTTTATTTTTAATTAAAGCTTAAAATTTTCGACTTTTCTTCCTTTTATTGTTTGATTCTGAAAGTGTTTGTGTTCAGTTTTATCTCGACTCATTGTTAATAAAATGAAATATTGACTGCACAAACGACTTCAAAGTGAATGTGGGTACATTATGCAAATACGGATGCAGTTATACTACTCGAGGAACAAGTCGATTTCCCGCGACGAGAGGAAACTGCAACTTTCTGACGATGTAATTCTTTGAAAACTAATTTGCCATATAAATATGGCGGGCGCATTTAGAATTCTTCAAACACGTGACGTGCATTTGTTATATTTATTTATTTTTAACCGTTTATTTTCTTAAACATAATCTCTTTTGACTAATGTTTTGACAGAATAATATACCTCTAATTATTGTTTTGAAAAAGAAATTTTGTAAACTCAGTCTGTCAGTTTAGAAAAACTAAAATATTTGGTTTAATATAATATGATATTAAAATTGTATCATTTATTGTAATATCAGTATAGGTTTTTACGCAATGTGACGCAGTGTGTTTAACAAAGATAACTATCGATCTTTAAAGACATCTGTATGAGACTAGATAAGATGATATGACGATTTTAATTCGGCGATTTCGTGTATAGCTTTTTTTTAACTACACTAATTTGCTATAGCATTTAAAACTCTTAAGGAAAAAAAATTGATACCTGTTACTTTTATGTGCTAATACCGTAGTATAATGTCTGGATTAATTTTTATATTTAAAAGCGATTTGCAACTCATGTGCATGTGTGTAACCTAACGGTTATACAATATTATTATTTTTCTTTTATAGATATGGGTTACCTTTAAGAAACTACAATACATATATAGGTAGTACAGTAAATTACAATCAGTAAAGGTCGTTTACCTTTGCATTCTGTTTAGTTTGTATGTGTAGTATTAATAATAAATAAATAAAATGTCTAGAATTTGACACAGAGCAATTGATTGCACAATTACAGTGCGGATATCGTAATCTGCTTATTATAGTTAATAGCGACGATTCAACGATGTAATAAATGCTAAATATTCTCCCAATTATCATACATAATATATCCTTACTAATCTTCCATAATAATAATTCCCTTTTAATATAGAATATTTCGACAATATCATTTATAAACATTATTGCGATTAGTATCAATACGAGTTTTAGTTTATGAGTATTATTAAGCGGGCTGTGTATTGGAATATTGTTATCTGGATTTTACAGTTAAAATTTTCAACGCTGTAACTATGTTTCACAAAGTTCGTGTTACCTTAATGGAATAGACTTACCTTAATTTTTGTAATTTAAATCATCTAATAATTTATTAATATTATTAATTATTAATAATATTATAATATTATTAATACTATTATTATGTTGTACAAAATATGTCCGTATTTTATTCTGTTTCGTGTAGGTATTACAGATAATCCTGAAACACGCTCTGGATTTTAGCCAGGCTATAATAAAATTTTGCGATTGTTTATTATAATGGTTTGTTCGGATATATTTTTATTTATGATCTGAGACTTGTAATACTTGTATATGAACAATAAAGAACAATATTCTGTCCCTATAAAAGTACAGAAAAAAGTAAGTGTAAACTATTTCATTCATGAGTTCTGTAGGCGCCTTTCGATTAAAGTATAAATATAAATTTGGTCGTATCTTTAAGGCGGTTGTGTTGCCAGAGGGAACAGGGTATTTGAACGATGTAATGTATAAATACGTGAAATGCAGAGATTGTATATACATATATATTGTTTTCGCACAGGTCATTGTTTAATCTAGTTTAATTTACCGCGAAGCCAAAAGATTCTCTATCTTACGTAAGATGTACACAAAATAATAATAAAAAAATGTTGAGACCAAAAATTAGTATGTACCTAGTTTTATGTCGTGGAGAATATTGCAAATACGCGTATGCAAAAGTATTTATATTGAAAATTGTGAACTAGTAGGTGTTGAAATAATTTTGAAATATTTTCCTTTTCTAGTTTAGGAACGCGTTTCGGCATTATCTTCTACGGTATAAATTTCCCATTCTCGAATTTAAATGTTAATGTTTATGAAACGTAGGAAATAATTGTAATAATTAAAGTGTATTAACTTCCATTGTCACTAACATTATGATGTATATGAAAAAAAAAAAATATATTTTCATGTATGTCATTAGTAATGGCTATAATTCTTAGTCATAGTACTGAAATATCGGTAACTCAAAATAACCAACAAGAAACATAGTCGACATCGGTAGATAACACTCTTGATTAATATAAAAAATAATAATAAATTTATAGAGCACTCATCAAATTTCCTTGTCCATAAAACGATGAAGTACAGTTGAAGGTCAGCGCTCAATATCCGGACAGATAATATATACGCCTATAAGATAATCTTTTTACAAAAAAAAAATGTTAATCAGTTAAACCTATTTCTTTGTTCGAACATGTCTCGTAGGTTCGATGTTCCTGGTCTTCTAATTACTTTATAGGCTTATATTTAATTTCTAAAATATATATAATAATATTCTAAAACACATTATTAAGTATGTTATGTTTAGCTAATCTTCAAAGATTTAAGCATATTATAAGTAAGGATTGCCAAGCAATTTATAAATTAATATAGACGTAATTTAGTGATGGCAACATAAAGTCATCGACACCTTGTATTGATGAGTTTATTTTTCGACCCTTAAATGACATCAAATATAACACAAAATTTTTCAACACAAAATTTGACTAGCCCGTTGGCGCAGTTTGCAGTGGCCCTGCTTTTTGTGCCGCGGGTTGCGGGTTCGATTCTCACTTAAGTCTGGGTTTAATATTTGTATTTATATATTTAAATGTATTATTTCTTTAAATGTATTATTTCTTTATATATTTATAAAAATTATATATAGTTACAACAGTCGGCTGTTACCTGTAACACAAGCATTAAGTTGCTTATCATAGGAACAGACGACCGTATGTGTATGTTATATGATATTTATTAATTTATTTATTATTATTGTAACGAAGTTCCTTACGGCATGTTATTCATCGTTTCTCAAGTCATCGTTTGTATACTTCTTACGCTAAAGTTACACAGAGCCATGACTAATATGCATTATTATAAAACAATAATTGTTGATATACTAACGAGTATAATGGCTATACGATTCAGTTACAATACAAAATGTACCCTGATTCCATAATGACGTTTTTACTCACATGAAGTCGTGGCTACATTTACGTGTCAAATCATTTGATCGTACTGCAAATGTCATTGTTCACTAAGGCGTACCTAAGTGTAGCCCTAGCATTAGAATTAAGTTAGCAACACGTAACTAACATACTCGTACCTTTTAAAAATGTTGCTGTTTTGTAGCGTATACTGCATAAATCTAAATGTTAATAATTAAAAGTTTAACTTACACATTTAATGAATTACTGATAATTTTAATGTTATATCAATAATTTAAAGTAGTTTGATTAAGTTACGATACTATTTTTATCTCTGTATTAACCATTGTAATTACAAAACAATAAATAATTTAAAACAAAAAACTTTTTATTGCTAATTTAGTTTCAGCTAATGCAAAGTAATAAGAATTTCATATATATGAATATTTCATTAAAACTATAAAATTTATATTAAATATTATTATTGATTAAAATTGTGATTTCAACTAGTTTCCAAGATAGTAAAGATAACAGCCCCGGATCTACGATTTTTTCGAACCGGGGTAAAAACTAAATAGTGATGCTACCTCCCGTCAGCGTTTGAGAAAAACTATCAAAACTAACAAATGAGTACCATTTTTTGTGACCATTTTTGAAAATAATAATCTATACAAATGTTTTTTTTTTTCTTTGTGTAATACCCGACACGGTGAGTCGGGGGCGAATGTTCGATCCCCAGTGGAGTGGTAGGTATTTTTGATATGATATTTAAAAAATGTTTATGTGTACAAATAAATTAAATTAGAGCGTCTGATTGTAATATTAAAAAAACCGCTTTTCACTTAATGCTGATTTCACCAGCTTCATTTGATTTTATTTGTAATCAAATATGTGTAGTAGATCTTTACTGAAAAAAAGAGCTTGGCGCACAAAGCCTTAAATAAAATTTTGATTAGGCTAATAAACCACGATAAAATCCGAAAAAATTTTTGATTATAATGATTAAAATTCGTGTAAACATTAGAAAACAATACAAAAATATACAAGATACGCGCGAAAAACATAACCCTTCCTTGGCAGTCGGGTAAAAATAAACACAAATTGACCTTTTATACCATTGTATTGTTTCAATTTACCTACAATATTAACGTTTAAGTTAAATTCCTGATCAAAATTTTAATCAAATTCACTTTTGACTTGACATTAAATAGTCAAATCGATCAAATACTCATACAAACTTGAATCGATTTATCGTGAGTATCGAATATCCAGTCGTATGGTTACTTCACTATTTACGTCCCGATGACAAATGTCAAAACGGGCCTATTATTTTGTGAAAACTGTAGTCCAAAGAGAATAATAATAAAATACGCTGTAGTCGCTTTTATGTTTTCGCTATCTGACTACGTAACAATAAACTAATTTTTTGGCAAGACACTGTGGCCTGTAAAGCCTGGCGCTGACTACAGCAGAATCGAAGCGAGTCGCATTTGTGCGTCTATCTCTGACGAACCGAACCGAACTAAGGTAGAATAAGATATAATAGAGATGATGATAGTATAATTATTAATATTATAATGAACTCTTTTTGACGCTATTAATTAGTTTTTGGAACTTTCTCGGTTCTAAAAATTATTCAACACTATAATATACGCACATGAGTCCACGCCGGTTTGGCGCGAACTTGGGGAGGCCTATGTTTAGCAACTGTTTTGTGAATCGCCAATTAAACTATAATAAAAACATTCAAATCACAATAATATTCTCAAAATGTCAGTTCAAGTAAAGTTCCTTACGGCAGGCTTGATAATTAGGTTGCTGCGCGACCATAATTTTGTTATTTATTTATATCATTTTATAATATTTTATTTTCAATCTAATAAATTGTAAATATGAATCTCTTAGGTTTATTGTTGAAGTATGAAATAATTATCATCATCATTATCATCGTCATCAGTTCAGCCTAATACTGATGTTAATATAGGTATCAAGAAAAACCTTCTTTATTTCAATGGAGTTGCACAATTGTTGAAATTTCGTAAAATCGTCAATTAAACAATAATAAAAACATTCAAATCATAATCATAATATTCTCAAAATGTCACTGTTCCTGTTCAAAATTAATGATCAAAAATAAAATAAAAATTTAAGAAACAAATATTTAGAATTTTCATTATTTATCGTTGTGTCCATTTGTTATAAGTATTCTTTGACGATTAGCAGGAAAGTGGACATAGGGTGCCAATCAAACCACCAATTGCAAATTCATGCGACGTTTCGATCCTTTATTGGACCATCATCAGGCATCTACAAAATACAAAACATTGAAGAAAGTTGTATACCCAATTAATCTACAACAACAACAAAACAGAGTACAACAACAAACTTTGAGCACGAAATCGGCTGCAGTAAATTATGGTTTTATTATGCATTATTTCATTAACTTTAGATTTTATGTATATCAAGAATAGCGAGAACTTATAGTATGTAAGAATAGCTTTTAAGGATCAAATAATAATAATATATTATTATATAATATATAAATTCATATGCATGTATGTATACACGGTACATGTATCAAATGACATTTTGTACAATTTTTATCTGTCGGCCTGTCTGTCTCTTTGTTCCGAATATTCTCTGAAATGGCTGGACTGATTTTGTCGGGATTTTCACTGTCAGTTAGTCGATGTAATAAGGAGTAACTCAGGCTATTTGTTTAAGAAATTTATTTATTTTATAACTCTGCGAACTGAATAATAACTTTTTGTTAAACTCCACGCGGACGAAGTCGCGGGCACAGCTAGTGTAATATAATATTCACGTCCTCTGTGATGTTACTGGCTATATAGCTTGTTGTGATAATTAAATTCCTAAAATCTATAATATAAAAATGAGTCGCTGAATGTGTTGCTAAGCGCAAAACTCGAGAACGGTTGGACCGATTTCGCTAATTCTTTTTTTAAAATGTTCCTTGAAGTACGAGGATGGTTCTTACGGAGAGAAAAATTCTAAAAAAAAAATTAATTTTCCTGAAAAAGTCTAAAAACAACACTTTTCTATACTCCCATACAAAAGATTTGTGATAATACTTAAAAGTCAATTTGAACTAAATATATAATAACTATATATATCTCTTATATATAAAAATGAATCACAAAATGTGTTGGTAAGCGCATAACTCAACAACGCCTAGACTAATTTTACCAATTCTTTCTTTTAAATGTTCATTGAAGTCCAAGAATGGTTTTTACGGCGAGAAAAATTCGAATAATTTCCAGGAAAACCCTAAAAACATGCCTTTTCTTTTCCCACAAAAACGTTTTCTAACTAAAATATAGAGTCAATTTGAACTTTATTGCTATTCAATAGTGCTGTGTGGTTACGGCACTAAAGAATTTAGCCACCCCATCTCTTCCCGTGGGTGTCGTAAGAGGCGACTAAGGGATAGCACAGTTCCACTACCACCTTGGAACTTAAAAGGCCGACCGATGGCGGGATAGCCATCCAACTGCTGGCTTTTTAAATGCACAGACCGAGGACGGGCAGCAGCGTCTTCGGTGCGACAAAGTCAGCCCTGCGGTCACCAACCCGCCTGCCCAGCGTGGTGACTATGGGCAAAAACCCCCATGAGTTCGAACCTAAAAATAAGGCCCTCAGTTCCCGGCAGCCCCACTATTCCCGGCTACGGCAGCGGCCGTGGTAACGGTGGGGTAGAGGGTGCTAAGAATCACCGGGGTACGGGAGGCTGCCATAGAAAAATATTCCTGGCTACGTATAATGGACGCACGCTACGGTTGGACCATCACCTCACCGAACTTGAGGTAGAACTTAGTCACATTAAGTGGAGCATACTGGGGTTGTCTGAAGTCCGAAGAGAGGGAGAGGACACGATGATCCTGGACTCCGGGCACTTGTTCTATTTCCGTGAAGGTGATGGGCTTTCCCAAGGTGGCGTCGGTTTTCTGGTTCACAAGACTCTCACTAACAACGTTGTGGAAGTCAGTAGTGTGTCGACCCGGGTAGCGTACCTTGTACTTAAACTCACCGACAGGTACTCCCTGAAAGTGATACAGGTATATGCGCCGACCTCGGCACACTCTGACGATGAAGTCGAAGCCTTGTATGAAGATATTACAAGGGCCATACATGGCACTACTTCGACCTTCTACAGCGTTGTTATGGGAGACTTCAACGCTAAAGTGGGAGTACAAGGCCGCGACGGATCGAGCATCGGACCACACGGATTGGGGCACAGGAATCACAGGGGGCAGACGCTTGTCAACTTCCTCGAATCGGAGGGGCTCTTCTTGATGAACTCATTTTTTGAGAAGAAGCCCCAAAGGAGGTGGACATGGCAAAGCCCCGATACTGTGACGAGGAACGAGATAGATTTCATCATAGCGGATAAAAGGCATATATTCAGAGATGTCTCAGTGGTTAACAGGTTTAACACCGGCAGCGACCACCGGCTAGTACGGGGCACTCTGAATATATGTCTCCGAAAGGAGCGGACCCGCTTGATGAAATCTACTCTCCGACCTACGCTGCCCCAAATACTATGTGGCTCCGAGCAGTTTCAGTTGGAACTCCAAAACCGATTCGATTCGCTGGAAACTACTAGTGACGTGGACGAGATAACCGACAACGTGGTGAAGACGGTGTGTACACTGGGTCGCAGGCACTTTCCACCAACAAAGCCAACGAAGCAGTCCAAACTTTCTCCCGAAGCCTTGGATCTGATGCGGCAGAGGCGCGAGTTGCCGGCTGCTTCGCCAGAACAGAGGGCTCTTTCCAAGAGGGTACGGAAAATTATTCGCCGAGACCTCCGCTGCTCAAATACGAGAGAGGTTGCTACTCTGATTGAGCAGAATAGGGGGTCCAAAGTTTTCCAAAGACCATTGGGGAGAAGCCTTCTTGCGAAGCTTAAAACAGCAGATGGCAGAACCGTCTGCTCTCGCCCTCAGGTCCGAGAAGAGGTTGAGAATTTTTATGGACAGCTGTACTCGTCGAGCGCACGCAAGCCTGCGACTTGGGACACCGAAGATCCACGGGCACCACTGTTGCGCCATTATTCGGAGTGTATCCCGGACTTCGAAGAGGATGAGATTGGTGCAGCGCTCGGGCAGCTTAAAAACGGAAGGGCCCCGGGGGATGACGGAGTTACCACTGAACTCCTTAAAGCCGCAGGGCGACCTGTCCTGAAAGCCTTGGCAAGACTATTTAACGCCGTCTTCCACCGAGGTACCACGCCGGAGGCGTGGTCCAGGAGTGTGGTGGTGCTGTTCTTTAAGAGAGGCGATAAGTCTCTGTTAAAGAATTACAGACCGATCTCACTTCTGAGCCACGTCTATAAGCTGTTTTCGAGGGTTGTCACGAATCGTCTCGCCAGAAGACTCGACGAATTCCAACCACCAGAGCAGGCTGGGTTTCGAAATGGCTACAGCACCGTGGACCACATCCATACTGTTCGGCAGATTATCCAAAAGACGGAAGAATATAATCAACCGCTGTGTATGGCATTTGTGGACTACGAGAAAGCCTTCGACTCCGTCGAGACCTGGGCTGTCCTGGACTCTCTGCAGAGATGTCATATCGACTGGCGATATATCGAGGTACTAAAATCTATGTACGACGCGGCGACGATGACCGTTCATGTCAATGACCAAAGAACAAGACCTATTTCCCTCCGGCGCGGGGTAAGACAGGGGGATGTAATATCACCGAAACTGTTTACCACTGCGCTAGAGGATGTTTTTAAGACCTTGGATTGGGGGGAACGGGGCATCAACGTCAATGGTGAATTCATCTCTCACCTTCGTTTCGCCGACGATATTGTCATCTTTGCGGAGACGCTGGATGAGTTAGGCCAAATGCTGGCCGGCCTAAACGAGTCCTCCCGACGTGTCGGTCTCTGTATGAACTTGGATAAGACGAAAGTTATGTTTAACAACCAAGTCATACCGATACCGGTATCGGTCGATGGTACCCTTCTCGAAGTTGTTCAGGATTATATTTACCTAGGCCATACTATCCAACTAGGCCGCAACAACTTCGAGAAGGAGGCCGATAGGAGGATTCGGTTGGGCTGGGCGGCGTTTGGCAGACTCCGTCGAGTCTTCACTTCGAAGATTCCGCAATGCTTGAAGACAAAAGTTTTCGAGCAATGCGTCCTGCCTGTGTTAACATACGGAGCCGAGACGTGGACACTGACCAAGGGACTGGTCCACAAGTTTAAAGTCGCTCAACGTGCAATGGAACGGGCTATGCTTGGGGTCTCTCTCAAAGACAGGATTAGAAATGAGACTATCCGCGAGAGAACGAAAGTAACCGACATAGCCCACAGAATTAGCAAGTTGAAGTGGCAGTGGGCTGGTCATCTGTGTCGCAGGACCGATGGCCGTTGGAGTAGACGGGTCCTAGAGTGGAGACCGCGTCTTGGCAAACGCAGTGTGGGACGTCCTCCGGCCCGTTGGACCGACGATCTACGTAAGATTGCCGGTGTAGGCTGGATGAGGATTGCGGAAGACCGGGATGTGTGGCGCGAACTTGGGGAGGCCTATGTCCAGCAGTGGACTGCGATAGGCTGAAGTGGTAGTGGTGGCTATTCAATAAAGTTCATGTTAAGTAATATATTAGGGCGCATTTTACGTAAGTTATTAATGATTAAATTGATCTTAATTGTAGACCGCATTTTAATTTAATTTTACATACAGTAAAAATGATATTAACTAGCTATTTCTCATTACTTATAATGTTCTTGCGGGGGCGTTAACAATGGAAAATTCCCGTTTTTAAACTATCGACTCCAAATTTGGTACGAATTTCCTTTATGTGATGTAGAAATGATCAATGAGCGAATTTTAGGATAACTCATCCCCAATAAGGATTGCGCGGGTGAGCGTTAACAATAAAAATTTTAAATGTATGTCCGAAACAACTGAACCAATTTTTATCAAATTTTTTAAGCATCTGTAATTTGGTCTAACTTGGGAGATAGGGTAGTTTTTATCTCAATTGAACCCGATAGGTGGCGCTGCTATTGGTATGTAACTCCGAAACTACTGAACCAATTTTTATCAAATTTTGTACGCATCTATAATTTGGTCCAACTTGGGAGATAGGGTAGTTTTTATCTCAATCGGACCTGGTAGGTGGCGCTGCTATCTGTATGTAGCTCCGAAACTACAAAACCAATTTTTATCAAGTTTTGTAAACATCTGTAATTTTGTCTGACTTGGAAGATATGGTAGTTTTTATCTCAATTGGACCCGGTAGGTACAAATTACATACAAATTAAATTAAATTATTATTATTAAATTATAATATTCTTATATTTCTTACTTTCTTTTCATATACGTAGGACTAACAAGGAGCTATAATGGTTTTAGAAGAACACAGCGTCTAATACTATCCGTTTATATGATATTAACAGCTTTACAGAACCGATGGCTATTAAGAGTGGTTTGATGATTGACTAAATGTAATCCTTTTTTTACAGCATCCGTGCTCTCAAAGCCGAGTCGCTCAGCTGTGAAGAAGCACGTCCAATTCCCTGATGAGCAGAGCTGCATCGAGGAAACTAATGAAGCTCCCGACGGTGATGAAAAACTACGTAGGCATTAATCATATCACAGCATTGTATTTCATCTGTTTCAAATCCTTCACTTATTTACTATTTTTGAAGTGAAACTTCTTCAAGCACGCTTGACTTGGGCAGTGAGCTGCTGAATGCGTGACGAGAGCGTTACGAAGTGTGATCGAGTGAGGCGAACGGAGTAAGAGAGAGAGGTGCGAGCACACATTTTCTTTCTCTCTAGTTCTTAAAGCCAGTTACGTCTCGTCTATCGAAGATACAGTGCAGGCCTATTGCCACAGAAGTTTCACTTCAGTCGTGTGGTCTCAAGCGCACTCGTTTATTTAGTTCACTTCTTAGGAACAATATACGACAACGACAAAAGATAAAACAGCTATTTTTGTGTCTGTGTGCGTTTTACTTGTTACAAATAATATATAAGTACCTGGGTGAACGAGCTTAGCTCGGTATTTTTAGTAAATCGTTGTTTTGGAAATCATATTTAAATACGAATTACAAATTTATAAAATATGAACGATATTTTTCGATTTTTATTTTTGATTTTTAAAAAAATAAGAACTGGCTATTTAAATATAAAATAATAAGTGCAATAAGAAAAAACAGAAAAATAATAAGCAATCTGGAAATTTGAAGACTTGCACCGTGGTATTTTCGTCGATCGCGACCGGCCAATTTCCCACCTGAGCTATTACAACTTTATTGACAAGTGCGAAATATACCTTCGTATTCTAACAATATTGTAGCTATTTTTTCACTGTCTAAAAATTGGGATAAAACGAGATTTTCTAAAAATGAATCCTAGCTAGATTTATTTATTTCCCCCGATATCCCCCGCATACTAAATTTCATGAAAACCGTTGCAGCCGTTTCCGAAAGTCAAATTCTATACATATATATATATACTCGTGTATATAAAAGAATTGCTCGTTTAATAGTATTAGATAAGGTTTAACTATTATATATTTATTGCAACTAAATATGTTAAAGTTTGTAAAATGGTCATCGCATACAATTATTATTTGTGATAAGCCCTTTATACATTTTTTTATTCATTACGTAAAGTGAACGTCTACATTGACATATGGTATGTGAAACCGTACGTAGGTTTTCAATAAAACTCCACTTTTCAAATCTCAATTTGCTCGTACGAATGTAACGGCCGCGCACAATCAATTGACAACGAGAGAGAATTCGTCGGACGTTTTGAAAAAGAACACTTTTAACACAATACTGCGAAACCTGGTAAAAGGTATAAAATACAGGCGTTCCAATAACGAAACAAGATCTAGAATGCGGTATTTCTTTTTAAAGAAAAAAAATCTAGCTATACCAGTCAGCTGTTACCTATAACACAAGCATTAAGTTGCTTACTTTAATAACAGACGACCGTATGTGTATTGTGTAGATTTTTATTTATTTGTTTATTTATATGCCAATAATAAACCTAAGAGATTCATTCGTACAATTAATTAGATTGAAAATAAAATATTATAAAATGGTATGAATTGAAAAATAAACAATTCAAAACTTAAAATCAAAGCGAATGTTCCTTTTAACTTAGCAAAAGTAAAGAGCAATTACATTTACACATAAGATAATAGTAACATTTATATTTGTTACATTGCCGATTTCTCTGGGATACAATCGTCAAATCCTGGTTTCTTTATCATCCTTTCCAACAAAAAAAGAATTATGAAAATCGGTTCACAAACGACGAAGTTATCCGTAACATAACGTTAACCTCCTCCTTTTCTGAAGTTGGTTAAAAATAACATCAAAAATATCCGTTACAGAGGGTAAACAGAAATATAAAGTTACGACGATACTGATACTTTAGTGGGTAAACGCAAAACACACACATACATTTTTTTAATTTATTATATATACATTTTTTTTAATTTATTTATCAAATAAACATTACTGTACTTATTTATTATAAATAGCATTAAAAAAACCACGCAGGTTTATGACAATGCTATTTAGTTATAACCAATGAACTAAAAAAATATATAAAATAATCACATATTTATCCACCCTCCTATTAGAAGCAAGCTGAGACTGAAAACTCAAATAAAAAGATGCACACAACCAAATATATCAAGTCATAATAGTATCGAGAAAGTAATTTTTAAGTTTATTTTTTAAATTAATTGGTGTAATACTTTCAATCAATTTTGATGGAAAATTTGTGTTGTGTATGCGCCTAGTAGTCCATAACATGTTGTCAGAATTTTTGATTTAAATAATTTTCCTTTAAAATTATATACTTTCAAATTGAATAAACTCGATATTTCGCAGAAAGCGATTAGTTTTTTTTATTAAATCTCCTAAAGAAAGATCGATATTTATCAAAGATCTAATTCATATAGTACAATAGTTAACATATTAAATTGTTTTTATCTTAAACGGATTATCAACTATAGTTCGTAATTTTAATATTATTTATTGTTAATATCTTGAGGATTGGAATGGGTCCATAAATCGAACCCACTTTCAAAAATTCGTCACATTTAGTAAGCGTTTGTACTAATGGGGATGAGCTAACGATTTATTTATTTTTTTTTTTTCGAATTGTAGAGTGCTGTTGGCCCTAGCGGCCTTTACAGCGTCACCGGTGAAACCGGCCGCGAAGGAAGAAGGGGAGCCCTCTGGGAGGGCTCGGAGGGGAAAACGCCCGCCCTAAGGGTGTCTCGTAGCGAGATCGCACCTCGACGGCTTACAGACGGTCAGCTACGCGCCTAGGCGCGTGCGAGCCGTCAGAACGCGGGGAATGAGTTAACGAGAAAATTTTCAGCTTATATACTTGTACGTGAACAAGTCGTCAGCGCGATTTAAAAGTGCACAGTGACATCTATTGGCGAGGAAGCAGGAGATAAAAAAATAAATTGTAAATATTTGGTACCAATTTTTTTTGTGTATTAATTATAGTCCTCTTGTCTTGTGTTAACGCATTAGTGCACGTGTCTGTTCTATATTTAAGTTTACTTGTGTACCTGTATGTGGAAACTTTTAATTGTCCTTTATGTATCTATTTGCATATTTAAATCCATGTTATTCAGCTGTAAGTTTTCCTGTAAAATAAATAAATAAATAAACTGTATAACAAATCGCTTTACGGTAACATTGTTTTATAACTTATTAAAAAATTGTATTTCGTGAAATTTCAAAATATATGTAAAGGACATGGCCTATTTTATCATTCATTTTGTTCATTCACTTATTGGAACGAAGTTCCTTACGGCAGGCTTGACATTTGGCTGGGTAACCGAACTGAAAAAAATGTGATACTAAAACCGTAAGAAAAATATGTAACGGAAGTGACGTAATATCAGTCACACGACTGATTAATATGACGTTTGTAATACTAAAATATTACTAGTAAACGTTTTTTAAATTATTTATGTAATTTTATACTGTAGATAAAAATAGGTAAATAGAGACACATGTTTTTTTATTTCACTTAATAGTTTGAATTATTATTATTATTATTATTATTATTTTGTTTGGTTTATTTTCTTTTACGGTATTTGTTACTTTCTAAAATACTTAATTTCCTAAATACTTTTATGTACTTAATTAAAAACCAATCAACAAAATAAAACAAAAATCAAGAACTAGAAAATATATATAAAATTCAACATATTTTTTTCTAATTGTGTGGCTTCTATAATATCCGAGGGAACTTCGTTCCTACCTGGTGTCCCATGACACCACATAATTTTTATACTAATTCACCTCTAAAAATATAATCACCACATCCCTATTTCATAAGTGAAACATTAAAAAATTTAAAAATATTAATGACTAAATAAGTAAACATGTTTATTTTCGTGTAGTTTATGAATCTTTAATACGATATTAAAGTAACAATGGCAAGTGAACTAACATGTGACTTAAATGAAACTGCCAGTCATAGTAGATGAAAATTAACTAGCGCAAACGTAGCGCTACGTAAGTATAAGTTTATAAATATAGTTATCGTACATGGTTAATAATTAATATTGTATATACAACTCTGCCCTACTAGTTGTACTTGCAATAATCGATACTATAATTCAGAATTGTAATAGATTTTGGAAGTTGACTACTGCAGTACTTGCAAAATGGTTATTTGGAGATAAACGTGATAAACATATTTCTTAATCTTATTATCACAATCAAAATTTTGTTTTTTAATTCGTATTTATAATCAATCTACAAAACTTGTTTCAGAAACAATTTTTACCTTAGCTTTTAAATATATTATCAAAATTAAATTATTATTTTATTTTATTACTGTAAGTAATGTAATGTGTAAATAATAATGTATGTAAATGTGTACATAATGAGTATTCTACACTTTCAATACTCTCAATGTCTCAATTGTCATTATAATACTAATAATTATATTATCATCATCACCATCATTATCATTTCAGCTTATTTCAGTCCACTGCTAGACATATGCCTCCCCAAGTTCGTGCCAAAAACGGCGTGGACTAATTTATATTGTAATGTAGAATAATTTTTAGAACCGAGAAAGTTAAACGTTTGTATAATAATAATAAAGGACATGGCCAAAAAAGTACATTCCACGTACACATACATATAAATATTTACTAAGTATTAAAAAGAGAAAGATGAATTATGGCGTAGTTTTTAACCTCTCTGAACTTGCCAGTTTTTATTTCAAAAAAAAATAAATACAACATGAATTCGTCAACTACCGCCATACTGTACTATAGAGAAATCTATTTAAAATAATGGACGTTCCTCGCCATGCGTATTACTAATGTAGACGCGTTTTTAGATAACAAATGCTTTTATTAAGAGCATTTTATTAATATCGAAACTGTGTTTATTGCTATTTTTTCATTCAATAAATGAAAAATAAAAAAATAAAAAAAATGTATTAAAATAACGATGTTAATATGAGTATTATTTAATATCATTCCCACTGTCTGCAGTTTAATACATAAAATGGAACGGGTTTAAGTGCTTGACAATGTGTCATCTATGTCAACAGGCAATGTTAGGATATTGTTATTTGATTGGATTGCCGGTCGTTTCTTCGCTGCGCTTGCGTTCGTTATACGTACTGTGTTTGTTTTTGCGATTATTCTGTAATATTTTTGACCCGTGCTTTTACCTATGCTTTATTTTGACACTGAACATAATGGTGATTCTGTTCTAAGAGCTATTTTAGGTTATTACTGTAATTGTCTTGTAGGGAACAGGACTGTTGGTTGTTGTTGTCATGTAATGACTGTAATCTGTTACCTTGGTTGGCCAAGACACCAAAACAATATAATTTTATTTATTTATTTATTTTTTTATGTCACTAGGTCGGCAAACAAGCGTACGGCTCACCTGATGGTAAGCGATTACCGTAGCTTATAGACGCCTGCAACACCAGAAGCATCGCAAGCGCGTTACCGACCCAATCCCCAATCCCCCAGGAGCTTATAATATTTTATTTTCAATCTAATTAATTGTACGAATGAATCTCTTTGGTTCATTATTGGCATATAAATAAACAAATAAATAAAAATCTACACAATACACATACGGTCGTCTGTTATTAAAGTAAGCAACTTAATGCTTGTGTTATAGGTAACAGCTGACTGGTATAGCTAGATTTTTTTTCTTTAAAAAGAAATACCGCATTCTAGATCTTGTTTCGTTATTGGAACGCCTGTATTTTATACCTTTTACCAGGTTTCGCAGTATTGTGTTAAAAGTGTTCTTTTTCAAAACGTCCGACGAATTCTCTCTCGTTGTCAATTGATTGTGCGCGGCCGTTACATTCGTACGAGCAAATTGAGATTTGAAAAGTGGAGTTTTATTGAAAACCTACGGTACGGTTTCACACACCGTATGTCAGTGTAGACCTTCACTTTATGTAATGTATAAAGCGTTTATTACAAATAATAATTGTATGCGATGACCATTTTACAAACTTTAACATATTTAGTTTCATTAAATATATAATAGTTAAACTTTATTATTTATTATTTGTAACAAGTAAAACACATACAGACACAAAAATAGCTGTTTTATCTTTTGTCGTTGTCGTATATTGTTCCTAAGAAGTAAACTAAATAAACGAGTGCGCTTGAGACCACACGACTGAAGTGAAACTTCTGTGGCATCAGGCCTGCACTGTGTCTTCGATAGACGAAACGTAACTGGCTTTAAGAACTAGAGAGAAAGAAAATGTGTGCTCGCACGTCTCTCTTGATCCGTTCGCCTCACTCGATCACACTTCGTAATGCTCTCGTCACGCATTCACCAGCTTATTACCCAAGTCAGCGTGCTTGAAGAAGTTTCACTTCAAAAATAATAAATAAATGAAGGATTTGAAATAGATGAAATACAATGCTGTGATGTGATTAATGCTTACCTGGTTTTTCATCACCGTTTGGAGCTTCATTAGCTTCCTCGATGCAGCTCTGCTCATCAGGGAATTGGACGTGCTTCTTCACAGCTGAGCGACTCGGCTTTGAGAGCACGGATGCTGTAAAAAAAGGATTACATTTAGTCAATCATCAAAACATTCTTAATAGCCATCGGTTCTGTAAAGCTGTTAATATCATATAAACGGATAGTATTAGACGCTGTGTTCTTCTAAAACCATTATAACTCTTTGTTAGTGCTACGTATATGAAAAGAAAGTAAGAAATATAAGAATATTATAATTTAATAATAATAATTAAATTTAATTTGTATACGTCGATGTACTAAAACTGTATATTCTAGTTTTGTAATGTTACCGTTTCAGGAATATCAATAACAACTTTTATGACTACTCATTTTTTATTTATTGTACATTTTAGGAATTTAATTATCACAACAAGCTATATAGCCAGTAACATCACAGAGGACGTGAATATTATATTACACTAGCTGTGCCCGCGAGTTCGTCCGCGTGGAGTTTAACAAAAAAGTTATTATTTAGTTCGCAGAGATAAAATAAATAAATTTCTTAAACAAATTGCCTGAGTTACTCCTTATTACATCGACTAACTGCCAGTGAAAATCCCGACAAAATCAGTCCAGCCATTTCAGAGAATAGTCGGAACAAAGAGACAGACAGGCCGACAGATAAAAATTGTACAAAATGTCATTTGATACATGTACCGTGTATACATACATACATACATAATTATTATTAATTATTATATGTTTAATATTGATATGGGGTGGGTCCATAAATCAAACCCACTTTCAAAAATTCAGTGTATTTAGTAAGCGTATGTCCTTATGGGGTTGAGCTAACGAGAAAATTTTCCGCTTATATACTTGTACGTGAACGAATTGTCAGCGCGATTTAAAAGTGCACAGTGACATCTATTGACGAGGAAGCAGGAGATAAAAGAAATTGTAAATATTTAATATGTACAGTTTTATTTTTGTATTACCTACACATTAGGAATTCTAAACATTTTTGAATATCATATCAAAAACTCACTACAGACGGCGCCACGGTTCGCTTAAACCGAAAATAAAAATCATCATATAAAAAATTTATTAGCGGGTACATCGTTCCATAGCTTAATTGGCTAGAGCGCCGACACGGTCAGTCGGAGACGCAGTTCGATCCCCGCGGGAGCGGTCAATTTTTGATATGATATTCAAAAATGTTTGTGAATATTTTTTTCTTATATTTTTATTTTATTTTTGGTCATTAATTTTGAACCGGAACAGTGACATTTTGAGACTATTATGATTGTGATTTGAATGTTTTTATTATTGTTTAATTGACAATTTTACGAAATTTCAACAATTGTGCAACCCCATCGAAATAAAGAAGGGTTTTCTTGATACATTTATTAACATCAGTATTAGACTGAACTGATGATGATGATGATGATGATTTCATATTCCAACAATAAACCTAAGAGATTCATATAGAAAGTTATGGTCGCCCAGTAACATATCAAGCCTGCCGTAAGAAACTTCGTTTCAAAAATATTTAAAATTTATTTTTTTATCTCCTGCTTCCTCGCCAATAGATGTCACTGTGCACTTTTAAAACGCGCTGATGACTTGTTTATGTACAAGTATATAAGCTGAAAATTTTCTACTAAGCTTGCCTTAGGACGAACGTTACCCCCGTGCCCGTCGAAAAGGACCCACACCTTCCTTCGCGGCCGGTGTCTTCAGTACCCGGCCCCTCTCACCGGTGACGCTGTAAAGGCCAGTAGCCAACAGCAACAGTCATTTCGAAAAAAAATAATACTAAGCTTGCCTCCACCGGCAAAAGCATGCTTACTAAATGTGTCGGTTAATGTAGTAAGCATAGTAAACTTAATATAAAAACAATTTAACACGTTAACTATTGTACTGTATGAACTAGTTCTTTGATAAATATCGATCTTTCTTTAGTCGATTTAATAAAATAACTAATCGCTTTATGCGAAATATCGGATTCTTCTATAGTTAAAAAAATCTACATCATTTTCATATTATTTTGTCTAGCCTGTTGGCGCAGTTTGTAGTGACCCTGCTTCCTGCTCCGAGGATTGTGGGTTCGATTCCCACCCTGAGTCTTGCTGCAATGTAAATATTTCTTTATATATTTATTAGATATCTATTATTTATAAGTTTGTTTATCGGAAAAAAATATGCAGTAGTAGCAGTACAAACAACTCGAAAATCGTGATTACGCCCGTAACATTTAATATTTAAAAAAATTTAACTATTTAATAAATTTTAAATTTTGACAATAAATGAATTCTTCAATATAAATGAATCTACAATTAATATTAACTTAGTTTGCTTCAAAAATAGAAAATATATTAACAAAATTAGACAGTGCCTAATTCACAAAACAACACACAAAAACACGGACACGACCATTTCCAACACCCAAAGACAACTAAATACAGGGAATATTAATTATTAAAACCCGTTGCGCAAAGCTGTTACGGGGTATTTTGAAGAGATATAATTAAAATTACTCAGACTACAAAAAAAGAGGATACTTAAATGAAAAAATAAATTAATTTATTACAGAGTCAAGCTAAGGAACATTAATGAATTATACTAAACAGACAAAAAAGAAATAACAAACAATAATTTTCTATATTTATGAACAAACTAGATACGTTCATATTTTACAGTTTAAAAAAAAATATCGAAAAGGTGTGCCTAATTAATTCCGTGTGATTCGTGTTTGTGTTCCTGATATTTAGCTAGGAATCGATGAAGGGCAAAACTACTTAACCGGGTCGGTCAACAATCGGGCCAGACGTCTTAGCGTGCTCTCCAAGGCACAGTGGGGAGACCCACAAGGACTCCACAAAAACCCAGACCTTGCAATACAAATAAAATAATAAGCACCAAAAAAATGACAACCTTACTGTCGTAAAAAATTGGCAAAATTTACTTTCATATTTTAACGATAGCAGTTTGTAGCAGTTTTTCATTGCCTGGAAACACGGATAAAACGACACTTCCCAATAATGAATCCCAGCTAGATCGATTTATTGCACACAAATTATTCACGATGATAAAAAAAGGTTATGGTAAAAGCTTGAGTCCTTAATAATAATATTAAGGTGTGTCGTTACGACTATTAGCTTCTGCGAAAAAATTAAAATGTTCGTATACCCGCAGTTACAAATGGGCACTAACTGGGTAATTAATAGTATAAAATAGTAATACATATTGTTACAAATAGTCAAAAAGAATTTACACTTGGACTAATTTAATAATTTAACAATTTCTTTAGGCGATAAAATATTTTAAAATAATATATCATATCAAATAGTGAAAGTCCTTAAGGCGGTAAAATATTTTAAAATAATATATCATATACATATCATATCACAGTGAAAAAATAATAACAAATATGTAAAAAATAAGGAATACAGAAAATCATCAAAAGTGCAACAAAATTAATAAATTAATAACAGTTGAGGTTGATTTGATTTATAATAAAAAACAATAAACAACAAGAATAAATATTTAAAATCTCATAATCTAAGTAGGTAAAGAAAACCTTACTTTATTTCAATGGAGTTGCACAATTGTTGAAATTTCGTAAAATCGTCAATTAAACAATAATAAAAACATTCAAATCACAATCATAATATTCTCAAAATGTCACTGTTCCTGTTCAAAATTAATGATCAAAAATAAAATAAAAATATAAGAATACAAAAATATTCACAATTTTTTTTATATCCTGCTTCCTCGCCTATAGATGTCACTGTGCACATTTAAATCGCGCTGACGACTTGTTCACGTGCTAGTATATAAGCTGAAAATGTTCTGGTGAGCTCATCCATACCACTTTTATCACGATATTCAAAACAATTTTTGTATGCAGATTCGATTTACGAATCCATCCTATTTCAATTCTAATAACATTAATATTAAAGTTATAATCTCTAGTTTACAATCCATTAATATATAATATAAGAAAAACAAAATTTAATTTGCTAACCATTGTACTACATAACCTAGTTTTTTGAATTGATTAAATAAATATCGGTTTATCTTTAGTCGATTTAATAACAATAACTAATCGCTTTCAGCGAAATATCGATTTTTTTATTATTATTAAAAAACTACATTATTATCATATTCCAATAATAAACCTAAGATATTCGTATTTACAATTTATTAGATTTAAAATCAAATATTATAAAATGATATGAATAAAAAAATAACAATTCAAAATTTAAAATGTTAAACTTCCCTTAAACTTTCAAGGAATAAGGAAACCAAATATCATCATTGATGCAAATTTCAGTTCCATTAAACGTTTTATATTGTAATAAAAATAAAATGATAAGCATCCAAAATAATCACAACCTTGTTGTTTCAAGAATAAAATATAAATCATATAAAAAAATTGCCTTAAAAGTCAGGTACTATTTTACATTTGACAAGTTTTAAAATAAAATTGGTATTTAAAATGATATTTAAAGAACTAAATAACCGATAATCGTGTTCTCAAAACTAAAATATAAAACAAACATATCGTTAACCTTAAAACAATGAAAAATTAAAAATAATTATTGTCACAATATCCAGTCCTATTTTACATTTTACTAGTTTAAAATAATCCATTAATATTACTCGTATCTGGATGTACGAGCTTACCTCGGTGGATATGGGAGCACATAAGAATTACTGAGGCTTATAGCTCATTGTATCTCGCCATTCTGTATAAGAAGATTTTAACTGAGGTAGGGCACGGCAGGAACTGAGGTAGGGCACAGCAGGAATTTCCTGCTCAAAATCTGGAGCAGCCCGACTGGGGTAGTACCTCGACCTTACAGACGATCACTGCAAAATAATACTTCTTTCGAGCAGTATTGTGTTCCTGTTGGTGAGTAAGGTGACCAGAGCTCCTGGGGTATTGGGGATTGGGCAACGCGCTTGCGATGTCTCTGGTGTTGCTGGCGTCTATAAGCTACGGTAATCTCTTACCATCAGGTGAGCCGTACGCTTGTTTGCCGACCTAGTGATATATAAAAAAAAAGAATTATGAAAAAGACAAAAGTTGAGATTCCCAAGCATATTCTTCAAAACCTATCCTGAATAAATCAATGAGCTCAATTGTGTCGGTGTTTTAAATTCAGCATTTTCTTGTTTGATAACGTCTCCTTTTTTATAATTGAAAAGAGAAGTTATAATGTGTTTCTTACAAAAGACATATTTAAATATTATTTTTAAGCGTACATAATAGACACAAATCTATAAGAATGTGATAAAAAGACACACATACTTACTTTTGGAAGTTTTTTCGAACAGATGGTAAAGGTTTGGGTTGGGTTTTTTACAATAATCTGTTCAGTTTTATCTTAAAAAACCGGATTATGTGACCCCGGATTTAAACAGAAAAGCAAAAAATGCCAGTCGTTGTTAACATAAACATATATTTGCGTCACATTGTCGAGATTTTTTTTAGTCACTAAAGGTAAGAACGTAACTGAAGTATCACATATTTTACTATATTGAAATCTAAAACTCTTGCTTTAAACACCGCTGAACAGACTAAAGCGGTCTAGATCATGTTAATTTTATTTTAAATGAATATTTAAGACTTATTTAAGTAAAGTTATTATGCGGCCAAGACCGAACATTCTAACTGGATATAAACATCGGATAACCTTGAAGAAAGTATGTAAACATGGAAATTGCTAACCAAGTTAAAATGCTATGAATAAAGATTGCTTGTTTAACAATCTTTTACGTCAGAGGAAAATGACAAAGCAAGATTGAAGGGTTATGTGCTGGATTCTGCGAATGATAATTATATATATTTAACTAGACGTTCTAGAGGATCTAATTATTTTTACTGATTTGATATTTATTATTTTTGTCTGCACTCGTGATTCATAGCGTGATATTTTATAGCCTTCTCTAACAAACAAACATTGCTAAATTAAGGAATCTAAAATTAATAATTTTTAAGATTATGGTGAAATACATAAAGTCTTATTGAGTACATACCGTTGCGTAGCCTTTGTCTACGTCGTAACCTCATGCTACGCGTAGACATCATAGTTGCGTAGCGCATACAACTGTTCACTCATTTGTAATTTTACTATAATAAAATTTTTAATACGATAAATTTTATAGTTCTATTTCGCTCATCTGTTTTATCTTTATAAGTTCATTTATAGGTCTTCAACTGTTAGATTGAAATGAAAAGTTATTTTTGTGCTGGAAAGTCTTCTCGTGCAAGGAACCTCATGTAACTACTAGTGCTTCACAAAATCAAATGACAATTGTACTGCGTAAGAAAACTTACTTATGGAGAAATATATTTTCGAAAACGTATTACATGAATCCTTGCCTGAAGATGTCAAAGGATGAATCATTGTATTATGAAACAATTGTAATTTTTCTGAAAATACGTCGAATACAAATTAAGATTCCAATCTAACTTAGAGCAATATTTATGTCATACTCGTTAATATTTTAAATTATTAGAAATAATATTAAGAAAGTAGGTTCTAAGTAACTTATAACTATTTGTTTACGCTTACATGAATAATTATAATTGATTTGATTAAACTATTTCGACCTCCATTTTGTGATCGTCGATTTTCTCTTGCAAGTTACTTGCAAGTTACTTACTTTCCCTTACTTGAAATAAGTGACGCCTGGGCATGAACGGTGTTACCAGTTGAAAAAACTAATTTCCTGTGTTGCAAGTTTGTACAATAAAACTTTTAACTTAAAATATTTATGATAAAAATCTTCATATTAGTCACAGCCTAAACACTATTAGAATTGATAATTCCATAAAAAATTCTTAATGTAGGATGTTATTAACCTGTTCTTGAGGCTTCATCTCATTTAACATTGTAGTTCCCGTTTACATAAGTACTAGCTGACTCAGCGACGCGTTGCTGTGGCTCAGAAATTTTAATACATTGAATCAATTTTTTTAATGTTGTCTTGACTAGCGAAAATATGTGTAGATATCCGATGAGTTGGAATAGAATGAGTAAATTGTTTATATTTCCAAATGAGCGGACGGTCTACTATATAATATATAGTATATATAAGATTAGGCCAAAAGAACAATTACTTTTTTAACCGACTTCAAAAACGGAGGAGGTTTCTCAATTCAGCTGTATATATATTACGTTTATGAACCGATTTTAAAAATTCTTTTTTTTTTGTTGTTGGAAAGGAGATATCGCTAGTGTGGTGCCATGATAAGGAAACCAGGATCTGATGATAAGATCCTAGAGAAATCGAGGGAAACTCTCGAATATCCGCATAACTTTTTACTGGGTGTACCGATTTCGATGATTTTTAAATTAATCAAAAGCGGATGTTTATTTTGTAATCAAATTTAAATTTTATCGAGATCTGATTGCAACTTTTGGAGTAGTCTTTGACAATGTGTATTTACTTGACTGTTTTTTCGTCTAACCTAGGTTGTATTACTTGTCAATATAATTGAAGTCGGTTTTTTTTCGTTTGCCTGCAAACACAATTATTCAATGATACTGTAAAACACCATTCATGTTGATAATAAAAATGATCGTGAGAGTGAGAGCACTTAATAATTATATTAAGGGGTGTGTCGTTACGACTATAGGTTTTTAAAATGTAATCGCATTTTTTTACTCAAAACTCGTCAATTATCAATTTGAAAAATTTTAGCGATGCATATTATTAAAGGATATTTAATTTCCTATAAAAAACTCTGTCAGTAAGTTTATGTAAAACGAGCTGTTTCCTTGTAATCGTGCCATAAACATTAATTTACTTTTTAAATTTTGCGTTTTGATTTTGGATTTTTATAACTACCAGAAATATCAATATTTTTATGGTTCAAAATACTTTTATTCAAAGGAAATTTAATACTTTACAAAAAAAGATTCTTAACCATTTTAATTAAATTCACTCCTTTCAAAGTTATTCGACATTGAGGTTAAATTCAAATTTCGTTTCATTTTCGTTTTATTTTTCGCGTGACATATGATTTTGCTATTATTCCACTGAATAACTCACTAGCTTACGACTTTATTTATAATACTTTATTTAGTAAATATTTTTATTGTTAATCTCGCTACACGATTGTGTAGATAACCAATCGTTAAAAAGCAAAATAACAAAAAAGTTATTATATAGTTCGCAGAGTTATAAAACAAATAAATTTCTAAAAATATAGCCTAAGCTACTCCTTATTACATCAGCTATCTGCCAATGAAAGTCCCGTCATAATCGGTCCAACCGTTTAAGAGAACAAACAGACAGACAGACAGACGGTCAGACAAATATTGGTTATTTTGGTATATGTACCGTGTACCAATACCGTTACGGGGTAATTTGAAATGAATAAAAATTACGCAGACTACAAAAAAGTTAGTAATTAAATAGAAATAAAAAAAAAATTTAATTTAATTAAAGAGTCAAGCTAAGGCACATTAATGAATTTACTTTTTTTTTTTTTTTTTTTTTTATGCCACTAGGTCGGCAAACAGGCGTACGGCTCACCTGATGGTAAGCGATTACCGTAGCTTATAGACGCCTGCAACACCAGAAGCATCGCAAGCGCGTTGCCGACCCAATCCCCAATCCCCCCAGGAGCTCTGGTCACCTTACTCACCAACAGGAACACAATACTGCTTGAAACAGTATTATTTAGCTGTGATCTTCTGTAAGGTCGAGGTACTACCCCAGTTGGGCTGCTCCATATTTTGAGCAGGAAATTCCTGCTGTGCCCTACCTCAGTTATACTAAAGAAATATCAAACAATAATTTTCTAAATTTATGAACAAACTAGATACGTTAATATTTTACAGTTTAAAAAAATGTCAAAAAGATTTGCGTAATTAGTTTCGTGAGATCCGTGCTTTTATTCCTGATATTTAGCTGGGAATCGATAAAGGGCTAAACAACTTAACCGGGTCGGTTGTCACAAGCGGATCATGTGGCACCGCACACGCCGGAAACACCGTGTACAGTCACCGCCTCTGGGAACTCCGAAGTACTCCTTCTTCGGGTGGTTGACACTGGCCAGGGAGAGGACCAAGCGTTGATAAATGGGCTCGGTGAAGAGGGAGTTCCGTGTCAAAGGGATTGTTACAAAAGGTTGCAAGACAGTAATGGCCCATAATGAACAAAAATACACCACCTACACTATACCTATATTATATTTAAAAATAGAAAATACAGCATTTAACACACACGTTGGATAATTAAGCAGACTAAAATTAATTACTTAATAATAAAATTATTTTAACAATAACTCACTCAACGCCTGTGTTTTATGTAACCTGCTCGTGGCTGAAGGCGAAAAAATGGAAGACCCTCGCAAAACAACCTACCATATACCGTCGGCCGCTAGCAACCCTACCTACATGTCCCTTACCTCGCAATCACATACGCGAGAGGCGACCAACGTCACACGAACTGAATTTATACGAAACGTTTAATGCCTGGCAAAATTAAAGAGCAATTACGTTTATACATAAAGTAATAGTGACATTTATATATGTTACAATACCCTCCTCGTCAGAGAAACGATTATATATATATATAGGATCTGACTTTCGGAAACGGCTCCAACGATTTTCATGTATGCGAGGGATTTCGGGGGACATAAATAAATCTAGCTAGGATTCATTTTTAGAAAATGTCATTTTATCCCAACTTTTGAACAATGAAAAATAGCTACACTATTATTAGAATACGAAGGTATATTTCGCACTTGTCAATAAAGTTGTAATAGCTCAGGTGGGAAATTGGCCGGTCGCGATCGACGAAAATACCACGGTGCAAGTCTTCAAATTTCCAGATTGCTTATTATTTTTCTGTTTTTTCTAATTGCACTCATCATTTTTTATAAATTTGTAATTCGTATTTAAGAACGATTTCCAAAACCACGATATACTAAAAATACCGAGCTAAGCTCGTTCACCCAGTTACTTATATATTATTTGTAACAATTAAAACACACACAGACACAAAAATAGCTGTTTTATCTTTTGTCGTTGTCGTATATTGTTCCTAAGAAGTAAACTTAAACAAACGAGTGCCCTAAAGACCACACGACTGAAGTAAAACTTCTGTAGCAATAGGCCTGCACTGTGTCTTCTCTCTTGCTCCGTTCGCCTCACTCGATCACACTTCGTAACGCTCTCGTCACGCATTCACCAGCTCACTGCCCAAGTCAAGCGTGCTTGAAGAAGTTTTACTTCAAAAATAATAAATAAGTGAAGGATTTGAAATAGATGAAATACAATGCTGTGATATGATTAATGCTTACGTAGTTTTTCATCACCGTTGGTAGCTTCATTAGCTTCCTCGATGCAGCTCTGCTCATCAGGGAATTGGACGTGCTTCTTCACAGCTGAGCGACTCGGCTTTGAGAGCACGGATGCTGTAAAAATAAGGATTACATTTAGTCAATCATCAAACCATTCTTAAAAGCCATCGGTTTTGTTAAGCTGTTAATATCATATAAACGGATAGTATTAGACGCTGTGTTCTTCTAAAACCATTATAGCTCCTTGTTAGTCCTACGTATATGAAAAGAAAGTAAGAAATATAAGAATATTATAATTTAATAATAATAATTAAATTTAATTTGTATACGTCGATGTACTAAAACTGTATATTCTAGTTTTGTAATGTTACCGTTTCAGGAATATCAACAACAACTTTTATGACTACTCATTTTTTATTTATTGTACATTTTAGGAATTTAATTATCACAACAAGCTATATAGCCAGTAACATCACAGAGGACGTGAATATTATATTACACTAGCTGTGCCCGCGACTTCGTCCGCGTGGAGTTTAACAAAAAAGTTATTATTCAGTTCGCAGAGTTATAAAATAGATAAATTTCTTAAACAAATAGCCTGAGTTACTCCTTATTACATCGGCTAACTGCCAGTGAAAATCCCGACAAAATAAGTCCAGCCATTTCAGAGAATAGTCGGAACAAAGAGACAGACAGGCCGACAGATAAAAATTGTACAAAATGTCATTTGATACATGTACCTTGTATACATACTTATTATTTGTTATTAATTATTAATATGTTTAATATTGTGGGGTGGGTCCATAAAACAAACCCACTGTCAAAAATTCAGTGTATTTAGTAAGCGTATGTCCTAATGGGGTTGAGCTAACGAGAAAATTTTCAGCTTATATACTTGTACGTGAACAAGTCGTCAGCGCGATTTAAAAGTGCACAGTGACATCTATTGGCGAGGAAGCAGGAAATAAAAAACCGTATCCGTTACAGAGGGTAAACAGAAATATAAAGTTACGCCGATACTGATACTTTATCACAAAACAAGAGGGTAAACGCAAAAACTTAACAAACAACTCGAAAATCGTGACTACTCTTGTAACAATTAATATTTAAAAATTTTAACTATATAATAAAATTTAAATTTTGACAATAAATGAATTCTTCAATATAAATGAATCTACAATGAATATTAACTTAGTTTGCTTCAAAAATAGAAAGTATATTAACAAAATAAGACAGTGCACAATTCACAAAACAACACACAAAATCACGGACACGATCATTTCCAACACCCAAAGACAACTAAACACCGAGAATATTAATTATTAAAACCCGTTGCGCAAAGCTGTTACGGGGTATTTTGCAGAGATATAATTAAAATTACTCAGACTACAAAAAAAGAGGGTACTTAAATGAAAAAATAAATTAATTTATTACAGAGTCAAGCTAAGGAACATTAATGAATTATACTAAACAGACAAAAAAGAAATAATAAACAATAATTTTCTATATTTATAAACAAACTAGGTACGTTAATATTTTACAGTTAAAAAAAATGTCGAAAAGGTTTCCGTAATTAATTTCGAGTGATTCGTGCTTGTGTTGCTGATATTTAGCTAGGAATCGATAAAGGGCAAAACTACTTAACCGGGTCGGTCAACAATCGGGACCGACGTCTTAGCGTGCTCTCCAAGGCACAGTGGGGAGACCGACAAGGACTGCACAAACACCCAGACTTTGCAATAAAAATAAAATAATAAGTATCCAAAAAATGACAACCTTATTGTCGTAACCCTAGATCACTAATCATTCGTCTCACAGTCGACAGACCTCTTCCGCATTCGGTGTGCAGGTATGTTCCCGACGCCTCACTGCGCTGCCCGCGTGAGTACCTTCTCGATTGGTTAATTAATGTCGCTTGCGGAAGCGACGCAGTTGTACCCATAACAGTTCCGGAGATACTGCGAATTATTCGACCTACAAAGGAATGTTTAGTGACACTGTTTGAAAAACAGTCAAGCTATCATTTTAATTTTTTTTTTTTTATTGTTTATTAATACTTATATAGATCAATTGTAATACAATATTATTTCTCGTTTGTATGTATAATAATAATAAATTTGCCTCTTGGAATGTACTTTGTGAAGTATTTGTGTGAACCTTCGTATGGAAGTAATACAGACATTACTATCGATAATGGATATAGTTTTCTTCTGTTCCTTTAGCTTCAGAACTCTTCAGAACTTGCTACTGGTTGCAGTAATAAGAAAAAGATTCCATCAGAAATTAAAAACTCAAAGGTAAGTATGTTGGCCCTTATATGTTTGGTTTTGCTGCTGAGCAAGCTCCAGTGTCATTGAAACCTAAGTCTAACAAGATAGTATATGTTCTGTGTACTGCTTACGATCAACCTAATATTAATGTCGTGACAAGTAAACCAGAAACAATTAATTTCTATAATATTACCAAAGGTGCCGTCGATACCATCAATCAAAATTGTTCAGGTATGAGTGCTAATCGTAAGACTAACAGGTGGCCTCAAGCAGTATTGACCATGGTCAATGTATATGTCATTTTTGCGCCTAATATGGTCAAGCTAGGTCAAAAGCTCTTGAAGTGTAGATCTCTCATCCAAAAGCTAGCTGATGGTCTTACTGAACCTTGCTTCACGAACGCTATGACATCATTTTCCATTTGTAATATAATTATGTAATTAAAGTATTATTAAATATCTTGCATTGACAATTTAATACATTTGAAAATTGACATTGACTAAAAAGAAAAAAATATTTTATGAATATAAAAAAAATTATTAATTTTCAAAGATATCTATATAATAAAAATTAAATTCAAAACTTTAAAAAATCAAATTACAAATCAAAAATAAAATGTATCCAAATTATATCTACTTATTTAGTTAATATCGTGCATTCATGCAAGATTGACCCTATTATTTGAGGGAGAAGGCCTCCTCCAGACTTTATAGTTGTCATATTAATGGATTGATGTGCCAACACGTCGAACCGCCGATGCCGAAAAGCCGATTATGTCATATTCCATATTTTCCAAAAAGTTCAATATATTAGACGGTAACTGGTTGTTAAACTTTTCACCTTATATGTTGCTATGTGCAATAGATTATTTTTAGAAGACTCTTCCGCGGTGACTGACCGTAATGTATGGAGTGGAGTGGAGTTATAGGGGAATTTTGTAATTTTCATTGCTTATTGATTTGCGTGACGTTCTCATGCTGATCTTGAGAGTTGATAACGTGATTATAAACTTAATTTGGCTTCTAAATAATAAAATCTTTAAGGCTTAAGACTTTATCTTTTTATTTGGTTCTTTTTTTTTTTGATTTTGCACTTACTTTTTTATATGTATTGTCTCCAGAGATTAAAATATCTTTTATTTGGCTGTCTATGAAGGACTTGTTGATCTTTATTCTTTACTACAGTTAGTTAGTCATATCTAATGTAGCCCTTATGGCCAAGTTGTTTTTCTTTTTATAATTGAACTTGTAACTATTTACGCTTCTTCGGTATATCTAATTCGGTAAGTCTTCTTTGAAGCAGAATGGCGTATTTTTCGGAAGTTTCGTATTTCTCAATATATTTTTGTTTAAACCCATTGTAGTAAAAGTAATTTTATGGGTCTAATCGTGTCTTTCTTTTTTCCGAACCTTCTGATATCTTCTATACTGCAATTATTATACTGGAGTTTAAAGTATTCATTTATCAATTCTATAACGGTCTTTTCTAAGTCATGGTATAATTTTTCCTGTTCCTCTACACCAAAAAAATAAGATATTTGCATCGCAAATATCAGTCGAAGTTCTTTATTGCTGTATTTTGTTGTTGAAGTTTAGTTTCAAACAGATTCTGTTGTGTCACTAAATATGTAAATTTTTCATTTAAATTATTTATAATGGTTGTTGTTATATCCTCTTTTATTGCCAACATCTCAGATTTTGTTTCCCTATTTTCTTGCTGCATATTGTTGAACATCATTTTTATTTGTTAGATGTTTTATGCTATATGTAGCCCCCTCTAGCGCCCTCGATATGTAACCCAGAGTTATAATTGCTACTAACGGCAATAGATGTCTTGGCCAGTACTGTTACGACTATAATACAGTCTAATTAGTTGAATAATTATTCAACTAATTAGAAAAAAAAAAAAAAAAAAAAAAAATTCAAAAAAAAAAGTGTCATCAAAGACAATTGTCTTTGATGACACTTTTTTTTTTGTTTTGTTCGATTTATATCTTTATTTTAATATAAAAGACAGTAATATTTTGCACTAAGTTTACAATTTATTTTTAAACTCACTTTCAATGGTGTCATTGAAAGTGAGTTTAAAAATAAGCTTCCACTATTACACAGTTTATTATGCTTATTCAATGAGTATTACATATAGTTGTCTGTATTCGCACTGATGTGATTTGATGATTCTTATCTATTTATTTATTTAGTAAAGCAAATCAAAATACGAGAACAATGATAACCATGGTATCGTAATCTACCGTAAAATAAAAATATAAGAATAAAAATTTTTTAACAATTTATTTATTTTATCTCCTGCTTCCTCGCCAATAGATGTCACTGTGCACTTTTAAATCGCGCTGACGACTTGTTCACGCACAAGTATAAAGCTGAAACTTTTCGACTTACGCTTTTCGAAAACGCTTACTAGATGTGTTGGTGAATTTTTGAAAGTGGGTTCGATTTATGGTGTAGTAAAATAATTTAACATGTTTCATATGCTGTGCGGTTACGGCATTAAAGAAAAGCAAAATCATGGTTTTAAGGGCGGGTGCAAAAGGCTATAAAACCATACCATCACCGCTACTTAGGGTGACCAGCTTTAAATACTTGAGTCATTGGGTAACCGAGAACTTAGGTGATAATAAGGATATAGACAGGGAGCGAAGGTCACTGTCAGTTCGCTGCAACATGCTGGCTCGCAGATTTGTACGTTGTACAGAAGATGTCAAAATAACTCTTTTTAAAGCCTTCTGTCAATCATTTTATACGTGCAGTCTGTGGACCAGCTATAGCTTGCATGCTTACAGTGACCTCCGCATTCAATACAATAATGCGTTCAGGATACTGTTGGAGCTGCCGTGGCGCTGTAGTGCCTCACTGATGTTCGCGGAAAGGCGCGTCGATGACTTTAAAGCCATCATGCGCAAGAGGTGCGCGTCATTACTTAAGCGTTTCCGCGGCAGCCACAATAGTATTCTGAAAGTGTTTGTAAATCGATGGGAGAGTCCAATGCTGCGACATTGGATAAAGCTCCATGTAATATGAATAGTATAAATAATGTAATAGAATGTAAATATAAAAATGTTGTCATTTTAAATTTTCTGTACTAACACTAGGTTATAAGAAACATTGTTACTAACACTATATGGGCTAGTCCTGAAATAAATGTTATTATTATTAAAGAATATAGCCACCTCCTCTGTTCCCTTGGGTATTGTAAGACTAAGGGATAACACTGTTCCACTACCACCTTAGAACCTATAAAATCAAGCCAAAGGATAACCAACTAACTGCTGGTTTTGAAATACATAGGCCGAAGACGGGCAGCAGTGTCTTTGGTGCGACAAAGCCAGCCCTGCGGTCACCAGTCCAGCGCGGTGACTATGGCCAAAACACATGAGTTCGCACCATTTTTGGCGCGAACTTGAGGAGGCCTATGTCCAGCAGTGGACTGCGATAGGTTGAAGTGTGTGTGTGTGATAGGACTTTATAATTATTATCTAACAGGCAAGTATTTCTGGGAAGAAACCCGTATTACGACCGTGGTGACCCTACTCTCGTTGTCTACAAATCGCATCTTGGAGTTCTGGCTACTTAACTTTTACTTGATAGCAGTACTACTTCTTCTGTCGCATTCAGCCTGTACCATCCCACTGCTGATAATGCTTCTCTTTCTACGTGTAGAAGATTGGAGCTTAATCTACTAAGCGCTCCACACGCTTCTCCACTGCGGGTTTGCGAATATATTCCTATGAGTAACAATCGCTATCAGGTATTTATAATGACAACCGGAACCGACGACTTAACGTGCTCTCCGAGACACGGGAGACCCACAAGGACATTCATCCGAACCAGAAAGAAATATTTGTACAAATGAAATATTAATCACGGGCGGGAATCGAACCCACAAACCGTCGGTGTTTTAGGCAACTACTCGCACCACCACACCAGAGCGGGTATTATGAATTTCTATAATGTCGAAATAGTTCCTTAGTAGGCCTGAATCAGATTTTGAACATATTCCATGGTATGCCCTGGCAACATTACCACGATACCGACTCTTCTACAATCGAAATACACTTTAAATTTTCCTAAATTTACTTCCTTAACCGATATAATACCATCGAACCAAAATGAACCATTCCTAGGCTGCCCATGCTGTAAAAGGGGTAATTGAAATCAAACAATAGAATTGTAAATAAGGGATTATATTCTTATAGTAGATACAGTTGTTATTGGAATTCGGTTTAACGTGTTTAATATTCTTTTAGCGTTAGATCAGACTTAATTAATTACATAATCTACAAATAGAATATCGAATGTTCATACATAAAATATATAGCATTATTTCAATACATATTCATTGCTTCTGTGCAAAATATAAAGGCTTTATACGAATAGAAATTACTATATAAAAGTCATAATTTTTAAAAACAAATTAGAAGTCAGTTGATTGAAAAAAAAAAGAATTGTTTTTATTTTATTTTATTATAATTTATTAGTAATTATATTCGTATTAAGCCTTTTTACATTTAAATTGCATTTAAAAATCGAATTCTAAATTACGCATCTGACTAAAAACAATGCTCCCCCGCTCCTTCCTTGTTAGAAAAGGACAACACTGTTTTTAGAAACGTACAGCAACATAGAATTTAATCGTACTACAAATAAACTTTATAAGGTTATCAATTAATTAATTACGTAATATTGAATAACCTAATATTCATTCTAACGGGCATAATAAATATTAATACATTTATTTTCATTTAGTAGATTACTCCTTTGTTCTAGTTATAACGAAGCGAAATAGATGAGAACCTATCAACGTTCATTTACTTTCAAACGAAGCCGGAGTGACTTCGTTTAGTGTTTCACAGTTAGTGTCCATTCATTCGATACTACAATATAAAATGATCACCGAGGAAAAATTATTCTAAAGTAGTTTTACAATTTTTATATTAAAATTTACAAATGAAATGTATTTAACAAAACAAGTTTAACGAATAACTAAATCAATTAGTATTTCAATTTTAATATTTTAGAACATTTTTAAATCATAAAAATTAATCCTTTTAATCAAAAAGAAACCCATTTCCGACCCAAACTTGTCAATAACACTTTGGGCCACAATCTTAAGAGAAATAAAGAATATCGAAAAATGAAAGTAATGCCGAGATCACAATATGAAATAATATCAACGTTGACCGTTAGCCTCTATTGTGAACAAATAGCTTTCGACAAATCGCTAGCAGTCAATTACATTGACTGAAATATAATTATCAATAACACGTTCCAAATTAATCATCACTTTTAACCAATGTATTCAAACAAATTGGTCGACGTACTGAATATAATATATAATATTCACAAAAGTATTTAAGCGTTTAAATTTTTGTGACATATGACGTCATTGTTCTCGCGCTTCGTAAACGTAAACGATACGATGCATTTCGATAAAAAAATGAAAAAAAAAAATGTTAAAGTACATTCAACAATTACTTCCTTCATACGAGCGCCAATTTCTATACAATTTATAAGCTATTTAAATACAAAATTTAACAGAATAAACACGACACAGTTTTTAAACTGCTGTATGGTTTCAGACGTCTATCTGGTATTTCTATTCAACTATTTCGTTTTTGGAGTTTAGAGTTTACTACTTAAAAATCGATTTTCATATAAGACAAAAAACTCCCGTATGAAAAAAAAATGAGTAGTTAACTCTACTGAACGAATGGCCTCGTTACGTTTCACGTTATTTGTTTCGTTTATTTACCGTTTGATGTGGTATTAATCCTTTTTTTTAGACTTGTAAGCCTTTTTGTGCCTCAGACAGTCGATCTGAAGGAGTAAACTCCAGTCGTGCATTGGAGTTGACACACTTTTTTTAACATAGCATAGAAATAGTACGTAGAATATGTAGTAAAATTCAATGCATCTAGTTTATATTCACCTGTATAAGTGTTTCATTCACGTGATCTACTATTATTATATCGTATCGCATCGATTCGCATTTCATGTACGACAGCGTCATACCACGTATAATTCTCATTATGGACTAACAGTATTTAGTGTCATATTTTGGTACACTATCAAATAATGTATTTATAAATGTTTTCATTCAATGATTTCGTAAAATGTCACAATTCATATAAGAACTTGACAATAAGCTAGTCACAACGTTTATACAATAATACGAAGGATGTTTCAGCTTTTGACCCCGAATTAAAGAACAATCAAAAAGTTGCTTAAATGACTTTTATTTGATATATATATATTTTTTTTAATTTCAAAGGCCATATAGTTTGAACTATTTGTTTAATTATTATTCATATGAATTATCATCAAACATTGCTATAGTTTTTTTTGTAATATATTTAAAGTCCCTTGGTATCGTCAACACACTTTTATACTATAATCTTTGTATGGTGATAATCAGTGCCATGTTCAAAAATCATTAAAAAAATCTTTTAGCACCTTTACTTCGGAGACATAAAATAAATAATACACGACATAATGTATTAACGGTTGGACAACTATTAATAACGTCAAAAAAAAAAGGTCAAAATACCTTCAATCAAGTTAAAAAAAAAAACAAGAAATCGTCATTTGAAATAATATTTAAAAAATCTACAAGCGTACGAATTACGTTCAATATTGCGTATAAAAAAACCGTTTTCGAGGGTACGTGATTGAAATGTGTTATTCATTAGATTTATCGAATTCCATCAAGTATAGAGCTTGAGAGATTGCGTCATTTTACAATGATTGGACATCGAGACAGTCGAAGTGTCTTCATGAAAGCACTTGGTGCGAACTATTTTCATATACTAAACTATAAAACCGATTCCATATAAAATATCAGATGCTAGTTAACTGAACGAATTTGAAAGGCGTTGAAACGATTCCATTAAAAAAATCTATTATATATGTAAGCACATATATAATGCCATTGGAATGACTGAGACAAAAAATTCTATCATTTTGTCAATAGCAAAATATTTTCAAGTCTTTGAGTTCCTTATTATTAGTGAATATTACAAAAAGGAACATGCTTTTCGAAGAATCGAAATACAAATGTACACTATTTGGTTTAAACGTTAAGTTAATAAACATGTTTGTATTTGTCAATTGTGTATATTTATAATTAATATTAATGATTTTGCAATTATACGAAATAGCTTTTGAGAACATTATTTAGCTTATAATATGATGAAGGATAACATTAAGTTTTTGTAGTAAAATTAAATATTTTAAAGCTTCATTTGTTCCAGCAAACATACAAATAAATCTTAAGAGAATACATAAGTACACGTTAATTGTACATTGGATAAAAAAATAGAATAATGTTTTTTTTTTTCGATATTAAAATTATTTTGTGACATTGATTGACATTCAATCGATAATATGACTCAGAAGAATTAACATTATTATTTTATTTTATATAAATTAGTTACAAGCCGATATTAAAGCGACAATCAAACGATATTATCGACAATCGATCCCGCGTTAAAATAAACAGCATCTGAATATTCTTATTGCTGAAAGTAAACGATTCAAAACCGCCGAAGAAATAGCACGAAACGGTAAACGAAGGACAACGTCAATCAAGATAACACCTGGGGTGTAGGCCTTATTAAATCTACGTTCGCTTAAACCGGTGGAATCGTCCAAAGTACTGCCGTTTTGTCGGCCGATGTCGAGAGAAATGAGAAATCGTCGGGATGCCACCTCGCCGATATAACTTTATCCGGGTGTCGAGCTACTGGTACGCTTGGTAAAGCGCAGGTCAGGTCACCTGGAAATAGATAGAAATTGATTAGTAAATTAATAAAAAATAGGCACTATTTCATTTTAAACTGACACAATCCTTAATCTTCACAAATAAATAAAATTGGAGTTTCTGTTTGTAACATTAAAATAATCGCTTTTTACTAAATGTATATTGGATACACAGTACATATACCAGAATAACATTTTTTGCATTTTTTGTTGTTGTTGTTCTGGCTAATCTCTGAAACGGCAGGACCGATTTTGACTATCACTGGCTGATAGCTGATGTAGTAAGGAGTAACTTAGGCTATTTTTATTTTAGAAATTTACTTATTTTATTCGAACTGAACAATAACTTTTTTGTTAAATTCCACGCGGACGAAGTCGCGGGCACAGCTAGTATATAAATAAATGTGTATTACACCTAAAGTCAGGGGTAGCGATCGAGCAGACAACCATGGGCATAAAGCAGGATCGCTTGCAAACTTTAAATTGGCTATCATAGAATATCATGCTGTCCCTATATTTTGTTGTATTTTGTTAAGTGACAGCAAGACTAACGCCGAGTTGCACGAAAAGAAATTAAATTTAAGTAGTGATTAAACTAATTTAATCGCAAGAATTGTATACAATTCTTGTGATCAAATTAGTTTAATTTCTACTTAAATTTTAGTTTTGTTTCGTGCAACTCGGCCTTAGCTTCTTAAAATTCATTTTGACGACATTAAGTATATAATATTTTCATATGAGTAATTCGTTTATTACTAACACCTCTGTATTCAAAAGTTATGAACATATATTGTCTAGATTTGACAGTAATCAATAATAGTTGACACAAAAATTAGCAACAGCTTTATTATACCGCTTGGTATTTTATATTCAGAATCACTGCTCGAAAATATTCGATACACGAGCTTCGCTACTTCAAAAATACAATAACTCAAAACAATAGAATAAAATTACAAATACTATTTTATTGTTCGCCGACAGAATTGTTCATATCGAGAACAAAAAGCAGATGTACAACAAGAGGTGGATTTATTGCGAAAAAAGCGATCACAGAGAATATACAAAATGTAGGAATATAGTTTCTATAACAATAAAAAATATAACAATAATAAATATTTAATAAATATATTATATGACTAGCTCGTTGGCCCTATGTAGCTGTATATTTTTTATGATAAATTTACCTATAAATAATATATCTATTTATATAAAATCGTTAGGTCATTTTCTCATCACGAAATCTCAAAAAGCGCGCGAGCAGTAGACGTCCGCTAAGAACGGATTTTTTTTTATGCTACTAGGTCGGCAAACAAGCGTACGGATTTTTCGATAAAAGCTCTAATAAGTTTGTATGAATGTCCTTCATTTTTTATGCTACAAGCTTGAAATTTAATAGAAAAATAGTTAATAGTTAATAAACGTTTACTAAGAACTTGTATTTTATAAGAGCGATACACTTTTTAACAGACTTCAAAAAAGGAGGATATTACTCAATTCGACCGTATTTATATATATGTACTAGCTGTGCCCGCGGCTTCGCCCGCGTTGAAATTAGTGTGTCACAAAGTTTTCCCGGCAAAATTATAGTTAAACTCTCATCAAAATCGGCTTAGCGGTTCCGTAAACCTTCCTATTAGCCCTCTCTCCAATGGTGAAACCGCATGAAAATCCGTTCAGTAGATTTTGAGCAAATCGGTCACATACACTTTTGGGGACTTTGTTTTATAATACACTAACTGTTGCCCGCGATTACGTCCGCGTGGTTATGAAGATATGCATTACCATTAAGTTGTTTAACGCAAATTGTTTTTTTTATTTCAGTCACTTGAAATGCTTATCAAACTGAGTAACTTTTTAAAAGGCACAATTTAGTATAATTTAATAGTTATTTTTATAAAACCTCTCTATACACCACATTTTTAGTTTTATTTTCAGGCTGTATACGTTTCATACAAACTATCAACCCCATCAAACCCCCTTAGCGGTGGAATATCGTAAAATCCGTTATTAGTGGACGTCTGCTAACTATAATCTACCTCCGTGCCAAATTTTATCTTTGTCCAACCTGGATGGATAGACCATCCAGCGGTTTTTGAGTTCTCGTGATGAGTGAGTTAGTGACCTTTCTCTTTTATATTTATAGATTACGATACATTATTTGGACACCTCCTCACCATCTATAGAGCATATATTTTAAATTTCAAGTCTCTTACTTCAAAAACATAAGACTTTCATACAAACTTCCGACCCCCGTTTTATCCCTTTAGATTAACGGATGTCTACGCCCTATAAGGAACATACCTGCCAAATTAAAAGTTTATAGCTGTTATAGTTTTGGAGGTTTCGTGATAAGTGAGTTAACCTACCATCTCCCGTTTTAACTCAAAAAGAGAGTTAATTTCTAAGATACATTAATTGGACACCTTCTCATCATCTATAAGGTATACATCTCTCATAATCTCAAGTCTCTTACTTCAAAAACATGGGACTTTTACACAAACTTCCAACCCCCGTTTTACCCCCTTAAGGGTCGAATTTCATAAAATTAGTTCTTAAAAAATGTCTACGCTCTGTAAGGAATCTACCTGCCAAATTTCAAGCTTGTAGGTGTTATTATAGTTTCGGAGATTTCGTGATGAGTGAGTCAACCTACCATCCCCCGTTTTAACCCCAAAAGGGGGTTGATTTCTAAAGATACAGTATTTGGACACATTCTCACCATCTATAGAGCATAAATTTTAAATTTCAAGTCTCTTATTTCAAAAACATAGAACTTTCATACAAACTTGCAACCCCCGTTTTACCCCTTTACTGGTCGAGTTTCGTAAAATCCGTTCTTAGCGGATGTTTACGTCCTATAAAGAGCCTACTTGTCAAATTTCAAGTTTATAGGTGGTATAGTTTCGAAGATTTCGTGATGAGTAAGTGACATTTCGCTTTTATATATATTATAGATTAAGATGCATTATTTGGACACCTCCTCACCATCTACAGAGCATACATTTTAAATTTCAAGTCTCTTACTTCAAAAACATAGGACGTTCATACAAACTTCCAACCCCCATTTTATCCCCTTAGGGGTCAAGTTCCGTAAAAGTCCGTTCTTAGTGGATGCCTACGCCTTATAAGAGACCTACCTGACGAATTTTAAGTTTATAACTGTTATAGTTTCGGAGATTTCGTGATGAATGAGTCAACCTACCATCCCCCGTTTTAACCCCAAAAAGGAGTTGATTTCTAAAGATACATTATTTGGATACCTTTTTACTATCTATACATACATTTTAAATTTCAAATCTCTTACTTCAAAAACATAGGACTTTCATACAAAGTTCCAACCCCCGTTTTACCCCTTTAAGGGTCGAGTTACGTTAAATCAGTTCTTAGCATATGACTACGCTTTATATGGAACCTACCTGCCAAATGTCAAATTTGTAGCTGTTATAGTTTCGGAGATTTCGTGATGAGTGGGTCAACGTAACATCCTCCGTTTTAACCCCAAAAGGGAGTTGATTTCTAAGAAACATTATTTGGGCACCTTGTTACCATCTATAGAGCATACATTTTAAATTTCAAGTCTCTTACTTCAAAAACATGGGACTTTCATACAAACTTCCAACCCCCGTTTTACCCCCTTAGGGGTCGAGTTTCGTCAAATCCATTCTTAGAAATAGATAACAGCCTATAAGGAGCCTACCTGCTAAATTTCAAGTTTGTAAGCATTATAGTTTCGGAGATTTCGTGATTAGTGAGTCAACGTAACATCCCCCGTTTTAACCCCAAAAGGGAGTTGATTTCTAAAGATACATTATTTGAACACCTTGTTACCATCTATAGAGCATACATTTTAAATTTCAAGTCTCTTACGTCAAAAACATGGGACTCTCATACAAACTTCCAACCCCCATTTTACCCCCTTAGGGGTTGAGTTTCGTAAAATCCGTTCTTAGCGGATGTCTACTTCCTATAAGGAGCCTACCTGCCAAATTTCAAGTTTGTAGGTGTTATAGTTTCGGAGATTTCGTGATGAATGACCTTTCGCGTTTATATATATTATAGATTATAGATGTTCGGGGATAACTTCGTCGTTTATGAACCGGTTTTGATAAATCTTTTTTTTTTGTTGGAAAGGAGATATCCTAAGTGTGGTACCATGATAAGGATATCAGGATCTGATGGTGGGATCCCAGAGAAATCGACCGAAACTCGAAAATCCGCATAACTTTTTACTGGGTGTACCGATTTTAATGATTTTTTAATTTAATCGAAAGCGAAGTTTACTTGTAGTCACATTTAAATTTCATCGAGATCTGATTACAACTTTTGGATTAATCTTTGATAATACGTATTTACTTGACTATTTTTTCGTCTACCTACGTTGTATTACTTGTCGATGTAATTGAAGTCGGTTTTTTTTTTCGTTTGTCAGCAAATATAATTATAGAAGCATGAAATTTTGTTTTTAGTCTTTCGATTGCATATAAGAAATCAAGAGTCATAAAATTCATAAATGCTGAAAATTTCTCAGTACATTCAACACCGGTCAAAACAATGGCCAAACATAAAGCTTAACTCATAGTCGCTTTGGCAAATACCAGGTATCAAAGGCGTACAAAATTGGTACGCGCTCGAATCCACGGCCGACCAGTGTTCGTCTCGCTTTGGGTTAAAATTGTCGAGGTAAAATATATATAATACACTTTTATACTATGACGGAAATTAGGTAACAAGAGGTCGGGGTGACGTGGTTTTTAATATTGCTTCGGACAAAGTATTAAAAATTACGCTTGGTGAAAAACCAAAAGTTAGTTGACACTTTGTTCGTCTTTACTATCTGGTATCTGCCAAAGGTACTATGAGATTAACGTCATATTTGATCATTGCTTCTACTAGTACCTGCGTTGGGAGCTGCGCTCTTGGGTATAAAAAGGAGATTAGTTCCTATATCCAAAAATGTCTTAAGAATATCTAAGAAGACTGTCTTTCACACAACTTCGTTCCGCATTTTTTTTTTTTTTTTTTTGTAAATATTGTTGATTCTCAGACCTACCTAATATGCACACAAAATTTCGTGACAATCGATCAAGCCGTTTCAGAGGACTTCAACTACAAACACCGGGACACGAGACTTTTATATATTAGATTAACTTTATATAGAGACGTAAAATTGTAAATAAAAAAAAAATACGACAAAAAGCTAATTACTCAAATTACAACATAAAAGACGATATCACTTACACTGACAAAAAAATTATAGGTACTACTTTAATACGGGTAGACGTGTTTTTTTTTAAGTATTGTCCGCAACTCATTCATATACGGGCTTCTTGTGACAGAGAAAATTCTAGAATAACAAAAATGGTTCATTTTACGTGATGTTGTAATATGTGTAATTGGTTTTAAAAATATTTTAACGTAGTTACTTTTTTTGAATATTACTTGGTTTCTGTCGCGATGGTATGTGTATAAATGGAACGTAGTAAAGACTAGGGTATGTGGGAGATAATATGCCGTTTATACGTGGTCAATTTAATGATATATTTTTAAAATATCAATTCATATAAATAAAAAACAATGTTTCTATGCCGTCGTCTATGCGTGGCATAACCATTGAATCCATTGATTATGTTGTGATGAAACTTCAGCAGAGCTTTCTTGGGACGCCTGTGGGGGTTCCGAGCCCAAAAGATAATACATAATGTATATAAATAAAAATGTTGCTAAGCACATAACGCGAAAATGGCTCGACCGATTCGGCTAATTTACTTTTTTGTATGTTCCTTAAGGCCCACGGAAGGTTTTAATACTAAAATAAAAAATAAAATAAAAATTACAATTAGATAACTTTTGACAGAACGAAGTTTGTGCAGCTAATGACTAATAATTATGTTTGCTCAAAAACGAAAAAAAACCGACTTTAGTTACATAGACAAGTAATAAATACAACGTAAGTAGACGAAGGAATAGTCCAGTAAATATGCATTATCATATTACTCAAAAAGCTCTTATCAGATGTCGATCAAATTTACATGGGACTACAAGATAAGCATTAGCTTTCGATTAAAATACGTAGACCGACGAAAAACTTGTCAAGTAAATACGCATTATTAGATATAGCTCGAAAAGTATTTGTTAGATCTCAATGAAATCTAAATGGCACCAAATGACACGCACCATCTTTTGGTTTAAAAAAATCATAACACCGATTGTGATGATTTTTTTGGGAAGTCGGTTAAAAAGAAAAAAAAAACAAGGCAATTGCGTAATTTACTAACACATAAAACTATTTATTAGGAGTTTTTGTTCCCATTGAAATCAATATTCGTGATGTGCAGTGGACTTTGTCAAGATATAATATTTTGTTTTTAATTTTTTTTATACTTGTTGTTTTTGTCAAGTTTTTTTTCGATTTTTTTTTCTTGTCTTTATAGTCAAGTAGATGCGCATCATTAGATATACCTCGAAAACTATTTGTCATATCACAATTAAATTTAAATTGAACCATACATGACACGCAACACCTTTCTATTAAGTAAAAAAAAACTCATCAAAACCAGTCCATCCTGTCAAAAGCTCTGAGGAAAGATATTTAAAAAAATTGACGACCTCCTACTTTTTTTGGAAGTCGGTTAAAAACATTAATATTTTCAATTGAAGTTCATACAGTGTAAGATAGTTCCAACGACACAAAATAATAAATAAAATCTACTGTAATCAGTGTATACAGTTCAAACTACAAACGAGCCTTGTTCAAATTCAATACTTAACTATATGAAAATTCTCATACAATATTCGTGCAGGAATTAGATAATTTAAAAGGAAACCCACACATGTAATCTTTAGACGTGTCACGTAATGAACATACGTAATATGTTTGACATGCACGGATATAATATTAAAATAGAATAGATATAAGATCACATATCCCGTTAATATCATGATAATAATCTCAGTAATAGTAATATCAAGTAATCAAATGAGTGGGGAAATAATGGGTGATACGGAAATTAAGTATTTAAGTTGAATGATGAGTATTATGAAGTATTTTATATGCACATGAATATGGCGTTAAGGAGAAATTTGACTCATAAATGTGAACAACGTTTTAAAATTATTTATTCACGTGTCGGTTATTTTTTTTTTTTTCATAATTTTAGTTTATTGTAAATTTCATATTCCAGATTACTTTTAAGCACAGAAGTTGTAAACAGTTTTGTGATCATTTATTGAGTAACATTTTGATTTTTAAATGGATGCGTTCATTATATATCGATAATGACAAGAAGTCGATAGTTTAAACGAGATCGGTTCGATGTTAGAATGCGCCCTTAATGTTTTTGTGTGAACTGTGTATTGTATGCGTGTATCTTTGACATAATTATAAATTTAAATATATTTGTGTTGTGTTGATTCCTCTGTAGACAACAATAGATACATTTTACATGCAATAATATATTCTATTTGAATACTGCTTATATATGTTTATGTTTATCAAATCTGTGCGTATATACCTAAGACTCTAAAACTAAAAAACGATCCGTTTTTACAAACCGATCAATATCGACTACATGTTCAAAACAAATCGTTATACGTGTGTTAATCAGGAGTTATATATAAAATACGTTGGCAAAAAGCTGGCGGACGGACTTTGCTTAGCGTGACGCGATATGACGTGAACTTTTTTTATATATTCCTTCAATTCTTTTTTATTATTAATAGCTTTGATGTTTAATTCACATCACTCACGGAGGGACTAGCTTTTGTGACATAATAATTGTTTAATGTGTGACTTGGCGTGACAAAGTGAAACGGCCTTAATCTAATTTCCGCGTGACGTATTCTTGGTTCTATAAGATGACATCTAATAGAAGCAAGATCTTAAACACAAACTATAAAACTGACTAGCCCGTTGGCGCAGTTTGTTGTGTTGTCGACCCTGCTTTCTGCTTCGAGGGTTGTGGGTTCGGTTCCCACCCCGAGTCTGGATATAATATAAATATTTATTTATATTATACCTTTATATATGTATTATAGGAAAAAAAATATGTAGCGATATACCAGTCGGCTGCTACCTATCACACAAGCATTAAGTTGCTTATTTTAGGAGCAGACGACCGTGTGTGCGTTGTGTAGAAAATAATAATAATTATTATTATTATCTTCTAATATATAAAATTCTCGTGTCATAGTGTTAAACATTGAACTCCTCCGAAACGCCTCGACCGATTTTAATAAAATTTTGTGGGCATATCGGGTAGGTCTGAGAATCGGCCAACATCTATTTTTCATACCCTAAGTTATAAGGGGGGGGATTAAGCGGGTTAATAACATATATGGCAAAGAAACGTTTGCGGGGTCAGCTAGTTATTATATATTTTTCTTGTTTTTTTTTTTCTGGTGTACAATAAATAATACTTGATTATTATTATAATAAATGAGCTCACCTTGCAGATCAGTAAGAACGACCCGTCCGTCGTAACCCGCTGTAAGGAGATAGTACGCTCCGGGAGAGAACCGTACGCTACGTACGTCGCTCGAGTGCGGTGTGAAGCGCTGTAGCGCACGAGATCCGCGCACATCGTGTAGCGCGCACGAACCGTCGTCGTGACCGCACACTAACAGACGGCCGCTGGGATCGACTGCTAGTGACGCGACCGCTGAACCCTATCAATACATATAATATCGGAATATAATACAAATTATGTAAATAAATATCGCATCCGGCCCGTACTATCCCACTACGGCCTCTTTCGCAATGTAGGAGAAGGATCAGAGCTTAATCCACCACGCTGCTCAACTGCGGGTTGGCGGATATGTACTATGAGTAACCCGAATCGAACCCGCAAACCCTCGATGTGGCGACTACTCACTCCACTATTGTAAATAAATACAGGAATATCGTGTCGATGATTGTTACAAAATCGGGTTGTACAATGTGCGCTAGTACTGTATACTGTACTGTATTGGGGATTGGGTCGGCAACGCGCTTGCGATGCTTCTGGTGTTGCAGGTGTGTCATAAGCTACGGTAATCGCTTACCATCAGGTGAGCCGTACGCTTGTTTGCCGAACTAGTGATATAAAAAGAAAACTAAAATAAGTATATAGAATGTAAATAATGCGAAGAAATGAGAGAGACAACTAATAATCGATACAGAAATAGATGATGTATGATGTGCGCTAAAACATCATTAAAAAAGTGACGAATTGAAGAAAAGGTGTTTAGTGCGCTGCGCACATTGTTGATTTTAAAATGTTCTAGCGCAACATGTTCAATACACGCAAATTATCATCATTTCCATATACTATAAAAAAATAAAACCAAAAACAAAATCAATTGTACTATTCATTACTGCGTCACGCAAAAGTGCGTCACGTAAAATTATAAAAAAATATTCGCTTCACTTATTTACGCTATCATTATTTTGAATGATTTTATATAAACTACTACATTTCTAAAAGAAAATTGAAAAAAGTAATAAATTTTTCGTAACTTGACACAACCTTGTTAAAAATAATACTTTACTCACATAAAAATAATATCACAAAATGTAATAGTATTGTAAAAGTATTGAAATACGCAATTGTTAATAAAAATAGGATAACAATAAATAACGTTTCATGAACTAAATTTAATGAAAACAATACTTATTAAATAATAGCTATCGTAAATCCTAATATATACCTAGTATAGTATAAATATATACGCGTGTATAAGATATACAGCAGGGATGTCAAAGATACGGCCCGCGGACGGTATCCGGCCTGTATCAATACAGCCCGCGATTGCAATGTGTCACAGGAAAAAGAATCATGATTTCACTCGATTCCTCTACGGAAGACTTTGATATGTATAATTCAGTACATTTTTGTCTATTTGAATCTGGCCCGTCTAGACACACATTCTAAATTTAATATATGGCCCTCTGCGAAATCGAGTTTGACAACCCCTGATATACAGGTATATATTATACATCCGTATATATGTCCTATTTTACTGTTTGCTTCATAAAGTTTACCTCGAACATAACTATTTATTCGGTTTCATCGACTAGAGTAAAACGTACCCTTAGGGCCGGTTTTATCTCAACTAAAACTAAACAACTTTTGGATTTACTGGTCGCCAATAGTGATATATTAGTTTGGCGATAAAAGATAATTAAGAAAATTTTATCAATTTTTTATCAGATTTTTGGTAAAAAATGAAAAAAATTAACACTACACTTACACTTCTATTCGTTCTATTATATCATCTTATCAAGCAAAAACTACGTTTTACTTAAATGTTTTAGATCAAATTTCAATCCTACGGATATTATTGGAACGAAGTTCCTTACGGCAGGCTTGACATTAGGCTGGGCGACCGAACTGAAAAAAAAATGTGATACTAAAACCGTAAGAAAAATATATAACGGAAGTGACGTAATATCAGTCACACGACTGTATAATATGACGTTTGTAAAACTAAAATATTACTAGTAAACTTTTTTTAAATTATTTATGTAATTTTATACTGTCGACAAAAATAAATAAAGAGGTTTTTTTATTTCACTTAATAGTTTGAATTATTATTATTTTCTTTGATTTATTTTATTTTAATGTATTTTTTATTTTCTAAAATACTAAATTTCCTTAACACTTTTGTGTACTTAATTAAAAACCAATCAAGAAAATTAAAAAAAAAAACTCAAGAACTAGAAAATATATATAAAATTCAACATATTTTTTCAAATTGAGTTGCTTCTATACTATCCGAAGGAACTTCGTTCCTACCTGGTGTCCCATGACACCACTTAATTTATAATTATTATATTACCCATAGAAATAGAACCACTATTAATGACATCGATTAACTTACCTGATTCCAAATTCAAAAAAAGTAAACATTCGAATGAGTATAAAGAATCTAGTTACACAAAATTGCTAAAAGTTCAATAAAGGCCATATTACAAAATTACTAATTTACGCAGAACAGACAAACTCTTATATATCAGATTGATTTATTTAGAAAAACATGCGACGCGTATCCATAAGTTTCCGCTTACAAATTAACTTTCAAACTTTCATTTATAGACGATGGAAAGACACGAGAGTAACCGAGTCGACGCCTGTTATTCGAGCCCGTATAATAATTTAGTTACAACATTATATGTAATATGTATTAGGTAATATTTCATCGATGGAAACAGCCAGCCATCGAGCTGACCTACAAATGGATGTTCATCGTTTTAGATTTTAACAACAAATTGAAAATTATCGCTGCAAATCACTGCTAATATCAAAAGAATTACATATACTTTATTGGCTTCTGGATAAGGTATATTGGACGTAAGCAAAACGGGTTTATCAAATATAGAAACCGGAATCAAGAGAATACATCATTACTATCAGCTATTTTTACAAATTTTGCAATATTCGTTACCTTTACTTTTTTCAGATAGGATTATGCACGATTTACTAAATTTCACAAAGCAAAGGTTTTAACGGTAATCCCTACTGATATTATAAATGTGAATGTAAGTTCGTTTGTTACGCTTTCACGCGAAAACTACTCATCGTGAAACTTTGTACACATATTCTTGGAAGTATTAGAAGTAACATAGGATACTTTTTATCAAAAAAATTCAATGCGAGATAACAACAGACGCTCTCCCTTGACTGAAGAATATAAATAGCGTCATTACTGAGGCGTATTAAAAGTTCAGTAAAAATATTTATATCACCCTTAGTCGCAGACTAAATGATAGTCAAATTTAAATAAAAAAAAGAAGAGAAATTCGCTTTTCCTTTAATTTTTTCCGATTTTCTTATTAGACAATTTTCGGAAAAGAATATTGCATGGAATAATTGGAAAATTGAAGTGTTTCTATTGGACAGGACGACATCTGCCGACTTGGCTAGTAAAATTTTATAATTTAACATTATTATAAGTACAACCGTCTATTTTATTGATGAAATTGAATATATAAGTCGAAAGGAAGTGACATTTTTTTTTCATATGTTTAACTAATTTTACTAGCTGATTAGAGTTGTTTTAACCATGTTGAAGTTAGGTCTGTGGATAACGTGTTTGATTTTCAATTGTGAACAGAAATAATTTATTATGGTATCATTTCAGATATTATTTTATTATACTTTTATAAATAATAATAAGACATAAAAATCAATCAAAGCCTGGTTCAAAAAACGATACGTTTTACTCACGGACCATTGTTTGAATACTGACCCATTGGAATATACATACAAATTTTGTACCAAATCGGTTCAAACGTTTAAGAGGCGATATGCCACAAACACATATATGCATTTTTTTATAAAATAAAATTTTGAAAAATTTAATAAATTAAAATTGTCCTATTTATATACATTAATACATATATTACCTTGCTCGGGTGTCCAGTAGGCGGTGATATGACGTTCACGCAGCCACCGGTACGAAGATCCCAGAAACGTACAGTCTTATCTTGACTACCGGACACAAACATCGCTCCGCCCCAGTTGTACAACGATAGAACATGACCTGAATGACCGCTGAGCGCCTGGTGAAGTATGATTTATAGTGTAAGTTTTCTTATTAGTCGAACGGCATAGAAAATATTAACTTTCGAAGTACAACGAAGTGAATGATTTTATCAGAGGATACAATCACTACACAGGCGATGTTATTACAATCTTGTTATATTGGTTTGACAAGACGATTATTATCAAAAGTTTTTGTTATAGATTCTACTAATTTATAGTACGCTATTACGGTATTTGTCTTAGTATTATACCAAACACACTGATCTTTTATTATGTCAGGATTATATAAAGAAAAGTGGAACTTTGTGTTTGTGTTGTTGATGCGAAATCATTTTTTTTTTTACGTACACGTAAAAGTATTTTCCATTTTTCATTTTATCGCTTCCATAAAGTTATTTCATGGAAATTTTATATTGTCAACATGACTGGAATCGACCGGAAAAGTTCGAGAAGTTTACCGAATTCCGCTATATGAAAACGAATTTATCACTTAATTACTTGAAAGCCATTCTGGAAACGTTATCTTTTGACAGTGACAAATTAATTTACCGCGACTAAAATGAAACAATATAAATTTAACTAATATTATAAAGTTTATTAGTTTGAAAGCTTTTATCTACGGAAGCAGTACCAATTGAAAAGTTATTTTTGTTAATGTGATATTTAATTACTTAACAAATTAAAAATTCAATATTGCATTGAAACATTATTACTATAATTGTGTTTGCAGGCAAACGAAAAAAAAACCGACTTCAATTATATTGACAAGTAATACAACGTAGGTAGACAAAAAATTAGTCACGTAAATACGCATTATCAAAGAATACTCCACAAGTTGTAATCAGATCTCGATGAAATTTAAATGTCATGTCATCAACATCGGCTTTCGATTATATTAAAAACTATCAAAATCGGTACACCCAGTAAAAATTTATGCGGATTTTCGAGTTTCTTAACATAGTACCACACCAGGGATATCTCCTTTCCAACAAAAAAAGAATTATCAAAATCGGTTCATAAACGACAAAGTTATCCCCGAACATATATAAAAAATATATATGTATATATACGGTCGAATGGAGTAACCTCCTCCTTTTTTAAAGTCAGTTAATAATTGGTAATAAAAAACAATATATACATTAACTTTTTTTAAATTTTTCATATTCGCTCTCAACACCCTTATTTTTCACCATATTCAAAAAAATAATTTCCTTCGATTCTTTGAAAAAGTGAACCGATATCATTACCATAAAATTTTTATAATATGTTATATTTTCAAGTTTTATATTTAACTATCTGCATTTCTAGACAGAAAACGACCATATGATTATTTCTAAATATTTTTTTAACGACTACTCACATGGCATTTTACTGCAAGACCTAACTGTGTACTTCTAAACATTATTACTATCCTTAAAAAAGAAATATTTCACATGATATATACATATTTATTTTTTTACCTGGAATGTCTTGCCCGTTGCGCAATCGGTTACGTATATCTTGCAATCGCCGGCGCCGCCGCTGACAAGCAGGCTCGTCTTGTTCGATGTGTCTTCTATGAAGCAGACGTCGCGGACGGTACCGTCGTGCATCGTCAGTTCAACCTGGTAAAAAAACAATTATTTGATTTATCTATAGTTTTAATGATTTTACGAGGTTTTACATCATACATATTAAAAAATAATTGGTAGGATTACAGTTAAAATGGCTACAAAGTTAACCTCTGGTTTGATTCGTCCACCTCAATCAGATATTTACTTTAGATGTATGCTTATCTATATTTGACACGTATCGACAAGAAAAATGATGGATTTACATTTTTTTTTTCTATCGAGGTTTCATAGGCTATATAAACGATATGAGAAGAACTATATCAAAAATATTTATTGAAAATAGGAAAATTTAATATTATTCATTTATTTATTATTCATTTATTAATTTATTTTATTTTCTTACATCTAATATTACAGACATAACCCAATTCATTGGACATAGTAAAAGAGACAAAAAGCAAAAAGAAAAAAAAATGTTAAACTACAATTAAAAAAAGAATTAGCTGACTTGAACAATAATACTAAAAACAAAACAATGTAACATTAATAAATATAAAAACATTAAATTCATTTCTCATAACATATTATGTACAAAGTAACTATAATATGTTAAAATACATTAAAATCGTATAAATATTAAAATCGTAGTAAGCCTGGTTCTGAGCGTTATACTCGTATTATTGTTTTCGTAACAAACATTACCTGATATTATACGTCTTCCTTTCTAACCGTTCAATTTTTATTTAAAGCAACAGATTTTGAATTTAATAACGATTCGTTTTCTGAACATACGAATCGACCTTAAAACAATAAAACTAATCATTGTTTTAAATATACGGTAAGAACAAGCTGTGGAGATCATTTACAGACTAGAAATATGTCGGTAGGTAAATTGATCGAGGGCTTTTGGAGGGATTCGTCACAATTTAATTTACTTTTTATTGTGATTCATCAGAAATTCTATCTCTCAAACGAATTGTGAAGCACGGTCGGCTTAGTTTTAAAGATTTTCGTTGTTTATTGACCCTGAAGAGAAAAAAAGGAGATATGATTTTACTCCAAACTTTTAATTATCTGTGTGTATAAATGCGATTTTAGTTCGAGCTTGAAAACAAAATAGGGATCGATTGACGATATTTATATCATATCAGGAAAAAATCATTTGTTTATTTATAAGCTTAAAGATTTTTTTTCTCAAAAAGTTAGTTGGTCTCTTTTTTCTTTTAATACGAACATAATTTTTCATCGACAAATACTATCACGTCGACGCACTGAAGGCAGGTACGACCTAGCAGTCCTCATGTGTACAGGACACATGACACACAGGCCGGGTGGCACAGACAAGCGTGAACTGTCCGCCCGCCTGGCGCGTAATGAAGATAAACGCGCGGGAGAGAAAAGTGTACAATCAGTGCGTGCGATCGCGACATCTTCTCTTTCTAAGTCATCATAAAAGAATGCGTTCCGTCGTTGCAAGAAACATAACTAGCTATTTCTAGGCCCCAGGTAGCTCCACATCTCATCGTGACCTCGATGATATTATGTGCAAAACGTGAGCCGTACAAATTACTTCTGTATACCACACCGTTGAACATTGGTTGAGTCACAGTAGTATGGATTGTTTTTAACCGACTTCCAAAAAAGGAGGAGGTTCTCAATTCGACTGTTTTTTTTTATGTATGTTACATCAGAACTTTTGACCGGGTAGACCGATTTCGACAAATTTTGTTTTAATCGAAAGGTGGTGTGTGCCAATTGGTCCAATTTTAAATTTATTTGAGATCTAACAACTACTTTTCGAGTTATATCTAATAATGCGTTTTTACTTGACGCTTTTTTCGTCGACCTACGTTGTACTTATACCGCATAACTTTCTACTGGATATACCGATTTTGATAATTCTTTTTTTATTGGAAAGGGGATATCCCTAGTTTAGTACCGTGATAAAGAAACCAGGATCTGATGATGGGATCCCAGAGAAATCGAGGGAAACTCTCGAATCTCCGTAATAACTTTTCACTGGGTGTACCGATTTTGATAATTTTTAATTTAATCGAAAGATGATGTTTATCATGTGGATAACTACTTTTTGAGTAATCTTTGATAACGCGTAGTTGCTTGACTATTTTTTCGTCGATCTACGTTGTATTACTTGTCGATGTAATTGAAGTCGGTCTTTTTTTTCGTTTGCGAGCAAACACAATTATTCAAAAGTTATTGCATTTCATATACACTGATTCTAAGATAGCTTGAAATTTAAATTTGGACAAGGACAAGGAGTGAAGCAATAGTTTGTGAATTATTGAAAAAAAAAAAAAAAATAACTGCGTGCGACGCATTTCAAAATTTAAAAGGATATTTATTTTTTTCGACTTCCACGGATGCCAGGAATAAAAGAAACCGAGAAAATGTTTCAGATGTGCGATATTTAAGTTTGGACAAAGGAATACAAAACAAATTAATAGATTTTGTGAAATTACAGAAAACAATTGCAACAAATGTACTTTATGAAACATTGCATAAACATAAGATTATCGCAAGTACCATCTAATGGTGGTGACAATGCAAATGCAAATTTTAGTTCAAATCATTGTATTCATGAATCCGGTTGCCATAAACAAAAAAAATATTAAAATTAACTTTTAAATGTAACTGTTCAGTTCACATCTTATATAACATGTGCAAATTTGTATGTGATAAATTAGACATCGCTGTAGAAACTATCGTCTTAAAATATACGGCCATTTCTCACATTCAACTAAACCTCGTGCGGAATTGATGAGCATATTTGAAGATACGGAAATGGAGTGGGTCGAACTATTACGTCACGTAAATACGATATTTCTGTCGCTCTGTCCTGCCGGCCTAGCATGCATACAACGAGATATCTCTTGACGAGAGAGAGAGATAATGTCTACATCGAGTATTTTCTCGATTACCCTAACATGCGAACTACGAGAGACAAAATTCTCTTCCGAAGACTTCGCCTTGTCGAGTAGAGAAACATTATCAACCATAATCACAACTGAATATCATTCTTATTTCTTATGTCGTAAAGTTGAATTTACAAGGTTATTGACCAATTTCAAACGAGTGACACATGTTTTATTTAACAATGTTCTCGGCCTTTTGGCTAAGATAAAAAGTGTATATCTAATTTAAAAAATCTAATATGGAAAATAAAACGGCGTAAGTAAATGAATTTAATTATATATGTAAAACAATATGCTCGTGTTGTGCTTTATATCTTGTCGCACATTAGATAATTGTAATTCTATCACGCAGTTTTTTTTTTTTTTTTTAATTTTTAAAATTTTTTGGTTTTTGAATTTTTTTTTTGATTATTGATTTTACTTTTATTCTATTTAATTTTACTTTTAGTTATTGATTTTTTTAATATAATTTTGTTTTTTTTTTATTCTGAATGTTGTCTTGTCTTGTTGTACTAACCCAATATGGACTTATACTTTGGTCTGAAATAAAGTATTATTATTATTATTATTTAGAATAAGAAGCAACAGGGCGCAAATACGTTTTTTGTGTCATTATATGGCACACTTCACTCGACTTTTCGCATTTCCCGCTCTTCGTATACCGAAATTATATAATTATAATAGGGAAACGCCATGGTATACAAAAAATAGGCACCCGGTTTTATTTATTTTTTATTTATCGTCTTTCTCGTCGATAATATTGAAGACGAGAAGTTTCTCTTCCTAAAACGACAAAATTCGACAAAATTACGATGTCATGTTAGCTTCCGTAGAGATAAATATCACAGATCACTAAAATTTAATGATTATCTCTTCTTGACGTAACGAGAAGAGTATCGCGTGCACGCATGTTAGCTACTGTAGACATAGAGAGATAATACGAGAAAAGGGGTAGACAAAATTTTGTCGTGGCGTGCATGCTAAGCCTGCTGGTTGTTGAGAGAGTAGTCAAAGTTTGGTCTACTTTAAAATGTTACTTTGATAAGCAAGAATCATACGCGAAAGCCATTGAAAATATTTTTTCATCTACTACTTGCATTTTGTTCATACTATGATGTGTATTTTAGTACATTTATGAAAGAGTCTCGGATAAATAATATTAAAATAACAGAAATTAATGAATCATTATGGCTCTTCCACTTAGCTCGCTACCAAACAAAAAATATTTAAAATTGCATCGCATTTAGGCTGTAATATCCCGCTGCTGGGTTTCTCCATGTAGGAGAGGGATTGGAGCTCAATCCATAACAACCACTCTCGTGTAGTGGTGAGTGTCTATTTTAAAGAAAATAATTTGGTTGAATCTGAACGGATCAAAGACTTCAACAATTTTCACACAAATTTCTAACAATATAAAGACAAACATCATAATTTTACAAATGAAACACATTTCTTCTAGACTCAAATTCATAAGCATTGGAAGTTAGTTTTGAGATGCTTGAAAATATTTGATAAAATCGACAGGCGATATTTTGGTCGATAACTTATATCAATAATTAGTGGGAAACCTTAAATGCACTACTGCCACCACTGCACAGAAATGCCACCAGCTCTCTCAACAGTATCCAAAAAAAGATTAAACTGAGGTAGGGCACAGCAGGAATTTCCTGCTCAAAATATGGAGCAGCCCGACTGGGGTAGTAAGTACCACGACCTTACAGAAGACCACAGCTAAATAATACTGTTCTCAAGCAGTATTGTGCTCTTGTTGGTGAGTAAGGTGACCAGAGCTCCTAGGGGGATTGGGAATTGGGTCGGCAACGCGCTTGCGATGCTTCTGGTGTTACAGGTGTCTATAAGCTACGATAATCGCTTACCATCAGGTGAGCCTTACGCTCGTTTGCCGACCTGGTGATATATAAAAAAAAGATACTAGGAATTATAAAATTAAACTGAACGCTTTCCTGAACGCTTTATTCCCAGATGAATTTAAAATGATCGGATGTCAGAAATAAATGCTCCGTAAATTTAATGAAAGCAGAATTAATTATTCAGTTTAATCTAGAGCTATCCTGCATTGAATTCTTAACCTTTATCAAAGAGAAAAAGGAAACTTTAAACGAAGTTAAACCTTCATAGAAACGTCATTAAAAAGTAATTCTTATCTAATTGTAACACTCATTCCTCAGACTATTATTAACACTGCATTTTTTTTTATGAATAAATCGATTTTGATTTTGATTTATGATTTTTATTATTTTTTTATAATATTCAGAAGACGAAGAAGACTCGACTACCTAACGGTAGGGTAAATCTGATTTTAAATATCATGTATTAATTAAAATACATTTTTATAGCTATGTTTGCAATCTATGTTACGTAAACGTAATTTAAAATTCAAATAAAAACATAAATATTTAAAAAGATCTGATTATATATACGTTTTTTACTATGTCCCGCTTTCGACGAAAAAATTCCGCCTTTTACCACTCAAAAAGTTTCAAAATCCTGACTTGACAACAAAAAAATCTAGCAGCGCAGTGTGTACTACTCTTAAGAGAACAAACATTTATTATAATTTTCATATTATTTTATGGCTTATTTGGCCGATTTCAGCGATTTCTGATGAAGCTGTCCGTAACTTACGAGGTAAATAAACTTCCTCAGCCGACAAATAATAAATTAAAAACGCTGTAACTGGTATTGAATGAGCGTTGGCCGTCTAGTAAGTAATATAATATCACAGCAGTATAAAACGTTCTTTTTACGCTGTGTTATTATATACGATACATAATATGAGCAATCATCTATACATCTATAGAATCTATACAAATAAATAAAATTGGAGTATCTGTTCGTAATATTAAAATAACCGTTTTTTACTAAATTCTTATGTATGTATGCACTGTACATACATATACCTTTATTTTTTTTTTATAAATTTTGTCTATCTGTCTGTTTGCTTGTTTGTTTATTCCTACTAATCTCTGAAACGGCTGGACCGATTTTGACGGGACTTTCACCGGTAGGCTAATGTAATAAGGAGTAACTTAGGTTTTTATTTTAATTTTTTTTTATAACTACAAACTGAACAATAACTATTTCGTTAAATTCCACGCGAGCAAAGTCATAGGCACAGCTAGTTACATAGTATAAAACGAAGTCGCTTCCCGCTGTCTGTATGCTTATATGTTTAAAACTACGCAACGGATTTTGATGCGGTTTTCTTCAGTAATTAGAGTGATTCCGGCGGAAAGTTTATATGTATAATACATACATAACATAGTAGAGGAACACTGATAGTTTTTGCAACCGTGCAAAAGCTATGGCAGGTCGCTAGTTTTAAAATAAAAACAAGTAACATGTTGACTAAAATAACCAATAATGTTTACAAAGCATTTTACAAACACAGCGCCGAATTCTTGACAAGTGCGATCATTATAATCAAAATACATGATGTCACCATGTTACTAATACATCATGTGTAGATAATGAACGTTTATTTTAGAAAGATTAAGACACGACATTAGATAACCCACTTCTTAATACAATCGATCTATTAGCATAATATTAGTCAGGATAAGTCTATGAAAACGGTTGTTGCTATAAAAAGCTAAATTGTTGAATGAATAAGTTATTTAAAAAATATCCATCAAAATTATCTATTTTGTTTGGAATACATTTTGAACAGGTGAACATTCCCATGTTCATCAATTTTCATATTATCATGATTAATCTCGAATCATGTGCTTTACAAGGACATCCTAGTCCCACAAACATCATTAAGTAAAAATCAGTCAATAAACTGATAGTTCAATCTTTTAAATTCCAAAACTTTAGAGCTAATATTTTAGTTAACGAAAACATTTTTCAGAAAATTCTATAATTTAGAAGACACTAAATACTTATCAGCGGTCTGAAATAGTCAGTTCAACCTATCGCGGTCCACAGCTGGACATATAGACCTTCCCAAGTTCACGCTAGACAACGCACCGCTGGACCAACGATCCACGTAATATTGCCGGTGGCTATATGAGGATAGCAAAAAAACTGAAATACGAACAAAATAAAATATTCCTGTTACTTCAAAACTCGAAATCAAAAACAGAATCCTGTAAAAGGCCGTAAAAAGACACCCCAGTTATCTTATCATTCATTTATTTGGATTCTTATCTTTGAACACGGTTCTGCTTTTCCATTTGTTAAAATACTCAATAATTATCGTTCTGCAGTAGCGGTGCGATAAGTAAACATAAAACTTCATACGACAAAATTTGGATACATAGGGTATACTGTTTTACCAGCTGTGGATTAAGTTTATCTTGCAAATAAGTAAGATTAGACTTTAACAGCGGTAAGTAGAATAGGGCATTAGGACCTGTTTCACCCTTATAAATAAACTGTATTTTTAGGTTCATACTTACAAATAGAAATATCTCATAAATAGATGATGATAAAAAATGATAAATCAAAAACTTTTATCTGTTGGATATCGCAATCCGTCAAATAACGTTATCCATAACTGATAAGGCAAAGATTACATTCGCTTCGTTTCAGCCTCTAATATCCCACTGCTGGAGATAGGCCTCTTTCCCATGTAGAAGAAGGGTCAGAGCTTAATCCACAACGCTACTCCAATGCGGGTTGGCGGATATATTCCCTACTATGAGTAACGATCGCTATCAGGTGTAAATGATAGCAACCGGGACCGACGGCTTAACGTTCTCTCCGAGGCATGGTGGGAAGACCCACAAGGACACGGTAAACATCTGTATGGCCAATACAAATGTTGTCATGTGCTAGGATCGAACCCGCAACCGCCAGCGCAACAGCCACAAACCTGTGCTGTGACCGTTACGCCAACGCGTCGTCGCATATTATATTAAATATACCTATATTCAATTTTCACGTTTATTTCTGTAAATCCAGTAATGTATCTACAATTTAAAATAATAAGTTACAAATGAGACCTTCAAGTTAAACACATCATTTTAACGGTACAATTGCTATGTAGGTAATGCGATACGCTTTATTAACAATCATGTATTGTGATACATGATACATAGATCTGAAATGATATGTGATGATGTAATACTTATTTAAGACTAATGGCGACAATTTAAATGATCTACGTACAAGGATATAATCGTGTTCTAGAAAAGTAACCAATAACCTAGACATTATATTTTTTGTACTGTTTATATAATCATAAGTTCAAAAAACATGTGCATTAATAATATGAGAACATGTATTTCTATTTTAAAATAACTCGCTAACTGTATTTCAGTTTGCTTTAATAAATAATTAATAAAATATCTACGCTTTTCGGTTTTACCTGCCACACTTCCGATCAGATGTGAACTATACCATTTACGATTTTATTCTTGACCTTCAGCTATTTACGTACAAATTTACATTAAAAATAGATTAGATTTTATTTTCGTGAAAGACTAAGAAACATCCATACGAACATTGATTTATAGTATTAACAGGAAAGTATTTATTCAATAAAAGAGTCACGTATATATAAAGCATTCCCTATACATCATCTACGCAACGGAGATAAACATATATTTGTAAGATGCTTACCGTCTGCTTTGTTCAAAGCAAATTTTAAATTAAATAAACCTCGCCGTCGTTCTTATTACAAAACGACTAACGATAGAAATGGTATACGGAACCCTTTAAAAAGCTTAGATTTTTAAAAATAGAAATAATGTTATATATACACTTTGAATTTTGAAATTTTCAACACTATTACCAGTTACTTGTGTGAAATGAAGTTAGATACCCCAGAGGATTAAGGATCGAGGTTCAAAACTGTACGAGTACACACGTCGCTGTACGTTGACAGTGTAAATGGTAAAATACTTTTACTCCAACTTGATGCCTGTGTTTTGGTCAATGCCGACTATATTTATTTTAAATGTAAATTTAAATAATACATATAAATAAGCAACTCGGAACAGGAATCGAAACCACGAACTCCGGAGCAGAAAGCAGTCACTGTGCCTAATAAATAAATAAAATGGCTAGTCTATTGCAAGATGAGTAAACATTAAATTGTAATTAATATAATTCTACTGATAATCAATAAGCAATTGACGCACCAAATTTCATTGAACACTTCAAATAACGAATAGAATACATATTTGTGTTAGTCAATCTTAATCAATCTTCGACCATACATCGAAGATAGTATATTTAAATTAAGCATGTATTAGGTGAATTTTGATTCCTCCCAAGGAGCTCTGGTGACCTTAATTACCATAATTGTGTTTGCTCGCAAACGAAAAAAAAACCGACTTCAATTACATCGAAGAGTAATACAACGTAGATCGACGAAAAAATAGTAATACTTTGTTCGTATTCCATATAACGCGACATTATAAAATTGTAGAATTATAGGTATAATGTTCTACTGTTATTTCTAACATTTTGTTAGCGATTGTAGGCAGAAATTTCATAAAAGGCCCGTCGTCGATTCGCGCGAAGCGCTGACATCGCTTATTACGGCGGGTTTTTTAGTTGAAGCGGATTTATATTGAATTACGGTTTATGTATTTTTTATTAAAAATATGTAATGTTCATGTTTTCACACAGCTCCGATGCACGACTGGAGTTTACCCCTTCAGATCAACTGTCTAAATAGGCACAAAAAGGCTTACTAGTCTAAGAAATATATTATTACTATATCAAATTGTAAATAAATGAATAACGCCATCTATCGGAACCTAATTGCGTTATTAGAAAACGTCTGAACGCCATCTCTAATAAGGTCATTCGTTCAGTAGATTTTACTGTTCAATTTTTTCATTCCGGGGCCTTAAATGAAAATCGATTCTTAAGGAGAAAACTCCAAAAACAGTCAAGTAAATACGCCATATCAGATATAGCTCAAAAAGTTCGAGTCAAATCTCAATTATATTTAAATGGGACCACATGACAAGCACCACCTATCGATTAAAAAAAGAATCATCGATATCGGTCCACCCAGTAAAATAGTAATGAGGTTAATATAACGTTGGTCGACGTAAAATAGCCAAGTAAATACCCAGTATTAGCGATAACTCAAAAATTAAAAGCTCAAATATATTTATAACGAATAAACTGCTACTCTCTACTCTAGTGGAATATTATAATTTGATCGATAGTGAACGAAGTAATTTCATTACATTTTGATAGATGGCGTTGTGGCAAAGTATTGAACATGACCACAGTCGTCTTAACATCGTCATGTAAATACGTGTCATCATAGATTACTCAAAAATTGCTCATTATATCTCAATTATATTTAAAACGGACGACATGACAAGTATTAGCTTTTGATTTATACAAAAAAGATCAAAATCAGTGCACCCAGTAAAAAGATATAACGTATAATACAACGTAGGGTGACGAAAAAACCGTCAAGTAAATACGCAATATTAGATATAACTCACAAATTACGACTCAAATCTCAATTAAATTTGAATGGGACCACATGACGAATAGTAGCTTTTAATTTATATAAGAAACTTCAAAATCGGTGCACCCAGTAAAAAGTTATGAGGTATAATACAACGTAAGGTGACGAAAATAATGTCAAGTAAATACGCGTTATCAAAGATTAATCAAAAAGTAGTTATCAGATCTCGATAAAATTTATATGTGACTACATGATAAACATCAGCTTTCGATTAAAGTAAAAATTATCAAAATCGATACACCCAGTAAAAAGTTATTGCGGATTTTCAAGAGTTTCTCTCGATTTCTCTGGGATCCCATCATCAGATCCTGGTTTCCTTATCATGGTACCAAACTAGGGATATCCCCTTTCCAACAAAAAAAGAATTATCAAAATCGGTACACCCAGTAGAAAGTTATGTGGTATAATACAACGTAGGTCGACGAAAAAAGCGTCAAGTAAAAACGCATTATTAGATATAATTCGAAAAGTAGTTGTTAGATCTCAAATAAATTTAAATGGGACCAATCGGCACACAGCACCTTTCGATTAAAACAAAATTTGTCGAAATCGGTCTACCTGGTCAAAAGTTCTGATGTAACATACATAAAAAAAAAAAAAAAAAAAAAAAAAAAAAAAAAAAAAAAAAAAATACAGTCGAATTGAGAACCTCCTCCTTTTTTGGAAGTCGGTTAAAAAGGAACACAACACTGCTTTAAAATAGTATTATTTAACTGTAATCTTCTGTCAGGTCGAGGTGTAACCCCAGTCGAGCTGCTCCATATTTTGAGCAGGAAACTGCTGCGTCCTACCTCAGTTGATTGGCGATGATGATTCTTTGCAGATTATACAAATTACCTATATACTATCCTATTTTACTATACCATTTTACAGAATGAAATTAATGTAAAACTATTAAAATGCTAGTTATTCTGTTGGTATTAGACCAAGTAATATTGGATTATCACCGAAGTTACATATTTTCAACTATCCACTTAACCTATCGCTAGCTTTAGTATTTATATGAACGTTGCAAAATAAATAAAGGCAATAGTAAATTTAACATTAACAGTACTGACCTCTTGTCCTTCCAAGTTGCAAGCGTGACTGTTAAACCTCATCAGTTTGACAGTTTTGTCGTTCGAACCAGTGGCGAGCAGGTCGCCAGCTGGACTCCACGCTAGGCAGTAGATGCTGCCCTTGTGATGCTTCGTCCTCTTGAGCAGAACGGTGGGCGCTGTAGGCGCACTGTTGTCTCTGGAAGAAGATTCATCATTAGTTCATGACATCTAAAACATTATAAATACCTTTCATATAAACGACACTAGAACTAACAATATGTATTTGGACTACTTTAAATAAAGGGTTTACAGTCTACGGCTCCCCGTGGGATGAATAGTCCAAATCGAGTTCCGGAACACAATGTACTAATAACGAAAGAATACGAGATGGACATCTACACCTAATCTCAAACCTCTTCTCAAAGTCTGTTTCTCGTACCTTCCTCTTGTAAGTCAAATATGCTGAGACCATGACAAAAACTGTTATGGCATATACAAACGTTGTGTCAAATGATAGCGCATCAGCTACTTACTTGACCCTGCATAAGCAATGATATTATAGGCTTGTGTTTGACCACTATTTCACCTTCACCTGATGATAGGTGAAAATGCGGTCTAAGATGGAGCTCACGCTTGCCAGAAGTACCTATTCACTCGCGACTTAAAGATTATAGTTTATAGGTTATAGTTTTCCGGAAACACAGACGCTAGTAGAGGACTACAGCTAACGGCTGAGCTAGGGTACCATGCCCTTCCGAGACGAGATGGCGAATGCTAGCGCGACCCCATCTCGCCCCACCCAGGCGGACGACTGCTCACACGTGGTGGTTTTTTAGTCAGTAGGGGTCTGACATAACCCTCTGGCGCCCCCGCGCCGGAGGGTATCCATGATGGATTTTCCCCACGTAAAAAAAGGGTACTAAGCCCTTGCCTTTGCCTTTTCTATAATAAAATAGTTCAGCTCTGTATCTAAGAATAATAAATATATTTATGCCTCGGTTATTATTAATATTATATATAATTATTATTTTTCCAATACTGCTAGCTTTTGTCCGATACGTAACAATAAACCAGTGAATAAGTCGATCTGTTTATTATAGAAGGGAAAAACAAAACGGTATGACTCGACACAAACGATAATCGAAGATCAAATAACGTATTGAAAGTCATCGTAATTCGAAGCAGGTGGAAAATCTATTGAAAAATAAATAAACATCACACATTTTCCACACGAGTCGTTTCTATTTAACGTTGAAATAAAGCAAAAGCATCATATTCCACTTTCACGTGGTGAGACGCAAAACGTTACATAATGCATACGATTACAAGAAAGCTCACCGCCACACGAGAAATCCACGTGCCTCGAGCGATTTTAACGTTATATTACATTTTAATTAAATGTCGTTGGTTTCATTTAACGATATAAGTATTTTGAGATGAAATAACTCATTATCAAATAATACATGTAAATTAAACTTATTACAGTACTATCAAACACGTTATTTACTGACCGATCGACTAATTCGATGTTTTAATCGCTATTATACAATTTCTCATTGATCGAAATATTTTTTAATAATGTCCGACATTCTTAGCTTAGGCGGAATTTCTGAACAGGAGTGTGAGAATAATTCAGTCGAATAGTATTGGTTTTTAAACATATACCCGCGATCGAATCATATTTTAATACCGCTAAGGTTTTAAATAATCCGTACCGTAATATCAAGATCACAAGCGCATTACAAAACCTAGCTGTCAACACAGTGCATTCGTTAGAATACTGGTAACTAACCGCAGGAACACAACGCTACTTGAAAATAGCATTATTTAGCTTTGATTTTATTGTAAGGATTTATCCGGAATTAGAAATATCACTTAATATTCAGATGCTTGACGTATTTATAAATTAACCTCGTGCTTCGCGGAAAAGGAAATCATGAAGAAAGTGCGTGTAGTGAAAGACATTTTGAAACGTAAAATACACAGATGAGATATTTTTTATTAGCTTTTTAATAGTTTTAACTACATGCCTGTAGTAAAGCCTGTTAGCTCATCACTCAGCCATCTTTAACAGTGCTTTTCAATAATATGCACACACATATTCAAATAAATCTTTTAAAGGTGTGGGTAAGTGTATTTATATCTCACTAGTGATCGCCCAGAAGTCGAAATTCGACCATAACTAAAAAAATACTAAAAAAAAACCACGAAATAATGAAAATAAAAAACCTTTTTTTAAATTGTTCAATTTGACTACAGAACTTTGACAATCACTAAAACTGTATAATATGCATGTTGTGTCAAATACATAGTAGTGTGTAGTTTTTTTTTTTAACTGATTTAACTAGCTTTTACCCGCAGCTTCGCTCGCATTGAATTTTTTTTTTAAATAAAAAAGTATCCTTTGTTACTTCTAATATCTCCAAGAATATGTGTACAAAGTTTCACGATGATCAGTTAAGTAGTTTTCGCGTGAAAGCGTAACAAACAAACTTACAATCACATTTACAATATTAGTAGGTATGTACTTTTTATGCATAATTAAAAAAAAATATATAAGCATTCTGCACTTCTTCTCTATATAAACTATAAGTGTGCGAAATTTCACACTCCTCCGTCCGCGTAATTTTCGTAAAAAGGTGTACAAAATTTTGCTTCACGTATTAATATATAAATAATCTATTGACAATTTTATGGAGTGACTATATGTTTTGCTATATCTTCTCAGCCGAATCTGTATTCCAGATCGGTTTAGTCCAACATTCTATATATTATTTACAATGGCGATTCAATATTAATACATAGTGCTTAGATTTTAATAGATACTTTAAATATACTCATAACGATGTATCCTAAAATGTTATGAATGTGACAACTTAGTATATAACGTAAAAGTATTAGTAAAAATTTACTTTACTAGTTTGTACACATTAATTATAACAAAATCGACAATGACCTAAGTACTAAACACATACTTGAATTTCTATTTAAAGAAAATCAGAACCGACCAATGTGCCTTGTGTCGTAAGAACGATGACGCGTCGATGTGAATCACTTTCTAGCTCTGCGTTTAATATTCCTGACGATAAACTTATACAACGCGTGACAACGCAATTTTTTTAAAATTCACATTTCCAATATTGTACAAATCAGTGATAATTAGATTAATAGATTACTCTACACACAACTGTCACGAATGTATTTTTCCGTTGTCGTTGCCGATAACGATATATCGTTGATCATATCTCAATAATAATTGGAAACGATGGTAGTAATGCTTTAAAGCTTTGATTGAAAAAAATATCTACTAAAAAAACTGAATTAATTAAAAACTGACTCCCTCTGGAAAATTCTTAAGCAGATAATAACATATATTATGATGTTTACTCTAAGTAGGAAATATGTCGAGCAATAATGAGTAACAGACAAGCGAGGCAATGTTGCTTGTTTGCTGTGTGGTTACGGCAGTAAAGAATATAGCCACCCCCTCTCTTCCCGTTTGTGTCGTAAGAGGCGACGCTAACACCTTGAAACTTAAAAAGCCGACCGATGGCGGGATAACCATCCAACTGGTGGCTTTGAAATATACAAGGCGAAGACGAGCAGCAGCGTCTTCGGTGCGACAAAGTCAGCCCTGCGGTCACCAACCCGCCTGCCCAGCGTGGTGACTATGGGCAAAACACATTTGGGCAAAAAAAAAAAACATGAATTCATGCCATTTTTGGCGCTAACATGTGGAGGCCTAAGTCCAGCAGTGGACTGCGATAAGCTGAAGTAAAAGTGGCGGCAATATTAACAATTTGATACATAATAAGTGATATTACACACAGACGAATTCACGGCACTCTACTGTCGAGCATTCTCCCTAAATAAGTCCCTTTACGCGCTTCAGTGATTATAACTACCGTCGACGATATATCGTTATCGTAACGACTAGTGAATCAAACGTATGGGAAATATATTTCGGAAAAAACGCAATTATTTATTGTTTAAACAAAATAAAGTCAACTGAGTATGATCATACTTGACAATTTTTTTTTTGTCTCCTTTATTACGGCATAAATTCTGTTATATTATTATTTCTGTATATTATTATTAATTCTGTTATGTCGTTTCGATATAATAAAATTCATTCATAATTTATAAATGACGTAACACTTTTAGATTATTGCTAGCTGTGCCCGTGACTTCGACTGTATAAATTGTTACTTATATGTGTCACTAGTTTTTATTTAACGATTCTTATGTTTGACTAGCTGAGCCCGCGAAATCGTCCGCATGGAATTTAACAAAAAAAGTTATCGTTCAGTTCGCAATTATGAAATAAATAAATTTCTAAAATAAAAATAGCCTAAGTTACTCCTTATTACATCAAAATTTGTCCAGCCGTTTCAGAGATTAGCTGAAACAAACAGACAAAAATTGTAAAAAATGTTATTTTAGTATATGTATACATACATATTGCATTTAGTTAAAAGCGGTTATTTTAATATTACAAACAAACACTTCAATTTTATTTATTTGTATAGATAGTACATGTAGTAAATTTAGTTTTAGAAATTATAAAAACGAGTATAAACTAAAACGTGTTTTCTTTTTTCAAACTTCACTTTAATAAGATGAAGGCTGACCACATACCTATTCGTTACGTGCGAAATTGTCTTCGGCGAAAACGCATTCCAAATGACCACAACAAGACAATCGATTATGTAAGTTGTGGTCAGAACTATAATCACTTCCTGATGTAATCGACCCCATTATAAAATAGATCTGTATATATATATAAGCATATTAAAATATACGAAATAATCGTATAACTTTCATCATACTACAACTTCGTACACAATTTTCATGTCATTTGATGTCGTGTATCGCGATGTTATTTTGAATCCATATTGAACAGTACATGCAAATATAATTAATGCTGGTTAAAATCTGTCTGGTTAATCCCACAATTAACATGTACAAACAAGCAACCGCTTTGTTAGAATAGTGCAGTTATGTTAAAATCATTATAATAATAATTAACTTAATTCATATAATTATGGTGTTTAAATTTAAAAAGTTGTCTAGTAGTATATATGAAGGAAAATAGCTAGACAGGGTCTCGCAAACTAACTCTACTAACACAAACATAACTTGGCATGCACAGATTTCGTAGATTTTAATGTAGGCTTTAACTTTCGTAATTTTAAAATGAAACTCATTGATAGTGAGGATCTTTAATTTTTGAACCACAACATCTATGTTTTGTCATATTCTGTTGCCTATAATGTACTGTTCGAAACGTAAAAGTAATATAATTTTTAACCACATATTTTAGTAAATAAATTATGCAATATAAAATTTAATTTGTATAATAAAATAAATTTTCTATATAAAGCCACGTTTCGATAATTTATTACTCTACCGTAGCATTAAGATATTTATTTATTAATGTAATATTATACCATAAATCTACGAAATACATTCAATTTGCACACCGTACTGAAACCTATTTAATGTTTTAAAACAGCGGGGGCGACACTCCTTATGTAACGAGTCGACGACTCATATATGGAATAACAAACGGTTCATACATAAACAAAACACTGGGTCGTTGACATTACATATTCAGTAGCGAAATAACTCTAATATATCTTATAACTAGTTTACGTATCTAGTCACTAGTTACATATATTCACCATAACATGAATTGTTTTGAAAGACAGTAATACACATTGTGCTAAATATACTGAACAATGTTAATACAACCTAGTTTCCGACGTCGTCATGTAAATATATTTACATATAAATTTTGCCTTTATTGAAATTTAGAACTAAGACAGACAGTTTACAGGTCTTGGACACGACGACTTCTAATATTACGAGATTACTGTATCTACATACTCTCAATATGAGCACAAGCGCCCATAACACGATACAAAGATATGTGAGTAGTCTGAGCTGACATTTCACAGTGCGGAGTAAGTTTGAAAATAGAAGTCTTGCGTTTATGTACTTTAAAAATACAGGTATAACAGGATTAGGGCCTATTGCATCGGTTGTGGATAACGCTATTTAGCGAAATGACTTGTATCCAACGGATAAAAGTTTTTGATATACTAAACTAACCCGTAAGACTAACCCGTTGGCGCAGTTTGTAGTGGCCCTGCTTTCTGTTCTGCGGGTTGCGGGTTCGATTCCCGTCTGAGTCTGGGTGTAATATAATATTTGTATTTATATAAGTATTATTTCTATGTTTGTTTATGAAAAAAAAAATAGTTAAAACAGTCGGATGTTACCTGTAAAACAAGCATTGTTGCTTAACATAGGAACAGACGACCGTGTGTGTATGTTATATGATATTTATTTACTTATTATTTATTTATAGGTCCTGATGGCCTATTTATTCTAACAGTTGCTATTGAAGTCTATTCGAAATTTATTTGCTTTCCACGATCCACGACCAGTCTTAAAGCAATAACGTACTGCTGTCATTGTCAAGGTTCTACTTTAGCCATCGGCATCCTTGATATCTTCGACAATCTACTCGGCATTTGCAAAATCATCAATCGTCTTCAATTATAAAATCTATTAAATCATACGTATAAACGGTTATTATGGTAAAAAAATCATTTTGTTAATAGACGAGATTCATAAGATGTGAACTAAACTTGTAACTCCACCCACAAAGATATAGGACTCAAAAAAATGTTAAGTTCAAAACGCAGCTATAATAAAAATTCACACTCAATTTCTTTTGAAAGTGTATTTTTACGACAGTCGAGCCTGCGATATTCAAGCTATGGTATGATATTACGTAGTATGATGATAAGTCTGAGATATAGGAAATTAATATTTAATGGACAACAGTTTTATTGCATACGCTTATATTTAATAAATTATAAATGAGGAAAACATAATAAACCATACTTTCGTAGTGGTTTATTAGTGGTTAAGAGTAAAAAAAGACACTATTAGTATTGCAGTAACAAAAAAAAATCACTTCTAACATCCTACTAAAATTATAAATACGAAAGTGTATGAGGATGGATATCCATTACTCTTTCACAAAAAAAACTACACAATTGATTTAAATTAAAATTGGTACGTAGATAACTTGACACCCAATAATAAAAAACAGGGTACCTCTTATGGCGACATTACTACGGGATTAGTAATTACGCGGATGAAAACGCAGGGCACTCATATAAAGAGTAGCAGTATAAGTATGGGTCAGATGCCCCTGGGGAAATTTATGTCAAAATTTTGGAAACGTAATCACCGTCTTAAGAGGAACATTTCCCTAAGTTACCACACCTCTGAACGCGCTAGTTTTTCAAAAAAAGTTTTTTTCAAATTTTGAAAAAAAATTTTTCTTTCTCTTGCAATATAATATTTATTTGCAATTTTTCTACCAATCGCTAGATACACTAAAGAAGCATTAAATAAGGTATTTTTGAAGTCATCGCAGTAATTGATATATCGGAATATCACAAATTCAAAATTTAAAAATTTTTAAATCTCACGTATTTTAAGAGACACTACGTTACGTACACACATTACGTTATCAACATTTTGACATAAATTTCCCCAGGGGCATCTGACCCATGCTTATACTGCTATACTCTTTTTAACGCATGATGCGTTTGGTACAATAACATTTATATAATCGACCCATAAGAGCTTTAACTAATCGTTTGAACAGATAGCTTAGTGTTGAGAATAAATCGATATCGGACGATTCAAACACCGGTGACATCACTGAGTTTTTAATGTCATTAAAATTCATTTCGCGCTGATAACCTACATGGAAACGTTTCGATTGAAAATCTATAAAATTCAACTTCGTCTAGTATAACGTGAATCCGAAGTCAAGGTTCCGGAAATATACAACATAGTACCTCGGACCTTACAGAAGATCACAGCAAAATAATACTGTTTTCAAGCAGTATTGTGTTCCTGTTGGTAAGTAAGGTGACCAGAGCTCCTGGGCTCCTGGATTGGGTCGGTAACGCGCTTGCGATGCTTCTGGTGTTGCAGGCGTCTATAAGCTACGGTAATCGCTTACCATCAGGTGAGCCGTACGCTTGTTTGCCGACCTAGTGACATAAAAAAAAATACAAAAGAACTACAAACGCCCAGACCACGACAAACATCTGTCTATACAAATACTTATCCTCGTAGAAGTATCGATCACGCGACCGCTGGCTCGTCCACCAGTCAGTCGATCTAACATTCGGAGACATCTACGTCTGATAACCATTAGAATGTAAATGTAAGTAAGCAACCGCTTTTCTTCAAAGAAAAATTGTTACTCTGAGTATTTAGGGCGTAGAAGAAAAACATTACTAAACGGTAGTGATATTCCTCAAAACAATCTTAACAGTTAGGAAATGAGATTCTGCCAGTTTTACGTACCAACCATAATCACCTTCTCGGTGTTTCAAATGCATTTTCTACAGTAGCCGGGTGTAATTTAAATATTTTAGGAAATTATGGAGTTTATTTAAATACGAAGCGCATTTAATTTTATATTCACAGTTTAAGGTAAGAATAAACTAACAACATATATGGCGGAATGACTGTGACGCCGCGTTGGCGCAGCGGTCACAATCATGGATTGTACCTGTTGCGCTTGCGGGTTCGATGCCCGCACATGACAAACATTTGTATTGGCCATACAGAATTTGTATTGGCCATACAGGTGTTTGCCGTGGTCTGGGTATTTGTGCAGTCCTAGTGGGTCTCCCCACCGTGCCTCGGAGAGCACGTTAAGCCGTCGGTCCCGGTTGTTATCATGTACACCTGATAGCGATCGTTACTCATAGTAGGAAATATATCCGCCAACCCGCATTCGAGCAGCGTGGTGGATTAAGCTCTGATCCTTCTCCTACATGGGGAAAGAGGCCTATGCCCAGTAGTGGGATATTACAGGCTGAAGCGAATATATGGCGGAAACTTTATACTGTAATTTGATTTTTATTTTTAGATACGTCCCACTGTTAAAAGACTGAAATAACCTGAATTCACTACAAAGCGTCAGCAAAGGTTGCCAACTATATTAAAGCTCCTCAAAATCCCGCGAGAAAGATTGACGTTTAATCTGCCACACTACTCGCTTGCGGTTTGACATAATTTTCTTACCATCAGTAACGATCGATAACAAGCGCCTTTGTTACAAGCCAGACTAGAAACAAATATTTGAACAAATACAACACTAACAAAAATATTAAAAGAAAGAAAAAACAACGATAAAAAGTAAACAAGACAAAATTTTAAAAAAATCCTAACCTACACATCTCCCTTATATACACATAACACAACCCTGAAGTCAAATCATCAATTATAAACAAAGATAATTATTTTGCGTATACGATATACCGTATCGTTGAGATAAAAAGATGGCATTTTTTTATATTTTATTATTAACATTAAATGACATCTGACGAAACATAAAACCAGACTCGTTTAGTATTAAAGTAAGTACTTGCGCTACTGAAGAAAAAACTCTTCTCAAGGTGTGCGAGTGTGAGTCAATTTATAAAATGCATTAATTGTTAATGTGACAAGCGATCTTGTTATAAACTGAAGACGTAACATTATAAATCTTCAACTAGAAAATCTGGGGGCACGGTAGTGCCCCCGCCAAGACGAGCCAAAAAAAAAAAGACAAGCACTAACCTATCTTTTCTCGAAGTGCTTCGTCGTTTTTTTGAACCCCCATAACTTGGGTTTGGATTATACTAGATAAACAAAATTCTCGGAATATAATGTCAATAGTGAACTTATTAAACATTAAAGTTTCAATTACATAGCTCTTATACTTTAGATTTTATTGATATCTAAAAAACCCCGATTTCGTCACTCATCATCAAAATTCATAGAGCACTTCCTGAAGTCCCAGAAAGCTGAAATTTGGTATGTAAGCTAGTATTAGTACACAAACAACAAAAAAAAAAATCTAAAACTTGGAACTTTTATATATATATCTATAATATAAAAATGAGTCGCTGAATGTGTTGCTAAGCGCAAAACTCGAGAACGGTTGGACCGATTTCGCTAATTCTTTTTTTAAAATATTCCTTGAAGTACGAGGATGGTTCTTACGGAGAGAAAAATTCTAAAAAAAAAAATTTAATTTCCTGAAAAAGTCTAAAAACAACACGTTTCTATACTCCCATACAAAAGATTTGTGATAATTATTTATCGTTGTGTCCATTTATTATAAATATTCTTTGACGATTAGCAGGAAAGTGGACATAGGGTGCCAATCAAACCACCAATTGCAAATTCATGCGACAAGGATCGAAACGTCGCATGAATTTGCAATTGGTGGTTTGATTGGCACCCTATGTCCACTTTCCTGCTAATCGTCAAAGAATATTTGTGATAATACTTAAAAGTCAATTTGAACTTTAATATCATACGATAAAGTTTGTGTTAGGCGATACGAAGTTCGCCGGGTCAGCTAGTAATAAATATAAATGAAATGGTATATATACTAACTAACTAAGCCTTATAATTAAAACCTATTTTAGATTTATTCAAGTATCACTTTAACTCTCTTACTTCTATGACAAGGCTAAGACCAAATTAAAAAAAAAAAATCTATAAGTTATATAGATAAAATTGTCAGCTTCATAATAATTTCAAAATTACTATGTTTTATCAAGAGCATATAGTTAATTGCACGATACAAATAAACGATTTTAAAAATCTTGTCTGCCTATCTTTTATGTTTGTCCGGGCTAATCTTCGGAACGGCTGCACCATTTTTTATGAGACTATCACTGGAAGATAGAAGAGAAAAATATTCTATATTCAGAAAAATATTCTAGATATTAGAGAAAATTATATCCTCTATGAATTTGAAATAGGAACTAAAAGTTGAAATTTGAATTTAATTCTGGACTAGTGATTAAAAATGACTAAGCTTGAATGTTTCAGCTTTTATGGAAATTGTAACCTTAAATACTTAAGCCCCTCTTTGTAAATATTATCAATTTGTACGCGGGCAACTTGCTAGGTATCAAAAAAGTTATAAATATACGCGTTGTGAGAGTGTGACATTTATTGAGTGTTTACATACGATATTCACTGAAGTGTTTCTCAATATTGCTCGTTATACTGCCCTAGTCTGGAAGCCACTTTACAGTAATGAATTTTAATAATGGATATTAAATGCGTTAAGATGTGACCTTTTCGAACCACGCATGACTTTTTTAATCGACCTTGGATTATTTTATTATAACGTTAACATGTATTAAAAGTATTTATTTGTGTATGTGCAAATATGTATTTAAATCATGCTTTCATACCAGCTTTGTGCTTTCATTCCAGTTTTTATCTAGTATAGTACGTCCGAATAATAGCCGGCAAAGAATTTGACTGGTTCATTTTGTTATGAAGTAACAAATAAATGTACCGTTTCCATTAATTTTACACGTCTACTGCTCCACTAATAAATCGTTACGTAATTTTAAAGCCTTCTCAAATGATAGATTTTCAAACGAAACTCGAAAAATAACACACACACACACACACGCACACACACGCGGTTTCAATGTTTAAAATAAACTTAAGCGTATCAATCAAATTTCCTTACATTATAAATTGATACAGTATGCGGTCGAGAAAGTACAGATACGAAGGTCACGTAATAATGGCAACTTGTTCACTGACGGATACATTGCGTCAGCTGATTAACGTCACATAATAGAGAAATAAGGACTTACGTTAAAGCGAATCTAATTATACATACGGATGACTTATTTATGCTAGTTTAACAAAGAAATATATTTTTTGTGACGTCATAACCAAGACTGGTAATTTATTTTTAATGTTATGGTAATAACGTTAAGACGCCGCTTTTGCGCAACGGTTACAGCCATGGATTGTACCTGTTGCGCTGGCGGTTGCGGGTTCGAACCCCGCACACGACAAATATTTGTATTGGCCATACGGGTGTTTGCCGTGGTCTGGGTGTTTGTGCAATCCTTGTGGGTCTCCCCACCGTGTCTCGGAAAGCACGTTAAGCCGTCGGTCCCGGTTGTTATCATGTACACCTGATAGCGATCGTTACTCATAGTAGGGAATATATCCGCCAACCTCATAGGCCTCTTACCTCTAGTAGAAGAAGGATCAGAGCGTAATCCACCACGCTGCTCCAATGCGGGTTTTATGTTTCCTACTATGAGCAACGATCGCTATCAGATATTTATAATAACAACCGAGACCGACTGCTTTACGTGCTCTCCGAGGCACGGTGGGGAGATCCACTAGGACAGACATACAATCCGGAAAGAAATATATGTACGAATACAATAGATAGAGCAGGGATCGAACCCGCAAACCGTAAAATGTAATGCTAAACGGAAAACTTGACATCGTTTTCTAATACTATGAAGAAGATTCTTATGAAACGGAAATTATTTTTTATTTTGTTTGTGCAGAAAGCAGTAAATTTTAGGATATGTAACGTAACGATTGTTTCAACTGCACGCGTTCGACAGGTTGCAGAACAACGTGTGTCACGTGAACTGGTTGGAATTAATAAATCGGTTGTCTGTTATTGAAATAAAAAAACATTATAGAATGCCAATCATTATAATCATAGGGAAGTCGCTTTTACAATAGGATACAACTGTTTGCGTTGTATCGTAATATTACAGACTATGACGTCATGCGTAAACATCTATTAAGACAAAGCAACAAATAACTAGACAAAAGTGATATACCTAAGTACTCTTCCCGATAAATCTATATATCAATACGTCAAGCAAAAACTTTGTACTACTTTTTACGAAAATTGCGCGGACGGAGGAGTATGAATTTTCGCACACTTATAGTTTATATAGAGAAGGAGTGCAGAATGCTAATATATTTTTTTTATAACTATGCATAAAAATACATTAAATCAATAAAAAAAGATTACACACACTACCATGTATTTGACACACACAGGCGTATTGTACTCTTTTGTTGACTGTCAAAGTCTGTAGTCAATTGTATTTTATTTTTAAAAGGTTCTTTATTTTCATTTTTTTTTTTGTTTTCCTTAATTTAAAGTTTTAATTATGATCAAATTTCGACCTCTGGGCGACAACTAGTACTTAATAAATTTACATGACGAAAAAGCTTATTAATATTTAATTATGTTATTTCTATTTGGTGAAGTAAACGTGATTTCTGAGTGACGCTGTTCTGATTCATAAAGAATACCAGTTTCAGTATTTCGTTTGAATGGACGTTCTTTCTGAGGACGGTTTCGTAGTCCCATAACACGAGACAACCAAAGGACAAAAGCTTAACATTCATTAACAATATCATATTTAATTTATATAGTGTCGTGAGAATGGTGTCTGTTATGTATAATATTCTTCGTTTAATCTTTACTATTATATAAAAATGAATGAATGTATGTGCGCGCATAACTTCCGAAGAAATTCCTACCTAATTGGTTGTTTTTTTTTTTGTGATCACTATTTTAAAAACAAGTTTTGTATTTAAAAAAAAAAATAGAAAAAGGAACGATGTACCATTTCGAAAACAAAAGTAAAAAAGGTACCTAAGTCCTATAAACATATCATAGACAACTGAAATTTGGCATATTCAATAAATAATAAATATACAAACGCCTTACACTCAATGGCCGCCCTTAGGATTTATTCCTGAGTTGGGTGTCCGGAAAACACATAAAATTTTTCAATTTACAATGCTTACTTATAGCAAATGTGTTTAGTTATTAAGATGTTTGTGTATATTGACTCAAAGAGAGCTGTATGGGACATTTACGTATAATTATATGATGCAAAAGAGTTTACGTTATTATTAGCTAATCCCGGAATCCTCGGAACTAATTTAAAAGGCATTTTACGTCCTCAAACGTTTATTTACATTACTAGAGGAATAAACAAGCGAAGGTCCATACAGCTCTCTCGATGGAAAGAGGTTACAATGGCCCATCGACGCCTGCAACACCAGAAGCATCGCAAGCGCGTTGGCAACCCTGCCCCTAACCTTCCCCAGCAACTACAAGTTCCACTTTTATTAACTAGAACTACTACTAAACTTACTTGACGTCATCGATCTTCGGGTAAGTGCATATCCTCAACGTCTTTGTATTCGATCCAACAGCATACAGCTTCCCGTTCGGGTGGAATTCGGCGCATCGTACAGCCTGCAGGTCTTCGAGTACTGTGACCGGCTTGAACGTGGGTCGAGAACCGTTTACTTCTGGGACAGCGGCCGGAGTGGACAGCGGCGCGCTCTGACCACCGTTCCTGGTCTGTGTCTGTAAGAATTGTGTTTATTAGTAGGGATCTCCTTTTGGTTTAGTAAAATAATGCGCTGTATGTGTGTATATGTATATGTTAGACCGCCTTTTTATTTAAACTTGATTTCAGTTCGTTTTTTAAAGTTTTTAAAATTAATGTTAGGTAGTACCTACTAATTTTTAAATTATTTACACAGCACAATATCAGCTAATGTGACATTTTTTTTTAAATTAAAGAGTTAAGATCGCAAAGCTATGTATAAAAATCGTAAATTAATTGATTTTTCATTCTTAAAATTATTATTTTTATGATTTTTACTTTGTCCTAAACCTTTATGTCAGTAGTGAATAACCTGGCTTTGACTGTAACACGCAATATTTTGTAATTTGTCTTAGTTTTATTCTAAGATACGAACTCTAGACTTGACCTTCACCCATCTGCTTAATGAATAAAAATTAAATATTTATCTTCTTTAGTGTGTTGAAGATAAATGGCGAAAAAATTTGCTGGAAAATTCCTGAGTAGGCTATATTATATTCAGCAACTACTATTCGAACCAGACTTTAAGCAGGCGCCCCTATGTGATCGTATTTACAATGAAACAGCGCTCATTTTGATGTAAGATTTATTTATTGAACATACCTGAATATACCTGTTTATATATATATATATATATATATTTTTTTTTTTTTTTTACGTGGGGAAAATCCATCATGGATACCCTCCAGCGCGGGGGCGCCAGAGGGTTATGTCAGACTCCTACTGACTAAAAACCACCACGTGTTAGCAGTCATCCGCCTGGGTGGGGCGAGAGGGGTCGCGCTAGCATTCGCCACCTCGCCTCAGCGGTGGGCCCGGACAAAGCTTCCGGGCCCCGGCATGATGGTGGGGTGGCCTCGCTCACAAGAAGGCCACCCCTCAGACGTATGGGGTCGTGTCGTCCGGCCGGCCGAAGTCCCCCGACTATCGGCCGCCGACCCCACTATTACGAGGGGGGGAGGAGGTGGGCAAACCGCCTTCTCCTTGCCCCCGTACGTCTGCGCCGGAGTGGGCCAGCAGAGGCGTCTTCCTCTCTGGCCCGCTCCGCAGTCTCCTTCTGCGTCATTACCTCTTCGCAGAAGGAGACCACCGCCTGTACCTGTTTATATCTGTCAACCCAGTAGCTATGCCAGGAAAATATTCGTCAACCAAACGTTTGCATTTTCTACAGGCTACCGTTGGTAGGTGTTAGATTTAATCTTTAAGCTCGTTGGTACATTTTTAAATAAAGATGAATGTTTTCATTTTTAATTAAAATATAGCCTAATATACTAAAATATATACAAAATAATATTCATCCATTAAGTAGATGGGTTAAGTTCGTCTCCAGTTGGTATCTCCTACGTCTAGTTTGAGATGGCTCAGTGGATATAACGCGTGGGTCTTAAGTCTTAACGGAAGTTTTAGAGATTAAATCTGAGTTCAAACTTGGTGTTAACAACTATTTTATAGTGTAAGTATCTGATGCACATGATAATGAAAAATATACTTTAATTTAAATTTATTCTGCATAAAAAAAATCACGATCAATATAAATTAAAAATTAGATTTATTTAATTGATTAATCTATCGAAAGTATTTTTATGATATTTATATTACATCGACAAATAATATATATAAATACAACGTAAGTAGACGAAAAAAATTAACGAACACACTAGTTGTCACTATGATTGTCGAGGGTTCCCATCGATTTCTCTGCGATTCCATTATCAGATCCTGGTACCCTCTTATCCCTGAACATACATATTTAGGTATATATATGTAGTCGAACTGAGTAACCTCCTCCTTTTTTAAGTCGGTTGAAAAATAATTTTAGTGAAAAACCTTTATTAAGAAATATTATATATATATTTATATGAGATCTAAAAAAATGATATAAATTCAGAATCGAAACAGTAGGTTTAATCCTTATCAAATATATTTATTGCGTGTGTAAGAGATTTCATTCAAGATGCTTCGATTATTTCGTTATTTTTCCTAATTGTTTCTATTTCCTATAAATAAACATTATTACAGGTTATCATTACTGCGATCGACGGCTACGGAAGCAGCTTTCAATCAATTTCGACAGTCTTACCGTTTCTTTCAATTATGTATGCATAATTAATTCGATACTGATAAAGCAGTAAATTTGTATTTCATTGTTCACGCGTTTTACTTTTGAACCGACTTAAAAAAAGGAGGAGATTACTCAATTTGACATATATATATATATATATGTTCAGGAATAACTTCGTCGTTTATGAACCGATTTTGATAATTCTTTTTTTGTTGGAAAGATGATATCCCAAGGATAGTACTGTGATAAGGAAACCAAAATCGAATGATGGAATCTCAGAGAAATCGAGAAGAACTCTAGAAAATCGTAGTGACGACTAGTGCAGTTGTTAATTTTTTTCGTCTACTGACGTTGGATAACTTGTGGATGTAATTGAAGTCGGGTGTTTTCGTTTGCTAGCAAACACAATTATTATTAGGTTGAGGATTTGTGACTATTTAGTTACAACTTTAAGAGTGGCATTATAATCACTTTCATGTAGTTATAAAATATTGTTATTGCAGAAAAACACATGTAGGTCGTGTTTCTGACAATTTGACACACAGTACTCGATTTTTAAAATACCACGCGGGCGAAGTCGCGGGTACAGCTAGTCAGAAATAAAAACCGTTAAATTAAAAAAAAACTCGGTCACCAACCCGCCTGCCCAGCGTGGCGTCTATAGGCAAAACACATGAGTACACGCCATTCTTGGCGCGAACTTGTGGAGACCTATGTCCAGCAGTGGACTGCGATTGGCTTTGTAATAAAAACTAGTGACACATATAAGTAACAATTTATATATACATATATAAAAGTATACAGTTTTTGGTATAAAAACTTCAATCACTATTTATGATATCAAATCCTTTATGTATTGTTAAGTCGATACACAAATATATTTATGTGTACAAATTATTATATAATAAAATCAAACCAGTGAAAAAATTAACACCTATAATTAACTTTTCATTTGGATTATTCATAAAATATTCTATATAAACACCCTTGTACTATAGCCGACAAAAATAAATCAAGTGGACAATCGATTAACAATTGTATAACAACTTCACGGCTAACTCGTCATGTGAAAATAAACTTACTCAAACGTAGCTAGTTAAAATTTTACAGAGCGATTGATACAACAATTTTTTTATCATAACTATTATTTATACAAGAAAGACGAGATAAAAATCAGTAAAGTAATCACAAATTCTCAACGGTAAATAAAATCTATTCCACGTTTCTTCAAGCCAATTCTATTAAATTTATAACTCTTAACGAAATTGAATTCGAAGCCTCTTTGGCTTCTACTGATACTTGAAATATTCATCCTGTACTCGAGAGGTCAACTTTAGACGACCGTTCGTCAGGTCAATGAAAATGCCACCCGTTCTAAATTGACCCTGACTACTCTCGTATCAAATCGACCACTAACATTTCTAGTACAGATCTAATGGTAAAGGCTTAAAATATTGTGAGAACTTATATTGCGAAACCATGACTCGACGTTTTGCAACTTATTTATTATATTAATTAAATGCGTTTACTTGACTGATTATTTGCACAGATATAACTTAGAAATAGAATGAAGTCAGTCAGTCAGTCAATTCAGTCTATCGCAGTCCACTGCTGGACATAGGCCTCCCCAAGTTCGCGCCGGACATCCCAGTTTTTCGGAACCCTACGTAGATCCTCGGTCCAGCTGGCTGGAGGACGTCCCACGTGCCTTTACAAACGGTCTCCATTCCAGGACACGTCTATTCCAGCGACCATTGGTCCTGCGACACAGGCGACCAGACTACTACCACTTCAACTTGCTAATTCTATGGCTATATCGGTTATTTCCGTTCTCTAGTGGACCATGTCATTTCTAATACTATCTTAGAGAGAGACCCCAAGCATAGTCCGTTCTATTGCAAATCAAGCGACTTTAAACTTGCGGTCTAATGCCTTTATAAGTGCCCACGTTTCAGCATCGTATGTTATAACTGACAGGACTCATTGCTTGGAGACTGTCTTTTAAGCGCATCTGTCATTGAGATCTATTTTTTTGCACAGAAAACTCGAATTTTTCACTCTAATTTCAATCCCAAATTAAATATGACTATCTCGAGAATAAAATCCATGTGACACGACATTTCTCGATATTCAAATATGTATTAGGTAAAAACAATTTTAATATAGTAAAGAATATCATTCAACGATTCGATTCATACTAAGCTAACTTTTGTTACGGTTATAAAAGTGAGACCTAAATCTGTCACTCATTTATAAATGAAACGCACGTAATAACTCGTCGGAATGCAATTGAACAGGAAAACAGTGGTTCGCAACTGTTTGTAAGAACGTTTTGACCTACACTCGATTGTAAATCAAGTCACCTTGTAAACGAACATACAATAATTACAACGTTATTATATTAAACGTTTACTAATTTCTACTCCCCGCTTCGTTTCTTAATTATGAATTATAGAAATTACATTTAAATTGTTTTAATTGTTATAATTTATTGTGATTAGATTTCATTTTTAGAATTAATATCAACTGCGAAACATTTGTTATGAACAGAAACTCGAGATTTGAGGCCTTAGAAACGTAACTTTTCAGTCTTAGAACTGTAAAACTTTTGTTTTTATAAAAATAAATATTTTTATCTACACGAACGGTTGTCTATTCCTACAGTGGGTAACTTAATACCGTAAATAATTAGTTGTGGAAGCCCCTATAATTTAAAAGAATTAATGAATATTTTTTTCGTCGCGGTAAATGTCGCAAAATCAAAAAAGCAGCTTACAGTGACCGTGAAATAAAAAAAACTTATATTTTTTACCAATTCACATTAACCAAATATTTCGAATAACTTTCACATAAAGGGAGACGATTTGTACCCTGCTTTATGTTCAAAGCGAATAACGTTTGCGAAGTTAAATACAATTTAAAGAAAAAGAAAAAAAAAATACTAATAAATGTACAAATAGTTTCAAGTTACCAGGCACATAAAGAAACAAAGCATTGGATGCTGAATAGTTGCCACTCAACATTCTTACTGGAGTTCCTTCACACTTTGTTATAATATTGAATTTACTACTAGCAAATGCTATTTGATTTATTTATTTTTTTGTAAAAGTGTATTCAGTGATGTGAACACAGTAAAAATGTTCTAATACTCTTAATTTAATAAAATTAATAAAATAAATTACTAAATATCATAAGTGACTAGCTCTTTACCGCAGTGACAATGATTTCTGCTCCAAGGGTTGTGATTCCCGCTCCAATAATGGGTATATGTATATTTATAACTATTAAAAACGCATCAAACGGCTTGTGTTCGATACAGATAAGCGGTGTGTATATTAAAGATATTTATATTGTTAATTTATGTTCATGTATCTAATAACAGAAGCGTAAAATCCGACACCGCATAAAATGTACAGATATCAACACGACATACAAACACAACGACACCTAGATAACGACAAACATCCGTATGGCTTGTACAAATATTTAACGTGAACGGAGATCGAACCTGCAACGATGACCGGTAGGAAAATAGTCACACATGATTGATTTCGTCACGCTCTTGGAATCTAAGACAAATTGTCATTAAGCACACATAGACAACACACGTTGTTATGGGATTATGATTGTCGTTATATTAGTTGAAAGTTTTATATTTTGCTTTGCTCATAAATCGTAAAGACATTTAGCCGAAAATTCTTCTCAATAAAGGTGACATAAAAATGTTTCAAATCTTGATCAGTATATAATTACACGAATACTTACAAAAAATAAATCTTCAACTATAATTATAAGTAGTTAGTGCTTAATGTATCCGCTGTCCCTCTTGAACTGTTTCGAAATAATATGAAAACTACAACTTTAAACAGCTACTTAAAAATGAGTAGGTACCGTTCGGAAAAGTCATTCTGCAAACTAATGCGTTTTTAGTGTAAGAACGTTGTAAATATAATAATTTGACATACTGTAACCTTCAACTGATGACGGAATGACAAATTATTTATTGATCATTTTAAATTCGTCATACTTGTGTCAAAATGTAATGGTTTTATTGAATTAAAGATATTAATACGAAAAAATGAATACTGTTTTCTGAGTAGTAGACACCTAATAGTTAGTTGTCTAGGTTAAAAAAAAAAAAACATTTTGAACTAATACTAGAATTTTCTGACATATATTTCGTCGTTTTGCAAGAAGCGACGCGGCGCGATGCGATACATAACGATCAGATCTGTCATAACTAATGTGTTAAAGCAAATGTTCATACTTCTTACACGTAAGTTATCGTTAAATTTTAACTTACATTGCATTGGCTTTGTTGGTTTTAGGAGATCAAGAAATTTGTGTTCAACAAACCACCTGTAAATGTTTTCATGTTTCTCCTTAATGTTCAAATATTTTAAGTATCGATTAGTATATAATTCATCATCATCATCATCACTTTAGCCTATCGCAGTTCTCTGCTGGACATAGGCGTCCACAAGTTCGAGCCAAAAATGGCGTGAACTAATTGCCCATAGTCACCAGGCGGGGCAAGCGGGTTGTTGACCGCAGGGCTGGCTTTGTCGCATCGAAGATGCTGCTACCCGTCTTCGGGCTTCGGTCTTCGGCGGTGGGTGTCGTAAGAATCGACTAAGAGACACAGTTCCACTACCACCTTGGGACTTAAAAATTCGACCGATGGCGGGATAGCCATCCTATTGCTGGCTTTAAAATAGTATATAATTGTATAATCAAAATTAAATTACGTAAAATCAAGTTATTCAATACCATCTTCTTACGGCGAACGGTTTATACAAACTATTTATCTGTGGTTTTGCCAATTAGCGACAGATTTTTGACACAATTTGTATGGAGCTTACGTCAAAATTGTATTTCTAATAACCAATTTAGAATGTTGAAACTGGCCGTAAATGTCCTACATTATATAGTACCTACTTGACATTTCGTTCGTCATAAACTAACACACACACATTAACTCTAATGAACTTTTTCAAATAGAATGTAACAACTGTATGTATTTATTTACTTTAGTGTATATATTGAGTGTATTCAAGTTTATATAGATAAAAGATAAGTAGAAGGTGACAATTTCAAAATTAATCAAACTTTATTTTTGCAGCATCTTTATATTAAAAAGAGCTAGAATACAGCATTCGCAACATTAAAATTATCGATTACAAATCAATAGATCACTTTATAAAATACACTGCATGTGTTCTAGATGTCACTTTGATACGAGAATGAGATTCAATATACGCGACTACTTAGAACTCGCATACATGACGATAGACTTTTATTACTAAAACTCATTGATAGTTGTGTAGTTTCTTGTATTATTTTTTGTCGTGTCATCGATAAATGTATTACGGACGTAATAAAGTCTATTCGACGGAAAGGACCGCCCGCGGTGGATGTTTTGTGATGTTATTGCAATGTTCGAGAAATTGCTAGAACATTACTAAGCACGAGGGCCATTATTTATGTATTTGTGTTTTGTTTTTAATCGACGAGTAATCAAGTTTGCTATTGTATTATAAAAACAACGCGACAGGTTTATTCGATACTTGAAATTTTTTAATTTTACTTATTTTTGAAGCGTCGTGAAACGAAGTTTTGAATATAGCAACTGTACTTATCTATTTATTTTCCCCATTTTTAACACCTACAAACACTTGATACACAATAAATAAGTAATTGATAGCATATCATAATTTAACATACAATTTACATATTAGTTACAAAAGCTGGTTCGAAAGGCTAAAATGTATTACGTCAATAGTTGAAAAGTTTAAATGAAAAAAAAAAAAACAGAGGTTAGTTTTATTATCTACATACTAAACTTCTTATCTCTATATAAACATCGTTATCCAAACTTAATTAGATCAAGTGGTGACGAATATACTTCGAAATAGTTTAACAACGATATATTTTATAGTCGTTGATATTCGATGATCAAGATAAGCGACGATGTTAGTGTTTTTACATTGTGTATTTTGAATTGGGATTTCCATTAATTTAAATATTTTAAAACCATTTATGGTAATAACGCACGTGCCCAAATATTAGTGTATTTTTCTCGGTGATAAAGCTATCTGAAGTAGGAAATAACGGTAGGTAAGTAACGGTAGGTAGGTATACAAAAGACATAAGCTTATAACATTCTTTTCTTTTCACTATCAGACTAATAACTGTCAAAACATCTAATTAAAAACCTTAAAGGCCTATTCTACATTCTCCTGATAAGACCGATTTTAGTAATATATATATCAAACAAATAATATTAGCTACTTGTGATGTAGGCAGTTTTTTGGTCAACGTTTGCTACAATATATTTATAAAGAAACATCATAACTATTATCATCAACTTTTAAGCTATCGCGGTTCTTATCATGGCCACGGGTGACTCATGGCGTCTGTATCGAAATATCGCAAGTTACCTATAGACAATCCCAGTACATCCTAGTACATGTAAAAATGTATATGTTGTATGTATCGTCGGGGATCAGTTTCCGAAACTAACGACAGATTATATGTGATCTCGGTTTTTATAGTTCGTCTTTTGTCTCCTACGAGGAAGAAAAGGCCTTAGCCTAGCAGTGGGATATTACAGTCTGACTCAATCCACTTACTCACATCAACGAAATCAATAAATTTCTATAATCAACGCGAATCCAAACATATGAGGCATCTTCTCATCTAATGATAATCAAATCCCAATAAATTTACAATAATTATGTCATAGATTACTTCACGCATTTTATCATTAAATATTTATATTAATTAAATATTCATCACATCAACCTATCAAAGTCCACTACTGGACATAGGCTTCCACAAGTTCGAGCCAAAAATGGCGTGAACTCATGTGTTTTGCCCATAATCACCACGCTGGGCAGGCGGGTTGGTGACCGCAGGGCTGGGTTTGCCGCACCGAGGACGCTGCTGCCTATCCTCGGCCTGTGTATTTCAAAGCTAGCAGTTGAATGGTTATCCCGCCATCGGTCGGCTTTATAACTTCCAAGGTGGTAATGGAACTGTATTATCCCTTAATCGCCTCTTACGACACCCACGGGAAGAGAGGGGGTGGCCATATTATTTAATGCCGTAATTAAATATTCAATAGATAATTAATATAAATTGACTTTTTTCTTTATTTTATTTCAAAAAGCAGATTTTAATAAAAAAATTGCGAAAATCTAATACAAATATTTGTACTTTCTAAAACATTGATTGATGTTATAAATAAACATAACTTATTTATTTTTTAAACTTAGAATATATTTTGATATACACACATAACAGTTTCGCACCAGGACCGGATCTGACCGCGAAACTAAGGTAACAATTTATCAGAGCTTCTGTAGCATAATTTAACTTGATTAAAGAGACATAAGTCAAGTAGGTGGGTGGTACCTACTATATATATTTCTACGTATGTGCATATCATAGATTAATATTGTGCAGTAAGCTGAATGGAGCCGAAATGAAAACAACGTGAAACAAGCGTTGCGGGTTCAATCTTCGCACATGACAGACCTTTGTATTGGCCATACAGATGTTTGCCGTGGTGTGGGTGTTTGTGCAGTTATGTGGGTCTCGCGCAAGCCGACAGTCCCGGTCGTTACCATGTACACCTGATAGCGATCGTTACTTATAGTAGGAAATATATCCGAAAACCCGCATTGGAGCAGCGTGGTAGATTAAGCTCTGATTTTTCTCCTACACACTCCGGGAAAGAGGGACTTATCTCCTATACAGAACGGTTGCAACTTAACCAACTACGTTGCACCACTGACGACTTTTTGTATATATCAAATGTGTACGTATCTTATTGCAAAAATTATTATTTCTTTTTTATAAATGTGAAATTATCAGAAACATAGAAACAATTTTCTTCCGCTGCGATGAAACCGACACGCTCCGGAGATTCGAATGAAAGAATTAGAAAGTTTTGTAGTTCAGCTAATTATCGTTATAACTATACATTTATAACTAACGTTATACCATACATTTATTTAAAAAAAAATCTTGAAATCGATCCTAAATTGCCCTAATTATGCCTCTTGAAATTTATTTATCGATAGAATTAAAGAGTTTGTATGTGACTTGTGTGTATCACCTTTAATTATTTAATTTTAAATTATCACAGTACTTAATTACTTGTAATTTGTTAGTAAATCAGTAACGAATAAAAAATTATTGCATACTAAAAATATAGCTTTATCATAAGAAAACAAACGTCAATATGAAGTAAAAGACGAGTGGATATTTTGAAATTATATGAACCGAGTGGTATTCTACAATTTTATATCAAAAACAAACTGTTAAAAAAAATTATAAAATCGGTCGAGCTATACGGAATTGACGAACAAATGAAAGAACAGCTTTTAAGTTTTTTTTTTTTATGTCACTAGGTCGGCAAACAAGCGTACGGCTCACCTGATGGTAAGCGATTACCGTAGCTTATTGACGCCTGCAACACCAGAAGCATCGCAAGCGCGCTGCCGACCCAATCCCCAATCCCCCCCCCCCCCAAGAGCTCTGGTCACCTTATTTACCAACAGGAACACGATACTGCTTGAAAACCGTATTATTTTGCTGTGATCTTCTGTAAGGTCGAGGTACTACCCCAGTCGGGCCATATTTTGAGCAGGAAATTCCTGCTGTGCCCTACCTCAGTTAAAGTTCAACGTATACTGTACACCTACGTATTATTACGTCTTTTTCTATCAGGTCAGGCAGGTCAAATATTACGCTTATAATTGTGGTTGCTGGCAAACGAAAAAAAAAACCGACTTCAATTACATCGACAAGTAATACAACGTAGGTAGACGAAAAAATAGTCAAGTAAATACGCCTTATCAAAGATTACTCTAAAAGTTGTAATCAGATCTCGATGAAGTTAAAATGTGACTACATGATAAACATCGGCTTTTGATTAAATTAAAAATCATAACAATCGGTACCCCCAGTAAAAAGTTATGCAGGTTTTCGATTTTTTTCGGGTTTCCCTCGATTTGTCTGGGATCCCATCATCAGATCCTGATTTCCTTATCACGGTACCACACTTAGGATATCTTATTTTTAACAAAAAAATAATTATCAAAATCGGTTCATAAACGACGAAGTTATCCCCGAACATACATAAAAATATATATATACGGTCGAATTGAGTAACCTTTGAGTTTTTTGAAGTCGGTTAAAAATGAAGCAACCCGACTGGGGGAGTATCTAAACTTTCAATGATCACAATCAAATGATACTTATCTCGACTTATCTAGAATAGTTTTTGGTTTCTGTAGTGAGTAAGGTAGTCAGGGCCCGTAGAGAGAGTTAAGTCACTCGCCTTTGAATCGACAAAACGATTATAATGCTCGTGATGTTGCTGGCGGACCATAAGTAACAATAACCGCTTACCGAGCGAACCGTATGCTTATTTACGTCCCTAGTCTATATTCTCTCGCTACCGCTCTTACAAAGACATATTTTAAAAGATTCACTGAAGACGTTAATAATCGCGTAGTAAGAAAAACTTCTAAATAAATTTCTACACATCATAATAAAAACTTAAATAATGATATTACGAATATAGAATGATTACATTCTGGTTTAACACAAACGATCCTTCGTAAGCCCGGATATTAAAGGGATATGGAATAGTCAAATTCGTAATCTCATAGAAGACTAGGGGGTAATCTTAATTTCCCTGTTACATAAATTAAATTTATAATTTACTCGAAGAAAATTAAAAATACTTTACAATTTTTATTATTGATTTTTGAATTGTTATTTAAAATTAGTCTTTCAGATTTTTTATTGAGATAATTTATTTTTGATGAGGCAGTCAAGTTTCTTGCGCGTATTATAAGTAAAATTTATTTTCACTAATATTAAAAAAAAAAAACTTTTGCAAAGCAAAGCAAATATTTTATTTGGAAAACGTTCCGTCGTTAATCATCTAAATACCGAACTAAAGTTTAACAACTTAATCCATGTTAAGATATCCAATAAAAAAAAATCCCAAAAATATTTGTATAATATATTATACTACCTACATATCAAAAAAAAATTAAGTGATATAAACTATTAATAGTAAAAGTATTAGATTATACAAAAAATTGTTTCACTTTGCATCAGTCGAGCGTTCTATTCTAACGAGCGCTTATTGGAACGAAGTTCCTTACGGAAGGCTTGACATTTGACTGGGCGAGCGAACTGAAAAAAAATGTGATACTAAAACCGTAAGAAAAATATATAACGGAAGTGACGTAATATCAGTCACACGAATGTATAATATGACGTTTGTAAAACTAAAATATTACTAGTAATTTTTTTTTAATTATTTATGTAATTTTATACTGTCGACAAAAATAAATAAAGCCATGTTTTTTTATTTCATTTAATAGTTTGTTATTATTATTATTTTCATTTAATTTATTTTATATTACGGTATTTGTTATATTCTAAAATACTAAATTTCCTAAATACTTTTATGTACTTAATTAAAAACCAATCAACAAAAAAAAAAAAAAAAAAAAAAAAAAAAAGCTAGAAATTATATATAAAATTCAACATTTTTTTTTTTCAAATTGTGTTGCTTCTATACTATCCGAAGGAACTTTGTTCCTACCTGGTGTCCCATGACACCACATAATTTTTTTTTTAATTTTTTATAAGTTCAAACACTAAGAGCAAAATTGACACGTCTTCCTGTTAACGATAGAATTTTTATACATATATTATCAATGAAATAAGATCCAATAATACGATAATGTTATAACAATTTATTAGCGACCTCCTTAGTCCATATTTTGTATACTATAAGTAATTATACATATCATATACTAAAACTGTGCTGTGTGGCTACGGCACTAAAGAATTTAGCCACCCCCTCTCTTCCCGTGGGTGTCGTAAGAGGCGACTAAGGGATAACAAGGTTTCACAACCACCTTGGAACTTAAGGAGCCGACCGATGGCGGGATAACCATCCAACTGCTGGCTTTGAAATACACAGGCCGAAAACGGGCAGCAGCGTCTTCGGTGCGACAAAGCCAGTAGTGCGGTCACCAACCCGCCTGCCCAGCGTGGTGACTATGGGCAAAACACATGAGTTCACGTTATTTTTGGCGTAAACTTGTGGAGGCCTATGTCCAGCAGTGGACTGTATAGACTGTAATGATAATGATGATACTAAAACCTTCCTCGAAACACGCTGCATCTTATGGTATAAGTATTATTCCGATCGGTTGAGTACTTTTCGCAGTATAACCGAACAAAAAAGCCAGCTCTCCATTTATTTGTCAACTAATATAAATATAACAGTTATTAAAGAAAGAAAAAAAAAGCTTTGAAAATATAACATAACGAATCGAAAAAAATGCGACCTATTTTTCTCACATAGATACACTTTGGCTGTTATATAATTAATACAAGGTACGTATGTACCAATGGTATTTAATATGAATATCAATACATGATCTGCGTATAAATCTATATAAATAAAAATGAATGTTGCTAGGCGCATAACTCGAGAATGGTTCGACCAATTCGCTTAAAAGTTGATGATAATTTATTTGTTTGTACGTTCCTTAAGGTCCACGGAAGGATTTAATACTACAAAAAAAGGAGGTAAAACAAAATTAATTTTTCCTATCAACTTTTGTCAGAACGAAGTCTGTCCGGGCAACTTGTAAACAAATAAATATAAAACAAGATACGACAAACATATGCCAAGAAAATTCTAAAGTCTAAAACTTTATTGAGGTATATTAGGAACTAGCTTCTGCGCGCGACTTCGTCCGCGTGGAACAGAGGCGCGCGCAATACTTGATCTGTATTTTGCTGCGATGTTATTTTAAAATTGCGATATCTCCTGAGATACTCATTGAAATCGAATTATGTAAAAGGCTATTTTGTTTTAAATTAAATACTTGTGATGGATAACGTATTTATTTAGATAAGGATTAATATCGTGTTTATAAAAACATCTTCGAAATAATGCACTATTTTAGAAAAAACTTGGTTCGCATATATAGTGAGCCAACTTTAAAAGATAGATATATGCTGTCGCAGACTTTTTTTTAGAACTTTTAAAGAGGATCAATTCTTTCATACATAATTTTTGGGAAACTTTAACTGTTTTCACAGCGCACGCAGCGGAAGCTCTCAAAAGGAAAAAAGAACCCCCGATTTTGAAACATTCTTCATTGGTGTTCCGCTCCTTCTGGTCTTATCGTGATGATATATAACCTATAACCTTCCTCCATAAATGGACTATATAACACTAAAGGAATTTTTCAAATCGGACCAGTAGTTTCTGAGATTAGCGCGTTCAAACAAACAAACAAACTCTCCAGCTTTATATTAGTATAGATATGCTTATACTAGAAAATATATTGCTCAAAATTTGAAGCAGCCTGACTAGTTAAAGAAAAAATCTTCTACCGAAAATTAAGTAAAAATTCGAATAGGCAAAACAGCGGGCAGAAGATACACACATAATGAACACTAACAACGTAATTGGTATAATGTATGTGTGTTATGTAGCAAATTCTGTTTTTTTGTTTTCGGTGTAGAAAGCCGATATACTGACGAATTTCGAATACGTATTACGCAAAAGCGCTTTCTTTTAGCGTTTACGAATTTTTAATAGCGATATGACTTTTAACTTACGTTGATGATAAATAACGATATTTTAATAATATATGTAAGAGATAGTTTAAATTCTGTTTTAAAATATTTTAATTTTTTTTTATGGATTTTACAAAAACAAATGAAACTGAATTCTTAAACAATATCTAAGCGAGAGTTAATTAGTCATTTTATGCCTTCACTAAGAGAATATCTCTTTGGCATTTTAATAAGATTCCGACATTAACAACTAAATTATAATATTATTAATTCGTTACGAAAAAGTCAAAAATAATTACATTTAAAATACGCTCCTATTAATAAGACAAATTAAATACAAAATCGCAATGCCTTATAAAAAAATAGTCGAAAAAAAAATTCGAACGCAGAAGTAAAAGTTATTGCTTATTATACACGAAACACGTATACATATATACAGTTACATGTTACATCATAATAACACTAATAGTAAAACTTGTTCAAGTGTTCCGAATACACAATAGAATTCACACTCGCAATGCAACAGAGATTAGGTAACAGTACGTAAAATATACCGTCCGAATCACCTGGAAACCTTAATAGACACGAAACAATGTTTACTGTTTATACGAGTAGAATATGTTAACATCAAACGAGTATTGAACATATTATTCATATTCCGTTACGACGCGCAGGAAGGTCCGCCGCGGTTCAACGGAGCTGAACGCCGCTTGACAGCCCATCACTTCCTCGATCCTAACGCTATGTAACTAATAAACAGTACAAACACATTGCATGCACTCAACTTCGCCCGCACACGTCTTCACTTCGCTTAGCGCCAATTAGATAACCATAGCTTAGAAAGTACGCATAAATACATTCTTAACTAGCGCATATACATAGTAATCAAACAAATTAACACAGAACCACGATATCATGTTAGTATATAGAAAGAACTGCAGTCGTTTAAATAAATCACCTCACAATGAAACCGCTGTCTCGGTAGAAAGTTGTTCAATTACCTGAAAGGCACTGATGCGTTTGGGTGGCGGCACTTGTGGAGATCTGTCGATTAGATTTTCCATGGAATGTCGTGTAAGAAAATTCTGTTTTTCGAACGATGGGTTCGTTTTGTAAGTCGTACGATTGAACTTGGTCGCCGGGGCGACAATCCGGTTGCCGTTCTCGTCGTCGTCCTCCCACTCGGTCACCACCTCGGTACGCACGTCCTCCAGGGACCGCGAGCGGCTGCATGGACACGCGGGGGATGTCGCGCTCGGATTCCTGATCTGTCGCTGTCTCTCTCTGCTGAGGTAGAGATCCGCGTGATTGCTCGGCGTCGGCGCGCCCGCCGATCGGTAGCTCGGCGATAGGAAGTAGTAATCCCGAGACTTATTACTGTACGCACTCATCGCAGAGAAATCTGAATAGGTGGACTTCGAGGAGGTAGTTTTGAAGTTCCTCGCATCCATGGGATCCGGCGGTCGAAAGTAAAAGTTAGGTTGCACCTGACGGGAAAGCGGGGGCCACGGCCTGAACGGCGCGTCGACGTAATGTGCCGGTTTCGACTTCATGGCGGAACGCGTTAGATCATCCGCGCGCGACGTGCTCGATTCCGTGCGGATACTGGCGACGAGACTGCGCTACTGCTGGCGCGCGAGCACCCACCACTGCTGCTGCGCGCCGCGGATTAGACAGAGACGGGAACATAGAGAAAGGCGCACGCGTTCTGCTTGATCCGTTCAACGCGAATACAAGTGAAAGGGGTAGCCCCTCGGTCAACACGCTCAAACGGCGCACCTTGGCGCGCGCGAAATATCACTTTAACGTCGTTAAACTTGAATATTTATCGCTTATTAATATTGTTACACTGTTTAGTATAAGAATATCTATTTTATAGACGACCATTACTTTCTCGTTATGTGAAACATACATTTTAATATAATGAAGCTTTTTTTTTTTTAATTTCCGCATTAATACTAGTTTAATACAAGAAAGTTCTACTTAATGAACAACGTATATTAGCTACTTACTATTTTATTCCTATGAGTCGCAGCGTTATGTTTTACATCCTAATTTTATAGAACTTTCCTTATAGAATTTACAGAAAACGGAAAAATAATTTTTACAATCAAAGCTACGAGCTCTAACTAACAACCCAATTTACTTCTTAGTTTAATAAAAATACTAACCATAGACTATTCAGGTCATGTAATAATTAAAAATGGAACGTGTACTCGATTCCATGTCTTTGGCATTCCGATTTTTGTAACAATACATCGTGTCGTCGGCGAGTCACACACAAAATCTGCGTGCACGCAATCGATTGTCTGCACGGGCTGATTCAAATAAGTTTTCGAAACATCGAATAATTCGACACGTGCTTGGTAAACTTTCGCTCGATTTAACTATTTTGTGTCATAATAAATAGAACTGTTATATAAGAACTTCTTAAATTTCGTAACACGCTGTCAAAAATGTTACGGCATCAACTATCTTTATTAAGTATTTATCTTCTATGAATCTCTTAATTCGTTAAATTATGTACTTTCATACGATTATTGACACTGTGGGATAACAAAATGAATTTACTCATAATTAAGTTGAATTCGAAAAACAACTGTCAAGTAAAATTGGACGTCATGATTTTTCTATACCTACATTGTTTAAGATATTTAGGACGTATTTATTGTATACTAGCTGTGCCTGCGACTTCGTCCGCGTTTTGGGTATTTACATGTTGTACGCGAATTTTTTGACTGATTGACATGAAACAAAAACAACAATTGACATGAAACAAAGTTAAATGTTGAAGCTTTCCATAATATATTAATGAAAACCATGTTTTGTCGTTTCTGAGATTAGCATGCACAAGCGCACAGACAAACAGACAAAAATTCTAACAAACATTGTTTTGGGAGCTATTTGGGGTATTTTTTTTTAATTTGTTAAAAAAAAACCACTATATCTATATATTAGAGGTGTGTCTACACCTCTTACATACCTACCTACTAGATTTAAAAAAGTAAGTAAAAAAATACTTTTTAAAATCATTGTGGCAAAAATCTAAAATCATAAAATCGTTTCACACTCAACCGCAGAACAACGATCACGAGTCAAACACAAACGCCAATAATACGTCAAACATCAATCATAACACCGTCTCGCCATCATCAATATCTGTATGTGCCATACAAACATTAGTCGCTGTCGCAACAGCCAGTTGCCGTGACCATTGCGGCAACCAAACATATCAAGGACATGGTTATCTATACAAATATTATAAAAAGGAATTATTCGATTATTTTTTTTATTGTAATGAATAACGCCAGGTGTATGTATACTACCTTATCACTGAATCACATACACTGTTCTTAATAGCAGAAAACGGATCAGCCAAAAACCGTATGATACATATACGCAGACGAACCCGTGAGCAGAAAGCTAGTATATTAATGTTAGTACTTAACAGACAAGTTGAATGACATGCAATAAATTGGTAACTGTTACGATCAATTATTTAATTGAATTTGTTCCTTAATAGCTTTCGTATGCGAACTCCATCTCGAAGGTTATCACGGTTCCCTCAGACCGAGGACTTCCTGACGTCTGATGATTTAGTTAAACGATACCCATTCATAACTGTACAGCAAACGCTAATCTATACAAATAAATAAAATTGCGAGTGTCTGTTTCTAACATTAAAACAACCGCTTTTTACTAAATGCATATGGATGTATACACGGTACTTTACCAAAATAGCATTTTTAATTTTTGTCGGTATGTCTGTCTGTCTGTTTGTTTCGTGATTTTCGCAGGACTTTTGATTGACAGATAGCTCTTCGAACTGAAAAATAACGTTTTTGTTTAATACCACTCAGACGGAGTCGCGGGCACAGCTAGTTATTAAATATATGTTTTTGAACTTTCCCGGTAAGTAACTTTCATTTAAACGAAGACTTGTTTTGCTTGCAATAAAAAAATTATTTCTAATGTAAATAAGTTATATGTAACTAATGCATAATATATAAAGCATGTGTTTCGAAGCTTTCACACTCACTATTAGAGTATTTTCGTGACTATGGGGTGTTCAACATCGTCGAAATATCGGGAATACCAAACTGATAATCAATAGAAATCCTACCAATCAATATTATAAATCCAGAATAACACATAGGCTACTTTTTACTCAACTATCTAAGCTATCATCCGATATTTACTGGTATAGTACTATGACCTGTTGTCGTAGGTGAGCGACGAAAAACAATAGAGTGTGTAATGCGATGTAATACGAGCAATATTTCACGCGACGAGTACCGTCGGAAGCATTCTAACGCGACCTTATTTAATTTCAATTGTTATCGTTGGCAACAATGCCGAATGAAATTACAGTGTGATGGGTGGACGAACGATGCGTCCTGTCATCACGAAAAAAAAAAAACAATAAAATAATAGAACTACGTAGGCTATTATCTTATATATAAAATCCTCGTGTCACAATGTTAGTCACAATACTCCTCAGAAATGGCTGGACCGATTTTTTTATCAGATTTTGTGTACATATCGGGTAGGTCTGCGAATCGACCAACATTTAATTTTCATACCCCCAAGTTGTAAAGCGGCGGAGTAATAACATACATGGTAAAAAAACGTTTTCGGGGTCAGCTAGTATTATATAAAAATTAAATAATATCTTCAAGATACACATTTAATGCTGTCTTGCAAATAATGTATGCGTTTTAGATAAAAACCAAGCGTGATATATATATATATATATATATATATATATATATATATATCCGCACACCGCGATGTCTGGCGTGAACTTGGGGAGGCATGTCTAGCAGTGGGCTGCAATAAGCTGAACTAACTGACTGACTGACACATATAAATAAAACAAATTATGCCCAGACTTTGGGCGGGAATTACATCTTAGGACAACAAACAATTGCTAACTGCGTCAATATCCTAGTTTCGACGGTAGATACAATAGATATACCTAAAAAGGCTCGCATTTGTCACTCACCTAGATAAAAATATAATGCCTGTATTCATTATATACATACTCTACGAGATATTTTGTGTAAAAAAAAATATTATAAAAATCTAAATCTATGTATAATCTACAGATACATCAATCGTCAAACCAGTCGACGCCATATTTGTAAATTTCGCATGAGATAATAATATTTCGGAACACACCCAAACTTAAAACAATCACAATTTTATGACTGGGTGTGTTCTGAGATAAGGTTTTGGAGTCTGTCTATTGCCACGTATGAAATATGCATTACAACGATATTCATACTTCCTTGCTCTATAAGCTGATAAAAAAGTCGTTATTATATTATATTATTATATTATCAGCCATATCATTCAAAGTGAACCGTACCTATAGTAAGGAAATAGCGAGATACATACAAAAAATTAGAAAATAAGACTGTTTGCATTATACTAATTTGTTTCAAAAACATTTTCAAGTGAAAATTAGGGAGAGTTTTGAAGACATAGGTCTCACATTTGTTTATTAAACATTATTTTATAGCTATAATAAAAACATTTGAATAAAATAGTTTTCAATATAAATATTCTGTTTATCTGAATTTATTAATCGATTTCAAATAACTCGATAATTGTGTTTGCAGGCAAACGAAGAAAAACCGACTTCGATTATTTCAACAAGTAATACAACGTAGGTAGACGAAAAAATAGTCAAATAAATACGCATTATCAAAAATTACGTCAAAAGTTGTAATCAGATCTCGACGAAATTTAAATGTGACCACATGATAATAAACACCGGCTTTCGATTAAATTAAAAACTATCAAAATCGGTACACCCAATAAAAAGTTATGCGGATTTTTGAGTTTCCCTCAATTTATATATATACATACATACACACACACACACATATATATATATATATATATATATATATTAATGTATGTTCGGGGATAGCTTCGTCGTTTATGAATCGATTGTGCTGAATTTTTTTCGTCCTCGTTTCGTTTTTTGTTGGCTAGCAAACATAATTATTTGAATTTACCATCATTACCACATCTAAAGGCTTTTAGATATGGTAGCATAGATCGTTTGCTTGAATCCACGTACAGGAACATACATCAAATCAACAAACCATCTGACAAGCCGACAAGACAAAGGTTTATTAATCAAAAAAAAACGTAAAGCGTGTGCCGCGCCCACACTGTTAAAGATAATGCTGGAAAAATCGAAACATTTAATTAGTGCCCGTATATGTAATGGAACCCAAGGTTGGACCATATACAGATCACAATATAAACAACATTATGACACAAGAAACATCATCATCTTAAATCATCCTACACGAGAAAATGATTCAATAATTAGTACGCATAACCGCAAGGACGGTATAATAATAATAATTAATCTGTGACAAAATTCTATTAAATAAAATAGAAAAACAATCGTTAAATGTATCACAAGTCACAAGAGGGAAATATTTACAATTATACAATGACGTATGAACGCGATGACAGTAACATTTTTATAAAAAAAATGTATAAGTAGGTTTTAGAATTCAACTATTATTTTATTAAAAAAAATACTTTTAAGTCCTTGGGACTTAGGATAGGACCATTCTAAACATGCTATAGAAACATTAATCAGATCGAATTATTTAAAAAAAAGCTTAATTACAAATTCTTCGATCACAGAAACTCCATTCAAATTCCGTTAGTTCATGAACGGTCCATATAAGATCACCACATGACTTCATACGCACGTGACTCATAAAACGAAAAATCCCATGTAAAGAATTCGTGATAAATATTGACACAGATGCACGCCAATGAAGAAATATATGGCATATTCTTTTGTATATTGAAAGACCGTCCTCGTGTCCATCTTCGTATTATTACGACAATTGTAACAACATAATACATATTCAAATATGACAGTTAATGGTGCGGAACAGTTCTAATAAACGCGATAATTACTTGTATACAAGTGGTCGAAACTAGTAATTGAACAAAATGTTTTTGTTAAGTTTGGTACAATTTTTTTTGACATCCACGTGCCCATACCTATTGTTAAACATCATGCATATAATTATGCTTAATCTACAGGCGATTTATTACTAAAACTACAGATCAGTAGTCCTATGATTGCCTAGAAAATTCAGGACGAGGTCTGACGCTGACGGAATTTTTCTCTTACAATATACCATTTTTTCTTTTGTTTGGTACAAGTGATAACTATAAACGTAAAGGCAGGTGGGTCATTTGGTCTGTTTTATCATGATTAAATATTGCAGATGTTGGTTAATTATTTGTGTTTATACATTTATTAATGTTTTTACTGACTCTTTATTCAGTCGTTACATTCGTAAAATACTAAAATTATAAACGACCGACTGCCACTGGCAAGTGCATGATATATAGAAAAAAAAATGTTAAGAAAGAACAGAATGTTACCGAAAGGATACGAATTTTAACGAAATGTTAACGGTTACGTCAATAAGTTCATAACACAAACAATATGAATTTAGATATGGGGATATACAATAAGAGGAGTAGACCAGATCTCTATACCGGTGAAGGTAGCCTTTGACAATCAAAACCATTAAAAGCTTAAAAACACATTTCTATTAAAATTGGGAACACGATTTCGATCTTTAAAAGTTTTTAAACATTTGTAACCGTGTTTTGAAACAAGAGGCCTAATTTAATGACAATAGTACCAGTGGTTCAATGTAGGAATATTTTCTATGTCACTGCTTTCCGTCGACGCTGTGACGAAGCGCTTTTGTCGCCTTTAGCGTGCCGCCTTTGTCGTAATAATCTCGGCAGAAATTTTTCGAATGAATTATTCTTGCGCGTGCAATACGAATAAAGTAGGTTACTTTTTCATGAGCAAACGTACAATAAGTGATTTAAATCTCTAATTTTCACGTTCCTGTAGATGCTCTTAATACCAGAGATTTGGTTACAAGAACACCGACAGTTAAAAAGCTTAAAAATAAATTTGTGTCTATGTACATCTATCACCTTATATAGAAATTTTTTCAGGTAAAAAAGTTTTGTAAAAATACGTTTGAAAGATCACTTTCGTTATAATTAGATACAAACGTAAATAATATTACGATATGACAGCCTGATACATTGTACCGTTTTGCACTCGGAGTTGCATCAATTTAAATTAAAACCAATCATTTAGCGCGTCTGGAATCTTCTATCAATTACATTCTATTGATTTAAGTGAAGTCAGTCTTGGATTGAGTCGCGACGGAGCGAGCCGAACCGTTTGAAACTTATCAATTATATTTATATAAACTTGTGAAAAATGTGTTTTGGTCAGTTAATCGCTTCGATTATGTCACGTTTATTTTGAAGCGTTAAATTAAAAATCGGCGGAAAATAACGTTTTTAAGCCGTTTAGTTAGGGTTACGTAAGTTTTAGTTTCTCTTGATAATATCGGGCCTACTTTTTTTAAAATTAAATTTTAATCAATTCGTAAACGTATTTTAATTTACGTGTCGATATTACGTAAAACGATACGATTTGGGTTACAGTTAAATATAGCCGGCATATCTTAATATTGAAATGCTAAATTTCTTTTCAACACACATCTTTGTCGTTAAAGGAAATCGTTGTGAGATTTGCATGTTTCGAAATCAAATCTGACATGCATATTCTCGAACCCAATTGGATTTTTTACATTTCCAATCCAATAGAATTGTATTACGCATCAGAGCATTTCCTTCATAAGATCCTTTTGTCCATTAATAGGAAATTTACATGCTGTTACGGTATACTAGTAAAGTATAACAATTTTCTTCTTGACATAATTATGAATTACGTTTCATTAAATTTAAAATTAGATTGAATCATTTTATATTTATTTTATCTGATGATAAGGAACCCTCTGTTTTTTAAGAGAATCGATGTTTTTATATGTACAAATATAAACTTATATAATACATAAGTGAAAACATTTCCGAGCTATATTTGTCCCAAAAAAAAAATCGATTACATAATATCAAATACGTTTATAAATAGAATATCACGTGTCACTTTCTTGTCTTGATAATAAAACACATAATCAAACGGCTCGACAGTCATCTAAATATTAAGTTATTTCAATGAGAAATATCAATAAATCACTGTATCGTTTATTTATATTCAGCACACTTATAATTATATAAAGTTATATCTTATTTATAAAATTCTCGTGTCACAAATATTAGTTACCATACTCCTCCGAAACGGCTGGACTGATTTTTGTGAAATTTTGTATCCATGTCGGGTACAATAATCGACCCAAGTCGTACAAAAATCTCATGGGAGTAACTACTTTTACAATTAAATGAATAACTTCCACACTTACAATTAGTATTGGCCCGCAATAGAAAAAAAAAATTCTGTTTCTGTGTTTCGGAATTTCGTCGCACCCAGACTTGTAAACAAGTGTCAAGTCTATAAATGGGATCACTGCGCTAACTCTTTGTATATATACGTTATGTATATTTATGACTGCAAGTCGATTTTCTCCTTATTACCTCACCCTTGTTTGCATACCTTTTGTGTATGCGTCACACTTTCATGTTAGCTGAATGGACGATAACCTGTATCGTTTTTAAACAAGTCGTTCAAGAACTTGAATGAAACATAATCGCACCATTTAAAGAATTAACGTTTGGTTAGTTTTTCGTTTTATTGCTGGTATGTTAATTGATCATTGCAATTGACTGCAACTCCAGCAATTGTCGTGTTTCAAAGGCGGTTTGAGTTTGTAGTAAAAATATTTTTATAACTACATTTTTGTTGCTAAATAATTTATTATTCATTATATCTCGGAAAATACTATTCAAGTTTTTTTAATAGATTTTTGTGTAATTATTGTTTGAACACAATCGATTGAACGTAAAACGTAAGTCAAAGATCGTTTATTACTTGCAAATATTATAGACATAATATCTATGACACATTTAGACTAACGAAATACGGGATTCTTAATTTGAAAAAAAAATATAAACAATCGTAGGTAATTTTTTTCCGTCAGATATTCAATATAAGGTAAGACGAAGGTAATAATCGACAAGCATTGTTCGAAATTAAAAAAAGGTTAACGAAATAAAATAAAAGTATTTATTTTCACATTTATTAACGCATTAGGCGAACAAACATAGACATGAATAATCTACCTGTTATTGCGGATAACGTTTCCAATATTCGGTTATTATGAATAAAACGATGTAGTTATACGTTCCGACCGGGAAGGATCTCAACGAAAATCCAATGTTATTAGTGAAATAACTAAGAAAGTGAATAGGATATATTGACCATAACATTAATTAATTTTTATTTATAGAAAATTTATTTATTTGTAAGGCTAATACAAAAATTTCGACTATTTTAGTGATTTCTATACCAGGGCAAGTTTAACATTACAGTATGAAAAGACGCCTGTTAATATTTGGAACTTTTTTCTTAGCATGTTCTAATATTCCGAGAAATGTCGAAAATTTCATTTTTATTGCAGGTATTGCTAATTAGCTTAGTTCATTTAGCCCTGTTAAAATAAGTTTTTTCGTTGAAAACGTCTAACTGCTTCCAATGAGATTAACATATCGATTAGTGGGTATTCCATATGGTCCAGTAATCAACTTAATATATTTTTGGAATGCACTTATATGGTCTTTCAAATGAAATAGGCAATTGAAGTAATCGATAATTATGTTTGCAGGCAAACGAAATAAAACCGACTTCAATTATATCGACAAGTAATACAACGTAGGGAGACACCTCTGCCTTGCAAGCAATCTCGTACTTCTACCTTGTAAAAGTCGATATGTATTTGTATACAAAGAGGTCCTAAATCACTATAATATTATAGGATATACCTACTATTTTAATCTATTTTTTCTAACATAATCCATTTTTACGCGAGCGAAGTCGCCGCCAACAACTAGTAAATAATACAAGAGCCATAATATTTAATTTTTTTTTTTAAATAACAGTTAAAATTTATTTGAAAACGGTGTTGAAAATTAGTCGATAGCTGGATGACGATAAATAGAACATATAAATTTACAAAAATATCTTATTATAAATTAAACTTATTTAATTAAATTTCTGTATGTTTAGTCTAGAACTATACATCAAACGAAACAGGTATCTCATAGACAGATCTGATAGAACCTAGCAGACATCAAATACACGGGCCTAGAAGAAAAAGTGCTACGTATTTCGGTGTGCTGAATCCGAATTTGAGGTCCTTTTGGTCCGTACGTCGCCTAATTTTGATTAAATTCTAAAAACGACCAAAAATTGAAAAATTAATTTATGCCGAAGATATTTTTTGTTTGAATTAACACAAATATGTTTCTTATGTATTATGGCCAAAAATAGCCTTTTAATTATTTATCTTTAGTTAATTTTTCTCATTAAAATTAATGCGTGGCGCTCATTTACACTCACATACATTAAATATCATGCAATGTCATTAAATAAACCCGATATTTCAAAAACGTTCGTATGCGTATGTTAAAGTGTCGATAATTGGGTGTCCTACAACAACCATATGTTTGCATATACGAACATTTATACAATATTTTGTTATAGCTTTTAACTTATAAAGTTGTAACTTAAGCTTTGTTTTTATATGACATAAAAAATCACCTAAAACGCTTCAAAAATAAGTCGTCATCAAGTCTTATGACATTGTTAATATAAGATATTCATAAAAACATCATAAAATGTATATAAACGTAAAAATCTTTAGATTGCTTTAGTAACAATTATAAGAAAAAAAATGAATTCTTTAAATTTTTTACGATTCTATCAACCTTCGATTCGAATCACATGTCACCATCGATTATTTTATATAAACTTACGACCTCCGTTTAAAAAAAAAACGTACAAGTATGGAATTCATGTATAGAAATAATTGAATCGCCATTTTAGGGAGTGTCCAATTATTTTTGTTAATGAGTGCGAATAATGTACAAATAATCTATAATATATATAAAAGCGAAAGGTCACTCACTCATCACGAAATCTCCGAAACTATAACACCTACAAACTTGAAATTTGGCAGGTAGGCTCCTTATAGGACGTAGAAATCCGCTAAGAACGGATTTTACAAAACTCGACCCCTAAGAGGGTAAAACGGGGGTTGCAAGTTTGTATGAAAGTCCTATGTTTTTGAAGTAAAAGACTTGAAATTTAAAATGTATGCTCTATAGATGATAAGAAGGCGTCCAAATAATATATCTCTAGAAATCAACCCCCTTTTGGGGTTAAAACGGGGGATGGTAGGTTGACTCACTGATCACGAAATCTCCGAAACTATAACACTTACAAACTTGAAATTTTGCAGGAAGGCTCCTTATAGGGCGTAGACATCCGCTAAGAACGGATTTTATGAAATTCGACTCCTAAAGGGGTAAAACGGGGTTTGGAAGTTTGTGTGAAAGTCCCATGTTTTTGAAGTAAGAGACTTGAAATTTAAAATGTATGCCTCATAGATGATGATAAGGTGTCCAAATAATGTATCTTTAGAAATCAACTCCCTTTTGGGGCTAAAACGGGGGATGGTAGGTTGACTCCCTCATCACGAAATCTCCGAAACTATAACAGCTACAAACTTGAAATTTGGCAGGTAGGTTCCTTAAAGGACGTAAACATCCGCTAAGAGATGATTTTACGAAACTCGACCCCTAAGGGGATAAAACGGGGGTTGGAAATTTGTATGAAAGTCCTATGTTTTTGAAGTAAGAGACTTGAAATATAAAATGTACGCTCTTTAGATGGTGAGAAGGTGTCCAAATAATGCATAGTTATCTATATATATAAAAGAGAAAGGTAAATAACTCACACATCACGAGAAATCAAAAACCGCTGGATGGTCTATCCATCCAGGTTGGACAAAGATAAAATTTGGCAGGAAGGTAGATTATAGTTAGCAGATTTCCGCTAAGAACGAATTTTACGATATTCCACCGCTAAGGGGGTTTAATTGGGGTTGATAGTTTGTATGAATCATATATAGCCTGAAAACAAAACTAAAAATGTGGTGTATAGAGAGGTTTTATAAAAATAACTATTAAATTATACTAAATTGTGCCTTTTAAAAAGTTACTCAGTTTGATAAGCATTTCAAGTGACTGAAATAAAAAAATAATTTGCGTTAAACATCTTAATAGTAATGCATAATATCTTCGTAACCACGCGGACGTAGTCGCGGGCAACAGTTAGTGTATTATAAAACAAAGTCCTCAAAAGTGTATGTGATCAATTCGCTCAAAATCTACAGAACGGATTTTCATGCGGTTTCACCACTGAAGAGAGGGTTCCACCATTGGCAAGAGGAAGGTTTACGGAACGGCTAAGCCGATTTTGAGGAGAGTTTCACTGGAAGTTTATCGGAAAAACTTTGTGACACACTAATTTCAACGCGGGCGAAGCCGCGGGCACAGCTAGTCTTATATAAATAAAAATGAATGTCGCTATGCGCATAATTCGAGAATGGCCTGACCAATTCAGCTAATTTATTTTTCGTATGTTCCTTAAGGCCCAAGGTAATTTTTTTTAATACTAAAAAAATCCTTTTTTTACTATTAACTATTGACAGAACGAAGTCTGTCCGGGCAGCTAGTAGTAAATAAAGTATAAGTTTTTTTTTTAAATCCCACAAAATTAAAATCAGAACTTACTTTAGTCAAGCACTTTTGAATCGTCATTGTCGTTGGCGTTCAATTTGGATACTTATTATACTATTTTACGTTTATCGCTTCTGTATATATACGTCATAGCGTGATGTTTTATTAGCATATAATAAAAAGGCTAGTAAAAAAAAAAAACGAACGTGCGTTTTTAGCGATAAGTTTAAAAAGAAACAATAAAATATCTTCATACTTTATAGTAGACTGAACATGGTAGCGACGTAGCCATGTATGGGCGTTGTCTCGAGGCTCAGCGCCTTGTAGCGGTGGCCTAGTCGAGGCATTCCGTTTCGATTTTTATCTTATGACACTTGATTTTTTTTCATAATATATAATATGTAATATCATATAATATATATTCTTTATCGCGATTTAAAATATAGTTAGTTTTTTTTTTCCTTTATTTAAGGAGTTTTAGACCATAAGGACTACGCCACTCCATAGGAACATCACACATTCCTAGTTACAGTTTGCAATTACGAAAAAATCAGAAACATCTACCAGTCAACTCATAAGTAGTATAATAAAAGAAGCAATGCCATACCATACTTTCTTTTTTAGAATAAAGTAACAAATGTACGAGTTTGTATATAAATAAAATTGAATTACTTTATGTACCTACGTATATAACATTCAAACGACTGCACCAAAATACATTGCTTATATTCGTTATTGTAATAACTTTTTTTTGTAATTTTCTTTTGACAAGGTTTGTACAAAAGTTATAAAAAAAAATAGAACATTCACAAAACAAAAAAATATGGCGGACCAAAATTAGACCGAGCAAAATCATATTTAATAAATTTCCTTTAAAATCGTGAGGTTATAAAATAAAACACCATGCCACGACTCGAGGAAAGTGCGAAAGCCATAAAAGTAATGGGACACCATTATGTAGCCCATGAGGTGATATTAAAATTACTCAAGGAAGTAATTCAGGGTAAGTGAATTAAAGTTTTGACGGTTGTTACCGAGAACCGAATATGTTAATGTTATGAATACTTTTCGTAAAGGTAACCTGAAACCAATTTTATTATTTAACGCTATTCGTAGGACCTACATAAAATACCTATGTAATAATAATAATAATAATTTACTCTCTATTGTATAAATAAAAAGAAGTTTACAATTAATAAAACTACACTATAAGAAATGTACAACAAGCGATCTTATCGCTAATATACGATTTGTTATTTTTGTCAGGTTCAAGAACTCAATTATTATATAACGTGATTCATATTTCAAGTCGTGCTAATATTAGAAATGCGAAAGTTTTTTTTTAAGGATAGATGAATGTTACTTATTATAAAACAAAATCGTTTCCCGCTGTTTCTATGTATGCTTAGATCTTTGAAACTACGCAACAGATTTTGATGCGTTTTTTTTAATAGATAAAGTGATTTAAGAGGAAGGTTTATATGTATAATACATGCATAATATGATAGAGAAACACTGACAATTTTAGAGGTTTCTAACGTATCTTTTATTGTTGACAGTATCAGAATTGCACTCGTGCGAAACCGGGCCGGGTCGCTAGTACTCTATACCGCAAAAACTACAGAACTAATTGTAACGAAACTTAGTACTTAGATAGTGGGAGATCCAGTTTAACACATGGATTATTTTTATGCCGACATAACCGCGTGATCGAAAATCACGCAGGTGGAACACCAAGGCGCAGGTAGTACAATATACCTAATATTCAGTCGAAACTGTAGTTAGTATTAAAAAATATAACGTTCTAGACGAAATAAAAATTATTTTAAAAAAATTATTTTCGGTCTAAATTATTCAGTCGAAGTAATTTGCAAACATCTCTTAAAAGCTTTGATATTAATTACAAATTATTTCGTTATGAGACGAGAAAAAAAACGATCACTAAAATAAAATTATTAATTCGCAATATGTTTGTACTTAGAAATTTAAAAATAATTACTCGAAACGTTATATCTTGCAAACGAAGCTATTTCAGAAAAAAAAAAAACATTGATACGTAAGTTTTAATCGCAAAGCTCATTAACTATATAACGGTAAAATAAAAAATAGATCATTACAACGGTTTTATATATAATAGCGTATAATAATCCATAAGCTAGCGTTGTTCGCTTTAATTATAACGCACTATGCGAACTTTAAAACAATACTCGATATCGACAAAAAACACGCATTACGTACGGTGTGTAAACATCGAGGTACATCACTACGAAAAAAAAAAGACTGAAATATGACTAAACATTTTGCGCGGATACGAAGTATGCCCTCATCAGATATATTTATATATTGCACATCGATACTTATTTACATATGGTAACATTATTCACGCATTAGGACATGAAAGAGATGCTGTAATCGATGTAACAGTAGAGCACTGTACGGAACAGATACCTTATTATGGAAGCAAGAGAGCCGGTCCTCGTGCGCCAGTGACGACATCGAACCGTGCCGGTCGTACTCCCAACTGTGCCAGTTATCCAGAGAATCTGAGGACGACTTCTTTGTATCGATAGAACTTTTTCTTGACAGTGAATTCATCGATCCAACGTAATCTCTCTTCATATCTCTAACACCGTTGCTGTTCAGAGAGTCCCGTCTGTTGTAATTCACGACGTTGCTCCGGGAGAGATTTGGAAATGATCCCATTGAGTGTCTTTTTGTGTTGTATTTGTGTGTTGGGCTCGGTGTGTCCCTGCGCGGTGGCGTCTGCGAAGGGCTGTGGCGGTCACGACGGAGAATGCTCGGGAATGTAGAGGGATGTTCGATCTCTCTCACAGGGGACGTCGGTATTCCCAGCGAGCCCCTTCGCCTGTCGTCATAGTATTTATTTAGAACGATTTTATACTAAAAAAAGTTATACAAACACTAGTAATATAATTTAACAGACCTTATAAAGAGACCATTTGTGGGCGAAATGGATTCCCTGTAACCAGGTGTCGATTCCCTGCTGTGAAGGTACAATGAAGATCTGTATGGAGTGCTGCAACGGCCGTGGACATCACAATGCGGGTCGTGCTCGATTGTGGAGCTGACTAATGGGGAGTGACGGCCCTCTCCCTCTAAGGTCAAAGTTCCGAACATCGAATCCAACTGTCGCATCGCCAGCGCCTTCTTAACCGCAGTCATCGTCTCGATAATTCACAACGGTAAGCCACAATATATTTTTTAATTTATAATCGAACCCGTAACAATGTTTCGTAAACACCAATACTCGTTTGCACAAAATCGTGACTTAAGTAATATGTATGTCCTCTAAGTATGCCGCGACGCGACTGGACCGACTCGGACGGCATTGTGCGCAAAGCGCTCGCCGATGACTCACGGCGGCATGCGCGCGCGCAGCAAGACCAATTATTATCAACGTGTCCTACAATTACACCGTAGATGTATGTAAATACGGTGACAAGGAGGTAAATAATACTCAAGTAGAGCGGCAAGTATATAAATAATAATCGTGAACCGTCAAACGTAGGCGTCGGTCCAAGTTTGATCGAAGGTCGTCCGTGTCGAAGCTAGGAAACCGGCGATGACATTTATTTTGTTGCCGGCGTGCCGTTAAAGATATACGAGTAATAAAATTATGTATTCGTTAATAACAGAAACCCACACTCGATGATTTCCATTTCAAGTATAGACATAATAAGCGAGTATCGTCGAAGTCGACAGATAGTTTTGTGAATTCGTCAATAGTAACTTCGCGCCTTCGTCGAGAAGTAATTATATCAATTAAATGAAGTAGCTAATGAAGATTGGTTGGCGATTTCACGGTCCCTTAAAAGGTGAATTTCAGTTAAATGGAACGACAGAATTTAGCTGCCGCAGTTCATGTAATTCGAAGTAACAAGCATGTAATTAAAAGTGGATCCTATGCCATATGACCGCGGTATCTTTTTTGTCGCGCTTCATTTACCACCGAGCTACTTCGAAAAGTACAGAAAAGTCAGTAGCAAACGAGAGAACATAGCACAATTTGAATCATTCAAGAGTTTTCTAATTGTCAAACGAATACTATTCGCTCTAACTTTATGTAGGACTAGCTGTGCCCGCGGCTTTGTCCGCGTGGAATTTAACAAAAAAGTTATTTTTCACTTCGCAGAGTTATAAAATAAACAAATTTTTAAAATAAAAGTAGTCTAACTTACTCCTTATCTGCCAGCGTAAGTCCCCTCAAAATCGGTCCAGCTGTTTCAGAGATTAGCCGGAACTAACACAAACAGACAGACAGACAGACAGACAAAAATTGTAAAAATGTTATTTTGGTATATGTACCGTGTATACATTCATATGCATTTAGTGAAAAGCGATTATTTTAATATTACAAACAGACATTCCAATTTTATTTATTTGTATAGATTGGCTCAAATCTCACTTTTTCTGTGTTTGATACTTCACATGTTGTTTTTTTTCTATCTTCACGTGTTACTCCTTTTTAAAACTTTTACGAAATTTTATCACGTAGGTATGTAAATTATTATTATTTAATACGGTTTTCTTTTATAAAAGAGTTACAACTTTAATATATAGAGAAATTAACGAAATCCTTCAACACTTTTTCTATTCTACTAGAGTAGAATAAAATTCATTGATAATACATACGTCTTACTCCTATTACAAAATATCGTGAACGAATTCAAAACCTAAGCATTATTATTAGTTGATTGATGTCAAAATGTAAAGAAAAACATATATTGTAGATTCGAAATGCAACTTTTTAAACAACATATACAGAGATATTATATAGAAATCTAATAGCCGTTTATGTGAAATAACGTGACCAATGTCACAAAGTTATCTATCTCATTATATAACATTGTTAAATATATATTTATTATGTTATTGACCTTCCGACAAGCCGACACAGTTGTTCGAGTTTTGGGTTTAAAATATTCAAATTAAAATAATACTTAAAGTTAGGACAGTAAAACTACAAAAATTGGCCCTCGACCTCAGCTGGCAGGTATGTATATGCCCAATAAGAACGATCTGTGATTGTTGTATCTTGACTATGACGTTCAATGAAGCTGAAATTGAGCCAATTGTCTCTTTTCAAAGATCGATGTACAATATTTATCGCCCGGCACTAAACACAATTTGAATTTCATACCTTCGCCTGAACGAGCCGTATTGAATTTCGGGGCATACAGTATTCAGTGTCAAAGCTCGTGACTTAATACCTGGCAAATTTCATTCAGATTAATTCAGCACTTTCGGTATGGCACGCGGACAAAACAAAGACAAACCAAAAGATCAGACAAAAAAATCATCTGTGCTCGTTTGGCACTATTGAAAGCCATTTTAATCAGAAAAAGAAGAAGACAGACAAAAAGAACAGTATCAAATACAAAATGCCGTTGATTATAATAGACATAAATAAGAAATCAATTTTGCATTTTTTTTATAAGAATATTCGAAAAAATGCATCAAAATTTATATATTTTATTTTTATATTTGATGCATTATGCAACATGTAAAGAAAGTAAAAAAAAAATATCCGATTCTTAGTTAAAGTGAAGAGAAATTATTCGTTTAATATTCATTTATAAGTGACTTTTTATAAATTAATACAAATGGCAAATTCTTTTATGGTAGCGTTTCGATTCTAAAAATTTATGCATAGTTTTTGAAACTATTTTAATATATCATATTTTATCTATTAAATTCATTAAAATCTTAACAATATATTATCTTTGTTAATGTTACTCAAAATAAATAAAAGTTTTCACCTTTGTTATTTATCGATAAGCCGGTAAAATTCTAAACTTACTTTAATAACTATTTTACCTTTTTAAGTTATATTGTCTAAATGTAATAAGATCTCTTAGCGTACACGCTATAACACGAAGTAGCGAAACAGTACAATTAACGTTTAAAAAAAACTGACCCTACCCATGTTATCAAAAAAGCGCATCCCCGAAAATTCTGGATACGTTAATCACTATAGAAAACTACACAAGTAGTAAGAAGTAAGATGGCTTTAGTCTTCCGTAAGAATTTTACGATAAATCATTATATCTTAACAGTGTTCAGTTGTGAAGACCTAAACTTAATTATTTACATCATTATATTCATAGAAAAATATTCATTGGAGAGCTTATGGACGCGCTCAAAATGAATCCATTAAAATTTCTCAAAATTAACTTAACTGAAATCGTATTTCGACTAATTTTTGACATCAATACACCTTTCTCTAATTTAAATAAAATTGCAATAATTTTTATTGCTTTTATTTTTTCGAAAATCCGGACGACTTCTTAGATAGAAAACGTAATAAAACCAAATAGATTTTTATTATAATTCAGTCGCCATTTAGATTTCGACTTAGATTTTGAATTACGATAACGCAACAAGCTAGATATGTTTCAGACCGAAACTAACACGAACCCGAGTGAAAGTTATGAGTTATGCTTATATTCTCATCCATACTTTTAATATTTAGTTACATATTTTTTTAAAGGGTATGATATAAATATTGTATGATAAGTTAATGAGGAACTAAGTTTTCGTCAATCGTCCGTCAATGTAAATGAACATTTAATAAAACTGATAATATAACAGAATAGTGATGTCCATCGAGACACTAGGATCTAGGGTGCACTAAATATTGTGACTAAGTCAAGGTTGCTGGATAACACGTGAGCACCTAAGTTTGTTATGTACCTAATGCAAAGATGTAGCAATTGACTTTTTGTTCTTGTTACTCTTTTTGAAAATGTAGATTCTTTTTTGACGTTCTTTAATTATGTAATCACCTTATGCCGAAAAATATATTTTATTTAAATTCATTTCAGTTTGCCGCATGTTAAAAAAAAATTACCGTAAAAGAAGTGCACGAGAGATAGCAGATGGTAATTGAGAGTTTCATTACAACATTATCTATACTAATATTATAAAGCCAAAAAGTTTTTGATTCGTTTGCTTAAAAGCGCTAATCTCCGGAACTACTGGTCCGAAATGAAAAAATATTTTTATGTTAGATACCGACTGCGGAAGATTATAGGAGATTTTTCCCTTAAATTAACGCCTGCAGAACCGCTGAGCGCTAGTGCAAAATATGCGGAAGGTGATTGGCTCACCCAAGTCCGATGACCGTCAGGACAACGCATTTGCTGGCGTAGTGATTTACGGAGAAATATACGAAGAATCTTCGATTGTCTCATTTTTCGAGCATACCAACAATACATTAACCGCCTTAAATGTGACTAGATTGACAACTAAGTATATCGTGTTATATTTTTTCTGGCTACGAAGCTAGCCTAACAAGAATATGGAGGATCACCGACATCAACATACTAACTAAAAACTCTGCTAGACTATTTACTTAATCGTGACGTTTAAATTAAGGTTAAGGAAACTTAGAAAAATAATCATTACATTGTTTTTTTGATAGCATTGTTTATCTATTTATTTTTATAGTAAGCCGATACCTACATTTAAATAATAACACATTTATATTATACTATCTACAACTATCTCTAATATATCAGTTAATCTATTATAAGATAAAATATATAGATTTAATCTTTAAATTAGATAAAATCAACATTAAATTTACGCATATTCCGTGTAACTATTTAAATTATTTACTTGAAACTTGTTATTACATTCTTTAAATAGTAAATGAAGGGTTAAAACTTTTTTTCTATGAGTAGATCTGTCATTTGTGAAGCTAAGAGCACATAAATTTATTTAAGGACATTTTACTTTATAGTCTAAATAATAATGAAACAGCAACCATGGTCACGGCAGGACTCAACAGGACAGTCCTCCCGTGACCACGGTTGCTGTAAAGTATATGAAACGTCGGGCATATAAAAAACTTAATAAACCGCGATAAAAACCAAAAAAGTTGTTTCATTATAATAAGTGAAATTCGCGTGAATATTAGAAAACAATATCTATATATTTAAAATACATATTTCAGCTTTGATTAAAATTTCCATACGCTAACTAGTCTTAGACGACTCCTTTACGACTGTGTTTATGTTTAAACAAAAACACATATATAGAATAAAAATTCTATAGTTATTAACATTAACATAATTTTTGCGCATCGCTTAAATCAATTACCAATCTTTATTTACCATTCAAATAAACATGATATACGTTTGAACAGTAATATCAACAAAACGAAATATCCGAATACGTAAGTCCACAAAAATATTAAGCCAGATATGATATATATACAAACTATTATTATATCTTTTACGCAATGATACATATTTTTTTTTTCATTTTTAAAAGCATATTTTAAAAAATCGATTGTCTGTATAGTTAGTTTGCGGACGATAGTTTAACGTGACAACACCATAACAAAAGATCTCCTCGGACGCATAGGCCAATCGAGTGGAAGAGAAATAGATGCGGCGCAAGTGTACAATGAGCATAACGGGACAATGAGTCATCCGTTTTCGTGCATGCAGCCGGCGTTCATTGATTTATTAGACGTTGACACATCAAAGATTAAAAAGTATTGTTTAAAATATAATTTGAGTGTAAAAATTGAGGTAGCACCAAAGAGCAACACGGAGAGGAGTCGCCATAGCGATTTTTACCAATACAAAACTGTATGTCATTGTTTGCGGGGAGAAATCACACACACGCATACTTTATCTAATTCCCACACAAAAATAATCGTACGTCACTACGAAACTCACACATATAAATTAAAAACACACATTTTTCACACACCATAGATACATTGTGTCATTACAGTATAATGACATGCCGCAACTACACTGACAAGTTTCTTATAACCATTATTGTAACAACTGTCGATACGCATTATCGATAAATTCAAGTACTCGGTTAGGGAAATTAGGTTTTTAAAGTGATACAAAAATAAGGAATTATTATAAAGATGGACTTCATTTATTATGTACTACAATAATTATCATGTCAAAAATAAACTAAATGTTTATATCATTTTAAAAACCAGTGACAGTTGTATCTATTGCTGGTTTTTAAAATGGATTAGTTTTCTATAAATATGACGAATACGTTTTTGTGGGTTTTCTTTTTTCATTAAGAAAGAAATGCTTGTGCCGGTATATTTTTCCATTATTAATCTTGCCAGTTCCACACTTGAAAGTCAGAGGTATTGAAATGATTTGAGCAAATAACACTATTTCTTGTGGGCGTCCAGGTTAGTTTGTTATTACAATTTTTTTTCCATGTATGCCTTAAATTTGGTTCTTTAGGAAACCTGAAAAAAATAATATAAGATATTATGGTCGAAGTTAACACTAAGTAATTCTAGTAAAATGTGTAAATACTCGTTAGTTTTGTATTACATTTAATGCAATTTTACTATAAAACTATGTATATTAAAATTAAGCTCGCAATATCATATTATAAATAAATCAGAATCTTAAATACGTCTCTCTCCTCCTTTGCCTTTGCCGTTTTTATCGATAACTATCTACAAACAAACCGGTAACAACACTATCACTCGGCGACAGCAACTTCTCGGAAATAGACTCGGATCAGTCGCTCGACCGATCTGCATATTGTATGAGAGCGAGCGGCATGTGTTGGTAAACAAATCCGATACAACACGGCTGATAACATTTGTAATTTTTTATTTTAAAAAGGTTTAAAAGAAGAATACAATAATAATGTCATTAAGAATACTTACATATGAAAGGTAACGCCATCTTTTAGTAAATTTGATGTGGCAGATCCCTTTTTGCAGCAAAAAACTGAACAATCCGGCATTTTTTGAAGAACGTTGATTCAATCACGCAACTAGATTTGGTCTAGTGATCAGTGCGGCTGCAACTAGTTTTATTGTACGCGTAGGACCATTTGGACTTATACCTTGACAAAGAGGAACGCCTATGCATGGCTACTCCCCTCCGTGTTGCTCTATGGGTAGCACAGACAAACCATTGACGTAAGGAATTTCTGTTTAAATTAAATCGTCAATAAGAAAACAACTAAGTATGAATCAGTGCCAATTTAAAATGTCATTAGTTTTGGTCACAAAATATAAATGAACAGTTTCATGTAATAGGTATTATATAATTCTCAAACTTGACTTACTTAAGATTACTTTGAGGGACTGATGATTGATATATGCATCTGAATCAACACATTATACTGTTAACTAATATAAAATAGACAATTATGACAATAAACTTACTAAGATATTTAAAGGAGGATTTAATTCTTATAAAATAGATAGTACTAAAATGATACTAATTTTATTGACCCGCAAATGGTTCTAATTGCAAAATTATTTTTGTTTTGAAAAGTCCATTTACCAAGGAAGGCTATAGGCTATATAATATTTTAGTAAGTTCAGTATATTCTCAAATTAACGCGGGTAAAACCGCGGTACACATCTAGTCCCTATATAATTGTTTTCTTGATAGGGCTGATTTTAGTGAAATAAACCCTTTTGAGCCTCACTGATGGCACACACCATAATCATACTACTCATAAAACATAATTAAAATCTAACTTAATTAACATTTTTTTGTTATCAAAGAACTTTTAAAATTCGCAATATACAGATTGTAAACAGACGACAAAATATTACTTTAAAATATAGCTAACTTCAGTATAGATTTACAGGCTTAGAATACTAAGTCGCAATAACAACTTAGCTCATCCCAGTACAAATATTTAATTTACGTAATGCCTCCGACATTTACAAACGACTAATATATAATAACAATTAATAGGTACAAATCTGTACCAATATTATATGATCAAATAGTATGTTTGTTTAATCACTATTTGAACAATTAACAGACTAGTTTATTTTCTAGATCTAAAAGCCCACTTATTTAGACAAACAAGGTTTAATGACCTATATATTATATAACAACGCGGTTAAAATAGCATAGAAAAAAGGCCACGAGACCGCACGGAAGAAGTGGAAACTCAATTGTAAATATACTAAGCACAGTGACACAACAGCGAAGAGCAGCTGTCTGTATCTTTCTCGCCCAGGAACACTCGGCGGTCCCGAGTTCACCCGATCGAGCCTTTCACCTCAGAGCGTGACGGATCAGCCCAACTTACTACCTACGAAAAAATGTATGTGCGGCTTCAACAGTAATGACAAACTAAAGTGGGTGAAACCGCGCGAGTCACTTAGTTTATAATAAAAACGAAGACTATATTAAGTGCTTATAATAATAATTAATCATAGCTTATTAACATCAAAGGAACGTTTATGGTAACGAAGCGGGGGCGAATGTGACGTCATACCTTATGTAAGGCTTCTCGTAAATAAAGTAAAACATAAACAATTATATAAATATTAAAACTAGACTAGGAAATACCGCCGGTGACAATATGGGAGAGGGAGCTTAAGTTGTGATGACCTTACTTGGTATATCTTCATTGTACACAGGCATAAGTTTCTAAAGAATCCTTAATTTACAACGCTGCTTCACTACCGACTACGGATATTATTATCTCTACTAGAGAAAATTGCTATGTTGTATCTATAATAGCAAATGGACCGAAAGCTTAACGCACTGAAGCACAGTATGGAAACTACACAACACGATATACACTCAAACTAAATAGAAATATTTTTACAAAATACAAATATCTAGTGCAGCGGAAATTGAACCCAACACCACCAGAAATAAGTCACCATAACAGTTGTTAAATAAAGATTCAATAAAATCGCAAAACAAACAACGATTTCCGAGCGATTAAACAACAAACTCGTTTAACCTTTTGCATACTTATCTTCGCCTCCAAACCCATACATACATACAGTCAAACAATTAGCAATTTGCCATTATCAACCATTCAATTCAATTAGTCAACCAATTAAACAATCAAATTAATTTAATTTCCATTTCTGTAATTTATGTATCTCGATAAGCGATTTATTAATAATTTATTAAACTGTTCAAAACAAACAAATTAATTTAAATTTATTAACTGATATAAATGCAGATATTTAATTTTATTATTATAAGAAATGTGATAAGGGATTTCTTTCATATTAAGGACAAGGAGTCACTGTACTTCCACGGCAGCATATATAATATACAGATATCTTAAAATTTTGTATTGTTTACATAGTAGGTATTTATTTTCATAGCCAAGAATTAGATTAATTTTAAAAATATTTATTCATAAATAAAAATGGCGCGCTATATATAATTTTTACCTATACGTACCTTTCTTATACGATCCACGTATACTATCTGGAGGATAATCTATGCTCTTTTTTTCTATTAATAAAATGAGGGAATAATGTAGGTTATTTTTTTTATGCAATTAGGTCAGTAAACAGCACCACACACCTGATGGTAAGCGATTACCGTAGATTATAGACGTATGTAAAACAGAAGCATCACAAGCGCGTTGCCAATCCTACCCCCTAAACCCCCTTGGAGCTCTGGTCACCTTACTCACCACAGAAACACATCACTGCTTGAGAGCAGTATTATTTAGCTGTGACCTTCTATAAAGTCGAGGCGCTTCCCCAGTCGGGGCTGCTCGAGATTTTGAACAGCTGCGACCTTTCTCAGGTAAGGTATTATTATAAAATGTGTTATAAATTTAGAGTTAAAATTGATAAAGTAAAAAAAAATGATATACCGAAAAAAAAAACCATTCTTATAAACAATGGCCTGGAGTTTTTAATTTTATATTTGGCAGTTTTATTCGCCTTTAAAACTGACGCATACACTGACTATGAACTTAAGCATCTAATACCATATAAAGCGTTTTCCCTGAATTTAACACTAAGGTCAACGGAGATGGTAGGATTTGATATATTATTTTGCATAGCGATTGCAATCTGACCTTTGTAACCAATTAAGGACAAGCTACACTTAAGATTATTCTAATTACTTACTTAATTAACAACTTAGTCTCTAGTAGTTAGTCTAGAAAATAAATTGAGTGTAAGTATATATAATTGAACATATGGCGCGGAGAAGTGGACATTGTTTATGGGACAAATACTTTATGGGTTCAAAAAAGCGGACGGTATAGCCGACATTATATGGCTTGAATCTGAGTTACGCGTAACGTTGTCGGACTTTTGGAAAAAGATGTTGATGATGTCTATACATTTAACGCTTGAAAACTTCCAAAATAAAGCTATCAGACTAAACCTCGAGAGGAAGGTCATACCATAGTTTGAACATACGCGACAAAAATGAACGTACATTGCATGCAAACTACTCATCCAAGTATTGTGCATAATACCTAGTCCTACGGCAAAAGGTGCTATGGTAGAAACTTATACTTGCACTTATCGAAGAGTTCTTCAAACAAGTTTACAAATTTAAAGTCACTCAAATTACTATGGACCGAGCTATGCTCTATCTTAATGAAAAAACATCAGGAATGCAATTATTCGCAACAGGACTAAAGTAACCGGCATAGTAAAATTAGTAATTTGAAATGACAATGGGCTGGCCACTTGAATTACACGACAAATGGCTACCGAAGCAGATGCGTCCTGAAATAGAGACCGCGTATCGGTAAATGCAGTGTTGTCCTCTGGCCCGCTGGACTGACGAGCTACGCAAAATGGTCGGTGAAAGCTGGATGAGGATTACGAAGAGTCTGAGTATCTGTCGCGAAATTGGAAAGCCTATGTACAATCATGTATTGTAATAGACTAAAGCGAGTGAGCAAATAAATATAATTTATTTAACATCAAGGAAGAAAAACGATGCGATCAAAATAAAATGTGGATTGCTGTCTGGAATTTGTCAAAAATAACGCACTATTTAGTTATTTTGGGTAGATTGTTGTTGCAAGCAAATGTATACCTATAACAATTAATAGCGTTTTTAAACTATTACCTCTATGGCCATACGACTGAGTAAACTACACAATAGATTTATATTAAACACAGATTATTAAACACAGATTACAGACAGATTTATATTAATCAATCCAACTATATCTACGATTTTATTTCTGTGTTACCGTCTACTATCACTATAGACGGCGCCACGGTTCGCTTAAACCGAATATAAAAATCATCATATCAAAAATTTCGATCTAGCGGGTACATCGTTCCATAGCTTAATTGGCTAGAGCGCCGACATGGTCAGTCGGAGACGCGGGTTCGAACCCCGCTGGAGCGGTCAATTTTTGATATGATATTCAAAAATGTTTACAATCCAACTATTTTAAATAAACCATACTGTAATGTAATATTGAAGGATTGACTTTCATATACACACATTACATTTGTGATGATAAATTCAGTCGAGCTCTCGAAAAAATTATCAAAATAGTTCTACGTAGCATATCCGTTCCTTGAAACGACCTACTACTACGACTAGAGTATAAAAGAAACTCTTGGACAACGTTTTGAATGGTTCAAGATATGGCACATATTATACGTAAGCTAGAAATATTTCAAACCAGTTGTGCCTGCGACTTCGTCCGCGTTTTAGATATTGACATGTTCAACGTGATCCTTTAAATTAGCATAGCTTTTTTATTTATGAATCGATTGACATGAAGCAAACACCAAATGTAAAGTAAAGTTTACCACAATATAATAGTGAAAATCGCATCTAAATCGAATAAGCCCTTTCTGAGATTAACGTGCACACGTACAGACAAACAGACAATAATTCTAACAATAAATTTTTTGGGTGCTATTTGCGTTGATAAAGGTCCCAATAATATATATTTTTTTTATATATCTTTCATGTACAGACAGCGATGCGTTACATTTTTATTATATGTATGATGGATCGAAAGTCAGCGGCAAGTTGACAATTTAATAATTCTAAAATATGCCGTAGCTTATCGTGATCATACATTTAGACGTAAATAATACTGACTTACCCGTCCGAGTTATAAAGTTTTTCAAAAACAGTAAATATTAATTTCTCGTTATAAATGTTTTTATTTTCATTAGCCTTTGACAAATTATACTGACTGATGTTAAAGAAATGAATGCAATTTACATAATTAAACTCCATTTTTATAGACTGTTTATAGTTTTCAAAATTTATTCAGAGCTAGCTGTACCCTGCGCGCTTTAATTCGACCGTATATATATATATATATATATATATATATATATATATATATATATATATATATATATATATATATATATATATATATATATATATTATGTATGTATGTTCGGGGATAAGTCGGTCGTTTATGAACCGATTCTGATATCTTTTTTTTTTGTTGGAAAGGAGATAGTAGTTAGGTTACCCTAGTTTGGTACCATGATAAGGAAACCAATATCTGATGATGGGATCCCAGAAAAATCGAGGGAAACTCTCGAAAATTCGCATAACTTTTTACTGGATGTAACGATTTTAATGATTTTTAATCTAATCGAAAGCCGATGTTTATGATGTGGTCATACTTAAATTTCATTAAGATCTAATTACAACTTTTGGAGTAATCTTTGATAATGCGTATTTACTTGACTATTTTTTCGTCTACCTACATTGTATTACTTTTTGATATTATTGAAGTCGGTTTTTCTTCGTTTGCCTGCAAACACAATTATGGTATTTTTTGGTCATACCAACTCAGAAACCTTTATGGGCTCATGCACAACACTGCTGAAGATCATGATATGATCAAATGCATAGTTTACGATTCTATAAAGAACATTCATATTATTATCCCATGAATAGTATATTCAAACTGTAAAAGTACAGAGAAACCAAATCTATAAAAATACTGTAGGTTGTGTTATGTATAATGTTACAGTATAAGGATTATACTGTATGTAAGACGGCATAATTTCACGATATTATACGATATTTTGTTGTATATACTATATAGCAAAAATATGCTGTCTATGAATAAATATTTTCTATTGTGTCTGCTTGGACTCCGGTTACTTAGCAAGTCAAACACAAAGAAAAAAAACTTATGTATAAGATCATAAATACTGGTGTTGAAATGTGATATTGAAATAATTTTTACAATGGAATAAATAATAGTTAAGCTCATTGATTCTTTCTTAGGTTACTTCATCATTCATTCATTATTTGGTTGACTTTTGGTTACATTATAATTTTTAGTACATTATATTCATTATTTATAATTTTTGGTTCCGACACTCATGTACGGAAGTGAAAGTTGGGTATGGCAGAAGAAACATGAAAGCAGAATAAATGCAGTTGAGATGAGAGCGTTAAGAAGTATGATAGAAGTTAAACTGAGTGACAGGATAAGAAATAGTGAGATAAGGAAACCTTGTGGTCTGAAAAAAAGATGTAGTGACAAAAATTGAGAAAGGTATGCCCAGATAGTTTGGCCGTGTCGAGAGAATGAGTGAAGAACGATTGACGAAAAAAGTGTATAAGGCAAGTGTGAATGGAAGGGTTGGAAGGGGTAGACCTAGGTGGACGTTCCGATGGGGTGCTTGTCGGTGACCTCCTCGTGGTGCACCCTGGGCAACGGGGCGGGCAGCAGTATCACAATCGCGGCACTGCTGCCCGTCGCGGCTGACGACCGACGTGCGGGGATGCATTCCGGCGCTCTACATCAGAGTTGTCCCGTGAGTGCATCAGGTGGCACAGCGCTCGCGCACTGTGTCACCACGGGGGGTGGATGGGTTCGGCGTGCGCTTACCCCGCCGTCGGACAGAGTGGACAGGAGTCCTGTTCGCTCACCGTCCTATTATCGTAATCCCGTTTCGTGGTGTCGAGGTCATGTCTCGCGGCCACGTACGGGACCGAGGGTCTTGCCTTAACCGGCCGGACCGCGAGGAAGAAAACCTCTATAAAAAATCACCCCGAATCCCAAGCGGCGACGCAGCGCGAGGGGATGCATGGCTGATGGGAAGTTCAGTCTCTAGTGCGATCCCCTGCTCTGCAGCCCCGCCGAGGCCAGAGTGGGGTTACGCGAGGCTTGCCCAGGTACAGGGGGTGTTACCTCGGGCTGACCACCCTTTCCCCCATACTCGTGGGAACAAAATGGATATCAATAAAAACTTTACTGATAGTGATGGTGTGGAGAACGCGTCGGAGGGGCAGACTGCTCTCGATTCTGATGACAGTCTGCCGATTAGTAGGAGGGCCCGATCTGTCGGGAAACGGCCCCGACTGCACTTGGCCTCGTTGTCGCCAACATCGGACGACGAGAGTCATCTGCCGCTGACTGCGCTAGCACGCAAGCGCAGCAGCCAAAGAGAAGCGGCCTCGCGCGAGAAAGCGCTTGAGGCAGAAGTTTTGAAGGCGGAGGAAGGACGCCGAGCGATAGGACTGGACGTCGGCGACGTCCGCATTGTCGAGGCTCTAGGCGTACAAGTCGCGAAGGACGTCGACATGATACTCAAAGTGGCGACGAGATCATCGAACCTAAAGGGGACTTTCGTGAAGGCCTTGAAGGATGCGGCCTTCTCGATTAGCATTGCGGTGGAGGCACTGAAAGAGCGTACCTCCTCAGACGAGGTCCGCAAACTCCAAGCGGAGAACACTCGGCTGAGGAGAGACGTTGAGGACCTAAAATTACAAATGGCGGAACTGGTCAAGGACCGGCCTTTGCGAGCTGTCTCTGGCCCAGCGCAGGATGGCGAAACGGACAGAGAGGAACGGATGCGAGCGTCCCTGCTCTCTTCAATCGAGCAGATGCTTGACACCCGTCTCGCAGGCATCGAAGAAAGACTGCCGCTGGCGAAGACTGCTCGTCTACCGCTGGCAGCAGACACCACAGAGGGTACGCTGCAGCCGCCACCACCAGCGAAAAAGAAAAAGGTGGCGCGAAAGGCAAAAGCCACCACGGTCTCCACGGCCCCTGCGACGGCTGTCGACAATACAACGGTAACCCGACCTCGTGATGACAAATGGGTCGCCGTTGTTAAAAACAAGAAGAAGGGTAAGGACAAACCTCCTGCGTCGGGTGCCGCTGCTGCGAAGTCACAGCAGCAGCGAAAGAAGAAAAAGAAGAAGGCGAAATCCCGTCCTCCCAGGTTGGTGGCCCCCTGTAGGCCCGCAGTGCTCATCACACTGGAGCCAGAAGCAGAGGAACAGGGGGTCACCTACAGCCACTTACTCCAGCGGGCTGCGGAAACGCTGAATTTGGCTGACCTAGGGATAAATGAGGGGCTGAACATGCGTACTGCCGCAACCGGAGCTAGGTTGTTGGAGCTGGCGAAAGGCCAGACTTCGGAAGCGGCACAGCGTCTGGCGCAGGAGCTCGACCGCGTCCTCGAAGGCACGGCAAGAGTCGTCCAGCCCATGAAGCTCGCGAGTCTCCGAGTTTCTGGACTGGACGACTCCGTCACTAAACAAATGGTGGCCGAGGCGGCAGCCAAGGCCAGCAAATGCGACGTCGGCGCCATTAAAACTGGCGAAATAAGGACTGGACCAGGAGGGATGGGCGCCTCAATACTGAGGTGTCCGATCCCTGCCGCGAAGGCTCTGGCGGAGGCCGGCAGACTACTTGTCGGCTGGAGCTCTGCCAGAGTCAAACTGCTGGAGCAGCGCCCGTTGCGCTGCTTCAAATGTATGGGCATAGGGCACACCCGCCCAACATGTCCCTTCGCGGTAGACCGGAGTGGTCTATGCTACCGGTGCGGCAAGGAGGGGCATATTGCCAGAAACTGCACCAGGGCTCCGAGCTGTGCTGTCTGCACCAGCGCCGGAAAACCGGCGGTGCACATAATGGGAGGGCGGGTTTGTCGTCCCCCAAAGGTCCGGCGGATGGCGGTGGGGCGTGCCCCCCCTCCAAATAGTCGAAAAGCTGCGGAGGAGGCTGCGGCGATGTCGTCGTAGCCTCCTCCCCAACTCCCTGGAGTTATAGAGCGCTCTCGTACCCGTGAGCGCTCTACAAGCGAAGGCGACCGCGCAGCACTTGCGGTCATACGTCGGGGCGTCACGGAGAATACTTATTAGTGGTACCGTGGCGCCCCACTAGGACGACGAGGGCACCGTTGGTTTTTAGTGGGTAGTCCGGCATTGCACCTACCGCCGGGAGCCCCACACTCCCGCTGCCCAGCTCGGCGGCGGAGTCAGTGCGTAAATGCATTTTCCAACGTAAAAAAAAAAAAAGGTGGACGTTCCGATACCAAATAAGGGACGTTTTGAAAAAGGGCCAGCCAAGAGTACCCTAAACCGAAGACCATGTATGAAGAGAATAATGAAAGTGGACGAAGCGAAAGAAGTATGTAAGGATCGTAGCAAGTGGAAAGAAGTGGTCTCTACCTACCCCTACAGGAAAGAGGTGTGATTATATGTATGTATGTATTAATTCGTTATATATTTTTTTTATTACATGATAGAAGTAGTTAACTTTGACACTAACATCACTACAACGACCTTTTAATGACAGTTTAAATGTGTATTTTTTTATCGTCTAATAATAGTCAATATCATTAGCAAAAAAAAAAGTTACATTTTAATGGTTATGTAGATTTCAACCTGTTTTTATTACTTACTTTTAATTAATTGTGTTTACGATTTTACGTTCATGTCTATGTATGTTAATTTTTCACTAAACCCAAAACAAAAATAAACAAGGTACTTGTAATTTGCTCGTTAATCTTCATGTAATATTTGATATAAAAAAATAGTTTTTCACAAATACAATTTTATATTCATAGTTGGGGGGCAGATGACGTGTCATTATATGGTCAACAAATTAAAAAAAAAACTTACACAACTAAAAATTCAGGCGAAATCCAAAATTAATAAAACACACTGCTATAAATATAATTAACATACAGCCAGTAACATCCCACTGCTGAGCATAGGCCTCTTTCTCCATGTAGGAGAAAGATTAGAGCTTAATCCACCACGCTGTTCCACTGCAGGTTGGCGGATCTGTTCCCTACTAGGAGTAACGAAATAAAATTACGGTTACTATTAATATTATACAGTTAAAGTTTACTTTCTTACCGACAAAAATAATATAAACAATGAAACATTCAAACAAACTTAACAAATAAATCAATTTATCATTGACATTTGTAGGCGTTGTGCTACTTATGTCATCTATACAATTAAATAAAATTGGAGCGTCTGTTTGTAATATTATAATAATTGCTTTTCACTAAATGCAAATGGATTTATACACGGTACACAAACCAAAATAACATTTTTTTCAATTTTTGTTTGTCTGTCTGTCTGTCTGTTTGTTCCGGCTTTCACTGGCATTTAGATGTAGTAAGGAGTAACTTAGGCTATTTTTATTTTAGAAATTTATTTATTTTATAACTCTGCGAACTGAAGAATAACTTTTTATTTAATCACACGCGGATGAAGTCGTGGGCACAGCTAGTTTCAAAATATAATGACGGCGACACACGAAAATACCAATTAAAATCCTCACTATGTAAAAATGGATTTTAAACAAATTCTTATATTTGTACTACATAGTCCAGTAGCTATGTAAACGGAAAATTCCACAACTGAAGTACGATTAAAAGTCCCTTGACAATTATCTTTGACGACTTTATTTTTGATTAGATTAACTTTTGGGATATTCTCACGGTTATTCCGCTAATTGTAGTTGAAATCGTGATCGTGCTTTACGTTCATATAAATGTACCCTAACTGTTAGGTCTGTGAATGTTAGGATATCAACTATGAGCCAGACGATAGACGATAGCAGAGTTGTATCCGGTATGATAATTCATTAACTGCTCCCACAAAGCTTATATTTTTAAAGGCATTTTCTTTTAATGATTTAAAAAGTATATGTGTTAACATATGGCTGTTAAGCCAGCCTATTCGGTGGTAAGAGTCTACCAGACGAGTATTAATAGTCAGAACGCTTGACGGAAGCGAGCGCGACAAAGTTGTACGAGCTACGATGCTCATCTATAACGATTTACGATCCAATTTAAAATATTGAATTATATTAACATAATGTTCTTTTTATTTAAGATTAAAATTAATACGTTTTTTTTTTTTTTCACAAATCACTTTCACTTATAAACAAATGTTGATTTTAACGTCGTAAATTTCCATTTTAAATAGAGCTTGATTAAAAAATTAGAAATTCACAATAACATAAAATAACGTCGTTCGCAAAGCAAAACTTATAAAAATAATGTATTAAATTAAAAAGACTAATTAATTAAATTAAAAGGACTCCCCGCGCGCCCGCGGAACCAACTAGACGCAAGTACTGTATCCTCTGATTCTAAATTCATAAAAAGTGGTTTTAATTAAAAGTACAGTCAAAAAGTTATAAAACTGAAATACTAAAACAAGTGCCGGAGCCGTGGTGTAAAAATCTTACTTAATTCATACGTATTTAAAGGAAGTGAGACGTATTTGAATTTGAATTTTCAACTAACGGTCGAACTCTAGTGAACAGTGCCGTGTATAATACTCGTATTGTTTGTGTCTCAGTGACTCATTGAATTATTAATATTAACTAAATATTAACTCGGCCTTAGAACTTGGAACACTTCAATAAATTCATCACTAACGATCGTGCTCGATTGGTGTAGTGTATCTGGCACCTACATTCCCACCGCAACAAATCGACTCAATCCGAGTTCGATCCCCACAGTGACTTTATAAATTTTTTGATAGCTTATTATTATTATTTTTTATTTCTTTTTTTTTTTTTTTTTTTTTGAACTGAGTAATAATCGGAACTGACATGAATCCTTTGAACAGCAACATAACAAACCGCCAAAAGAAGACTACAGTCTCGGCTGCATCCAGTCAACAAAGAAGTCCAATTACTTTAGACAGCACCGGATATAATGATCTATTGGATGAAATAAAAAGCTATATGAGGGGACTGTTGGATAGTCAAACGGAGAGCATACGACAGGGAATTGCTGAAATTAAAAACGCCATCGAAAGCCAAAACCAGCGCTTAGATCAACTGGAGGCACGGATTTCTTTATTGGAAACAAAGCCAGAGAACATACAGCCCCCAAGCACGATCGCCTCGTACATCGAGAGCACAGTCGCAGAGCTACAGGCTAAGATTGCTGATAGAGACCAAGCACTCTTATCCAACGACGTCGAAGTAGCAGGCTGCTCAGAAGAAGTGGACGAGAATTGCACTCGGCTTGTCGTCACTCTTTCGAAGAGGTTAGGTGTGGATCTCGACGAGAAGGACATAGTGTTTGCGGGACGCGTGGGTCCCATGCGGAAGGCGGACACAGACAGCGCTCCGGGGCTTCCTCGACCACTAGTGGTGCGCCTAACTCGCCGCGCACCGAGAGACGCCTTGCTACAAGCCGCGCGCAAACGAGGCGTCAATACAAACGATCTTAAGCTCCCCGGACCCACTAGACCCCTATACATAAACGAACGGCTCACTAGACATAACCGGCTCTTGTTTTTGAAAGTTAAAGCTTTGGCTCGTGACGCAAAGCTGAAATACGTGTGGATACGAGACGCAAAGATATTTGTGCGACAGGAGCAAGGGAAACCCAGATACCGGATCCACACGGAATCTGACTTTTCAAAATTTTTTGGAAATCCACATATTTAATTTTAATTTTTAATTTAATTTTTAGATTTAATTTAATTTTAAATTTTAATTTAGTTTTTTTTTTTTTTTTCTTCTTAAATCTATTCTTTTATTTTGCTGGTCTAATACATATTTTATATTTTGTTAACTTGTTTATGACCTTGTATTATAGCAGGAAAAATTTATTGTTTCATAGTTTTTATTTTTAAAAGCATTTGTTTTTGTGTTTTTTTTTTTTTTTTTAATTAACTAGTTCGTAATTTCACTAGTTACCCTTGCACAAATTCACACAAAACACATCTTATTTGTTTTCATTTAGTTATTGTTATATCATTACATATTTCCTACTGATTTAATTTAATTTTATATATTTTTTATTATTATTATTATTATTTTAGTTGTAACTATATATGACCAATAAGAAATCGGAAAGGAAAAACTTGAGATTCGGTCTACTAAATGCAAGATCTCTAAATACTGGCAAGGATGAACTGTTAGTTTCTATTCTTAAATACTCTCCTGATATTTTGGCAATAAATGAAACATGGATCAAAACAGGAGAAGAGATGCTCGCGCCTGCAATCCCAAATTACAGATTTTTACACAGGGCCAGACAAGGTAAAAGAGGGGGTGGAGTAGGCTTTTATATAAGGCAAGACATTAAAACAAGATCAATACAACACCCACCATCCTCACTTGAACAAATGTGGTTAGAAGTTAAACTTCCTGGAATAAATATTGCACTTTGCACAGCCTACAGACCTGAGAGTGTTGGTGTGCTGGAGGCCCTGGATGCCTTAGATGCATCCTTAAATATATCAGCGCATTGTGACTTTACTTGCATTCTAGGAGATTTTAATATTGATATCTCATGCAAAGACTCTCCAAAAGTTAGAGAACTTTTAAATTTCTGCCATCATCACAGCCTCGAGCAACTGGTTCAAGAACCTACCAGAGTTACCGATTCTTCACAGACAATCCTTGACCTTGTTATAACTGACAGTTCGTCAAAATGTAAAGATATTAAAGTGATACATAATAACTGCTTAAGTGACCATGCACTTGTCTTAGTTGATTTGAACGTTAAAAAGCCCAAAATTATCAAACAAGTAAAATATCAAAGAGCTTTAAATAATATAGTTACTAATGCATTTAACGAAGACCTGAACAGTATACCATGGGAGTACATCAGTACTTTAAGTGACGTAGATGAAATGGTTTATAATTTTAACAGATACTTGATTACCGTATTTGACATTCATGCTCCAATGCGTAAATTAATTATTAGAGATAAACCTAAACCGTGGATAACAGATACAATAAAGCTTATGATGAGTCTGCGAGACGAAGCCCTAATGAAATCACGTAAAGATAAGAATAATACAATATTGAAAGATTACTATCGCGACCTTAAAAATTATGTTACAGCATCTATAGAGAGGGAGAAAAAGGCATATTTTAACTTTTTTATAAATAACCATATAAATAAACCTGCTCTTCTGTGGAAAAGTTTAAAAAATACGGCTCAGCTCAGTAACAAATATATGAATATCATTCCCGACCATTTAAATGATCCAGATAAAATTAATGATCACTTCCTAACGTTGCCAGCCAATACATATTCAGACCAGATTAAAAATTCAATTAACTCAAATATTGTACAAAATGATACGTTACGTTTGAAGCCAGTAAATGAAATAGATGTGAGAAAAATTATCTGTAGTATCAAAACAAAAGCATCAGGACTAGATAGCTTAAATATAGATATGATTAAAATGACTCTAGACATGACAGTTCCAGCTATCACTAAAATAGTTAATAAGTCTATTGAAACGAATAAATTTCCATCGTGCTGGAAGGAGGCTCTGGTGAGACCAATACCTAAGAAGAACAGTATTACTGAACTAAAAGATCTTCGTCCTATATCAATATTACCGGTGTTATCTAAAGTCTTGGAAAAAGTTGTCCTAAACCAAGTACTGCAATTTGTAGAAAATAAAAAAATAATTCCCAGACTCCAATCTGGCTTTCGGAGAGGCTATGGCACAGAAACTGCCCTTCTACACGTGACAGATGACCTTAGTGAAGCATCGGACATGGGACTGAGCAGCATTATGGTTCTTTTAGACTACTCCCGAGCATTTGACTGTTTACAACCGGAACTTCTTCTAGCCAAATTAAAATATTACGGTTTTTCAAAAGATACATGCGAATGGTTTGAGTCATTTCTTACACACAGGCAACAGAGAGTAGTTACAGAAAACGGAAATGGTGAACTAAAGTTCTCAACCCTTAGAACACTGGAAAAGGGCGTACCACAGGGCTCTTTGCTAAGTCCATTGTTGTTTACAATATTTACTGCAGATTTACATAAACACATTAAACACTGTAAATACCACCTATACGCAGATGATACACAGCTATACTACTCATTTGATAGTAAAGATACACAAGAAGCAACGAACAAAATTAACGAAGATCTTGATAATATCTATAACTGGTCGCGAAATAACTCGCTTTTTCTTAACCCACGCAAATCACAAATGTTAGTCTTGGGTACAAAGTCACAAATTAAAAATGTGTTGGATAGCAAATTAGAAATTAAAATTGATAATGTTGTGCTCGAACAGGTAACTTCGGCTCGTAATCTTGGTTTAATTCTCGATGGCGAACAAAGGTACATAGAACACATTAATAATAAAATACGAGCTGCTTTTTTTAAACTAAAGACACTATATAATGTTAGGGGTTATTTAAGCGAAAAATTACGTGTACTTCTTTGTGAGTTGTTAGTACTCTCCCAGTTTAATTACTGTAGCTCTGTCTATGGGCCAAGATTGATGGCGACCACAGAGAGGGCAATACAGAGGGTACAAAACGCCTGCATACGGTTCTGTTATGATACTGGCAGGAGAGAACATATTACCCCGTATCTAAATAGCAAAAGCATGTTAAATATGAGCGGCAGAAGAGAACTTAATCTTGCTTGTGTTATTCATAAGGTGATATGGAATAAAAAACCTGAATATCTGTTCGAAAAGCTGATGTGGGTTAAGGATTTTGCACTGCATAGCTTACGCAGAGGCGCGCAACTTTGTTTAAAAATACCAAAACACAAGACATCAAGGTATAGGGGATGCTTCAGATTCTCTGCAGCAAAAATTTGGAATGACTTACCACCCCCATTGAGATGTCGAATGAGTACTGAAACGTTTAAGACAAAGTATCGAAAAGCTTTACTCAATCGACAAATTGCTGCGGAGAATCTGAGTCATGCCCATTGGAAACTGCTTGATCTGAGAATTTTTTTTTTCCAAAAATGATTTTTTCATATACAAGCACACATACACAAACATACACATACACAAACATACACATACACACGCACACACAAATGCATGCTCACGCAAGGGTAACTTTTACATGTTATCATATTATTGTTTATACTACAATCGTTTTTTGGTCAATGTCCTGCTTTGGATACATTTACAAAGTCGTACGGAAACCGGGGAGCACACTGCTTACTCCCACCCAGTATCACAGGGAGAAGGGAGTGGCTGAAAAACAGCGCTGCATGGGACTTTAGTCCTGTGTCAGCTGAAGCTGAGCCACTTCCTATTGCCTATTCATATTTTATTTTTTGTCAAATTTTAATACGTTTTAATATATGTTATGTTTTCATGTTTTTTTTTTGTGTATGTTTACTTAACGTGTTATTTTAACTTGTATATATGTGGCAATAAATCATTTTATTATTATTTATTATTATTAAAAAAAATAAATAAACTAACCAAAAATATTTACGATATAAAAGTAGTTGTTTTACTTAGTATGAAGAATTTATTTTTTTATTTTTGTATTTTTTGAGTCGGGAACGGAAATGCATCATTTGCATGCATAATTTTTTATTTACAAATCATACCTTTTCAATGCATATTTTCCTATTTCTAAAGGTTGTCTGGAGGAGATCGCTACTAAGCGATAAGACCGCACACATACATGTACATTACTATCTCTATGTGTAAATAACTTAGTAGTAGTTTTATGTATTTTTTTTTCCGAGTGGTGTGCAATAAAGTTTATTCTATCACTTCACCCTACCACAGTTCACTGCTGGACATAGGCCTCCACAAGTTCGCGCCGAAAATGGCGTGAACTCATGTGTGTTGCCCATAGTCCACGCTGGGCAGGCGGGTTGGTGACCGCAGGGCTGGCTTTGTCGCACCGAAGACGCTGCTGTCCGTCTTTGGCCTGTGTATTTCAAAGCCAGCAGTTGAATATCCCGCCATCTGTCGGCTTTTTAAGTTTCAAGGTGATAGTGGAACTGTGTTATCCCTTACTCGCCTCTTACTACACCCACGGGAAGAGATAAGGTGGCTACATTCTTTACTGCCATAACCACACAGTTTACTTAGTCTGTGATAGTTGAAATAATTTCTTGTTTTTTTTTATCAAATCAATACAAATCAAGACTAACAAAACTATAAATAAATAATAATAATAATAATTTTAATGAACGATTATAAAAACTAAACATTTGAGAAACCGCTTTAGAGAAATGAACCTCATCAATTCCAAAATATAATTAATTCTAAATATTTCAAATAAATTAAAAATATATGCAAATACTACAGTAGTATTCACAGGCCACAGTCTGACAAACACGATAAGTGCTTAAGAGCCATTTCACAATTTTACGCTCTGCAAGTTTAGGTAAATTTGGTCGCATCGCGCGAGTCGTACGAGCCGCGCGATCTTTGTGCTAGTACGTATAGTGTGACAACCAAAAGACCATCGTGATCATTTTCTGATGTATAATAAAAATTATAAATATGGTATAAAATGTTTTTTACATAATTAATTTGTTAAAAATTTCAAATATGTCATATAACAACAGTCAATAAATTAAAAATAAAATTAAAAAAATCAATTTTATGAAACAATTTTTTTAAATTGATTTAGTTTTTTCAGTTTACGAATGAATCTAATATTTACGATATGAATAAAAAAGCGTTTAATGACATCGACACCGACAAACATATTAATTAACAAATACCAAGACAAACACATTGAAATGCCTATTTGTATTGATAGTGTGAGAAAAGAAAATTAAATTATACATTTGTTTACAGAAATTATCATTATATTATTTTACAGTCATTTTCGTAATATGTTTATTTTATTTATATTTTATTATGAAAGTATCAAATGCGTTTTATCCGCTATAACAACAGGCGCTTGGCGCGTGTGAGCGAAAGAGACGGCTGCGCAGAATTTGGCGTGGACCTTACCTCTAAGAGCGCTAGCGCTCGACTGATTTACCGGGCTTGATGCGTGGCAATATATACTATCTTTTTATTATTTAATATAAAATGTATTAAAAATAATTACATCTTTTAATTATTTTTTTTGTATTCCTTAATGATGTAAGTTTACTTTGATGAAGATAGTTCGTTAAAATTTCTTAGTTTTCTAAGAGAAATATCGCTTTTAAAATTGTACTTATTTGGAAAATATTCGTAACTTTAAATTTTTTTTATCGTTTAATAGAGATACAAATGGAATAAAAATCTATGATAGTGGACAACAAAATTATATTCCACATATTATGATATTTTTTTAAAATGGTTTCAACGTAGAGGTTATTGAAAAGTAGGACTTCAAAGTATACATTGCGACCGTTTACCCAGGGAGGAGGCTGATGAAAAGGTTAATAATTTTATACACATAATATAAATCAAAATTCTGATCTGACTATGGACTACAACAAAGGTTGTTCTATTATATTTCAAGAATATAAATTACATTATTGCATCCAACACTGAGATTAACGACGTCAAAATATTACAATTTCGCGGATTGTTACCGATTTTTGTGAAATGGCTCTTAAATATCAAAAACTCCATGAAAATAAACGTTGATGGCAATTCAGCGTAAAATGACTACTTCAACACTTAAAATACCGCCGTGTCAGAACAACGAAGCAGACTTGAGCGGTGTTTAAAATACATATAAGCACAGCGTACATTACAAAAAAAAAAAAAATAATAATAATTCGCTCAGAACAAACTTAAAACTATAAAAATATATATAATTACAAAAACACAGTCTCGAAACACCCACAAACCATATAACACAAGTCTTATACGCAGACAAATATCCAATTAAGAACGTATTTTTTTTTTAATAATAAACTGGGTTAATTATAGCGTTGTGTGACAAAATATCATAAATAAAGAATTTCTTTCGTCCGTATACGCGTGCGTATCTCCGTATCTCATCAAAGTATTCGGAAGAACATAGCCAGTGGAGTGAGACGTTGAAAAACATTTCTACAGCCGAGTGAGTCCGTAATAGGACGGTGATTTTAAAAATTATTTTTCAAATGCTTTGATACAAATGCTAACCGCACATGATTTTTTTAAAACGTATCATACTGTTATAGACTATTTTCTGGCTAATTTACTCAACTTTTCCTTTGACCTTCCACGTTAGTATGATATCAACACATATGGAGAAGATTAGGACGGTGTTTTTAATATAATTTTGTTTTCAAATTTTTCAATATAACTTCCGTTAACCGCATATCAACCGCAAATTTTAAAACGCTTTTAACTATTTCCTGGCTAATTTAGTCAAGTTTTTCTTTTACCTTTAATGATAGTAATTATATCGATTCATTATATAGTAAAGAATATAAAAATATACCTGTCTTTGTGTACTATTAATAGAACGGCTGACCTATTGGATTGTTATATTTGACAAGTTTGGTATTCTCCTATTTTAAATGTCATTCCCACGTCACATTTCCGAAAAAAAAATGTATCAAATCGACACAAAGAATTTGATGCAAATGCGTCAAAGTAATGCCCTAATAATTTACATGTTAAAATCCACTATGTCATCTCAAATTTGTGTGTGTGTGTTTGTGTGTGTGTGTGAATGTAATACAAAATACGTGTTACGTGTTTAGAACTTGTTATACAATTTCACATGTAAAACATTTCTTAGCTAGAATTTTTAATTCTGGAAAAAAATTATCCATTTTTTGATTATTTAGATAAAAATATATAATAAAAAAAAATCTTACATTTGCCGAGTTTGGTATTTCGATCGATTCGCTTATGTCGTTTGGCCTGAAATTTAAAAAAAAAATGAAAATTAAATAAATAATATTAATAAATTATTTAATGATAATAAATAAATCAAATAGTTAATTAGTAACAATTTCATAGAATGATGCAAGAGATTCTTACACTTTACATTTATTCGAATTACAGTTTGCATGTTTCTTATATAGTGATAAAAGGGGATCCAATAATATTAATAGCTATCAACATTTCGTACCGCAATATTACGTTGAGTATCATACAAAGATTCACACACATATCATAAATTTTGTAATTGGATGAAATGAACTGAACGTAACTGATCTCATGAAATTATGTAATTTATATAAATTTAAATCTAATAAAGATTTTTCTGACGAAAATTATTTAAGGTAAATTTTTTACCTCATATACTGCGAATGGTCTTGTATTTTCTGATTATGTTCTGTATTTGGTGGATTATAATTGGCAGCTGGGGGAAACGCAGACGCAGCATCACCTGTCTGCTCCATCCTGAAAACATCAATAAAATACGTTAAAAAACCAATACAATAAATAAGTTACCCTAACAAAGGGATCGTCCACTAATCACGTGATTTTTTTGCTACTTTATAACCTAAACGTGATACTAATTTCTAGTGACATAATGGTAGCAGGGTGTTCTTTTTTGGTTATTTTTTCGTTTGAAAATTGCGCATTCAACGATAAATATATACAAGTGATATCTTTTTACGGCCTTCCCTAATTCCATGTTATGTTTTTTTTCCGAACCCCTCTCAAATCTCACGTGATTAATAGATGACCCCAAATGATTTATACTCACGGTTTCTGTGGCCGTATTTCAGAAGAACAGAGGTTGCGCAGGTAATCGTCACATTCACGTTGCTTTTGAATTTGGTACTCCTTTAGTAACTCCCTCCTGAAGTCACCGTCCCCTCCAGGTGGTACCTCGAACTGCTGAGGTCTGTCCTGTACTGAGGGACGTTCAGCAGAAACAGCTGCGGTAGATATCGATGTAGACGCTGAGTAATCCTGTCCTCTATGCTCTGGTGTCGTAGCATTTGATGCACCAATACTACTCACTTCGCTCGTCTTTGTATACTCGCCAATCGGCTTCAATTGTTCGTCAATTGGCTTCAACGTTTCATTTAGTCCATTGTAAATACTGTCCCCGTTTTTAATATCGAATAGTCTATCAACTGACGTGTTCATTAATTTACTGCCTTTGATGCCAGTTAGATGGAAGCCGGCGAAATACGACGATGACGGTCCATAGTCGATGGCAGATAACGCCATGACCGCTGGATGACGAGGTGCACCATCGGGCAGAGGTCGAAGTGACCTAGTCATGGCGTCTGCCGCAGACCTAGGTCTCCTAAACGGCATCGCCAAGTGTGGGAATGTACGTGGTTTTATAGGCGTCACGAGCATGTGTTCTGTCCAAGATGTATGCAAAGACGGACGTTCCAATTTCTCGACATCGACATTCAACATTCTCTGTTCGAATGGTACACTGAAAGTCTCTGCGGGTATAGACTGCAACCATGACAGCAGACTTAAATCTGATTCATCGAATCCGGAACCATCTAGAAGTCGTGAAAAATTGACTTCATTCGATTGTGCCTCTTTCGAACCCGTAGCTTTCGCTTGACAATAGTTCACACATGATTCGTATAGTATTCCCTTAATCAGCAATTGCATTAAGCGGTCGTTCTTAGCACATTTAGCAGGTGCACCGCCCGATGAAGATTTTTTATCACAGGGCAAAAATTGTTCTACGAGAGGGTACACCTCTCTAAAACATTGAACCCTAGCGTTACTCGGGTTCCACTTTTTAAATTGTGCGTGATCAGTTATACTAGGAAGAGTTAAAAGTAAACATAAATTAGAATATTCTTCTTTAGAAGGTGCTAGTTTCTCTAGATCGCTAAGAACTTTTACTACTTCGTCAACAATGTTCTCAACATTGTTGTACGCCTTTATTTCAGATCTAATGCACAAAAGTTCTATATATTTATGTCTAAGTATAGCGTAATTAAATTTATTTGCTTCAAAAGCTTTTAGTGCGCTAAGCGGTTGAATAAATTCTAGTACGTCATCCCACTGGCCGTCTAGGATAAGTTGACGTAGGAAAAGAACGTCATCAGCGAAATTTCCATTAATAACACCCGTCTCTCGCTCCAGGGACAACTGCGTTATGTGCAGGTCGCGATTGTGTAAGAACTCCAGAGCAAGACGAACGACATCATCCTCACGTAGATTCAAGTGTGTCGACGGCATTTTTTGTTTTTTGTCTTATATCTAAAACAATGTAAATGGCTTAAGATAGTAAAGATTATCTAACGAGTAAAACAACGAGATATAGAGAGTGGAGTGATAACAAATTAGCATCCCAACATTATAATGAGTAACATTAGTGAAAACAAATTCTTAGCACCAGTCCTTTTTTAATCCAAAGCCGATGCTTGTCATGTGGTTTCATTTAAATTTGATCGAAATCTGACAAATACTTTTTGAGTTATTTCTAATAATGTGCATTTACTTTACGATTTTTTCATATACCTATGTTGTATTACTGCTGCATGTAATTGAAGTAGGTTCTTTTTCCGTTTGCAAATTATATCTTTTACTAGCTGACTTATTACTTATTAACCCACTTAATCCCCCCCCCCCATTATAACTTAGGGGTATGAAAAATAGATGTTGGCTGATTCTCAGACCTACCCGATATGCCACAAAATTTTATTAAAATCAGTCGAGCTGTTTCGGAGGAGTTCAATGTTTAACACCATGACACGAGAATTTTATATATTAGATTTTAAGAACCAAATGCTTACAAAAATTAAGCAGTGTATATATATATATATATATATATATATATAGCTCGTAACATAAAACTGAATAACAATTATTGACTGATTACATAACTCATTCACTTTAGTTTTGAATGGTCATAACTTGAACCAGTTTAGTACAGACGGGAAATAAACTAAACATTGTAAAAAAAAACAAAAAAAAAAAATTGTAACAGATTTCCATTACTTTCTAGAAATATTTTGATTAAATTTTTACTATACGTTTTATTGGTAAATTTTATAATAAGTTTTGTCTAAAATATAAGAGGAAGGCCTAAGATAAATCTCTGATAAAAGGTGTTAAGAAGTAATTCAATTAGATATCAAAATTCTTGCTTGTTCCATATCTTTAAGTTTTCTTATCACATATGGCTCATCAGACGTATTTGGTATGGACTCAAAAGAAAAATATCTATATATAGATTACGACAGTAAGTTTTATTCATTAAAATTTCCTTTCACACAATAAAAATATTATACTCTATTTTTTGAGCATCAAAAAGTGTCTTCAGATTTTTTTATATGGAATTACTTAGGGTATTGCTTTGCATATTAATGAACATTGATAGTAGTATTTTAAATTTTTTTTTTTACTTATTGCTTTAAGATCATCATCATCATCATTGGCCTTAGTCCGTCTATTGCAAGCGATTTAGACAGTGTCAGACAGACACAGTGTTGCCTAAGTCACTTTTCAGGAAAACGCAGAGTTGCCTAAGCTCTGCGCTACCCTCTCGACCTCACTGGCTAGGCCCACAGGAACGACGAGTCAATACATGTGGAGCCAGTTCGGCTGCAGGAGTGTTTCGCACTTTTAGAGCTATGCTATGAATGCTGGACGGAGACCCTGTTCTGGGTTTCAAATGAAGTTTTCCTTCTCCAGGACCCTGATAACTTTGGGCCAGGTTTATCCTTCGGTTGCCTTTTACCACCCCCCCGGGAAGAAAGGGGGTGGTGCTAGTCTACTAGGCCGACACCACACGGCATCTTTAAGAACATACTCCTTATATATATATATATATATGGTTTTTTATGTTGAAATTATTTTTTGTTGGTATGAATGGTGTGGTTTAACAAAATATATTTTTAAAATATCAAACTAACTTAGAACTACCAGTATTAAGTGCTTTGTCAAATTAATAACTATCATGTGGCTATGGACATATTGTGATTGAGAGAAATGTATGAAGTTTCAACAGTATTATTTAAGATGCATGCATAGTTATTCATTAAACTTTCACTAGTGTTTTTAAAAGATAAGTATGATCTTGAGAAAGCCTTGTAATGCATACTTAGGTAATTATTGGTGCATTGCTGACAGATCAGACATGCAATAGAGAGAAAACATAATAACTTAAGTACTAACATAAGAGACTGTATGAAAATTGCCGAAAACACCGTTTACGTTCCTTATACGAACGCTAGATCTGCGAAATCATTAATTTCCGCCTACACAATATAAAGCCTGCCGAAAGCCTACACAGGTGGTGTAATTTTTTTTTATAAAATTAGAATTTTCAATTATAAACTATCCTAAATTATGTATACGAAAAAAAAATCTGAAAAGAAAATAAATATTCTTCAAAACAAATTATAAATGCAGAATATATACCTTAATTATAACTTTACCTTATAGTTCATCAATTTTCCTTCGCGTTTACGAAAAGATCACAATAACAAACGAGATAACTATATTTACAACAATATTTTTAACGGGACATTACAGAAGAAATTATTAAATTTATTCCACATTTTAACGTCGGAGAGAGCAACCAGTAAAATATACAGATAAGTAACGTCCAATTTCTTATTTGATCCATTGATCATTTGTCAGTGACTCATTCATTTGTCTCTGGTTATTCGAACATTTTTTTATAAAAAATACGAAAGTAAATTAAAACTAAACTACATAATTAATACGAATAGAATATACAGTGTGAGTAAAGTATAAAATGTAAATCACAAACTATATAATAGATATATAATAATAGATATGCTGTCATGCTGTGTGGTTACGACATCAAGAATATAGCCACCCCCTCTCCTCCCATGGGTGTCGTAGGAGGCGACCAAGGGATAACACAGTTCCACTACCACCTTGGAACTTAAAAAGCTAACTGATGGCGGGATAACCATCGAACTGCTGAGTTTGAAATACACGGGCTGAAGACGGGCAGCAGCGTCTTCGGTGTGACAAAGCCAGCCCTGCGATCACCAACCCGCCTGCCCAGCGTGGTGACTATGGGCAAAACACATTAGTTCACTCCATTGTCGGTGTGAACTTGTGGAGGCCTATATCCAGCAGTGGACTGTATTAGGCTGAAAAGATGAGTGATGAATAGATATATAATAAATAATAATATATAATAAATAATAATATAATAGTGAATTGTCCATTTATTTTAGATTTTAAATAAAATCATATATCATTTTTTTTTCGTTTTTATGAAATTACAGTACCTACCTAAGTTGGAAAATTATTAAAAAATTTATTACCTACTATCTTATAAATACTATATGTAAATATACTTACCTTTAAATATTAGACACTCAAATGCTTAAATTAATTACTTATGTTTGATTGATTATTAGCTGTGAATTGTGATTATTAATATTATTTTAATATTATAATAATGCATTAGATATTTGTCTTCGAAGTACTATAAAATTTGTATCAACAACATAATATTTTTCCACCTTTTTAAATTTAGTTTTTGATTAAATTTAATTTTTTTTATGCCGTCAAGTCATTAGGTCCCTCTCAATCACAACTTATTAATTTATATTTTTGGGGTACAAAATAGGTGTCTGTTTATCTTTATTATTGTATATTTGCTCTTTGTCGACACTTTATTCACAGACAAAGAAGAATTATGAATTATAGCCGGACTCTTCTTTTTAGGAGAGCGAATCTTTATTTAGGAATGAAATGCAATCAGACTTTTCTAGTGTCTACTCTGAAAATAATATTATTAATAGGAGTAATTCAGCATATAATGTCTCATATCTTTAATGTTTGTTAAAGGAAAAAATAATTGATCTTTTATAATATAAGAGTTATTTTGATGATAACATTAATCCGATACCGAGCTTAGAAAGTAATATTAACATTTCTCTTTGTAAGTTGTTAAGTTAAATATCGTCTTTGATACTGTAAAAAATATTGTACACAGCATATACACAGCACAATGCTACCAGCCCTTCTGTTTTAACAGTAGATTTGTTCTTTTTACATTGATGACCCTGTTTTCTGTTTCATTTCAAATTTTTACTGTTTTTCAATTAGTGTTCAGTGTTATCTATTAGACTATGTAATATCAGTAATATGTTTTGATGACCACTAAATAATAATACAAAATGATATACTAGATTGCAGTATTTAGGGGAAAGTGTTCACCATTCGTACGCGGGGCACATTCGTACATTTAGTATAACAGAAAAACTAAAATGCACACAAACACGCCTTTGCTTGAGTGCATAGACATGCCAGCCGCCATATTGCTAGCGGAGTGTCGCGCCAGTCACACTACGGTGTATCACCTGATAAGACTTAACGTGTTTTCGCGCGCGGTGAGTAAATTTTTTTACCTAAGTTTAGTTCGTAATTATAAGTAGAATTGTTATGTTTTTGACAAAATGGTGATGGTAGATTAATGTTAACATTGTTAATTTTGACCTTTAATTGTTATATTTCTCAAATTAAATTAGAATTTGTAATAAAGTTGTATTTTAATTTTGTTCAAGGCATGGGGTGCATTCGGACAGCAAGACAGGGGGCACATTCGTACGCGTACGAATGCTCCCCTTTAGATTTCATTAACCACCAGTACATCAAAATTCGATTTTTTAAAATTATCGTGCTTTTAAAATTATCGTGCAGACAGCACAATAACATATTTTTCCTTTTATGAATTATTCTACTTCTCACAAAATAAAATATGTTTATTAAGTAAACCTTATAATTAAGATTTTATTGCAGAATCATGGTGCAAAAATATAAAAAAAGGGTACGAGAACTCAAGAAGTGGATGAAGAGTCCATGAAATTAGCAATTAATGATGTAATACAAGGACGGTTGTCGAATAGAAAAGCCGTGTCAAAATACAACATCAAGACATCAACGTTGGAAAGCAGAGTCAAGAAATTTAAAGGTGGCTTCAACGCCGATGGACCCTCATGAACTTTTCATTCAAAATTCACGAGTCTACAAGTCTTCTCCTTGGAAGAAGAGGCACGCTTCATCATTATCATCATCATTACAGCCTATACAGTCCACTGCTGAACATAGTCCTCCACAAGTTTACGCCAAAAATAACGTGAACTCATGTGTGACTACATTATTAATTGCTGCAAAATGCACTATGGGCTAACGATAGTACAAATTCGGAAGCTTGCCTACGAATACGCGAAAGTGTTGAATTTAAAATATCCAGCGAAATGGGACGAAAATCAAATGGCCGGCTTAGAGTGGATGCGTAAATACAGGGAACGAAATCCCAACTTCAGTCTGCGAAAGCCAGAAAACACCAGTTCTACTCGATCGTTCGCGTTTAATAAGACTGCAGTCCAAGAGTTCTATAATAGTTTGGCTGATGCGTTACAGCGACATAATTTTGCTACCTGCAGGATATTGAACTGACGAGTCCGGCGTGTCTACTGTTTTAGAAACTCCTAAAATTTTGGCTCCCAAATCACAGAAACTCTCTGAACATTAGCGATGTCGTCATGATCCTCCCTGATCTTGAATCACGAGTGGGCTGTACAGCTAGAATGGCTAAACGTTTCACTTTTGCAGTTAATTTAAATAATTATAATGTGCAATAAGTTCCAAAGGAACAACCAAATGTATAATTACCTACTTTACGTTTAAATTGTCAAAGACTGTACAACGATCTCATACAAAATAATTGTAAAAATTTCATTTAGACAGATTGTAAAGCTTAGAATTATCAATAAGTAAACTAAGGATGAACGATTTTATTTTTTGTTATTTTTCTAAAGGAAGATTTATCGACTATGAGTCAAGTCAAATATTATTAAGTTAGTTTTTTGATAAATAAATATTTTTATAATTTAATTAATAAATATTTAACGACTTTAATAGGCTTTTTAATTAACCTGTATGAATCTACCCCATGGCGTACGAAAGTACCCCACCTACTGTACGAACGTACCCCATACGTGGGGTACGTTCGTACAAATATCTAATCGTAGAAAAATGGCTATAACTCTTTAACCTTTTGACTTAATAGTTTAGGACTTTTTTGTAACAAACTACAATATATTTGTTACATTTAGGTACACAAACTAGATAAATTCGACAATTAATCATAAAGTAAAAAAATAAAAACCAAAAAGTGTACGAAGGGTAACCACTTTCCCCTACTGTTGTATGGATTCGAGGGAATTCCCCGACCAGTCTTATGTGATTGACATTCATATTTTATACACGTTGAAATCATGTACAAACTTTGTACAAAATTAACCATTTACAAAATTCTCCAAAACGTATTTTTCGGATATTTAAAACATTTCAAGCATTCACAAATGTTACACCTTTGTGTGAATTGTGTGAATTGCTAAAGAAACTTTTGTGCTTACTTGCAGTGCCACAGTGTAAAGATTATTTTCTGCTATAAATATTATGACAACTTAATTACGCATCAAACTATTGGTCGTACACATTACATTTTCAAATGCAAACGGTTAAATCCGAAATAACTGATTGCTACTCATTTAAAGGCACAAAAAGGCACTAGAAATTTAACAACTATATGTATGATTTTAAGAAGGAAAGTGAGTCTGAAAATACTAAAGAAGTGGCAATTGAGGATAAAAGTGGTAAATAATGTTTCTTTAACAATGAAAAAGTATGTAATCTGCCTTTTTTACTTGAGTTGGCAACACAGACACAGCACTAAGTCGGTCTGTTTCTAGTTTTCTACTTTTCACTATGCTTTGAAATGTCAGTGCGGCGGTAAAAGAAATTGAAACGATAGTCCTCGTCCGGGTTTCTAACTAGAATATATATTTGAAAAGTAACCAAAATATGGAGGAAGAAGGAGAAAGTATTCTGCTAGAAGATAATTATTATCAGTTGCTTAATGTGTCCAAGACGGTAAATTATTTTCCACATTTTTTTATTTACCCAAATTAACAGATTATTGCAGCATTATTATATAACGTTCGAATTATATTTTAGCAAATAAGAATCTTTGGTAGTTAATAATTTATACATTACAGTGTATTATTGCAGAAACTATATAAGCATGCGATTTCAGCTACTAAAATAACTTTTTAGGTTAGGTTATTTCGTATACATTATCAATTTTAAGCAGTTCAAATGTATTAATAAATTCACTAAATAGCTTATTTGCGTTATTTTACGCATTATTTTTAGGATCTATCTTTGACTTTTTAAAATTAAGGCAATAAAGCTTCATAAAATGGATAAGCTAATAGGAATTATTTTTTTAAATAGACCAGATAAAATAAATGTAAATAAATGTTTTACTGCCGTTTTATTAAAACTAGCCCATTATGTACAGTACATTTGAAGATGGGAATAAATATTTTTAATTTACCCACACTAAGTAATAGAGTGTAAATGTGAACTTGACCATTTATATTATTGAAAATACACATGTATACAAACATTTTATTTACCTATTTTGTTACACATATTTTTGGAAACATCACTCACTTCAGCTTATCGCAGTCTACTGCTGAACGTATGCCTCAACAAGTTCGCGGCCTAAAATGGCATGAACTCATGTGTGTTGCCCATAGTCATCACGCTGGGCAGGCGGGTTGGTGACCGCAGGGCTGGCTCGCCACCGGTCTGTTTTTTAAGTTCCAAGGTGTTAGTGGAACTGTGTTATCCCTTAGTCGCCTCCTACGACACCCATGGGAGGAGAGGGGATGGCTATATTCTTTGCTGCCGTAACCACACAGTTATATTAAACAATTGTATTCTTATAAGGTTTTATATTCTTATAGCTATTATCAAATTAATTTTAAAATTTATTAAATCTTATTGTGTTTTACCTCTTTATATTAAATATTTTTACACACACAATTACACAATTAATTATTTGACTTAAGGAATTTATCAATTTCACCGTATTTTTAGGCAACATTGGATGAAATCAATAGTGCGTACCGACGCTTCTCTCGTATCTTTCACCCAGACAAACACAGCACAGATCCAAATAAACTAAAATGGGCTGAACAAATATTCAATAAAATTAAAGAAGCTTATGAAGTCCTGTCCGATTCACATAAAAGAGCCATTTATGATACCTTGGGTAAGTTGTTTTTTGGAAAACACAATAAATATTAAAATTTTTTGGGATAGATAAATATTTATTTTAAACTCTTTTATAACTTTTTAGACATTCACAATCATTTCATAGTGTTCATACATTGTATTATACATATACTATTTCGGCTACATTGCAGACAATATGGTCGTTTGATGAGTACCGTAGCATAAAAATGTAGAACACTTTTATTAACTGACTTCAAAAAAAGGAGTAGGTTACTCAATTCGACCGATATTTTTATGTATTCTCGGGGACAACTCCGCCGCTTATGAACCGATTTTGATAATTTTTTTTTTCTTGGAAAGGAGATATTCCTAGTTTAGTACCCTGATAAGAAAACCAGGATCTGATGATGAGATCCCAGAAAAATCGAGGGAAACTGAAAATCCGCATAACTTCTTACTGGGTGTACCGATTTTAATGATTTTTAATTTAATCGAAAGCTGATGTTTATCATGTAGTCACATTTAAATTTCATCGAGATCTGATTACAACTTTTGGAGTAATCTTTGATAATGTGTATTTACTTGACTATTTTGTCGTCTACCTACGTTGTATTACTTGTCAAATAATTGAAGTCTGTTTTTCTTTGTTTGCCTGCAAACAATATTATTTACTATGTTTTTCTTCCTGAAATGCCTATTCGACTAGTAAATTAATAAATCTTGTGTGCAATTATGTGGGATCCACAATTCCTCTCTCTGATGTTGAACAGTCAAAATTTTTTGTACAATTATATATAACACATTAATAAAAAAGAACCGATTTCATATATAGATAATATTTTAAAATTATATTTCTCAAGTGGTATATAATGTGACACAGCTTTTAATTACATAATTTATACAGTTTAAAGTTGTTGTTTGGAAAGATATAACTGGCCCACAAAAAAGTACTCTGTACCTTTGATTAGACTTGCCTAGGGTTTTGTGTTTCAATGCGCTGAATCCAAATTCGAAGCCCGTTTGGTGATGTACATTTATTATGTTGGGATTTGAAAACCCAGTATCTGCGTCTGGTCAGAGTGAGAAAACAGATTCAGCAGCGTCAGCAGCGGCAGGCGTCGTCGTCAAGCGACTTCAGTTCTTCATTAGTGGGTAATTGATAATAAAATACAGTCATTTAGTCAGTTCAGTCTTTTGCAGTCCACTGCTGGACATAGGCCTCGCCAAGTTCGCGCCAGACATTCCGGTTTTCCGCAATCCTCATCCAGTCCACACCGGCAATCCAACGGGCCGGAGTACGTCCCACACTGCGTTTGCCATGACGCGGTCTCCACTCCAGAACCTGCCTGCTCCAACGGCTATCGGCCCTGTGATACAGATGACCAGCCCACTGCCACTTCAACTTGCTAATTCTGTGGGCTATGTCGGTTACTTTTGTTCTCTCGCGGATAATCTCATTTTTAATCCTATCTTTGAGAGAAACCTGAAGCATAGCCCGTTCCATTACACGTTGAGCGACTTTAAAGTTTTGGACCAGTCCCTTCGTCAATAAAGCTTTTTGTTAGCAAAGTAGCAACTTTCACGATTTTTAGCGAATAGTTGCAATTTTTCGTAATTTACTCTGATTTCGTTGGGTCTACCGGCTAAATCAAGATTGATGAGAGATTGAGATTCAGATTCAAGCGCATCGAAACACATAAGAAACATACTCGACCTAGTCATGTATTATTGTTTTTATCGATTTGTAGACGTTTTCTTGTAATATACTCCAAATTCAGTGGACTGACGAGCCAAAACAACTTCAACGAAATGAAGAAACGAATAAACCTAGGTGGGTCTGGTCAGAGCTACAGAGCACTTTTTCTTGTAGCCCTGTGTATTTGATGTCTGCTGAGTTCTATCATATCTGACCATACAGTTGTTTAATTCGATAGTTCTAGACTATAAACATACACAAATATAATAAATTATAATGTTTAATGTAGGGTATTTTTGTAAATTTATATGATACAGGGATCAATCGAATCACATTATGAATCATTATGTAGTGTTATAATTTTAATGTATAACTCTATTTCTTAGGCAAAAGAGGCCTAGAAGTGGAGGGCTGGGAAATTATATTCCGGACAAGAACACCAAGGGAAATTAGGGAGGAATATGAGAGGTAAGCAAGCCTCCTGTTACAGATTTTATTTTAAAATATTTGTGTTAAAGATATTTATTCGACTTTTGTGCAATAAAATTATTATATTGTGTTTTAAAATTTTAAAATTACTGTTAATACTGTTCTTTTTATTAAAAACTGGCTTTCTGCTTACGCCCGTGTGGATTACAAATTTTGGTTACTCCGATTGTTCAAATGTAGCCTATGTCACTTAGTGATAAGAAAGCATCTAGTACAAGATATTTTTAATTTATTTCTATTTATTCATTTTTATGAAAATAAGCAGTACATAATAAAGTTTAAACAGCACATATTTCAATTTCAATATCAAAATAGTTTCCAATTATTTTGTTTGTGTTTAGATTTAAAGTTTTCCTCTTTATAATTAGTACAGAAAGGAAAATGTTTACGCGAACTTCACTCATAATAATGAAACAACTTTGTCGGATTTTATCGCTGGACTGTGTCCTGCCGTGACCATGGTTGCTGTAAAGTATTCTCAGAGACGACGGGCATCTAAAAAAATATTATAAACCGCGATAATACCTTACTATATCTAAATATGTTTAGTAATATTAATTTTTAGTAATTTTTATTAATTTTTATTAATAGGCTTAAACGTGAGAGAGAAGAAAGGAGGCTACAGCAGAGTGCAAATCCTAGAGGCACAATAACATTATCAATAAACGCTACCGACCTGTTCATGAAGTACTATGATGAGTATGATATATTGTAAGTTTATATTATTTTTTTATAAAAAAAAAGATAAAGCATAAATATGATAAGCTATTGTAGTAATTATATTTAAAAAAAAAATTGAATTATTCTTTAGACTATACAATAATAGTCGATAATATTTTGCTTGGGATCCCATTAAATGCTAGTGATAAAATTATTGACAAATATTTTTCATTGAAATCAAATAATTCAAACAATTTCTATATTTGTTTGCGTTTTTGAGTGATACAAGCCATTGTTTATTGGAACTGTAGCAATCATGAACATAAAAACAATGTTAGTGAAAACAATTGACACTGAATATATTAAGCACCAAATGAGTTTAAATGAAATTTTAAGACAATTTATAAGTTTTTTTGTCCGGTACATACATTTACACCTGGCAATCAATATTTGTTAGACAACAACTCAACTAATATATAGGATGTTCGACTCCCTAACTGTGCTCCTTCAAAAGGGGATACTGTAGGTGTTATAGATCACGGTTCGTGTGGAAAAAATTCCTAGGCCGTTTTTATATGTTACCTTCTCTTAATATACTCGTATATACTACTCTGGCATTGTACATCGCCATAACCCTTCAATACTATTTTTCCTAGCCCTAAAAAACGTCGATAAATTGTAATATTAATACCAGCTGCAGCATACAACTAAAGAACCTCACAAGCAAATGATTTTTTTCTCGTAGAATCTTTTTTATTGTAAATTATAGCCATGCTCAAGAAAGGTATCATGCGAAACGAGTTTATCAAAGTAGCTCGTCTTCGTATTTAAAAAAGTGAATTTTAAAAATGGGCTAGGATTTTTTTTTCACACCCCCAGTTCCCCCTATTTAAAGGAACGCAGTGAAGAATCGAATACCTTATGTATGTTTTTAATGTATATACTTAAATACATAAAAAATGTGACTGAGTGTCTTGGGGTAGGAATCAAACCCAAAATTAACACTAAAAAGTGACAATCGGGTTCACTGACAACTGCAATTCGCTACACGATTGACTGCAAATTAGATATTTTTAAAAAACAATGATTTTAATATGTACGAGTTTTATTTTTGTGTTACCCACACATTAGGAATTCTAAACATTTTTGATATGATATTCAAAAACAATGATTTTGCAAATCATTCCGCAAGATGTAATGTCTTTACAAAATACGTTAAGTCAGTTATCTTTTTATTGTATGAATTATGATTTTGTCCAATCCAGATTATTATTATTACGTATTATTTCAAACCAACCTAGTAACTTAAACTTTTAAATATAGTATATGCATTATTTTGAATGTTCTATTAACACTTGTGGTCGCCCAGTGGTCGCCCAGTGGTCGAAATTCGACCATAATTAAGTTAAATTATCAGTTTGAACATTAGTAAGGTTCTATTGTCGAAGACTATACTTCTGTTATGATAAACAAAAAAGTATATATGCGTTTTGTGTCAAATACATGATAGTGTGTGTAATGTTTTTTTTTAAATTAATTTAATGTATTTTTGGTATGCCTGCTCGCGTTGTATAAAAATAAACACACCAAAAATTTCGAAGACGTGTATTTCGAAGCAACAATATTAAATTTATAAAATAACAGCAAGATCGCGTTATTACATACAAAGCAAAAAATTATCGGGACGAGAAGCGTGGGTAAGCGTCTAGCGGTTTGGAGCGGACTGACGCGTCGACGGCCGATCACTGGGCTCCGCCGGCTGCAGGGCGAGCACGGGGGATGCGCGGGCGCAGGTGCAGAGGCGGGAGCCGGTCTCCGAGGCGGCGGGGCCGTACGCCGCGCCGAGTGTCCGCGCGTTCGAAGCTATATTTAGTATTAAGCTATGGAGAAAAAATATATAATAATTATAATGGTGGGTCATCCCACATGACCCCCCCACGAATACGGGGGTTACGGAACGTAACGGTCCGGGAATCGAACCGTACGACCTGATCTGGTAGTTTTTCGTGTGCTTAGGTTCTTTTTGTCGTCTCCTTGTTCCTCGTTTAGTATATATGCAGGCTTTACTCTGTCTAAGCTGACTTTGACTATTTTATTCCCGATTGATAAATCCATTGTCTTGTTTGTTTTTGAAATTATTTTGTAAGGACCTGCATATGGTGGTTCTAAAGATCCTCTCAGCAAGTCCTGTCGTAAAAATACGTGGGTTGCGTCAGATAAATCTCTATGTATAAACACTCTAGGCTGTGCATGATTAGAAGATGGTGAGGGTCGCAACTCAGACATTTTGTGACGAAGAGCTCTAATAAAGTCTGGATACTCAACCTTATTCGGACTAGAAGTCATGAACTCGCCAGGGATACGGAGCTGTTCTCCAAATACCAACTCTGCGGACGAAAACTGCAAATCTTCCTTCCACGCCGCTCTCAAACCAAGGAGAACCACTGGAAGAGATTCAGTCCAGTCCTTGCCACCATGCGTCATTAATGCAGTCTTGAGAGTACGATGAAATCTTTCGATCATTCCGTTAGCCTTGGGATGGTACGCAGTCGTTCTTGCTAACTTCACCCCGCACAACTTTGCTAAATTCTGGAACAATCGAGATTCAAACTGCCTCCCTTGGTCCGTTATAACCTTTCTAGGACAGCCGTAGCGAGAGATCCATCCAGCCAGGAACGCTTTAGTCACAGTTTCAGCTGTTATATCGGGAAGTGGTATAACCTCTGGCCATCTGGTGTACCGGTCTATGACTGTTAAACAGTAGCGGTTTCCACCAGAAATCGGCAAGGGACCAATTAAGTCTAGGTGAATCTCAGAGAAACGAGCATCTGGAATACCGAAGTCGCCTAAGGGAGATACAGTATGTCTTGTTATCTTCGACCTTTGGCATGCCACACATTCTCTGACCCAGGCTCGAACGTCTTTTCTGAGAGATGGCCAAACAAAACGCTCACCTATCAGCTTAATCGATGAAGCGGCTCCGGGATGACTTAAGCTGTGCAGAGAGTTAAAAATATTTCGCCTATAGTCAGCTGTGACGTAAGGTCGAGGCTTGCCAAGAGAAACGTCACAATATATGGATATATCAGAATCAGGTAATGATATTTCTTTTAATTTAAGAGAAGTATTACCACCAATGAGTTTCAGCAGCTCAGGGTCATCTTTCTGGGAGGCAGCAAGTTCGGTCATGTCCACCGGCGTGCTTACTGCTTCTATCCGGGAAAGCGTATCTGCCACCTGGTTGTCTTGCCCTGAGATATGCTTTATATCCGTAGTAAACTGTGAAATGAAATATAATTGATTAATTTGTCGCGGCGAACCTTTATTTTCTTTTTGTTTAAATGCAAAAATCAGAGGTTTATGGTCAGTGAAAATAGTAAAAGGTCTTCCTTCTATCATATGTCTAAAATGTTTGATGGACTCGTATACCGCCAGCAATTCTCGGTCATATGCGCTGTATTTTTGCTGTGTGGGGCTCATTTTTTTAGAATAAAATCCTAAAGGTTGCCAGCTATTGTTGACCTTTTGTTGAAGTACGCTGCCAATTGATACATTTGAAGCATCCGTTACTAGTGCCAGCTCTGCACTCGGGACTGGGTGGACTAGCATAACGGCACGTGATAAACTCACCTTGCAACGCTCAAATGCATCTAAAAGTTTTTCATCCCAGTTGACAGGTTTTGAACCTTTCATATTTGAACCAGCTAGTAGGTTGTTGAGAGGGGCTTGCAATTCAGCGGCATTTTTTATGAAACGCCGGTAAAAATTGATCATGCCGAGGAACCTTCTCAAACTTTTTATTGTTTGAGGTGGGGGGAAATCTTGTATTGCTCGAACCTTATCCTCTAATGGACGGATGCCGTCGGCAGAGACAGTATAGCCAAGGAAAGTTACCTCTGGTAATCCAAACTTGCACTTGGCTGCATTGAGTACTACGCCATGTTCTTCCAGTCTAGAGAAGAGCTTACGCAAGTGTTGTCCATGCTCCTCCTCATTGCGCGATGCTACTAAAATATCATCAATATAAGGAAAACAGAAGAAATCCAAACCTCGTACAAGCTCGTCCATAAATCTCTGAAAGGTCTGGGCGGCGTTCCGCAGACCGAATGACATGAAAGGACACTCGAAGAGGCCAAAAGGTGTCGTAATGGCGGTCTTCGGGATATCCTCTGGATTTACAGGGATCTGTTGGTAGGCTTTAACTAAGTCAATTACAGAAAAGACTGAACATCCATGTAGTTGATGGGAAAAATCTTCAATGTGCCGCACAGGGTAACCATCCGGAATAGTTCTTGCGTTTAAAGCCCGGTAATCTCCACATGGTCTCCAGCTGTTATCATGTTTAGGTACCATATGTAACGCAGAGGCCCATGGTCCACTAGAGTAACGCACCGTACCATCTTGCAACATCGCCTCGAATTCTGCCTTGGCTGCTATCAAGCGATCTGGGGCCAACCTCCTAGGACGGCAGAAAACAGGCGGACCTGGTGTGGTGTTAATAAAATGTACCGTCGAATGACGTACCTCTCGTGGAGCGCCCGTCGGCCTAGTGATGGATGGGAACTCCTGCAGCAGATCCTGGTAACCCGAGGCACTGACGATAGCCTTGACACTAGGAATGTCAGAAGAACCGGCAACTGCACATACAGAAATTTTCGTTAGTGAATCGAGTAATTTTCCATTGCGACAATCAACCAACAGATTATAAAACGATAGAAAATCAGCCCCGATAATTGGTTTAGGAACATCTGCCACTATAAATTTCCAGCTAAAGTCTCTTCTTAACCCTAAGTTTAGCAGTAGGTGAATATACCCGTATGTAGGTATAATAGTACCGTTCGCTGCTGTTAAATCAAAATTGACCTTGGCTCGACGATCTCGTAGAAACGAATGTGGGTAGACGCATACATCAGAACCGGTGTCAATAAGAAAAGTTTTCTTTGATCTTGCATCTGTCACGAAAAGACGGCTGGAAATATTGCAACAGTCACTCGCCGTCGTTAGCGACTGGCCTTGAAGTTTTCCGAAGCGTAGTCACACGGCGGAACACATCTATGAGCCTTCCCACGGAAATGAAAATGGTACCAGCATAATTGATTGCTGCCTACCCGGTACGAGCGGTTGCGTGACTTGCTTCTAGAACGCTCATTTTGACGGCTATGACCGCGTGTGCGGGTATTTTTTTTCCTCGCATGAGTACGATCTAATTTAACTGATAGGCCTTTAAGCTGTTGAGATAGTGCGGAAACTTCATTACGTACCTCCTGTCTAATTAACTCTGTCAAATTACTCGCCGATGATGATGTGGCGCTGGTCACCTGTGCCACCACAGGGTTGCTCGGGACGATTTCAGCCACGCGGTCCACCAATTCCGCCACGGCTTCCAGCGGCCGCTCACTCTGCTGCGCCACGATAGTCTGTAAATATACTGGAAGGCGACTCGTCCATATAGTCCGTAAAAAATCGTTAGGAATTCCTGGACCAGCTAAATCCTGCAGGTGTCGTAAAAATGCGGACGGCTTTCGATCCCCAAGCTCTTCATGTGATAATAATTGCATAATCTTTTGTTGTTGCGAGGCAGACAGGCGTTTAATAATTTCAGCTTTTAATAAATCATACTTCCCAGTAGTTGGAGGGTTATCTATGATTTCTTCTACTTTTTCTATAATATTAAGGTCTAAATTTCCAATAAGGGTATAATATTTTGTATTATCAGAAGTAATACCGTTCAAAAGAAATTGTGCTTCTAACTGACAAAACCATAGTTTTGGTTTTTCTTTCCAAAAAGGAGGCACTTTTACACTAACCTTAGCAGTTACCGCCGTACTCATAATATTCTCCGCTTCTTGCGCTGCGTCATCGCCGTGCGAGAACTTTCCAGGCGCGGTCCGGTCCGACGCCATTACGTGGTGTAGGCGTGGCGTGTTCTACAATAATTGCGAAATCACGTCGTGGTCACCACTTTTTGGTATGCCTGCTCGCGTTGTATAAAAATAAACACACCAAAAATTTCGAAGACGTGTATTTCGAAGCAACAATATTAAATTTATAAAATAACAGCAAGATCGCGTTATTACATACAAAGCAAAAAATTATCGGGACGAGAAGCGTGGGTAAGCGTCTAGCGGTTTGGAGCGGACTGACGCGTCGACGGCCGATCACTGGGCTCCGCCGGCTGCAGGGCGAGCACGGGGGATGCGCGGGCGCAGGTGCAGAGGCGGGAGCCGGTCTCCGAGGCGGCGGGGCCGTACGCCGCGCCGAGTGTCCGCGCGTTCGAAGCTATATTTAGTATTAAGCTATGGAGAAAAAATATATAATAATTATAATGGTGGGTCATCCCACATATTTTTTATGCATAATTTTATAAAAATATAAGCATTCTGCACTCTTTCTCTATATAAGTTATAAGTGTGCGAAATTTCATACTCCTCCAGCCGCGCAATTTTCGTAGAAAGGGTTAGTTTTTGCTTTACGTATTAATATATAGATTATATGGCTGATAATATAAATATCAATGACTTTACAGGGAAGATGCAGCAATTATACCGACTATTGAAGTATCCGGTATGACAATACAGCAGTCAATCGATGCACCGGTTACCCTCAGAAACACAGTGACCTTATCAGGCAATATTTCTACACAGAATGGAACAGGTGAAAATTCATTTGTATTAAATGAATGAATCGACGACGCGTTAACGCAACGGTCACAGTATTAGGTTTGTGGGTGTTGCGCTGGCGGTTGCAAGTTCAATCCCCGCACGTGATAAACATTTGCATTGACCATACAGATGTTTGCCGTGGTCTGGATGTTTGTGCGGTCCATATGGGTATCCTCATCGTGCTTCGGATAGCACATTAAGCCGTCGGACCCTATTGTTATCTTCTACACCTGATAGCAATCATATATCCACCAACCCGCATTGGAGCAGTGTGATGGATTAAGCTCTGATTCTTCTCCTACATGGCGAAAGAGGCCTAGGCCCAGTGGAATATTACAGGCTGAAGCGAAATGTAATTAAACAAAAATTCAGTATATGAGACATATATGTTTATATTAAATGTTGACATGACAATTGCAGATAAAGATTATCGTGCAAATAATTTACGTATAGACTTAAACAGCAGGATGTCATCAGGACCTGTTTCTCTTCAATTAATAAACTACAACTTGTATTACATATTTGCGAATATAAATATCTTATAAATACAGTTTAATTTGTAGATTAAAAAAGATTTATAATTATATTTAAAAAAAAAAAAAACTTATCTTTTGAATACGGTACGGGTTTCGGTTATTATGTACAATATAGGTAGATTTTTTTTATCGGAGGTTAAATTTTTGTTAAACCCCACTGTAACCTTTGAGGTTAGAGGAACGCTTGGCTCCGTCGCTGCGGGTAGGGCAGCCCTTCCGCCCCCCGCCGCGGCTTAAAAAAAAAACACTCTAGGGGTAGGGCAGACCAAGACCACGTGGACAGTGGGGTGCTCCGATTCGGTTTTGGGTATTTTTCGAATTTCTAACCTATATTCTAGCACGCAATGTTACTAATTTTATTAGAATATTATGTCTGACGCCGCGTTGGCGCAACGGTTACAGCCATGGATTGTACTCGTTGCGCTGGTGGTTGCGGGTTCGATCCCCGCACATGACAAACATTTGTATTGGCCATACAGGTGTTTACCGTGGTCTGGGTGTTTGTGCAGTCCTTGTGGGTCTCCCCACCGTGCCTCGGAGAGCACGTTAAGCCGTCGGTCCCGTTTGTTATTATGTACACCTGATAGCGATCGCTACTCATAGTAGGGAATATATCCGCTAACCCGCATTGGAGCAGCGTGGTGGATTAAGCTCTGATCCTTCTCCTACATGGGGAAAGAGGCCTATGCCCAGTAGTGGGATATTACAGGCTGAAGCGTATGTCTGACGCGTTGTTTTGTTTAAAAGTGTCGATTTGTCAGTCGTTAAAGGTCAGTTCGTATCGTATTTTGATCTTGCAGTAAAGATCGTTTTTACGTAAATTTGTTGGAAAATAACGCGTGATAGTCGCAGTACGGAGCATGAGTACACTTACCGCAGCACCGGAATTAAGGAAATTTAACCTCCGATAAAAAATCTCCCTATATTGTACATGATAAGCCTGGGTTTCTATTACTAATTATAAAATAAATAATTTTTTGAATAGCCACAACTTTTTTTTACAATCTTGTATTGCAGGCACAGGGTCAGTGTCAGTATCAAACAGACATATAAGTTCGGAGAGAGGTTGGACAGAATTAGAATGTGGGATTGGAAATGGTCCAGTGTTTGGTTTCAAGATATTCAGAACAATATCTAGGCTAATGTTCGTTAATTGTTGGACCGGCTTGCAGTTCACACCGAGAGGAATTGTACCGAGCTTTGCTTCAAGTGAGTTAAATGTATGTCTAAATATGCTGGTAAAGGAAATTAATGATATCAAGATAGTAGAATTATGCACAACCTATATTAAGTTATTTGTTAATATTAATTTTAATTTAAGTATACTAACATAGTTGTAAGTTACTAATGTTACTAACAAGTGGACTGTAAGTCTTAATTAAATAAAATTATTATTATTATTAAAAGAACGAATTGTTTTGTTCCTAACTCTTCAATTTCAAACAAATGTGTCTGATGTTAAATAAATTCTGTACACAAAATGTTCAATTTAAAACAATATGACTTCAAATTTGGTTTATGAACAAAAGTAAACGTTTTTTATGTAACAGTAATATTAATATTTATTGTGTTGTGTAATTTTTTAATTTTAACGTTGCTAGCTTTTTAGCAGAGCTTTTTAGCTTGTGTGACGATGTGTAAATTTAGCTATAATTATAAAGAAAATATATAGAAGAAATTAGGTCGGCAAACAACCGTATGGCTCACCTGATGGTAAGCGATTACCGTAGCTTATAGACGTCTGCAACACCAGAAGCATCGCAAGCGCGTTGCCGACCCAATCCCCAAAACCCCAGGAGCTCTGGTCACCTTACTCACCAACAGGAACACAATACCGCTTGAAAATAGCATTATTTTACTGTGCTCTTCTGTAAGGTCGAGGTACTCCAGTCAGCCTGTTCCTAATTTTGAGCAAGTTTTATCCTGCTGTGCCCTACATCTGTTCTATATAACGTGGCTGATTAAAAATTTTCATAATATTTTTTACGTTTTTATTTTATGATGAAATCAGAATTGTTATTTATAAACTATATTGTTGTAACCCTACAAAACAAAAAAAAATGATAATTAAATACACATATACATAAACATCTTTACGTAATGTAACAATTTTCTTAATTTGAATTACAGCAATGGCGTTACAACTAGACGCCCATTCAGTAGGCTATTTAACATATCGAGCGGGTGGTCAAAGCGGTTCATCGATGACTTCAACATACGTCAGGGACTCAGAAAAGTACCACTTGAATACAGCATTGCAGATCGGCAATCCTCATTCCTTTATATCTTTCAATATCACGAGGAAACTGCCTCAGCACGACCTTAGACTACGTTTGGCTTTGAAGTGAGTTATATAATTATATATATATATGTTGCGCTGGCGGTCGCGAGTTCGATCCCCGCTCACGACAGACATATATATCGGCCATATAGACGTTTGTCGTGATCTGGGCGTTTGTGATTGTGTACTGTGTGTATTTATCCCCGACACAGGAGAAAATCCTATTGGGGGTCGTTGAGTGTAAAACATTTATTTATTTAAGTAGTGCAATGCGATTTTATGCGTGATTTTTTTTTAGAAAATTGAGTGTAAATTAATAGTGATCATATTGTTGTTCTTGCCCTAAGAAATCGAATGCTATTGTAAAATATTATAGGGAACATTAATTCATAGTTGACCATCGAAAACTTATAATTTGTTAATTTTATTGGGCTTATTTGCTATTTCATCAGCTACATACTGGAGGACACCTGCGACTGCCATTAAATTAAATCATAAATCCTATGTTCCGTTTTGCAGCTACACAAGAATACAAGATTGTGTTATTTAGTTAAAGAGTATAAGTAGTAAGGTTTTAGACGTCTATTAGGAATTTTGTTTCTGAAAAAAATATATATATATATATACCTAAATATTTTTGCATAGCGATTTTTAAATATAGTGTTAAGTTTATTTTGAGATTATTAATAATATAATTGTTGGTCATTAAATGTATAACTATAACTGTTATGTATCATACCTAGTTATGCTTTTCTAATAGCTTTAATTATAATAATATTATAGTATACCACAGTATAAACGAAAAAGTAATTATGCAATAAAAGATATATAAATATAAAATAAATAATAAATAAAAATAAAATAAAAATAAAAAAATAAAAATCATTTATTTCGACCTTAAAGATCATATTTGTTAGTAACATATATAAGAAAAACACTAGTCTAATGTTAGTAAACTTAAAACTACCTTAATCTATATCTTATATCTAATACAGCCCTGATTTGTCAGCACGTGAACCATACGGCAGTGGTTCAGGTACTGACAATCCAGTCTGTCAGCAAATGCCCTCAGGATGCCACTGGGACTATCCCTAACCCTGCGCACCAGGGATGTGCACCGCTTGCGCATGGTCGAGTGAAAACAATCAACATGCGCATCAGCGAACATACCCGACGCACTGCAGCATCGAGGCAGTCCCATCAGCATCCTGAAAGCATTATTGTACTGAACGCGCAGAGCATTGTACTGTTTCTGCGTAAAATCGATCCACAGGCTGCTTGTGTAAAATGAAGTACAGTAAGCTCTAAAGAGCGTTACTTTAACCGGGGTGGAACAACGAACAAACCTGCGAGCTATCATGTTCGCCCTAACCGACAATGCTCTGCGCTCTCTCTCGATATCAGCATCGTCTTTCAAGTCAAAGGTTACCACATGACCAAGATATTTAAATTGCGACACCCTCTTTAACGGCGTACCATATAATTTAATGGGTGGTACAATTGATGGTAATGCTTTTCCCTTGGCCTGAAAGACCATACATTCGCTTTTTTTCACATTATAAATAAGGCCGTGACTGTGAGCATAGTTTTCACATATGCTCAACAGTTTCGCTAAGCCACAAACAGAAGCACTCAGCAACACCATGTCGTCAGCGTAACTGATGTTGCTAAGACATACTCCGTCAATGTGACAACCGACATGTGTGCCACTGAGCTCCTCTATGAGGGCATTGACATATAAGTTGAAGAGCCTAGGGGAGGTTAGGCCTCCCTGTCTAACTCCGCACTCCAACCTATATGGCTGCGAATAAGATTCGGACCATCGCACAACATTGACCTGGTTACGGTACCAATATTTGAAGATTCTGGTTGCTTCTTCAGGCAGTCCAGTATTTTTCAATTTCTGCCATAGGATATCGTAACTTACCAGGTCAAAAGCCTTACTAAGGTCGAGAAAACAGGCATATACAGATGTACGTCTAACCGAATAGTACTTAACAGTCTGCTTCAGACATAGTATGGCCGACTCAGTTGATAAACCTGGCCTGAAACCAAACTGATTATCATGTAAGCTTATATATTTATCAAGGTGGACGCTAAGCAAACCGTCAAGAACCTTCGCAACAACCGTGGCTAGTGAGATAGGCCTGTAATTGGATTTATCAGACACATCCCCCGTTCTGTTCTTCACAATTGGCACCACCACAGTTCTCATCAGCGCTGAAGGCAAGTACGAGTGTGCCATGCACAAGTTATAAAACATGGCAAGCACTCCGGGCAGATGAGGACCCGCATATCTTAGATGTTCAATACTCAGACCGTCATGGCCAGGAGACTTGCCACGGGACATAGAGGCTATAGCATTATTGACATCCATTGCTGTAAATCGGATTTCAATCTCCTGACCACCCGTACAATCATCTCTTCCAAGCTGTGATGGTCCCAACGGTGACGTCACCGCAAAACGGTCTCTGAACATGTCCGCTATAATACTATGGTCATTAATACCCTCAACGCTCACTGGTAAGCCAGGTCTACCATTTAATTTATTGGTAGATTTCCAAAAGTTCTTAAAGTCATTGTTCGAATGCTGCGTAGCCGCAATGTCCATTTTAATTTGCTCGCTGTGGTTTTGACACCAGCGTAAGCGTGACTTAAATACATTGCGACTACGCCGCATTTCCTCATATACTTCTCCACTATCTGGTTTACCCCACCAAACCCACATTAAAAATTTAGATCTGGCCTCCCCGTGAGCATCGCGCACATATCTGTTCCACCCAACCACCGGCCGCCTCCCGCCACGCAATCCCACAGTGTTGGATTCCGTTGCGGCCACCGTCAAAATATCTATAATTTCGCCATATAATTTATCGATAAGTAAAGTGTGATCGGTAGACTCGCAAGTAAAATCACTACAAGAACGAAAATCTTCGGGGAAATCGATTGATCTCAATTTTTCATGACATAATTTCGTATATAATAAAATATCCTCCGGTTTTCTATTTCCCCATAGAATCCCGTTTACAACTTTATATGTACTCGTATACTTCGGTTTAACAATATCCAAATTACATTTAATTATTAAAGGGTAATGGTCAGACCACAACACATCGTACTTTACACTAACATTCAAAATAGACGATACCGCAGATTTCGTGGTTATACAGTGATCTAGCCACCTTTTCGACCCGTGGGCTTCACTAACAAATGTGTATGTGTCCGCGCTCACTCCTAAAAACTGTACATCTATACATGACCAGTTTTGTTCGTCACAGAAACACGTCAACTCTTCATAAAAGCGTTCGTTTGGATGCGCGTTAAAGTCGCCGAGTATATAGACACATTCTATATTAATATTATCAATAATAGCACTCACCGAGCTGAGGCAGTCCGTAAACTCCGCGAGATTTACCACTGTATCCGTCGGCATATATACGCTAAACACTAGGATGGACCTATCACCCAGCACTATTTTTATCGCACATATTCGCGGATTATCACAGTTTATTACTGACACATTTTGAAATACACTTTTATTCCACAATAACGCTACACCTCCGTAAGGTCGACCGCAGACCATGCCCGCCGCCGTATCTATCGCAGAGGTGCCCGTACTGCCGAAACGGTCATCAATCTCGCTAAGAAACTGAATATCGTGTGGAAATAACCACGTTTCTTGAAGCGCAATAACATCCGATGACTGACACAACTGCCTCACATGCTCAGCTGATCGTTTTATACTCTTACAATTAAAACTGACAAAAGTACACGGGAAAATTTTATCCATTACCATTTGGGGTCGGGCCGTTCACGGTATTCACTGTACCGTTCGTTCCAGAGCTATGGTTGCGCTTGAAGTTGACGAAGCGCCTAAAAATCACACCTTGGGGCCAAAGCGTTTTGTCTAAGAAAATATCTATTTTCCGCTCTGATACAAAAAATTTGTAAGCGTTGTAGTCCTTGTTTTCTTTACTAAAGGAAATCTTTTCGAGTATTATCTTTTCCCTCGTTTTATTGTAAACGTATTGCACAATATCGTTTTCCGTCGTGTCCCGATGAATCATCGTTATAAATATGGGCACTTTTCGATCTGCCGCTTTAAAATTACTTTCTTCGTTGGAGACACCCGCGGCTCCCGTATAACGGTATCTCGTTTGTTTCTGGCCTCGTCGCACCACTCTCCACTCCCCCTCCGCGCTCGCTACTTCGGCGAACGACCGCGCAATTGCACCCGCTGCCTGTTTCGACGCTGCCCCCGAGCTGGCTGGCGGGCTGGCTCGTGGCTCGGTCGGCGCGGGCGTCGGCGATGATGCAATACTCGGCCGGCCCGCACCCGCTACCGCACCGATTACTTGTTCCGCGACGCGCGCTCCTTCACCAGCTGAGACAACGCTGCCGACCGTTACTTGAGATTTATAATTACCCTCCATAAAATTTATACATCTGTAATTCAGATTACAATCTTTCGGAGATGACGGTTCCTCGTTAAGATGTTGACTTTGATTCGTAATAATCGTATCATCGAATTGCGACAATCCAATCGGACCACTGTCCCGATATGCTCCTCTTCGCATATTCACCTTTACCGCCGAAAAGGGCGGCGACGTTTGCTTAAAATGTTGGCACTCCCTTTTAAGCTCTTCCAGCTGGTCTACGGTTACGTATGAAGACTTGATATTTTTAATGTCAGCCTGCACAACAGCCAGATCCTTCAGTAGTTTAGATACGTCCAGGTGATCAAATGTAATCGGAGGCAATTTATCTAAATCTCTCGCCACGAAAATTGGCAAAACGTCAGGGTCGGTGACCTTAAAAAGGCCGATTATATCGTTCATGGAGCGATTTTCTTTGCCTTTACCCTTCCTCGTAGTTTTGCGCTGATCCGCCGGTAGGGAATTCACGAGCAAGTTTTTTGCAACCTCAATTTGTTCCGATGAGAACGTAGAAGCACATATTCTAACAATGCTGTCCTCATCTGCTACAGACAGCTTGTTTTGCACGTATGCTAATAACTCGCTAATAACTATATTACAACTATTACACTTTAACGTCATTTTCGAAACTTGTAACGCCGCCGCCGTAACGGTTTCACTGTAATCACGTGTGACACGACCGTCTCGAGACGCAGCGCGCGCGCAACTGTGACTGTGTTTTAGTTCCATTAAAAAAAAAATTACCCCATAAACCTAAAACGGATCCAACTATTTGATAGAACAACAGTTTCTAACGGTAAGACAAAAGAATACTGTCAAAGGTGCTACCGAAACATACCCAAAACTAATTCCACGTGTAGTGAAATGTTTACTCTCACAAATAGCCCGAGCACCTCTCAAATATTATATACTTACTAGCTTTTATCTGCGGCTTCTCTCGCATTGATTTTTTTTTTTAATGAAAGTATCCTATGTTACTTCTAATACCTCAAAGAATATGTGTACAAAGTTTCATGATGATCGGTTGAGCAGTTTTCGCGTGAAAGCGTAACAAACAAATTTACATTCACATATTTTATAATATTATATTATTAGGGATTTTTTTTAAACTTTATTTTAAAGAGCTTGGTCAATATTATTAGGGATAAAACATACTTATCGCTAAAAAAGCAATTTCTTCCAGACAACCTTTGGGCATATGACATTAAATACAAATACTTTCTGACGTTGTTTTTTATATAAAAACATGCGAACGCAAGCACGGCTTCTTTTTTTTAACCGACTTCAAAAAATGGAGGAGGTGACTCAATTCGACCGTATATATGTATATATATATTTTTAATGTATGTTCGGAGATAACTCCGTCGTTTATGAACCGATTTTGATAATTCTTTTTTGTTGGAAAGGAGATATCCCTAGTTTGGTACCATGATAAGGAAACCAGGATCTGATGATGGGATCCCAGAGAAATCGAGGGAAACTCTTGAAAATCCGCAATTACTTTTTACTGGGTGTACCGATTTTGATGATTTTTATTTTAATCGAAAGCCGATGTTTATCATGTGGTCACATTTAAATTTCATCGAGATCTGATTACAACTTTTGGAGTAATCTTTGATAATGCGTATTATTTGACTATTTTTTCGTCTACGTACGTTGTATTACTTGTCGATATAATTGAAGTCGGTTTTTCTTTGTTTGGATGCAAACACAATTATCAATTTTTTTGTGTGTGTTTAATAATTTCTCTGGGCTCTTTTCTCTTTCTATAGCAATATCTTGGTAAAGATCTCAGATACATAACACTGTTCTCAAGTTGGATTGTGTTCCTGTGGTGAGTAAAGTGGCCATAGCTTCTGGGGAGGCTTGGGTTTTGGGGTAAAGTTGATCTTTCTAGCGTTTCAAGCATCTATGGACTACGGTAACCGCTTAACATCAGGTGGTCCTATATTTGCTTGCCACCCTACTGGTTTGAAAATTTTGTTTAAAAATAATAGTCGTAACCAATTATTACAATTTATATGCTAGAACTTACTATGAAAGTTATTTCAGTGCACATAGTTTCTAGAAAGTTTTGTCAGCGATCACTTAACTTCAGCCTATCGCAGTCCACCGCTGGACATAGGCCTCCACAAGTTCGCGCCAAAAATGGCGTGATCATTTGTCAGCAATAAATAAGTCCAAATAGAAATGGTATAAGTTAATAAAATATTATTGATTTATGTATGTCGCTTATTACTGTCCAATTGCGAATTCATTCATAAATACACATACAATTATTTTTATTTGTTTAAAAAATTGTTTTCGAAACGCCTATTTTATTCTGGTTGTTGTGTAAGAGGAATAATTACCGTTCATTTGTATTGGTTCATTAGTATATGTAATAATAAAATTAATTTTTAACTCATAATTAAATGCAAGCTAATAATCGTATTTGTATTAATATGTTTAAGAGTAAGCTGTTGCCTAAAAATAGGCATTAGGTTTCCTTACTAAACCTACTTTAGGAACAGACTACTATGTGTTGATTGTAAATAAAAAAAAAGTGTGTATCTGTATAATTATGATGAAAAAGTTGTAAGAAATAAAAAAATATCTATAATTTCCTTCCACCGCCTATTTAACCACATCACGCTAATGACCTTTTCTTTTATTTGCGAATGTTTCAATTGAAGACCTCATATGTATTTAATATTACTTTTTTTTTGTTATTTAATAATATATTGGTATCATCATTACTGAATCATTTATTAATGTTGTTGTGAATAATAATTAACGAATTATTGTAGATTCGGTACGTTCGGAGCTATAGCAGAGTATGGAGCAGAGAAGAAAGTTTCACAAAACAGCAGTGTATCAGCGGCGGTAATGCTTGGTATACCAAGCGGTGTTATGCTCAAATTGAAGTAAGTAATAATTTGTATTAATATAATTAACTAGCTGACCCGGCGAACTTCGTATTGCCTAACACAAACTTTATCGTATGGTATTAAAGTTCAAATTGACTTTTAAGTATTATCACAAATCTTTTGTATGGGAGTATAGAAAAGTGTTGTTTTTAGACTTTTTCAGGAAATTAAAAATTTTTTTTTTTTTTAATTTTTCTCTCCGTAAGAACCATCCTCGTACTTCAACGAACATTTTAAAAAAAGAATTAGCGAAATCGGTCCAACCGTGCTCGAGTTTTGCGCTTAGCAACACATTCAGCGACTCATTTTTATATTATAGATAAAATGAAATAGCATTTCATATTTAAAGTGATAAAGACAGTAATTTTAATTTTGTTTTCTTGAAAACTAGCATATTTTGGAGAAAAGAGGCCTACTTGACATCACTATTATAATTTTTTGTAAATACCAGCCTGCCAACCTGCCTGCAACACCAGAAGCATCGCAAGCGCGTTGCTGACCCCCGCCCCACCCCCCCCCCCCCCGGAACTTTGGTCACCTTACTCGCCAACAGGAACACAATACTGCTTAAAAACAGTATTATTTAGCTGTGATCTTCTGTAAGGTCGAGGGGTACTACCCCTGCTCCAAAAGGAATTTGTTCTTTTAAAGTTGGCAAACAGTCGTCCAACAATATCACTTTTCCTACATAGGTACATATCATAAAACTTAAGAAATTTAATTTCAGATGGTCATGTTCATCTCAGACCATAGTTGTACCGATCCACCTTTGTGAAGAAGTAGTACCGTCTCCTGTCTTCTACGCTACAGTGGTACCTATGGTATCTTGGCTAGTACTAAAGAAGCTTGTACTGGACCCGATGGCAAGGGAGAGGCGGGAGAGAGAGAGGCAGAGATCGATGGAGGCAAACTTTGAACGGTGTGACATTTTAATAATTTTTTTTTATTTCTTATTTGTATACAATCGATAGCGTTTACAATACTACTGTTTGTAGTACTGTTTTGAATTTAAAATCAAAAACCCACAGCTTAAAACACAATAAAATACCGTAGGAATTTTACTCACAACGTTACTAAGGTCATAACTTGGCTGTTTGCGAACGAAGACTTCGACTCCTGACTAGAAACCTTTTATGTAAATAAATACCAGTAATAATAGTAAATATTAAATACACAGTTCCAATTTCTTTAATATCTCTTCTATAGATAGTATTAGTGATGAGACAGCCTTAGGACTTTGTTAAGTGAAAAATGTTGCTACTTTTATATGTAACTCCATCTATTTGGGATATTTATTTGGGATATTTATTTGGAATTTTATAAATAAATGAAGTAATTGTTAATTTTTAAATTAAATATTTACAATATACACACACAAATACAAGCAAAATAGGCGCATTAAGACGTCGAGTTGCGGAAAACAGCCCGTGTTTATCAACATACACACACGGTCATCTATTCCTATAGTAAGCAACTTAATACTTGTGTTATAAACAGCCGACTGATAGCTACTTTTATTTTCGACAAACACATATTAATAATACATATATTAACAATATATATATATATATATATATATATATATTTATTAACAATATATATATATATATATTAACAATATATACCTAAATAGTAAATATATATATTACACCCAGACGTGGGGTGGGAATCGAACCCACGACCCCCGGAGCAGAAAGCAGGGTCACTATAAACTGCGCCAATGGGTTAGTCATCTAGTCATCTATAAATAGTATAATTTTATTTTGTATAAAAGGTTACAAGAAATGCAGAGACAAGCACGAGCCACCGTCGAACTGATGAGAGAGACGTATTCAAGAATTAGAAGCGATGAAGAAAAGAAAAAAGGCCTTGTCATTATAAAGGCGTTGTATGGAAAACTACCGGCTGGTATGTTTAATTATAAAATTTATTATTATAAAGATATTTGGTATCTATGAAAAGGGGACGATCGGCAGAACTGTGGACTGTATGTATATAAATAAGGATGTTTTTATTACTGTGTTATAGTAATTATAAATAGAATAATACATAGACTATTAAAGACTTTGCATCGGGATTGACTCACAAAACAAGATCAAACTAGAAACAATGAACTTATGTGGAATAACCTACTGATGTTTTTCATAAGTAGGGTGGGGGTTGTGGAAACTCATTTAATTTGTATATTACTTGGTTGATTTCTCGTACCTATTTTCAGTCTACTTTGAATATGAATAAATGTCACATTAACCAAATAAACCAAAAAAAAAGTTTATAAACCAAACAAAAATGTATTTTAAACCAACAAAGAAAAATGCGATCCGAAGTGTGAAAAAATAAGGAATAAAACAGTTTATTGACTTGTTTTTTTTTTAATTGATTATTTTCCATGTATATTTTAAATAAAACGTGTATACATTTTTATAGGCGCAAAGGATCACGAAATACCAACAGAACAAACGGGTGACACCGCGTCTCCAGAGTCTCCGAACTCATATTCAGAAGTCATAGACGTCACAATACCGGTCCAGTGTCTCACCAAAGATTCAAGACTAGAACTATTAGAGGCTAGCAAGGTGTGTTATATGACATATAAACATGTATTGTATATATTATATATCATTACATAGTATAAAACAAAGTCGCTACCCGCGGTCTGTATGATTAGATCTTTACAACTATGCTACGGATTTTGATGCGGTTTTTTTTTAGTAAATAGAGAGTTTCCAGAGGAATATTTATGTGTATATATTTTTGCAACCGGGCGTAGCCGAGGCGGGTCGCTAGTTTAATATATTTATAACAACATAGAGCTGTCACCACCGACAGCTGTGACCATCCAAGCGATCCGAGACAGTGTTGCTCTGAAGTTAAATTATTGTAAAAAAACGCATACCCATAATAGAACAAATATTTTATGTAGTACAAATGGCATGGGCAACTAAGAGCCCGTGGATGTTAATGTAATAATAAAAAAAGGTGTGCTATTATAGCCTTATTTTTTTGTTATAAATCTAATTATATTTTAAACTGTTATATATATTGTCTGTTATAGTTATTTTTGAAGTGGTTGTCCTGTCGGTTTTTAACAAAACATCTAATATATAAAATTCTCGTGTCACTGTGTTTGTAGTTAAACTTCTCTGAAACGGCTTGACCGATTCTCATGAAATTTAATGTGCATTATCGGGTAGGTCTGAGAATCGGCCAACATCTATTTTTCATTCCCCTAAGTTTTAAGGGGGGAGGGGGATTGAGAACGTTATTAAAATATATGGCAAAACAACGTTTGCGGGGTCAATCATCAATGATATAAATATATCTATTGTAGTTTTATCACAGGAGAATTTGTAGTGAAAAAGTTTAAATTAGGTTAGTCTGACATGTCTGGCACTCTGAAGCACGGTTGAGACAAGGACATACCACTGTAACAAATGTTAATTTATTAATTTATAAATACTAATATCTTCTTCGAGAGGGAATCAAACCATATTATATGTTATTGAATTTTTATACTAATAAATCGTAAAGGAATATTATACAAAGTTATTAGCTGACCTGGCAAACGTTGTTTTGACATAATTATACATTATTTTAAAGATTTTAAAAAAGTAGCTGTTGGTAGTAGAAAGGTGAAAATCTAGGGTCGTATATATTTTTCAATTCCAAGTCATATATACAAATAAATAAAATTGAAGTGTCTCTTTGTAATATTAAAATAATCGCTTTTTACTTTATATATACGGATGTATATACGGTACATATTCCAAAATAACATTTTTTACAATTTTTGTCTGTCTGTCTGTCTGATTGTTCCGGCTAATCTTTGAAACGGCTGGATCGATTTTGACGGGACTTTCACTGGCAGAGAGCTGATGTAATAAGGAGTAGCTTGGCTACTTTTATTTTAGAAATTTATTTATTTTATAACTTTACGAACTGAACAATAACTTTTTGTTAAATTCCACGCGGATGAATTCCATGCGGATGAAGTCGCGGGCACAGCTAATAAAATGAAAATAAATAAAATTGTCAAAAAAAAAATGCCATGCCACCCTTATAACTTAGGGGCTTAAAAATAGTTAACGACCGATTGTCAGACCTACCCAATATGCACACAAAATTTCATATAAATGAGTATAGTAACTAACATTGTGATACGAGAATTTTATATATGACAAAGAGGCTTGACCCAGGCCGTTTATTAAAAACATGACGTCAGCGTTGCTGTCGTCACGAATGTCAGGGTTTCGATTACTATCCATCTTCGAAGGTATGAAAATAAAACGTGGGAGATATTCTTCTTTGATTTATTCCAAGTTGAGGAGGTTCGATCGTTTCGACGGCTCGAATAAGAATTATTAATACCGGCGGGCGCTCGGCCTTTTACAACGAAATTGGGTGGGGGCACTATTCATTCAACACAACACCTATTTATGGATCGTAAAATATTTCAGACTAATTTAACATCTCTAGAAATCACTAAACATTATTAATTTAATAATCAAACAGTTTTCAGTCATTTAATTAATTAAAATAATCATTTCCGACTACGTGTTTTTCTTAAATACGCGTTTTCCCGCCGACACACATATATAAGAATAATATATGGATGTGTACATATATTTATAGTTTAAAATTTTGTTTTCCAGTATGAGTTACCCGGTTTCTACGACCCGTGTGTGGGCGAAGACAAACATCTAACGATACAATATATGTTCCACAACAATCTGCACTGCTGTACTGTCGAGGACACTCAGGCGGTCATTCTTCCACGCAATAGTAATATATTCATTTTTTTTTCTTTTTTATACATATATTATTAAATTATATACGACTTACGACCGGTATCTGGTGTAATGGTGCGTGTGCCGTGTCGGCGGCACCTAAACACCGACGGTTTGCAGGTTCGAATCCTGCTCGGAGTGGAAATTTGTATATTTACAAATATTTATTTCCTATCTGGTTGTTAGTTCTTGTAGGTCACCCCACCGTGCCTCGGAAAGAACGTTAAGCTGTCGGTCTCGGATATTATCATGTACACCTGATAGCGATCGTTACTCATAGTTGGAATATACCCGCCAACCCGCATTGGAGCAGCGTGGTGGACTAAGCTGAAAATCCTAGCAGTGGGATACTACAGGTTGAATTCAGACGAAAAAATAGTCGAGTAAATATGCATTATTAGAGATAAGTCAAAGATTGTTCGTCAAATCTCTAGTCTATCACTAGCTTTCAATTAAAAAGAGAATCATGAAAATTAAACAGGTAACTTTTTAAGTCTTAAAAATTTCGTAAAAAAAAAGAAGTAGGTCATGTTTTGTTTTATACAATTATTATGTCGGTAAACAACCGTACGGCTCACCTGATGGTAAGCGATTACCGTAGCTTATAGACGCCTGCAACACCAGAAGTATCGTAAACGCGTTGGCGATACTAACCCCAATCCCCCCCCCAGGAACTCTGGTCACCTTACTCACCAACGGTAACATAATAATGCTTGAAAACAGTATTATTTAGCTGTGACCTTTTCTAAGGTACCATGGCCATTTATTAATTTTTTTAATATAGATTTTTTTTTTGACGTTCGATAAATCAAACAATCACATTATGGCGAAATAAATATTTTTATTCAATTTCATATCGTTTCACCTGACGTGACCTTATAGTGCAGTTGAATATATAAATGCTATTCTACGACTACGATCTATAGTGTTAATAATGTAAACAAGTCGTAATATTCCAACCGGTGATCAAGTTGGAAGCAATAATAGTGGGAATTCGAACCAACCTAACAATAGCGAAGGTCATGTAGGCGGTGGTGAGTGCAATAGAATGTTTCATCTGTAATTTACTAACATACGATGACTAGATTAGGTTAAGTAACCTTTTGTCTCGATGTTATGAAAATAACTGTGTTTTTGATTAGCCTCTGCAGTAATGTTGTGGTTGTGTAAATTTTTCATTTAAAAAAATAAGCAGTCTTGATTTATTTTAGGTTTAAAGACATATTCTACACTACTTACATGAGAAGACCGATACAAAAGGAAATTAAATGAAAATGATCTGTCTTCCTCAGTGAAAAGTCGTTTAAAATTCAGCCAGTAATATCCCAATGCTGGGCATACGCCTCTTTTCCCATGTAGTAGAAAGATCAGAGCTTAATCCACCACGCTGCTCTAATACGGGTTGGCGGATAAAAAAAAATCGTTTAGTCCAGAAAAAAATGTTTTGAGACAATAACTTAAGGCACATTGTATTTTTTTAAATAATTGTATTAAACTTGATAATAGAGTGTTGTTAATTTATAACCGACTTTGAAACAAAAGGAGGATCTCAATTCGACTGGATTTTTTTTTATCTGTATACCTTAGAACTTTTTACTGGGTGTGCCGATTTAGATGATTATTTTCTTAATCGAAAGGTGGTGCCTGTAATGTGGTCTTATTTCAATTTGATTGAGGTCTAACGACTTTTTGAGTTATATTTATTAATGCGTATTTACTTGACAATCTTTTCGTCGATCTACGTTGTATTACTTGTCGATGTAATTGAAGTCGGTTTTTTTTTTTTTCGTTAACGATCAAACACAATTATACTTGTTTTGGTTTTTAAATACGTTAGTAAAATTTGTTACTCCTTAGATATAACGATTTAAAAATTAGTATAACGGATTAAAGTTTTGCTTAGCGACCTTATTAAGTTTTTATATTTAAATATGATAAGCAAAATAAGGAGGAAACAGATAAGGTGCGGAGTAAAAGCTATTACGATCTATAAAAAAGAAATTATGAAATGAGGATTACTATTAAAAAAAAAAAAAAAAAATATATATATATATATATATACAGGGTGACTGGTGAATTACTATCAATATTTACAGAGGATACTCGGTACATGATTCTCATTCGAATTATGTAAAAAAAATAGGTACTTAATTTTTGACAATATTCCCACACATTTCAATTTAAATAAATGAAATGTAGACACATTAATTTTCAGCCATAATGGCGGCGCGTGCGGCCTTGGCCTTGTACTGTGCCGCTTGCCGCCGCCCGCCGCAACCCCCGCCAATTCTAATTCCCCCCTAAATTCGATTAGTAGGTCACTAGGTCAGTTGGGCGAGCGCCGCCATAAGGTTTGTACGCCGGAGTATGTCCATCTTCCAGCGCGCGCGCCTAGTGATCGATCTTACGCGTATACCTAATGTCTCGTGTGAATGTGACCTGTCATAAGTAATTAGGTATGGCTTATCAATACACAAATGCAGAGTACTTAAAAGTGACCCGTTCGTGTTATATCATGTAAAAGACAATAAGTATGGTTGGTTCATTTATTACGTAAGACGATTTAGGGGGAGAGGGGGTCGATCATGTCTTTAGTCTCGATAGTTCTTAGGTAAAATTACAAAAATGCGCAAAGTGAAAATACCTTGAAAAATCGCGGACAACCGCGCGAGTGCCGACTAGTTGTCACTTGCTTTCGTAAACAACATTCGTTATTTCGTTGATAAATTTTAATATTGTAGTTGAATATGTAGTTTTTTTTTTTTTTTTAGCTTCTGGACTGAAAATCTTATGTCGGTAAAGATCATAATTAAAACCAAAGTTTATTACTACCAAAAAATAAAAATTATTAGTACCTACCTAAAGTACAAATAAAAATAAACATTGAAACAAACCAAACGTGTATTCATTTTTTCGTTTAGATTCTTACGTAATAAATTAATATTTATCAAATTATCAAGGGGAATATTTATCAAGGGGAAGGGGTCGGCCTAATCTTATTTTGGTATTTTTGCCTGTCCTAAGCTAAAATTAAAGTATGAAGGGGGATTGGATCATACTGGTTTATCAAAAGTAGCCTGCTACCCTGTTAACACTTGGCGGTGTTTGGACGTAGGTAAACGACCGCGCGATAACTAAATGTACCTGTACCTACACACCTGCTTTGTGACGACTGCGCAGCTAGGGCGTCCAGACGACGCGTAATTAGCGAGATAACTGTTGGTTAACTTTACTTAGAAGTTTATGAATATTTATTTTATATGTAATTTTTTTTCGTCATATATGATCCTCAAATAACACGTCCTCAAATATTGATAGTAATTCACCAGTCACCCTGTATATATAATATATATAAAAAAATATATATATAAATATATATATATATATATAAAAAAAAATATATATAAATATATATATATAAAATATATATATATATATATATATATATATATATATATATATATATATATATATATATATAAACTTATATTGCTTGCTTACTTTGCTGTAATACTGAATTAATTTAATTTTTCTTTTCAGATCATCGAATAAAGAATAGATCCTGAAAACTAAAGACAAGGCGCTAACACTAAGCGTCACGGTGGCAGCTATTTGTAAAAAAAAATGAGGAAATCGCATCAAAGCTTTTACCAAACATTCCATTACCTATTTCATAAAATTACCAGAATAATTATCGCACAAACAAAAAAAAAAGATTTTCTCCACTACCCCTTTGGAAATTAAAATTATATCTCGTACCTTTGAATTTCGAATTAATCTATATAAATAGAATATGTACAGATTACAAAATAAAAAAAGATGTTAAAATGTTTTAATACTTCTAAAAGTGTCTGTGACTCAAATTTTTGTATCACATTACTGTCATCTTATGTCTATGTTTTAAATATCACAGTACTGAATAATGTACATTTAAACTAATAACAACACATACTTGTTTAATCATATTAATTTCTTTATAATATTAACGGCTTGTGTAAAATCATTCTAAAAATATATTGAAAAATGTGTTATAAATATATTAAAATGTAGTTGCAGAAAAAATATACCATAATACCATAAGATGCAGCGTATTTCGGAGAAGCTTGTGTATGATATGTTGGTGATTACTTAATGTGTCAATGAACGGACAGAGGTCGCTAGTATCCTATAATAATTGTTATTTTATATTGTTAACGCAACATTTTTTTTTTGTATATTGTACATATTCTAATTACAGTTTTGATGCGATTTTCCGTTCATTTTTAAAATGCATGTTTTTTTTAATGTGATGCATGTTTAAAAAACGATATTCAATTGCAATAATATAAATGTCTCAAAGACGTTAATACTGTGTATTGTAAAATTATGTAAACAATTATTTTATGAAAATAACTGGGATGTGATTAGGTTAAAATTGTATTATGTTTAATTCGATCGATGGTTAGGTATGTTTTTAAAATAATTTTATTTCCCTTTAAACTTTTACATAATATAAAATATATACACGCAAATTTTACTGTTTTAAAAGCTCTTAAAAGTTATACTTAGCGATTTGATCCATAACATATTTACTTAACAATGTTGCAATAATCGATTTTTAGTCAATTATTATTATATTTATCCTTAATTATTGCAAATTTTAATTTTTTAATATTTTAAATATTACAATTTAACTGTTATAAAGGCGTTGTATTCATTCCTATCGCATACCATTGCACTTCATTGAAACGATTCGTTATGATAACGGACTGTTTGAAATTTTGTATATGTCTTGTTTGTAAAACGATCTTCGCAGTATAGAAACCGCTAAAGACGATCTTTAATGCTCGTAGTCAATACTGAGACAGCAAACTTCTAACATTATTGTCGTAAATTTGTAATTGTATTGTATTTGTATGAAAAGTGTGTGTGTAAGATATAGTGTGTATGGGATACGTTCAAAAAGCAAATTATTTTAAACTTAATGAGACTTGGTTCCAATGATACCTTAAGAATTAATGAGACTTGGTTCCAATGATACCTTAAAAATTAATGAGACTGGGTTCCAATGATACCTTAAAAGCTTTTTATGTTGGTTAATTACATGCTATGTAGAGAGGAAGGGTGAAGCAGAGAGCAATAGAGGAGAAAGGAAGAGGTATGAAACTACAAAATGAATAGTCTCGAAGTTAGCTCGCGATCAGTTCTGATAAACGTAAATGAATTTTCTATTTTTCTGCTACGTCACTACAAGTCGTTACTTAAATGTTCTCGAACAAAAAAAATAGTCCTTCCAAATTGAAAATATTTTTTTCGAAATCGTATAGTGGTCAGTAGGAATCTTGAGCGCTGAATATCAAGTCTACGCAGAAACAAACATTGGGTATCTCTGATAGTTTGAAGTTAGGTAAAGTGACGAAGTAATCGTACAGTTTCAATGACTGGTACAATGACTGGTAATAATATTTGACGGTTCAGACTGTAACATCCCACCGCTGGAAATAGGCATCTTTCTCTGTAGTAGGTATGTTTGAACTAAGCTATTTGTATATTCCACTTTTTTAACTTTTTTTTTTGTTACTTTTAATGTTTTTTTATCATTGAATAAAATCATTCTGTCGATGTGCATTGCACATGAATATAACCTAAAATGTTTGCGACCTCTGCACGATACTCACAGCGTTCACCACTCATTAGTCTAGCGTTCAAGATTCGTGCCGATAACTATACTAATACATCTCGATACTGTTACGACGATAAATATAGGAAACATTTAAGATTAATTCCACTAATACATTACTTAGGGCCGGTTTAAATAGTTGTGGATAACGTTATTTGATGGTTGATGATATCCAACAGATGTGTTTTATTTCATTTTCACTCTCGAATTTCACTGTATTTAAATGATACTTCTATGGGCAGAAATGAATCCAAAAGCTGTGGTTTATTAATTTACATGAAGCATGTCCAAATGTCCTATTCTACCTCCTGCTGTAAGTCTAATCGTAAAGTATTAGCAGGATAAATTTTATTCACAATTGGTGCAACAGGCCCTTAGCAAAGAAAAACAACGAAAGAGACACACATATTGTTGTACGGTTGTACGGTTTTAATTCCAATTTTATCATTGATTTTACATATTGTGTTTTATGGTATTTGTTCATTATTTTAATTAAATAATACCTTTTTTTAATTTTGGAGTCATGGCTTCTAATAATACCAAGTAGCTCAAATAATTCCGCCAATGCCGTGTCACATATCACGTAAAATGAATAATTGTGTTTGCTCGCAAACGACAAAAAAAACCGACTTCAATTACATCGACAACCAATAAACTTAACAAAAAAATAACAAACGATCGATCGATTTCTCTGGGGTTCCATCATCAGATCCTGGTTTCCTTATCATGGTACCATACTTGGGAAATCTCCTTTTATATACGGTCGAATTGAGTAACCTCCTCCTTTTTGAAGTCGGTTAAAAAGAGATAATTATAATATTACTAGCTGTGCCCACGCGACTTCGTCTTCGTTGAATAGTGACTTTGGACAGCATTTTTTGGATATATCTTTTTGTTTATTTTGGAAGAAGATTTCTAATATTTTGTCTCTTGTCGATGAAACATTCATATGTATAAACCTTACACATTTCCATACAAACAAAAACTAAAACTTTTACAAACTTTGTATGTCATATTGATTTATATCGAAAAATAACGCAAAATCGCCTAAAAAAATAAGGTTTAAAGCTTCTAGCTCTAAAAATGACGAAACGTCCATACAACTTTTCATCCCTACCTTTCAAACCCTTGCACCCCTTTTTTCACATTAAAAAGTAGCCTGTGTGCATTGCATGTCCTTCCTCAGATTCTAGAGTATCTTTGTACCAAATTTCATTTTTATTGGTTCAGTAGTTTTGGCGTAAAAGCGGTACAGACAGACAGACTAGTAACCGATTTAGTAATTAATTCAAATAAATATATCAAAATGTGCGAAAGAATATGTCACAAAGTTGTCATGTGATAGTATAATGCGTATGTAACCTATTTTGGCTTTTTGATTGTATTTAAATGTCCTGTTGTAAAAATTAAATGATGTTTCTCGTCGTGCCTTACCTTTTTTTTAATTTACTACACTACTTAACATTTACGCAAAAAATAAAACCGTTGTTTTATACAATAATAAAAAATACGTAAACGAAAGTAATAACAAAAAACAATAGAAATGTAGTACGCACTTACTAACATGCACAAATATATCTACATACATACATACATACATATCCACATACAGAGATACATATATATACATATATACATACAGACATACATACATACATTAAAACAAAATAAAAGACATCCATACAAAAAAGATCACATACATATTTCGTGATATGGCCACAAATAAGATAAGCTCAAGACTTTTTAGTCGCAAAATGAGAAGAAGTGAGTAAAAAGGGGGTAAAAAACCAGATTTGTGAGAAGGTACGGAAAGAATGGGGCTTTGAGAGATGCATTTCGCATAGTAACATGTAAAAAAATGTACTCCTGTGAGTATATAATAATGTTTTAGTGTATTTTTATTGTTTACGTAATTTTATAACACAAGTTAATATTTTGGTATCGCTATATTGATGTTTTTTGTTATATAAATGTATGAAATATAAACGATTTTCATTAATGATAGAACTTTAAATTTAAATATTTTTTATATATCAGAAGCAAAGCAATAATAAATGTTATTAAAATATCCATTAGATAGTTCTAGATTATTGAAAATCGATATCATCAAGTATTTTGTTATGATTGATGTACAGCGTGGAACCAAAATATGTGTTCATTTTATTGTTTGTCATTATTTTATTTAAATTAATGAAATTATTTAATAGTTTTTTTTTTGTTGAAATATTTAAAAACTAAATGTTTTTATTTAATCAAAAATTTACGTAAATATTCGAGGAAATTTTAACTGAACTGAAATGTAAAAAAGCATACTGAATAAATAATACTATACGACAAATATTATCGTCGTGCTTAATCGTTGGACTAAGTGAGCGACGAAACACACACACACACACACAATTATTCACTAAAAACATTGCATACAGATACAACAAACATACAAACAATAATTGATCATACCCGTGTTTTCTCGTTTACTTAGGACGTAATAATAAATCGTCACATTATTACACAATACATTTAGTACAAAGCAGTATGATTGGTTACATTTTGAAACAGATTCAGATATGACATAACTTTAAAAGGAATTGACACGCTGTGACTGGAAAGATATTGATGCATTGTAACTGTACAAAATTACAAAATCCTGAATTAAAATCATATCCCTGCGTTTGCTTATATAAATGTAGAATGTGTAAAAAATTTGCATATAAGTAAAGTCGCTGAACCGATTTCGTTACAATATGGTATAATTTTAGCCGTTATTCTTAGGATGCCATTAAATACTGTATCTAGATTAGATGTTTTCTTGTGCGCCCTGAATAAAAAAATATTGTTTATTTTGTTTATTTATTTGACACGTTTACCTTAATAAGCATTTAAATATCAGATTGATTGGTAATGTTATCGCAATAATATTAGGGTTTGAAAGGAGTTGCTCGACTAGGCAAGTACCTTAATCATATAGAAGGTAACAATCACTTAATAATGCTCTCAACTATTGTTGTCAGGGCCGGATTTAGAGGTCTGGAGGCCTCGGAAACACAATTTATTTTTCTACGTGAAATAGTCGATTCGCGCTTTTGAGGTGCAGAATCCCGCAGGTCAATAAGTAGAGCGGGATTCCCCGCATTGCGGGATTACAATCCATACTTAGTATTCATTTTACTAACAATTAATCGCCCTGATGTTATATGGCCTTTTCCACGGATGAGGCCATACAATGTCACGACCATTTCTACCCTATTCTGATTCTATAAATTGAATGTAAGCCTTTGATTATTTTCAATCGAATAGTCCACCTCCGTGAACATGACAATAATAGGATAATTTTTTATTGGATTCGATCTCGCTAGCTAAAAGGCATCTTTTGTGAATTCTGCGCTTAACTTCTACTTAGCTACAATAAATTATAGCACAAATTCTTTTCATTCTTGCTTGATTCCGCCTGTAACACCTCAATGCTGGCTATAGGCTTCTTACTTCATGAAGGCGAAGGGTCGGAGTTTAATCTATCATACTGCTCAGCTCCTGGTTGGCGGATATGTTTCTAACTTTGAGATCAGGTTTCATAACCGGAAAGTAATATATGTATTATTCAGTGCAGGATTACATTGTTGATAAAGATGTGTGGACTTAGTGACGCTGTATTTTATGCAACATGTTACTAATTCTGTACTAAAACACAGTTTATATATTTATTTTTCAAAAGAGTAACTGCGGAGTTTCTTGCTGATTCTTCTCTGCAGAATTTACATACCGAATCGGTGGTAGCGTAACTTTTTTTTAAAGTTTTAATTTGTAAAATGGTGATTCAAAAGTGCTCTTGGAGCCTATTTGAATAAAGCTGTTTTTGATTTATTGTTTGATTGATTGTACAAATATAAATATCCACTAGATTGTTGAGGTCTCTTTCTTATGCGTATTTAATTTCATATAATTTCTCATTTAATTGCTTATTTACTTCGTATTCGTATATAAATTAATAATAAATATTAATAAAATTAATAATGAATAATAAATATACGTATAAAAAAAGTTTAATAATTTATCTCCAACACTGAAAGAGTTTAATTAAATTGTAACCGTATTTTTAATATAACATTTTCTTAACCAAACGTCCTTTATTCATTGTTACCGCAGATCTCTGGCTAACTACAGACCGATCTTTTATTCCTCAAAAATTTCGCCGAGTAATTATACAATTGGACCAGAGTTTTAGAAGACTAGCTAATTTATTTTAATTATAATATATTTTTTTCCTTGATTTAATTCTCTATATATTTGATTTCTTTTTATTTGTTCATTTTTGTTTATATATTTTTTTATCTTTTCGGGATTTTTTCATGATTGTAACAAGATTGTAAATAACGAATGTTCAAAAAAATTGCTTGAAGTAAAAGGCTTTTTTATTTTATTTATATTCGATTTATTCCGTAACATAGAACTTTCAAAAGACGAACTACCTTCAATATCAATGTAATTTCAACACTCTCTTTTGCAGATATTAATTTACGTCTGTCACACGTAATTGAGAGATTCATCACCTCGTTCGCCACTTATTTATTGTATACTTCACGTTTAGTCTGCGGGGGCCGTTAAGAACTTATTTTTCAAATTCAACCCATATTACCGACATACGAAAGATCATCTCTATTAAATGTGAATCGGAATTGTGATCTTTTGAATCATGTTCGAGATGACGATTAAGCCACTACGTCTGGCTAATCTAAACAATTACTGTTGCGTGTTTTCTGGTACAAAGCTGGTTTAGACTGGTTCGAAACTGGTTAAATCTAAGCGTATCTGGTTATGATGACGACATATTCCATGATCACTTATTCCAGGGAACTATGGAAACGCATAAAGTTTAGATTAACCGATGTGAATTGGATTAAGATAAGCGAGAATTTAAAATAAATGAATATGTTATTTTATCTTTAAGCAGACAGAAAAATGTAAGCAAGTATTGCAAGGTATTGAAAGTTTTATAATCTATTTTAAATGACAGAGAAAAAACAGGTTAAAACAAGGAAGATAACGATTCACGGAATTTTAAAAAGACACATCTTTGTGAAACGGAGTGTATGTACGTTAATCTTTTCCTTATTTTCTTAACAAACACTTCGATATTTTTAAAATGAAAACGCGTTACCTAAGATAAGGTTTGACGCTAATTGGATTACGGGAATTGAATATGTGTGTATAAATATTTTTGGTATGTTTGTCATTTAAAGGAACACCGAATCATTCGATGATTATAGTTTTAACCGATTTCAATAAAGGAGGAGGTTACTCAATTTGACCCCATATATATATATATATATATATATATATATATATATATATATATGGGGTCGAATATTTTATGTATGTTCGGGGATAACTCCGTCGTTTATAAACCGATTTTGATAATTATTTTTTTGTTGGAAAGGAGATATCCCTAGTTTGGTACCACGATAAGGAAACCAGGATCTGATGATGGGATCCCAGAGAAATCGAGGGAAGCTTTCGAAAATCCGCATAACTTTTTACTGGGTGTACCGATTTTGATGATTTTTAATTTAATCGAAAGCCGGTGTTTATCATGTGGTCACATTTAAATTTCATCGAGATCTGATTGCAACTTTTGGTAAGTGGAGTAATCTTTGATAATGCGTTTTTACTTGACTATTTTTTCGTCTACCTACGTTGTATTACTTATAATTGAAGTCGGTTTTTCTTCGTTTGCCTGCAAACACAATTATTCTGATATATACTTAAAATTTTTGTTGTTTATTTGTGTATGCATTTTAATGAATGACTCATAAAAATATTAAATAAAATTTACTGATGGTAAATCTAGATAATGGTACGTTTGTACAATTTCAAGAGTCAATATACAAGCATCTGAGATTATTAATGAATAATTAATATTTACAATTATTTTATATTATGTATCATATATGTGTATGCGTGTATGTATAAGTAAAAGTATCGTATTATTTGTATCTACGTGTGTATACATTGGGTGCTAAGAATCACCGGGGTACGGGAGGCTGCCATAGAAAAATATTCCTGGCTACGTATAATGGACGCACGCTACGGTTGGACCATCACCTCACCGAACTTGAGGTAGAACTTAGTCACATTAAGTGGAGCATACTGGGGTTGTCTGAAGTCCGAAGAGAGGGAGAGGACACGATGATCCTGGACTCCGGGCACTTGTTCTACTTCCGTGAAGGTGATGGGCTTTCCCAAGGTGGCGTCGGTTTTCTGGTTCACAAGACTCTCACTAACAACGTTGTGGAAGTCAGTAGTGTGTCGACCCGGGTAGCGTACCTTGTACTTAAGCTCACCGACAGGTACTCCCTGAAAGTGATACAGGTATATGCGCCGACCTCGGCACACTCTGACGATGAAGTCGAAGCCTTGTATGAAGATATCACAAGGGCCATACATGGCACTACTTCGACCTTCTACAGCGTTGTTATGGGAGACTTCAACGCTAAAGTGGGAGTACAAGGCCGCGACGGATCGAGCATCGGACCACACGGATTGGGGCACAGGAATCACAGGGGGCAGACGCTTGTCAACTTCCTCGAATCGGAGGGGCTCTTCTTGATGAACTCATTTTTTGAGAAGAAGCCCCAAAGGAGGTGGACATGGCAAAGCCCCGATACTGTGACGAGGAACGAGATAGATTTCATCATAGCGGATAAAAGGCATATATTCAGAGATGTCTCAGTGGTTAACAGGTTTAACACCGGCAGCGACCACCGGCTAGTACGGGGCACTCTGAATATATGTCTCCGAAAGGAGCGGACCCGCTTGATGAAATCTACTCTCCGACCCACGCTGCCCCAAATACTATGTGGCTCCGAGCAGTTTCAGTTGGAACTCCAAAACCGATTCGATTCGCTGGAAACTACTAGCGACGTGGACGAGATAACCGACAACGTGGTGAAGACGGTGTGTACACTGGGTCGCAGGCACTTTCCACCAACAAAGCCAACGAAGCAGTCCAAACTTTCTCCCGAAGCCTTGGATCTGATGCGGCAGAGGCGCGAGTTGCCGGCTGCTTCGCCAGAACAGAGGGCTCTTTCCAAGAGGGTACGGAAAATTATTCGCCAAGACCTCCGCTGCTCAAATACGAGAGAGGTTGCTACTCTGATTGAGCAGAATAGGGGGTCCAAAGTTTTCCAAAGACCATTGGGGAGAAGCCTTCTTGCGAAGCTTAAAACAGCAGATGGCAGAACCGTCTGCTCTCGCCCTCAGGTCCGAGAAGAGGTTGAGAATTTTTATGGACAGCTGTACTCGTCGAGCGCACACAAGCCTGCGACTTGGGACACCGAAGATCCACGGGCACCATTGTTGCGCCATTATTCGGAGTGTATCCCGGACTTCGAAGAGGATGAGATTGGTGCAGCGCTCGGGCAGCTTAAAAACGGAAGGGCCCCGGGGGATGACGGAGTTACCACTGAACTCCTTAAAGCCGCAGGGCGACCTGTCCTGAAAGCCTTGGCAAGACTATTTAACGCCGTCATCCACCGAGGTACCACGCCGGAGGCGTGGTCCAGGAGTGTGGTGGTGCTGTTCTTTGAGAGAGGCGATAAGTCTCTGTTAAAGAATTACAGACCGATCTCACTTCTGAGCCACGTCTATAAGCTGTTTTCGAGGGTTGTTACGAATCGTCTCGCCAGAAGACTCGACGAATTCCAACCACCAGAGCAGGCTGGGTTTCGAAATGGCTACAGCACCGTGGACCACATCCATACTGTTCGGCAGATTATCCAAAAGACGGAAGAATATAATCAACCGCTGTGTATGGCATTTGTGGACTACGAGAAAGCCTTCGACTCCGTCGAGACCTGGGCTGTCCTGGACTCTCTGCAGAGATGTCATGTCGACTGGCGATATATCGAGGTACTAAAATCTATGTACGACGCGGCGACGATGACCGTTCATGTCAATGACCAAAGAACAAGACCTATTTCCCTCCGGCGCGGGGTAAGACAGGGGGATGTAATATCACCGAAACTGTTTACCACTCCGCTAGAGGATGTTTTTAAGACCTTGGATTGGGGGGAACGGGGCATCAACGTCAACGGTGAATTCATCTCTCACCTTCGTTTCGCCGACGATATTGTCATCTTTGCGGAGACGCTGGATGAGTTAGGCCAAATGCTGGCCGGCCTAAACGAGTCCTCCCGACGTGTCGGTCTCTGTATGAACTTGGATAAGACGAAAGTTATGTTTAACAACCAAGTCATACCGATACCGGTATCGGTCGATGGTACCCTTCTCGAAGTTGTTCAGGATTATATTTACCTAGGCCATACTATCCAACTAGGCCGCAACAACTTCGAGAAGGAGGCCGATAGGAGGATTCGGTTGGGCTGGGCGGCGTTTGGCAGACTCCGTCGAGTCTTCACTTCGAAGATTCCGCAATGCTTGAAGACAAAAGTTTTCGAGCAATGCGTCCTGCCTGTGTTAACATACGGAGCCGAGACGTGGACACTGACCAAAGGACTGGTCCACAAGTTTAAAGTCGCTCAACGTGCAATGGAACGGGCTATGCTTGGGGTCTCTCTCAAAGACAGGATTAGAAATGAGACTATCCGCGGGAGAACGAAAGTAACCGACATAGCCCACAGAATTAGCAAGTTGAAGTGGCAGTGGGCTGGTCATCTGTGTCGCAGGACCGATGGCCGTTGGAGTAGACGGGTCCTAGAGTGGAGACCGCGTCTTGGCAAACGCAGTGTGGGACGTCCTCCGGCCCGTTGGACCGACGATCTACGTAAGATTGCCGGTGTAGGCTGGATGAGGATTGCGGAAGACCGGGATGTGTGGCGCGAACTTGGGGAGGCCTATGTCCAGCAGTGGACTGCGATAGGCTGAAGTGTGTGAGTGTGTGTGTATACATTATTATGTACGTGTGCATTTATATCTATAATATAAAAATGAGTCGCTGAATGTGTTGCTAAGCGCAAAACTCGAGAACGTTTGGACCGATTTCGCTAATTCTTTTTTTAAAATATTCCTTGAAGTACGAGGATGGTTCTTACGGAGAGAAAAATTCAAAAAAAATAATAATAAAACTAAAGAATCGACTGTTAGGCGATACGAAGTTCGCCGGGTCAACTAGTAGTGTATAATTATGTATTTATTATATATTATATTTTTATTCTCTAGGTGTTTAGATTGTACACGCTAATTTTGCGACTGTTTTATAAGTTTCCTGAGGCAGGACTACTGGAAGAGATTCCATCATGGGATAAGTAGTGCCTTTGTACCAGCATTGTTTATTCCTTTTGCTATCCTAGTGTACATAAATTGTTAAATAAAATAAATAAATAAAACAAAAATTTACGTAGGACTCCTTCATTTACAAACTGTTTTTCTCACTGCGTCTGCAAATTACTCGCGAGTAATAGACACTCAATGATAAGAGTATTTTTGTTAATACAAATGGCAAACGATTTACGAGATAAGTTCGACTCGTGCACTTTTGTGGTGTTGGACAATGGAACATAAATTCCTATTTTGGTGTGGATGAGCATTAAGAGCATTAATAATGCGGTGTGGCGCAGGCGCTAATCGTTAAAACATTAATGAAGGAAACGTTTTGTTGTTAACTAATAAAACTTTTGGTCTAACATCGTGCCAAATTTCATTGTTTAACATCCTAAATCTTATGTCTAGGTGTATTAACTATAGTTATATCAATTGTAGAGGGTAAAATATTCTAGAAACTTCGAGATTTTCATATACGTTTCATAAATGAGTTTTTTGCTCAAGCAAAATTCGTGTTTGTTGTCAGATAATCATGACACCCGTAATAAAAAAAAACAAGGTGAACAAAGCTTCAGATGTACATGTTTCGAGTAGTGTTAAATAACAGTTAATTAAAATGAAAAGTTATTAAAATATTCTTGAAGTTTAATAGAGGTTCGAGCGTACTAAAATTGTACATTAAAAATTGCAAAATCTCCTCTATATAATATCTACCATTCAAACAAAAGCGCTGAAAATGTTCATATAAATGAATGTGTTTATTTAAAGTTGCACAGCGTTCTTAGCTAACTGTTATCATATAACAGTACTTTAAATACAAAAATTTATATTTATCAATATTCTAGCTGACCCCGTAAACGTTGTTTTGCCATATATGTTATTAACCCCTTAATCCCCCCTCCTTATAACTCAGTGGTATGAAAAATAGATGTTGGCCGATTCTCAGACCTACTCGATATGCACACAAAATTTCATAAGATTCGGTTCAGCCGTTTCGAGTATGGTAACTAACATTTTGATACGAGAATTTTATATATTTGAATATTTATGAAAATACCTAACTGATTTAACCTCATCATCATATAGGTAGGAGTAAAAAGAACGATTTATACAAGTTAAAAATAATTTCAATCTGTAAATCTATACTAATATTATAAAGAGGTAAAGTTTCTAACTTTGTTTGTATGTAGGGGGTAATCTTCGCAAATACTGATCCGATCACAAAAATTCTTTCACTAACAGAAAGCTACACTCTTCAGGAGTGATATAGAGTATATTTTATTGTTATTGAATAAAAAATCAGTGAAAAAATAGTATAAGTAAATCAAGTCGTAGAAATGCGAGCTGATGAATACTATATAACGAAGTGGCCACGGGTCGACTAGTCTTTGTATAAGAAAGGAATTAAGTTACAGTAGCGGTACATATGTTGGCAGTAGCATTGAGAGGACATCAATAACATTATTTATTGCACCAATAAAACTTCTATCTCGTCAATAACTAAAAAGTCAAACCCTGTTTCGAACAGGAAAATCAAACATTATAGTACCTTACAGTTTATATACAAGTATGTTTTATTGAAATTGTATTCAATACTGAAGCATTTTATAGTTATTTCTCTTATTTATCATTTTATGTTTCATACTAGCTGTGCCCGCGACTTCGTCCGCGTGGAATTTTACAAAAAAGCAGTTAGTTTAATATTATGTGGTGATTATGTGGTGGTAGTACGAGTATTTGCTGTATTCTGTTCTATCAGAAAAAAATATACCTTCTAATATAAAATCGTTAGACCATTGACTCATCTCGAAATCTCAAAAAAAAAGCAATGGACGTATAAAGTTGTAAGACCGAATTTTCCCAAATTAAAGGGGTCTAAGGGCTCTTATAAGTTTCTATGAAACTCCTTCATTTTTATGCTTGAAATTTGACAGGAAGATTTTATTAACATATACTTTTACTAAACTTTTGCCGTGTGATGCCGGCCGATTAGAATAGCACCGCCTCCTTTCTTCCCGTGGGGCTCGTAAAAGGCGACCGAGGGATAAACCTGGCTCAAAATCATCAGGGTCCAGGAGAAGGAAAATTTTATTTGAAAGCCGGAATGGGGTCTCCGTCAAGCATTCGTGGCATAGCTCTAAAATGCGAAATACTCCTGCAGCCGAACTGGCTCCACACGTATCAACTCGTCGTTCCTGTGGGCCTAGCCAGAGAGGTCGAGAGCGTGGTGCAGAACTTAGGCAACTCTGCGTTTTCCTGAAGAGTGTCCTAGGCGACACAGTGTCTGTCTGACACCATCTAAATCGTCTGCAATAGACGGACTAAGGCGAATGAGTAAACTTAAATAAGAAAATCGTAATTTTTGAAGGTGTGTTGTGTGGTTAGTGAATACGTGTTTAATTTTTTGTGAAAATTTTAACCTTATACAAATAGAATAGGGGATGAAATTTATAAGGAAATCCGTTACTTTTGGAGTTAGAAGCTTTTAACTTATTCCATAGAGGTTTGATCAGCTTTTTGAAATTGAGGGAAAACCACTCATATAAAAAACATTGATGTTTTTAAAAAAAAAGGTCATGAAATGGTTTAATATAATGATTATAAACTGATTTGGCCCCCCTACGTAAATATTATCAATTTCTACACGAGCGAATCCGGAGGCAACTTCTAGTGCTCCTATAATTTTATGTCGATAATTTTTTTTTGCCTTCCTAAACCTACTTATTTGCGAAAATTGTAGTTGACTCACTTTTAAGTTTAAACAATTTTATTTTAGATTTTTGAAGTTATATTTGTTTTGGCGCGTTAGGGTAAAATGATGAGAGTAATATGTACGATTTTATTTTTGTGTTACCCACACATTAGGAATTCTAAACGTTTTTGAATATCATAACGGTCAGTCGGAGACGCAGGTTAGATCCCCGCTGGACCGGTCAATTTTTGATATGATATTCAAAAATGATGAGAGTAATATGTACGATTTTATTTTTGTGTTACCCACACATTAGGAATTCTAAACATTTTTGAATATCATAACGGTCAGTCGGAGACGCAGGTTCGATCCCCGCTGGACCGGTCAATTTTTGATATGATATTCAAAAATGATGAGAGTAATATGTACGATTTTATTTTTGTGTTACCCACACATTAGGAATTCTAAACGTTTTTGAATATCATAACGGTCAGTCGGAGACGCAGGTTAGATCCCCGCTGGACCGGTCAATTTTTGATATGATATTCAAAAATGATGAGAGTAATATGTACGATTTTATTTTTGTGTTACCCACACATTAGGAATTCTAAACATTTTTGAATATCATAACGGTCAGTCGGAGACGCAGGTTCGATCCCCGCTGGACCGGTCAATTTTTGATATGATATTCAAAAATGATGAGAGTAATATGTACGATTTTATTTTTGTGTTACCCACACATTAGGAATTCTAAACGTTTTTGAATATCATAACGGTCAGTCGGAGACGCAGGTTCGATCCCCGCTGGACCTTGGATATTCAAAAATGATGAGAGTAATATGTACGATTTTATTTTTGTGTTACCCACACATTAGGAATTCTAAACGTTTTTGAATATCATAACGGTCAGTCGGAGACGCAGGTTCGATCCCCGCTGGACCGGTCAATTTTTGATATGATATTCAAAAATGATGAGAGTAAATTTTTTCGATGCGCACGCACACCGTCACATAAAACCGACACCCTGAACCTTGCTAGTCACTGAAGAAGATGTTAGCAACGTGAAGTTATCTAGCCCATGAAATATGACTTCTTACGTGCGTACATAAGTACACACAAACTTTTTAACCGACTTCCAAAAAAGGAGGAGGTTCTCAATTCGACTGTATTTTTTTTTTATGTATGTTACATCAGAACTTTTGACCGTGTGGACCGAGATCGACAAATTTTGTTTTAATCGAAAGGTGGTGTGTGCCAATTGGTCCCATTTATTTGTTATTGTTATTCAATAGCAGGTTATATTAAATATATAAATAATTTCAAAATAAAGACTTAGATGTCCAATATCAAATTAAATCGTGCTTAATATTCCAATTTGAACTTTTCAACAATAATTACGACACAATTTATTATAAGAAGAATAAATTAACAAGTACCCACCGCATTTTTAAGAATGCGTGAATGTAAGGCCTATCCAATTATTCATATTACGATCAAGACACGAGAGCCATATAAAAATATGCGGAAATCCAGAGAACTACTTCTAAGTATCGCTTAGTGTTATGCGCTTGCGCACCGTTCGTTTAAACACATTTTTACGTTAGCCAAGATAATTATAATTAAATTTCTTGATTATTCTCGTATAACGATATGCTTAATTTCATTGTTATATATCATAAGTATTTTATTTTCCTCTTTAAATATAAATAAATAAACGCCTCAAACTCAATAGGTAATTTATATTGGAAATGTACTTGATTCGTTCTTTTTACATATTGGAAGAAACTTTTCCATTATATCCAGGAAGTTAATTAGATCGGGGTAAAGAATTGGAATACACAAGATTCTCCTAACCGTATTATAATTTTATTTATTTTAATGAGCGTTTCGGAGATTCATGATTAGTTGTCACGTTTTTGTGATATAAAATATTCAAATGAATGATAAGTATGATAAGGATGTCTATTCAATTTAAAAATGGAAATTTTAATACTAAGTAGTCTTGTAACGAGTATAGTCCTATCAATGAGGAAATATTTGTGCATTGATATAAAGAAAATTTAAATCAAATCTATATACTTATTAGCACTAAATGTCAGTGACGCCTTAGAACACTTATCTATCTTCTATACTTATAAATGGAAAGCCGGTTTTTTTGGTTCAGTAATACTGCGAAAACTACTATAAAATGCAGCTTGTTTCGGAGAAGGTATATGATATGTTAGTGATTACTTGTCGTGTAAAAAAATGGACGGATAGAGGTCGCTAGTAAACTATATGAGTAAAAAAATAAATAAGAGTTTCTTTTTTTTAATATTGACATTTGATTGAGGTAGGAATCTAAGATATATATCTACTGTCTATAAAACTGCTTGATTGCTTGAATACATACAATGTTGCCACAAAATATTTGTTCAATGTTGAATCATAAAATTTTCATAGAATATAGTTTTAAGGTAGGTTCAAAAACTGGTGCCCCATTCGCCTTCATAGTTAAAAATAATGTGAAAACGTAGACAATGAAATTTTTTTTTAGATGTTCTGGAACATTTATTATTAAAATAAAGTTTCTCGTTTACGTTCCTAGTACGAACCGTTACCTATTATTCCACAGCATTCGTATCATCTGCTACGTATCTTTGGCACGGTGGTACCTTTAGCTTGAATAGGTATTTTTAAGTAGGTTTACTTTGACACTACATTTCATCAGGTGAGATTGTGGTCAGTTACTAGTATTAGTAGTAAAGAGAGTTAATGTTGAGTTGAGTTAATTTGCGCAGTATTTGCTTAGTGTACGCTAGCGCCGCATCTATCTCTTTCACTCGGCTTCGTTAAACTATCGCCCGTAACCAACTTTACAGACAAACAATTTTTTTTTATCCGAGCTTTATATCTTATAAACAGCGTGTACAAACAAACAATCATTCAGTTTTAAATTTTGTTTTTCATATACACTACTAATGTTAAATAATATTTCGTAACATAAACTGTAAGTTCGAAAATTCTTTGATGTTTCTCGGTTTTTACAAATAAACTTCGTAGCGATAATATTTTATGAGACCATAAATGAATGTTACACTGCGTTATGTTTTAAACCTATTTGATAAGATTTGTTTACATGTTTCCACATGGATTGATTCTTACATAATTACATTTCTGCAATTGAAAGCTACAACATAAAACTCCTTCAAAGACATACGTTTTTCATAAAGATAGGTTGAGTATGAATCTTTTCGAAGATCCTGTAGGTTAATGAAGCTAATAAAAATCCGTGAAACACTTTCAAAACACGTCTTTTAGTTAGGGCTTATCGTACCTTACCTTAGTATCCACCTTTCCTTTTTTGCCCACAAGGACACAACATGGTGACATGTTCCCTAAACTCAAGTATATTTATTATTTACTATTTAAAATTACAAAGAAGTTTTTATTTCTATTATTATTACTTTGTTACTATTCATATTGTTTCTTATGTGGGTATTTGATATTTATATTGCTACGTACCTAACGTTTGTATATATGTAAAGGAATAAGATGCCTTTGCATCTAGGAATCTTATTCCTTTACATGTATTTTTCTAGTTTTCGTAAATATAATGTATCATGAAAGTTAATCTATATTTTTACTACGCCGCGTTGGCGCAGCAGTTACAGCCATGGATTGTACCCGTTGCGCTGGCGGTTGCGGGTTCGATCCCCACACATGACAAACATTTGTATTGGCCATACAGGTGTTTGCCGTGGTCTGGGTGTTTGTGCAGTCCTTGTGGGTCTCCCCACCGTGCCTCGGAGAGCACGTTAAGCCGTCAGTACACCTGATAGCGATCGTTACATAAAGTAGGTAATATATCCGCCAACCCGCATTGGAGCAGCGTGGTGGATTAAGTTCTGATCCTTCTCCTACATGGGGAAAGAGGCCCATGCCCAGTAGTGGGATATTACAGGCTGAAGCGAATCTATATTTTTATATATTAAGAAATAAATGATCTTTACTCTTAAGACTCCCTAACTCCCTAACTCCCCGTTCCATTGTCATAAATATAATGTAAGAAATGCTAGCAACAATACATATGACTGACTAAGTTATTTTATTTTGTGTATAGAAGTTTTCAAAAATTCTTTCTATACGTTTTTTTAGGTTACTAGACGAAACACAGTTCCAACAGCCTTTCCTTTCAGTTCGCCATATTCCTTTCAAAAATTATTCGGGTCCATATTGTAGACTTTTAAATTTGATAGTTTTTTAATTAACCCAAATTGTAAAAATATATTTTTCCTTGACTTGGATTATGCGTTGCCTGTATATTACAGGAATAGCTTAAATCTCTTACAAGTTTTACATCACACTGTTCCAATAAAAGCAAGCGGAAAAAATCTTAGAATTTTTCCTTCTTTTTTTGAAGTTTAAATTTCTTTTCGCTTACCGCACCCACGTTTTTTCATAGGTAGTAATTTTGGCTGATCCGTCACGCTCTGAGGTGAAAGACTGGATCGGGCAAACTCGGGACCACCGAGTGTACCCAAGCGAGAAAGATAGGATCTCTGCGACGTATTGGTTACATAATGCTCTTTGTTTGTGTCTGTCATTTTTCTAGAAGATTTTAATAGACAGTAATCACCTTAACATAATAAAGGATGTTCCCATGCGTTACCACTTCATCTTCAATATATAATCATTTTTTATTACAAAAGTGCATTATGTTCTTATTGTTGTTTATGATTGAAAAGTGTATGTAGATGACGTCAAGTTGCATCAAGAATAATGTGTGTGTTCAGTGTTTCATTCAAAGCCTGAAATAACTGCCTGTATGATCATTAAAAATAACGAGGAGCTGATGTATAAATCGCCATGTTATTTGTACTTATATATATATATATATATATATATTTTAACAGCTAAATAATTTCACTCATTACATGGGAGGTGTTTCGAAATTAGCCTTGGTAATAATTTAAACCACAAACTATAAAAATATAATATCAAAACATGTTGTTAAGTAGCAGTCATGAAAGTTCTACTATTTCGGATTTTAGAATCTATTTTACAAACCGTTAAATTAAAGGGTGCAATCGCTTACGACGCTAGGGCTAATTATAATATAAGGCAAGTGAAACTTCGATTTATGATTAACTTCTAATAATCTTCGATTCCCGCCGAGTCTGGGTGTAATATATGAATTTTTTATTTATATATAAGTATTATTTATATATATTTATCGTAAAAACGAAACATAGCTGTGTCAGTTGGCTGAAACCTATATCACAAGTATTAAATTACTGACCGTAGAAACAGACGTCCGGGTGTGAGTGTATGTTATGTACATATTTATTTATATTTTTTATTTATTAGATATATATATATATATAATGAATGTTTGTCTGTATGTCATTTATATAATCGTAAACTGTGCATGTGATTATGTCATTATCTTCAGCAAAGTGTTGTGCATGAGCCTACAAAGGTTTAGATTTACGACCAAAAAAAAAGCGTAGCAACGTGCGCAGGGTACGGCTAGTTATTATAAAAGTTAAGTTTCTCAAAGCAAGCAACACAGGTAGAAGCAATGACCAAATGTGAAGTTAAACTTACAGTGGCTTTGGCAGATACCAGGCAAAAAAAGTGTACAAAATGCCGACTTATGTTTGTCATTTCATAATCATAAATTTTTAATAATAATATCTCGTTCAAAGTCATATTAGAAATCACTTCAACGCTGGTGTTAAGGCACACGCACTAGTATTAACAGAGCGGTTAAACAATGATCACACTTGTCTAATTGTTGACTGCGGTTTGATTCATTTTTTAATAGGAATGTCTGACATTAACAGAATTTATATTATACCCTCAGATCATAGTGTTACTGTGTGGCTACGGTACTAAAGAATATAGCCACCCCCTCTCTTCCCGTGGGTGTCGTAAGAGGCGACTAAGGGATAACATAGTTCCGCTACCACTTTGGAACCTGAAAAGCCGACCGATGGCGGGATAATCATCCAACTGCTGGCTTTGAAATATACAGGCCGGAGACGGGCAGCAGCGTCTTCGGTGCGACAAAGCCAGCCCTGCGGTCACCAACCCGCCTGCCCAGCGTGGTGACTATGGGCAAAACACATGAGTGGAGGCCTATGTCCAGTAGTGGACTGTAAAGGCTGTAATGATAGATAGTGTTAGTGAATTGAAACAAGGGCCGTCCATAAAATAATTCACATGAAATTTTACCAATTTTTAATTGATTTAGTCTGTAACATCTGACTGCTGGGCGTAGCTCTTTTTCCATGTAGAAGAGAGAGTTTACACACAATTCTTTGCCACTATTCTCCTTATTTGTTAACCATGGGCGTATTTACTCTAATTCCAAAAGGACCATGGCCTGGCACGGCACCCTGAGTGGGACTCCGTACGCCTAGTATGAGGGGCGGCTCAAGCAGAACGAGGCATGTGTAAAAAAAAGGCCAGCCAAAATATAATGCGGATATTTTTCTTTTACGCGATGAAAGGGGCAAACAAAAAATACAAAAATTATGGAATAGGTGGCCTAAAAAGGAATAAAAGGTCAACCAAAAATTTCAAACACAATAATCGCTTATGTATTAATTGATAAATACGCTGCTTAATGCTAACAATAGGCTGCTTTTGCCTTTTTCACGTAATTTATGGGGTGGAAATCTATATTGGCTCGGGGCGTTGAATTTCAATAAACATCAATTTTACGAACGTAGAATACGTTTTCATTTATCAGCTTTATTATATAAGATACAAATTAAATTTTATGAATGTAGGTACAGTATTATACTTAGGTAGCATATGTAATATCTGATGGCATTGAACGGGATTAATGAGCTCATCTGAAGTTTCAACTGGACCTTATGGTTCTTATGTAACGTAATATATAATGGATATCTTAGATAATTTGTAGCTATATATATATATATATATATATATATATATATATATATATATATATATATATATATATATATATATCTTCGTAAGCGAAGTTGTGTACATATTTCGCCATTGTTATATAAGTTTAAAGATTGTCAGTATAGGTTGGATGAGGATTGCGGAAAACCGGGATGTCTGGCGCGAACTTGGGGAGGCCTATATCTAGCAGTAGACTGCAATATCCTGAACTGACTGACTGACTGACTTATGTTGTATTACTTGTCGATGTTATGAAGTCGTTTTTTTTATTATTTAGTCTGTACATAAATAAGTTAACGATCGCTCTGGTGAAGTGGTGCGTGTAGTCGCCTAAAACACCGACGGTTTGCGGGTTCGATTCCCGCTCGGGATGGATGTTTGTATTTGATAAATATTCCTTTCCGGTTTGGATGTCTGTTCTTGTGGGTCACCCGACTGTGCCTCGGAGAGCACGTTAAGCCGTTGGTCCCGGTTATTATCATAAAAACGAACGTAGCGAAAATATCCGCCAAGCCACAGGGGAGTAGCGTGGTGGATTAAGCTTCAACCCTTCCTCTACGTGGAGAAAGAGGCCATATAGCAGTGGGATGATACAGGTGAATGAATGAAAAATGAAAAATAAAAAATAAACAAATAACTAGTAGCCAGTAAGGAGGTGGGTTGCGTCAATCGTTAAATGTATGGCCTGTAGTTATATAGCTGTTTTATTTTATATAAGATCTTAAGCGTCGTGTATAGTCAAGACTCATCTTAGACAATGCTGTTGATATACTTTATAATACAACAATTGAAAACGGCAAAAACACCGGAAACGAATTGCTATGTCCATCCTTTTCTCATTTCAAATACCTAACTTATAATGATGTTTTTATGTTCTGACATATTCCAAAATTATTATTTATTAAAAAAATACTACATGCGTAAAGCGCGCTTACACCTTTATCCTCGACAAATGTCAAACTATTCTCAACAAGGTTTAAAATTTACAAAAAATTTAAGCTGTTTTTATGGCATAAGAATGAAAGACTTGCGTGATTGTATTAAACTAGTAATGAGTAACGCTATTGTTAATAAAATATTACCAAAATGATTTTTTTTTCTTGATGATGATGATGAACTATCTGTACTTTCTATCGAAATGCATCACAAAATTATAATGAACTCCTCGAACTCCTCGGTCGTTTGCTTCATTGCTGAAGGTCGTGTCCACTCTGATCCAAGGTCTGGATCACGATCTCTGTGAATTTTCTCGAGTCCGTCCTGCCCTCTGCTTTCCACAGGACTGCGGTCACTTGGAGATGTGAGGTTGGTAACTTGGTCCGACCACCGTGTGGGGCAGCGGCCACTTGGTAATGTAATGAAAATATTTATAAAAACGAAATCATCGATTGTAAAATTTGTGATCTACTATTAATTAATTATTGTTACACAATTTTATGGCAAAAATGCGACCCAGATTTGTGTTATGTAAGGTATTTGTGTGTTATTTGCAGTCATGCCATTTCCTTTCGTGCAAGATGAGCATAAAAATATGATTTCACTGTGTTTCGTTTTAAACGACTTCAAAGAAAGGAGAAGGTTCTCAAGTCGAATGTATGTTTTTTTTATCTGTATTATCTTTCTCATTCAAAATCTAGTACTTTTCGCGTAGTCTCATTTAATTTTGAACAAAATCTGACGAGTTGTTGTAACATTTTTGCCAATATTTTCGACTACCTATGTTGAAGGTGTTCTAATTTTATACTCATCACTTCAGTCCATCCACTGCTGGACATTGGTCTCCTGTGTGTTGTCCATAGTCACTACGCTAGGCAGACGGGTTGGTGACCGTAGGGCTGGCTTCGGTCGCACCGAAGACGCTACTGCCCGTCTTCGGCCTGTGTATTTTTTAGCCAGCAGTTGGATAGTCATCCCGCCATCGGTCAGCTTTAACAGTTCCAAGGTGGTAGTGGAACTGTGCTATCCCTTAATCACCTCTTACGACACCCACGGGAAGAGACTGGCTATATTCTTTACTACCGTAACCACACAGCAAATTATAATTGTGTACCAATTTTAATTTTAATTTTGATTTTTGTTTATATTGAAGATTGATTTTTATTTATGTTTGAATGATTTTAATGTCGTTGAATTTATTTATAATTTATAATTGATGTGATTGTTTTTTTCTTAACTTTATTGAAATAATTTTTTTATTGATTTAATTCTAGTTGTATTGTATTAATTTTAATTTTATTGCATTTTTTTTCTAGTATCTATTTTGCGTGTTTTTGAAATGATATACTCTCAAGTAAGATGTATGCGCCTATAATGTGTAACACACAATTTGTTTGTATCTTGATGTGCAAACAAATACTATAAAAGTACAATTTTATTCGAAGCAATTCTTATAAAGTGGTTTATATCGGTATTGATGCGATGTTACTTAAAGGTCGCGGTGAATTGAGATCGATAGATTGATGGTCTCTTGGTGACACTTTGATATTGCATCGTTTCTTCAGAAGTATTCCTTGATTTAAAACAATCTCTTATTTATTTATTTAACATTTTATTACACGTATACTATTGTTGAAGATATCTCCATGCCATGAAACATTACTTTAAATATTTGTATTTGCTTGCAAATGAAAAAAAAACCGACTTCAATTACATCGACAAGTAATACAGAGTAGGTAGATGAAAAAATAGTCAAGTAAATACGCGTTATCAAAGATTGCTCAAAAAGTTATAATCAGATATCGATAAAATGTATCATCATCATTTCAGCCTATTGCAGTCCACTGCTGGGCATAGGCCTCCACAAGTTCGCGCCAAATATGGCGCGAACTCATGTGTTTTATCCATAGTCACCACGCTGGGCAGGCGGTTGGTGACCGCAGGGCTGACTTTGTCGCACCTAAGACGCTGCTGCCCGTCTTCGCCCTGTGTATTTCAAAGTAAGTAAAAAAATTAAATGTAACCACCAGCACGTAACGTAACGTAAACACCAGCTTTCGATTAAATTAAAACTTATCAAAAATCGGCACACCCAATAAAAAGTTGTGCGGTATAATACAACGTGGGTCGACTAAAAAATAGTAAGTAAAAACGCATTATCAGATATAACTCGAAAAGTAGTTGTTAGATCTCAAATAAATTTAAATGGGACCAAATGACACGCACCACCTTTCGATTAAAAAAATGTCGTAATCGGTCCACCCAGTCAAAAGTTCTGAAGTAACATACGTAAAAAATGAAGGAAAAAAACAATCGAATTGTAAACCTCCTCTCCTAAGCTCAACCTTAAAAGAAATTTCTTCCAACCTATATTTTTTTTCGCTTATTGAAAAGAATTTCAGTTTTTGTTTGTGTTGTTTCCCAAATAAACATGTTTAAAATATACACAAGGTAAACTATACATAAGATTAATCATTGTTTGTGTCTTAGCTGGCCATTGACTTATTTATATTTTTTAATAAATGTATATTTACATCTAGACCTAGTTATACAAACCAGACAATCAGTTGGCGTAGCGATCAAACCAGTTTTTACACTAGCGATTCTATCCATATTCTTGCTATATTTTTATGTAAGTCAAACAAATATTCTCACGGTCTAGACTTGTGTGTCTTTGTTGGTTATTTCCCCTCGACAGAGAATTTCCTAAGGACGTCATGGGGCGTAGAATGCTAGATATTTCTCATAGTCTGAATGATTGTATCTGCGTTATTTGCTTTATAACCCCTGGCACAGGACTTTTTGATAATGTTACGGGACGTTGAGTGTTAAACGGACAATGAGTATATTCGCACTATTCATAACAGTCAAATTCCGATCAAATCATATTCCAGTAACGATTCGTCTATTGTTTCTAGTTTACTTGATCGAGATCAGACGGAGAATGAACTGAGATCAGCACTGTAATGTGGATCGGGCCTTAGGCGTTTATTGTTTGTTTAACGATGTTTTAATGTTCGCAAGTACAAATGTACATTTTTCACTAATAAAGAAGTTAATGGCTATAAAACGAGCGCGTAATACTCGGGTATTATATTAATCACTAACTTATCGTGATGTGCACTTCCCATCGTTATGGCATTATCATAGCCAGATAGCGATTCGTCCGATTGTTTGTCTGAAACTTTAATAAATTACTATTTTAGTTTTTATGCAACTAATTTACAATAATATTTCACACTTGTTTGATAATATTTTTATCTTGATGGATCTTTTTTGTGCAAAATTAAAACAATCTGAAATTAAAAATAAAACGCTTACGTTATGATGTTCGAAAGTTAATATGGATAGCAATAAAGGACGACATTTTAAAGAAATTTAGGATAAATACTTCGATAATACTACGAAAATAAGAAATTTAGAATAAATACTTCGATAATACTACGAAAATAAGAAATTTAGGATAAATAATTAGATATTTACAAATACACAATATAGGCAAGCTATGGAGCTCCATCTGAAAAGAAGACCTCGCTAACCAAAATTAAGAATTACGGCGATATAAGCTTTACATTTATGTCTGTATGTGTGTTGTAGCATAGGCTTTTCAGGACTAGATAAACAAAACTTTTAAACAAAAAAAAAAAATATATTAAACCTGAATCACTTTCTACTTACTTAGGAATCTGCTTCGCCTTCTTTTATCTAGAAATATCTACTATCTACGAATAGGAATTTTTTTATCTAATTTATATTTTACGGCAGCTAAAAGTCTAAAATCTGCAAGATAAACCAATTATCCACAAAAAAAATCAAAATAGAAGTAAAGTTGTATATCGTTATCTGTATTTTATGCGAATTTTCCATACACATAACACGCCCGTTTTATTGCATATAATATTCTCGTAAAATTTGATTAACAATGTATTTTAACCAGACTTATCACATATTTAATAATCATATATGTTCATTGATATTCCGTTTTTAGATCGTAACATTTATACAAGTTCAGAAAAAAGTTCTATTTTGACACACAATTAACTAAGTAGGTAGTCATAAAAAATAGTTTACAATTTGCTAGTGTAACACGTTATGAAATAATTGGCTGACGGTACTTTTGGAATAAAATTTATTATTTTATTTTCTGTTTCTGTTTTATAACTAGGTATGTCTCCAGAAGCTCCGTTGTTCCTTTACGATTATTAGATGTATAAACAATCTTACCATGCTTTACATTTATTTTCATGTTTCTTCACTTAAATTCCGACTGTCCGTTTGCAACAGTATTTCTTATTGGAAAATAGTTTTTAACCGACTTCCAAAAAAGGAGGAGGTTCTCAATTCGATTGTATTTTTTTTTTTTTTTTTTTTTATGTATGTTACATCAGAACTTTTGACTCGGTGGAGCGATTTCGACAAATTTTCTTTTAATCGAAAGGTGGTGTGTGCCAATTGGTCCCATTTAAATTTATTTGAGATCTAACAACTACTTTTCGAGCTATATCTAATAATGCGTTTTTACTTGACGCTTTTTTCGTCGACCTACGTTGTGTTATACCGCATAACTTTCTACTGGATGTACGGATTTTGATAATTCCTTTTTTGTTGGAAAAGAGATATCCCAAGTTAAGTACCATGATAAGGAAACCAGGATCTGATGATGGGATCCTAGAGAAATCGAGGGAAACTCTTGAAAATCCGCAATAACTTTTTACTAGGTGTACCGATTTTGATTATTCTTTTTTTTTGGAAAGAAGATATCCCTAGTTCAGTACCATGATAGGGAAACCAGGATCTGATGATGGGATCCCAGAGAAATCGAGGGAACTTCTTGAAAATCTGCAATAACTTTTTACTGGGTGTACCGATTTTAATGATTTTTAATTTAATCGAAAGCCGAAGTTTATCCTGTGGTCACATTTAAATTTCATCGAGATCTGATAACTACTTTTTGAGTAATCTTTGATAATGCGTTGTTACTTGACTATTTTTTCGTCGATCTGCGTTGTATTACTCGTCGATGTAATTGAAGTCGGTTTTTTTTTCGTTTGCGAGCAAACACAATTATTGTGAAAACGAACGCTATATCACAAGTTTATTGAAAATTTTACATAGGATAACCGCTAATCATAGAACAGCTACTATATAATTGTTATGGTTTAGGTAGTACATGGGTTCACTGCGTAGATCACTGCCCACGTTTGTTGTGTATATCATGTGTTAAATTTATTCGGATCCCCACCATGGAGTTCCTACTAAGAATCTTTGAGTAACAGGGCAGCTATTTTTTGTAATTATCATTTAAACATGTAACAAGAAGCCATAAATATGCGTGAATATTCTTTGCAACGTAAAATATGTCATGTTATCTAGAAACAATTTGCTCACACGAGTATTGTTAATTGCTTCTTTTGAACTAGACGAAAACATTATTAAGATAAGAAACGAGAGATTTAACGATCGGTTATGATGTTTTTGAAATATTTAAATACGTATCGTGCACGTCCGTTTGTATGAATAATACGACGAAGACACTTTTAAAATTATTTACACATTGTATATTTTTCGTAATACGAGGATTGCAAAGAAGAGTATGGTCTGCCATGTGGCCGCTTACAGAGCATTAAATAGCTACCCATATAGAGCTTTACGAACACGTCGCCAATCCTACCCCTGCTATCACTGTGTATCAGGAGGAACCCTAGCAACATCACTCACCTCAGGAACATAACAATAAATTGAGTGCGGTTTTTTTTGTGATAAGAATCTGACATTTGTCCAGTTGGATAGCAGTCTAGATGTTGAACAACATATTTTCGTCCTTGCTAGGATTCTTGATATCTTTAAAGTATTTTTATTTTAGATTAGGCATTATTAAGTATAATTATATTATTGTTAAGTAGTATAATTTTTAGATTATCTAACATTAATAAGATACGTCGGTGATTAAAAAAAATTTCTAGAATTTTGTGGATAAATAATAATGGGACAAGATATTATTAAAGTCAATGACTAGCTCACTTGAACATTACATCGCTTCGAGATCGTAGGGAGCTGCATGACATCAAGTTTTTGTATAAACTTGTCAATGGAATTTTAGATACTCCTAACGTATTGTCTATATTAAATTTTGTCACCCCTAAATTACCGCAACGACATATAAAACCTCCTTTTAAAATTAAAGGTGCAAAGTCAAATTTAGGCCAGTTTTCCCCGCTTAACCGTTCTCTAAGGAGCTATAACAAGATTCACAATTTAGAAGTCTCTAATAGTAATGTTATTTAAAATATATATATTAAAAAAAATATATATAAATACATATATATATATGTTTGTATCTACCTTGTTGGCGCATTATAATAAATAAATAAATGACATTAGGGAAAAAAGTAAAAATAATTACAGAAAATGAAAACATATAAATATGTTTAACGATAAACGTACTGTTAACAATCTGGTAGCGAATAAAAGATTAAGGAATTCTTAGGGGCTTTAATTATTAAGGGTTATTGCCAGCGCAAGGTTTATATGAAAGAAAACAAAAAAAAAATCAATATATTCACGAAAATAGAATCTAACGATACAAAGTTAGTTGGATAAGCTAGTATATAATAAATGTTTATGCATGCGATGTGCGTAAGAGCCCTATTAATTGTACTGTAGAACTAATTCACAGCGGGTCAGTCGCAAGAAACTGGCATGCCATGGTTCCATAAATAAGATTCGAAAATCCTGTACAATCTTGACCGCACCAGTTAGCAGCAGCTGCAGCAGAAAGCATATACGTCACGAAGGGAACTATTATTCAATATACTGACCGACATGGTTCAGTAGAACAATATGTAGATACGAAATATTGTGACTGATTTTACAAGTGTTAAATTTCTGTTAATTTTTGTAAGAAACCAATCAATTGTAAAAAAATCAAAATTCTTTTAACTCTTTGTAGGAATTAAATTAAGCTCTAATCCTAATTCTTAACACAGTGCTATTGTATACATGTAGTCAATCTGATGATACCGTCAACTACTTGACTCATCTTAATATGACGTCAAATGTTGACATGCCAATATATTTTACAGTCGGTTCAGTGTCATTGCGCTGATCAGAATGCTGGGTCAAATTAATTTGGCACAGATCCTAAATGTTATAGTAATTTTTTTTCATTCATTACGTAGAAGGATTGTAATGAAATCTTAGACTGCTATGTATATTGTATTTAAAGTTGCTGGGAAGGAAATTATAAAAAAGACAGTTGTCTCAGATTACTATAAAATTTAAATTTCACTGTTTACAGTTCTTTAAAAATTACTTATCTTGCGTAAAAGTCTTCCATAATTATCCTGTATTATTATTTAAGTTCTTCTGTTGCGTAAATGCTTGAAAATGAACTGAAAATGCTTGATATTGAAAAATGTAATATATTTTTTTAAAAAACGAGTGTCATTTACACCACACGACTGAAGTAAAGCTTCGTCTGTATATCTTCTTATCTAATATATAAAATTCTCGTGTCGCGGTGTTTGTAGTTAAACTCCTTCGAAACGACTGGACTGATTCTCATGAAATTTTGTGTGCATATCGGGTAGGTCTGAAAATCGGCCAACATCTATTTTTCATTCCCCTAAATGTTAAGGGTAGTCCACCACTAAATTATTTATTTTTTATTTTATTATTGTTAAGCGTTGAAAAATACATACAACCCTAAATTATCACCCTTCTACCACCAACTCCTATTTTTAAATAGCGTTTAGCGGCAAGACAACGTTTGCCGAGTCGGCTTGTATAGTTATAATAATGAGGAATCCTACTCCTTCATTGACTTTATATAACAAAAATACCAATGTTCAAATTAATTTTACGGAATTTTCAAAGTAATTTCTCTGTTTTATTGTTTTTAAGTATCTACGATTTAATCCCTTAATGACCAGAATATTTTAGTTATGTCTACAACGGTAACGATTTACGACAATTATACCGTATGACTAATATGTTTTGTGTCAGTTTCAGTTAGTCACTGATTAACTGTATTTTTCCAGCAGCCTGGATTATTTTTGTTTGACTTCTAAGAATTTTTCGATGCTATGTTATTGTGAAATAATTTTTATAGATTTATATTTTTATCAACATAAAGTGGTTAGTATTTACGTATATATATATATATATATATATATATATATATATATATATATATATATATATATATATATATATATATAGTTAGTAGTTAGTATATATTAACTTCGAACGTTTTGGGATCAAATTTGAATCAGAACTACCGATTTTTAACTGTCTAAATGGCTAAATAGCCATAAGTCCACTCATTGTGCTTCAGTCTGTATCTGTCTGTACTGTGTTTAAATATGGTTAATGTTTAAGATGCGGTTGTGGTGTACAATAAAGTATAAATAAATAAATAAATAAATAAATAAATAAATGAGTTTAAAATAGTGAGATATGATACTTAATGGTTGCTACAGACTACAGACCAGAGAGCAAAAAATATCATTTGATTTTATTTTATAAATATAAATATACGAAAAATTTGAAAGCGCTTTAAAAGTTTTCCAACAATGAATAAATTTTTATACATTGTGACTTATTTGGAATGTATTATGAATTGTTAATTTTACGTAATATTTTTACCCCATCTAAATTGGGTTAACCGCATTTAAGGAAAACTAAACCACTGATACAATTGTATATCAAGTTTTTACAATCTCACAGGCCCTGAAATAAGAAACATGTTCGAGAGTAGCTGTTATGTAAACTGTTTTTAATACCAGTTTAATTTATATATTTTTTAAATGACGAATTTAGCATTGATGCAGAGGTTTAAGTCAAAGAGGTGCTATAAGGTTACTAACAGAGAAGACAGTCTTCACAGACATTGTTCGATACATGTCTTATTTTTATCTATTAAATGAAAGAAGCGATAGTGATTATGTAAATAGTTTATATTGTCAAATTTAACAAGCTTTTGTCGAATTCTTTTTCGTGATAACAATGCGGAAAATCGAGTGGAAAATTTTGCCTTCACGTTTACAGGAATAAAGCTTCCATTCATTAGGAATCCAAATATAAGAAAGGAGAGATGTAGAGGAGATGTCTACATTTTTTTTTTTTCTTAATAGCATTGTTGTAGTCGGTATTATCAGATTTTCTGTGGTACAATATGTCTAGGGTCAACTGTATTTGAATTGTAGTCAATAGATATAGCCAGACAATCGCAATATTTAAATTTTATTTGAATATTATCAGATATAGTTTTAGAACCATTTATATTTTAACGTATAAGTAGAACGTATTATGTAGAAATATCTATATAAGAATAGATTTGTCTACAAATTCATGGACGGGCTAAACTTTGGGAAGATATAGAGGAAACTATTCTTTAAAATTAAAATTAAATATATAAATCGATTATACAACGATTTAGGCCATCTTCTTTTGTTTTCGTTTAACTGTTTCTGTACCATTTATTAGTTAAAGCTCTAAATATTTTCGAAGATCAATTCTATTCACATTACATTATAACCCATGAGATGGTACTTTGAATATAATAAATATTAATACGTATGTATATTTATTAGCTTCGAGCAGGAAACTAAGGAAGGACGATTAATGTTCTTGGACAAGTAAGCATTATGTCTAAGCGGCCTATAGATTTGCAAATTATTATTATTTTAATTTAAATATGAACTTCTGTCCTTTATGGTTGCTGATATAGTTTATCTTGTAAAATAAATTATGGATAGGTTTTGTCAGCAGAATATAAAACAGACTTTTAAGGCCAAATCAACAATCAAAAATTTTTGGGTTCACAATGAAGGCGAATAAAATGTTCAACAAGTAAAGTATATTTTGGTGATGTAAGATTAAGTTTAAGGTAAGATTGAGACTTTATGATCTGTACTATGTAATGCTGCGTGGCTACGGCATTAAAGAATATAGCCACTCCCTCTCTTCCCGTGGGTGTCGTAAGTTCTACTAATACCTTGGAACTTATAAAGCCAACTGGTGGCGGGATAACCATCCTATCGCTGGTTTTGAAATACACAGGCCGAAGACGGGCAGCAACGTCTTCGGTGCGACAAAGCCAGCCGGCGGTCACCAAGCCACCTGCCCAGCGTGGTGACTATGGGCAACACACATGAGTTCACGCCATTTTTGATGCGAACTTATGGAGGCCTATGTCCAGTTGTGGACTGCAATAGGCTGAAGTGATGATGTTGATGATCTGTACTATATTATAACAGCTTGCAAACACAATCATCAACACTTCAGGCATCTGCTCATTTCTACAATCCCTTTAAGCAGAAGTATGAGAGCTTAATTCATTCTAGGAATACACATATCTAATAGCTTCTGTCGGTCAGCATCTACAAGATTTAGAAATAATGTTTAAAGTATGTCAATAGTTAATAGAATAACACGCTACGAGTCATGACCTTTGTATATTGATGTTTATAAGTTATTGACTTTAATTTTTTCCTTATTGTATTTTGTTTTGGCGAAACATTGAAAGATATATCAAATTTTATGTTTTGTTTTGAATCCTTCAAAGTTGTGTATTAATGATTGAACCAATTTGATGTCCAAAGGATTAAACTTCTAGAATAAAAACGATTCTGTTGTAGATTTCAACGATATTTGAATTGCTGATAAGCAGATGTAGGTATGATAAATTTTATATACTCGTACAAAACACAAATATAATTATAAATAGGACTTTAAATTTTACAAGTCGGCTCTGCTTGAACTTGAGATTGGTTGATAAATAATTTAGTAACAAACCGTATTTGCATTGAATCGTACGCTCATATATTTGAATGGATGTGATTATGTTTTACGTTTCCGAGATTCTGCAATGCTGTTGGATTTTTAAAGAATTTTAAATGAACATTCAACTGACAAATAAATAGAATATTATTATTAAGATAGAAATATTCATCACAAAGTATAAAGCTACGACTATTATTTAGGATAAAATAATGTCATGTGTTGTTTTGAGTTGCTGAAAGTTTTATGGTAGATAGGATTATCGTGTGTAACTAAATGTGTTGTGGATTTGAAGGTTGAGTTGTTATTATTAAGATAAAATAATAATGTTATCGTTTCAACATTGCTGAAAGTTTGATATGTGTAGGTCGAAAATGTGTTCTGGAAGATGGGATGAGGACCGAGGGCTGATCGGGCGGCGCCGGCGCAGGCTCTGCGGGGTGCGTGCGCGCACATATAGCGGCCCCCGCGCCGCGCGGCCTTCAGTCCCAGCCACGACCCGCGACCGCCGACACGCTCGCGACACCCACTCCCGCACTGCACGCCGACCAGACACGCGATAGTGCTCGACGTTGACGCGCGCCCTTTCTCTCACGCAGTGTGATCGTGCTTCGGTACGTGAATGCAAAACCGGACTACTCTCTTGACACGAGACATCGCCGAGGAACCCGACGTTACAACATCTGAAACATTCCAAGGGGTGAGTGTTTTGACAATTAGCACGGCGAGTGTCCGCTTAGCGAGTTCGCAGATTATTAGCCGCACTTTCCAAAACACCCGCGCCTCCTTGAGCCGCGGTCGTTGCGGATAATTTTGCAGATATGCGTTGGCGTTTCGTACTCGGCCCTTCCCTTTATCGGGCTCGAATTGAATGCGCCGCTAAGGTTAACAGCTCTGACGGTATTTGTAAATATAGTTGAGGCGAAAAATAACGAAACGACGTAATATCTCCGTAGCGAAATATACTTCGTTTTCATCTCTTCGAAATATTCGTAAATTTAAATATCCCGTATCGATGTCACAGTGAAAAGCGACTCTCGATTCGACGCGTATGTTTGATTCTTTTGTTCGCGCACTATTCACTCGCGACAGGCATGAAACACAAAAACCATTATAACACCTATTGCTCACGTAAACTCGTTGGGTAATAATGAAAAACATAAAATGGTTAAACGAAGCGATTCGGATACGTCGATAACGACGTTCGTTGGAATTAAAAGAAAATAAACGAGACTTCAATAATTTGTACGTATAAGATGTAGGTATTTATTTTGTGTGTTATTATCTCTTAGGGCAATATTTGACCTTAACAAGCAGGCGAGTTTGTCCTGTGAATAATGAGGTGGTAAACAATGGACAGTTACGATATGAAATAGGTTGATACGATATGTTGAAGGTACTCGAAAGCAAACATTCGAGCGATGTCGACCACAAAGATGTAGGTACCTGACGATAGAATAAAATACAAAATTGCTTACCAATACCTATTTATTATTGCTGAGACTGTACGTACGAGCTCATCCGTCATTGAATGTTAAAAAAATAATAATAAATCGTTGGGTAACTTTTGTTATTATATTGGTGAGCGAATACATTTCCTTGAAATTATGTCCAGTTTGATAGAAATAACCTATTATATCCGTATAAACTGTAATCGATTTAATAATTAATTGAATAATCGTTAGGCCTAATCAACGTTCTTATTAAAACTACCGCGTTACAATTGCTATGCAATTATAATTAAAGTTTCGACTCTTATTGTGAATAAATCAATTATTCAGATGGAGATATTACAATAAATATATTTCATAAAATCTAACCGCAATAGGTATTACAAAACCATTGTTAGTGTATAAATATTCAGGACACGTCGTAGTAACAAAAATTTCTTCAACATTTCCCTTTTATGGTTGCGAATTTGTTTATGTGACTCCTCTTAATGATGTGGTTGAAATTTTTACTAAAAATATTATATTTTTTATATGTGTTTTGTTTGTGCTGTATATAAATTACTAACAAAATTGTATTATTACAAATATAAATGGCTTAAAATATATTTTAAACTTATTCATAGAATAACTCTAACTTGAATTAGTGTGCTAAATGTATTTCACAATACAAATATATGACATAATCACAAAATGTGATATATTTTTAATGTAAAATTTCACATATTTTTAGTAAAAAATGTTTGAGATAAATTTCTTACCTGTAGTATATAACATATTTAATTTTTTTAAGCAGTATGACGTCAAAAAATTGAAATATAATTTCGTCTTTTAAAAAACTGGAAATGAAAACATGACTTTTATTCAATTTGTCATTTTATTAAATTGTATTTTTTGAAATATTTAAAAAGAATAATTATCAAAAAACAAAACAACATAGCGGTACCTAGTTGGATTCCGAAACAAAATCCAATATAGATATTGGCGGTAAAGCGATAGTCTAAGCCTCGAGCATACAAACGTCGAATGGTGGTAGTAGTAGAAGGTGGTAATTTAGTGTCTGTTAAAGTTTCGTAGAACTTGGCAAAATTTAACAAATGTTTGTTGACAACATTATTTTTAATTAACATATAAAAGAAATAGAAACGATTAATAAAATATAAAATATAGAAAACGATAGAAAAGTCAAAGAACTATCACGTGACTTATCAAAAATATGAATTTTCATGCATTTTAACTTGTTATGTAGTCGAAATCAACAAACGCTATTTCGTTTAGCATTTTCAAGACACGTTTTATGTTTCAAGTTAGACACTTCCTACAATATGATGACAGATCGTTATTAACTTCACTATAAAACAAAACAAAAAAAAAAAACGGTTCGCATGATCTCAATCAAGTAATTATACGAGTACATCTAAGCCTTCCATTATATTTATCAAAGAAATTTTCCTTTATACCTCCACTACATAATATAATATAATAAATGACTTTGCGAACTCCGTAATGTGTGACATTACAATTTTTAAATTTTCTTTTCTCGAAACTTTGTCCTGACTGGAGTCATTCGGAACCGCCACATTCAGCGATTCGTTTTATTATATTTACTAGCGACCCGCCCCGGCTTCTCTCGGTCGCAAAAACTATTACTATTCCTCTACTACATTATACATATAAACCTTTCCCTAGAATCACTCTATTTACTAACGAAAACCGCTCCAAAATTCGTTTCGTCGTTTTAAAGATTTAAGTATCAGACAGCGGGAAGCGACTTCGTTTTATACTTATAATGTAATGATGTATTATATTATCATCACTTCAGCTTAATACAGTCCACTACTGGATATTAGCTTCTACAAGGATGTATTATACGCATAGATATATTTCGATAAAGAATAATAAAGAATATCATAGGATTAGTAAGACATTCCGGGGATTTAAGGTTCCCTGCGATAGCAAAAATTACATTTTAAAAACAAAAAGCTTAAAATCTGGATATTTTCTATTTGACTCATTAGATTACTATCTACTTGACTTTGTACAAATATAGAAGTTACCTTATAAAATAAGTTAAAAGATTAACTTAAAAATATACACAAATAAGCCCAAAACCAATCGCTTACTTTTCAGTGTATTTCCATTCATACACTATAGCGGTCATCGTGGCCTTTAGATGTCTTCTGCGCTGTATCGACTAACTCATGTCGCAATATTTTGGACGGTTATGTTTTGAAATCGCTTAGGTATTTATTGTTACAATATTATATACTCAATGATATTTTAATTTCAAGAATAAAATATACATGTTTTGATACAACATTGGTGATAATAAATATAATTTAATAAGTATTTTTAACGTATTCTTGCACGTTCCTATACATCAAGTTGTGGCTTAAGTCTTGTCAAGATTTGACATTGGATATACATGTTAACTTTTGTGGCATCAGTTTGTACATAGCGTGACAGCTGTTGATTTCTTGCTGATTCCTCTGAGGAGAATCTACATTGATATCAGTGGTGGCTTCATATTCATTAACTAATAATAAATAAATAGACTTTTTAAAAGTAGTTTCGAGGTCAAATAAATAATATACAAATGTCGGAGATGCAGGGTTGATCCCCGCTGGAACGGTCGATTTTTGATATGATATTTAAAAAATGTTTTATATATTTTCAATTAGATTTTTTTTTGTAGTGGTAGACTTTTGAGGTATAAGCATTAAATTATATTTTTATTTAGTTTAACACACATTGATCTAGATACTCATTAGATATCTTATGAGACGCTACTACTGCTGGCTTTGAAATACACAGGCCGAAGACGGGCAGCAGCGTCTTCGGTGCGACAAAGCCAGTACTGCGGTCACCAACCCGCCTGCCCAGCGTGGTGACTATGGGCAAAACACATGAGTTCACGTTATTTTTGGCGTCAACTTGTGGAGGCCTATGTCCAGCAGTGGACTGTATAGGCTGTAATGATTGAGACGATAAAGCTTGGCTATTTACATGGATGATAAAATACACGTTTATACACATCCGTAGCAATCTGTAAAAGAACAGACAAGATTAATACTTATGATACTTTTTGATCGATATTTTCATAAATATCTATATATTAATACTTGAACCAAAAACTTTGTACCCCTTTTTACGAAAATTGCGCGAACGCAGGAGTAAATAAAATCTTTGACTTTCATTATTTTTGCTATTGTTAATTTAAATTTTAAATTATGGTCGAATTTCGACCACTGGGCGACCACTAGTTTTCATAAATACGTATGCGTTTTTTATTATGATTATTATAATGAAATAACGGGTGATCATAAACACCAGAGAGAAATACTAACTATTTATAATATTGATCAATATTTTATGATAATTTATTTATTTTAAAGTTATAATTAACTTTTAATTTTTTATCCTTTTTATTTCTAAATTAAGTCTTCGATAATAAGCTATCGATGCAAATTAATAATTAATTATACATGTTTTAAAATAAGTATAAAACGTTTATTTATATAAATATTTTTTTTTTGCTTTAAACCGATGATATTTTCAATCGAATTTGCATACAACGCGGGACAAGGTTTTTTATAGCAATAAAAATTATTTATTTGACGTATTATAATTGGAATAGCGGCAATGTCCTTTAAAAGCTCACTCGTTGTTTGTAAATACACTTTCCTCAATGTTTTGATTCATCTCGGCGTCTCTCTGTGTAACACTAGATACTTGGCGTAGTATTGCATGTGTGTGTATTTGGATGTTGCAACTCAATTTGTTTCTTCAACTTTTGTTACAATTTCTGCTACTTCCGTCTAACGTAGTTTTGAAACTCATCAGGGTTATTATTATAAAAACTATTAATAATCTTTGGATTGTGGTCCTGCATATAGTTATTTTATAACAATATATCATAAACATCTATCCGGTGGATACAGTCATCTGTCAAATAACGTTCACGGTAGCAGATGAAACAGGACCTTTATAACGTATCTGAATTTTTTTGTTTGTGTTTTAAAATATACGTACATTAAAATGTTTGCGTTGAAAGTGAAAAAAACAAACAAACTGATCCATTCAATTGTATTATTTAAGATTTAGTTATTGAAAATTATAAAGTAATTATAAATATTTTACTGCCCGTGTAACGCGCAGTTCGAAAATAATCGAACTGGATATAACTGGTGTATTCTAGTTTGAGTAAACTGTTCTATTGGTCTGTTGGAAATATGGAAGGTAAGACGTGTTGCATAACGTTATAAAAAAAGTTAACAGTCCATTGAAACTTAGCGCTTCGCTGCGCTTTAAATAGCCAGATTATTTTTTCGCTATTAAACACGTTTGTATATTTGTTTTAGCGCTTTTTTGCTGTTTGGTGTGAATCAAAGTATTTAATGTATCGAAATACTAAACGGCTTTTTTATTTAATTTATTTATTTACACTTTTTTGCATATCACCGCAAATAGTAACGAAAATTTAATGAAGTAAACCAAAATAATAAAATTGCATTAGTTGCTCTTTATTATGCAAGTAAAGGGCTGTTTTACAGATTGTGGATAATGCTATTTGACAGATGACGGTATCCCTCATTTAAAAGTTTGAGACGTATTGCATACCTCTGAAGGAGATTGTGCTTTACTCTCACAAAATGGAAAATACGGGAAGCATTTACTCTTACACCTGTATATTTTAATAATAATGTATTAATATACTATAATATACACACTTTTATACAGAATAGACATCATGCTGTAAATTAATAGTCTTTTTTATACTTTTTGAATAGTGAAAAGAATTGACTAAAACATATTATGTTGGACGTCAATGTTTTGGATCTACGGATGATAGCAAAATAGTGCGAGAACAACTTTACGAAATAGGTTGTTTTTTTTTATCATGTCAGGAAACCATTAACTATAAACCCTATTTAATATGAAGGCTGAAAACTTCTTCGATTTTTACAATAAATGTTTTTACGATTCTTCATAATATAGCATCAGAGCCATCTATGATTATCTGCAAGAACCATATCAACTATTCGAACTTATCGTCGTTGTATAGTCGATCATTAGGATAAGAATAGGTTACAGATTAATTAATTGATTAATGCTGCAAACAATTTAAGTTTCTTTAATCTTTTTTTCTTTTACACAAGTGAATTCAAATTTATTTATGGCGTATATCTATTCGTAATAGGTGAATCTAAAAATTGTGGTTTATTGATTAAGGAGACATAGGTCCTAATCGCCTATTCTGCCTCCTGCTGTTGTTACAGTATTTTCGTAACCTAAGTGCAGGATAAACTATCCACAAGCGGTGAAACATTCCCTATACATTTTTGATTAGTTTGTTTAAAAAAATATTATGAGTTTGAAATAAAGTAAATGCTATTTTAAGCAATTCATCGCAATGTATTCAGTATACGATGTACCTGCAAGTGTTCAAATAACAACATTTTTATACAACTACGTATGAATGCATTAATTTCTATATATGAGTCACATTTGTTTGGGTTAGTTACCTTTTAGGATAGGTTTTTTTCTAATAACTGTTTTAATGATTGTATTAATTGGTTAATAACTATAAATATGAGTTATTAAATATATACAATTGACACAGCATATTTAATAAACAATTATTGCAAATTATTTCTAAATATCTACATTTTTATAATAATCTCCACTTATGTATATATATATATATATATAAGCTTTTAAGGATTAGCAATTAATAAGCAGATGTAATAACTTATGAAGTGGGTTTTCTTTTAAAACATGTTACTACTCTCGCTATACCTGTGGTTTCACTAGCATAAGACCCGAACCCAAAAAAATAAACACGATTTACATAGATAACTTGACTGTCTTAACTAAAGGAGGCTACATTTTGACAAGATGTGACAGGCGTGTGATAGGCTTGTCATAATTGAAATTGGAACATGTTTAAATATAATTTCTTGTCCAAATAAATATATATGTGATATTATTTTTAACGAGATAATCCGGCGAGCTTCACCACAATACTTTTTTGTTCGTACATGTATAGCGTTTTTTTTTCTTTTTAATTTCTTTTGTAAAAATCGTTTCCGTACTATAATCAACACTCAAATATATATTTATAAAATAGTTCGGGAGTCATGTGCGTGCATACATTTCGGGGTTTCATTCTTATTTATATATATTCTAATACAGAAAAACTTTTTAAACACAGACATAATTCCAATACTAAGCTTGTAGATGAAAAAAAAAACAAACAAAAGTTAAAAATATTATATAGAAAACTATTAATACATTTTCCACTATGTCGTACCAGTAAACAATGTTTATTACACTTTTGTTACTAAGCGATTTTTATGTTATTTAAATTCTTTACATCATACGATACGATTATTTTTTTTAAATTAATTTTCATAATTTCGAATGTCTGTACAAAATTGTACATTTTATTATTTCTTTGTGTTTGTTATGATATAGACAATAGAATCATATAAGAAAAATTGCTTGTTTGCAAAGTCGGTTTACGGACGATAATTTTACGTGATAATGTCATAATTTTATTCATTGATGAAGAATTGCATACATTTATGAATTGAATTGAATTATTATTACTTTGTATGATACAAAGGAGTTCATTGAAAATTACAATTTTTTCGATAAATTAACATTTATTTATTGTCACAAAAAGTCACAAGCCAACGCTTGAGCTGATCGTGCCTCTATCGCTTGTTCTGCGCTCTCACTTGCATGCTTGGGCTCATGGAAACGTGACACTTTTTCGTGCGTACAGCCGGTCGGCACGTCAAAAATTATATATTCACGGGAAAACAATATAATAAAGATGGGTGTTCTACGTGTATTTTATGTCGTGTCGTACGCTGTGAATGCGATTCCTACAGGTAAAACAATAGAGAAAGAATATTTATACCTGCGGTCGTTTATAGTTATGGAGAAAATATTCTATTCGCAAATTTATATGAATAATTCATCACAGTAAGTTCAGGATTTTGCCATTACGCGTGGAATAAAATACCATACGATTAAGCCGTTGTGAGAGAAATTACAAATAATATGCATACATAAAATGTCAAGTCAGGGTGATGTCGAAGTAAGGTGAGCGTACTAATATTACTTAGTAAATTTCTATGACTTCATCGTCGCACAATTTTGTGTGTCATTCTATAATAACTGTTAATATCCCATTGCAGGGCGAAAAAAGATGACAGCAAAACAAGTTAGTGTAGTCGGTCGCGGGATTGATCCCTACACAGATATTTGCAATATATACTCGTATATAGCATTTGCAATATGAATCATCATATGTAGACACTAAAGTTAGAGATTGCAAATATATCACAATATGTAAAACTATGCCCTCTAATGCAAATACTAAAATACTATTTTTTTCCGTATTTATCTCCACATATCTACTCCCCTCCATACACAAATCCGATTCATACTCGACCGGTTTTACAACTGATCCGGACGAATAATATATACAACATGCAATGGACCGATTAAAGCATTATACACCGTTAATATTATTTTTAATTTTTTATTGTATCCCTACGTTTAATAAAATATACAGAAAGGAATAAACACCAACATTAAAATGATAAAAATAGCCCTTGAGAAAATTTTGAGAATTTTCAATCTGACAGCTATTTTTTTTTTTTTACAGATCGAACACATAATTCCCATGTTGTTATAATAATCTTACTTATTTACATAACTACTTTAAATATACTTGTATTGAGTGTGTTTATGTTTACCTTTATTGCGTAATGGAGTCACTGATGATTTCATAATTAAAAAACTTGACATCGTAATGTAAATAAACGTAGATTAAAAAACCTACATACATATTTTTTTGCCAGAATTTTTCAGTGCTCATTTTGGGATATAAAACATTAAATCAATTAATATAATGTGACCTCCTTAAATTATTAAATTGTAAACGGAAACGGATTTAATTACACTTGTTTCCCGTTTTTGATGACGTGACGGGATTTTGCAACGAAACGACCACTTGACAGTTATTCAAGGCAAATAACAAGTCTTGAGATAGATAAAAACTTATGAAATACCATTATGAAGGTTTGACAAAACTTGTAGACAACGAATAAAGGAGTAAACAGTGAAATAATTACGATCCTCAATATTCTATTGATGTTGTAATCTCGATCACTTCGGTTAATCACCTTTATTCTTCTCAATTTTATGTAACTTTCCCGAAACTTTAGTACTATTAATAGGTAGTTAGTCCTAATAAAAGTAAAAGAATATATCGCATTATCAAAAAAGAAAAAAGAAACAAAAATCAAATAAAAAATGTCACCAGAAAACGTAACACAGTTAGGCAACTTTACATTGATAAATCAATATAAATATGTTGATTTTAATGTTTATTTTGTAACGACCATGTGTCATTGGTGTCCAATTAGAATGGTACACAATTGACCTACTAAAAACAAATATCTGAAAATGTACTCTATAAACGTTTTTGTTAACGGAACTTATACTAGCAAGACGACATTTTCATTTTCATTAAATCCTAGTAATTATTAATTCTAAAGGTGTCTGTATATATATATGTATATATAACCACCAACTATTCAAATTCTTTATACATGAATTATGTTCAAAATGAAGCTATTACTATCTCTAAAAATCTGACTAAAAAGTGATCGATGACCTTATGCACATACTACTACTACTACAAAAAAGGCGGCATTAAATATCATTCTAATGATACATACATTATATATATTAACCTGAAAAATATATGAACACGTCAAAAAACGATATTAAAATTTCGTTTTAGCCATCTTCAAAAATAAACTCAAATTTTGTATTCAATGAGCGAAATATTAATTAAAAATAAAGTACATATGTTAAACGTCACTTCAACAATCAAATAATCAATAGTCATCATATGTTAAACGTCACTTCACTGTCAATAATCATTTACTAATAAAACTTACTAATTACTAATAAAAAAAGCTTACAAATTTTAATTAAAATAAATTGAACAACGAAAGTTCAAATATCGTATTGAATATTTCTAAAATAATAATTACATAAATATTCCTAAGAATATCTATTAAAAGATACTGTTTCTCTAAAAATAGTAACTTAATTTCTAAGGTAAAGAAACTTTAATAGCTACTGGTTTTTGCTATCACTTTCATTAACTCGTTAACTTCAAAGATAAAATATTACAGATAAGTACCGCAAATAATATTTAATTAAATCTTATAATTAAGTATTAGTAAATTGACATGTAAATTTAATTATATCTCATTAGAGATATTCGTGTTTTGTGGTTTTTCCAGCGTTAATAAGTATGTACGTATAAACTGTAGGGTGTCATATAAAGGCTGTCAGGTAAATATTTAAAAAAAAGGTCGTTTTGGGCTATACGTATTTTAATATTTTATATAAAACTAGCTGACCTGGCGAACTTTTTACCGCCATAAATATTTCAGTCATTAATCGAAATAAAATATAGCCTATATTTTAAGTTGGACAAAATTACATAGCTGTGTAAAATAACATTAAACTAGGTCTAGTATTTTTGGAGATTTAGCTCGGACAAACATCGTGACACGAAATTTTTATAGGTTTTAAATAAAAATAATGCTAAGCTGATGACATAATAGATAAAAAAAGCTATTAATAATAATCAGATCATAATCAATAAAATAAATAACCGTTTTATGTAATTTAGATTTATGATTTTTTTACTATTACATAATTGACAACTTAGACTATTAATAATAAATTAATTATAAGAATGATATTATTATTATATTTTTATTACAGTGTTGTAATTATATGTATTAATATAATGTAACTAATGTTACATTTTATTAATAAATAATAAAAATATATTACAAATTAATGCGTTAAATGAACACTCAATTACAAATGAACAAAATAAGCTTTAGGTAGTACTTATAAATGGTAATGTCCTAATATACTCTTGAAAAGAGTTATGCGTATATATGTTAATATTACTAATGATTGATAAATATTCGTAATACTTACGAGTTACGATAAAAAAAGTCCAAAGAGACGAAGGACACGGCTCGCGTTGATGTCGAATCAACGAAGAAGCGCATGCAAGAGTATTACTGATTTTTAGTTGTTTTTTTTTTATTTAAATTTATAACACGATATATTATAAGTAACAAAAAGTTTTTAATAAAAAAGTTTCTCTATATATGTGTAGTTTCGATTGGAGTTTTTTATACTGTAGGTACTATTTTACTTTTGCACTTTTATATAATGTTTTTTATAATGAAAATTGTTATAGCTACAATCATAAATATATAGGCCTTAATACATCGTCTTGCTCGCGTTTGTAAAATATTTATAGATTCCGTACATCCCAATTTGAAGTAAAAATTTAATTTTTTTAAATGTTCTTAATTATTTCTTTCTTGAATAAAATGTCTTTAAATTTATACATAAGTAATATTTTCAGTGTGCCATTGTGAATATTGTGTGTCACAGGTCCTTAGCCTCAACGGTATCTTGACGAAAATATAATGACGAGGCGTTTTTTACAACCGCATTCAAGAATAAAAGCAATCGATCTGGTCTTGTTCGATTGAATCTAAAGGTATTTTGCATATATGTAACCGAATAGAAAATATAACATTTATTTTATGTTAAAACCTTATAACCTGACGCTACAAAAGTTGTGCCGCTGTATTTTTTGTTTTATTTTATTAATATAGCGATTTTTCTCAATTTTGTTTGATTTAGTGCAATCGTTCGTAATTTATACACGTTAGACATCGGTAATTTCTTTTTATGTATATAAATTATTGTGACAACAACAATTGCATATAAATATTTAAGAAAAATAATTCAAATAACTCGTTTTAAGTTAACCTAAATACTATCGATATCATGATCACTCAAGCGTTTAAGCGCTTCAATGAAAAAATGAATTTCTAAATAACATTCGCTGAATCACTTTAAGTTAAAGTTGATAACATAAAATAAACAATTTATTTTCGTAATTTCGTGTCACTGTTATTTAAAACGTGATCAGTCAAGTCCTGAGATAACACTTTCTAACGGATACACATCCGTGAGGTCTTACGTATGAGAGAGTTTGTTAAAAGGATTAGCGAAAGCGTCGCAAGGTGATAAAGATATAGCGCTGCTATTAATATTAAGGACAGGGTTTATCTGTTCTGATCAATGTTTAATACATTTTTATACATTGCTGATTTATTTAATAGTAGCTGCACGGACAGACTTCGTTCTGTCAAAAGTTAATAGTAAAATACTTTTTTTGTTTTTAATTTTTTTAGTATTAAAACCTTTCGCGAACCTTAGGGAACATACAAAAACTAAATTTGCTGAATTGGTCGAGCAATTCTCGAGTATTTATATAGACCTACTAGCATCGCTTCTTCTGTTCTTTTTTCTAACTATAAACACACCTGACACCATGAACTGAGGTAGGGCACAGCAGGAATTTCCTGCTCAAAATATGGAGCAGCCCGACTGGGGTAGTACCTCGACCTTACAGAAGATCACAGTAAAATAATACTGTTATCAAGCAGTATTGTGTTCCTGTTGGTGAGTACTGACCAGAGCTCCTGGGGGGATTGGGGATTGGGTCGGCAACGCGCTTGCGATGCTTCTGGTGTTGCAGGCGTCTATAAGCTACGGTAATCGCTTACCATCAGGTGAGCTGTACGCTTGTTTGCCGACCAAACAACCTGTGGAAACACTCAATACCAGGAACATCAAAAACGCGTTACGATCCTAGTTCAGGCTGTTTTACTCACAACAAGAACACAATACTTCTAGGGAGCATTATTATTTAGCTGTAATCTTTTGTAATGTCGACTTGGGGAAGTCCTGGGGAGTCGGGTTGCTCCGAATTTCGAGAAAGATATTGCTCTGCTTTAAAACCTCGATAAATCTGCTTGGGCTCCTATTGATATCGGCTCGCTTGCCTCGCACTCCCTCCACACCGCGCCGGGCAGTACTCGAGTCGCACAGAATTACATACATTTATTTTTTTTTCTAATAAACGCACCCCACGTTACATAATTTCATTCTACATGTATCTTTTCATACTATAGGCCTAATTTCGTTTCGTAAGGAGTACACTCAAATAAATGGGAATCGTAAAAACTTCCGTTCATGTACAACAATAAAATTTTAATATCGATATTTTAAAACTAATTGATAAGACTTGTAACAAGCAACAACGGTATCATTATGTGGGTCATCGTAATGATTTATTATTTATAAACTTGTATTTTTTTCATCTTAAGTATGTTAACAGCCATCGTCCTTTACCGAACTTGATAAATTATTTGGGCGTTATATAAATGAAATAAATATTTTTGATAAGCAAGGGTGTCAAATTTTGTTTTTATTTTATTTCATTCCAGAATAAAAAAAAAATAAGGTCATTAATATAATTTCTCTTACGAATGAAATTATTAAATACTTGTTAAATCAGATATTTTAATTTAATTCTAAAACTTAAAGGAAAGCAGCCATTTTGAAAAATCTGTCACATTCCCTACAGTCATATGTTTGCAAAAAAAACAAATAAATAAACAAAACAAAGCTACACAAAAACATATGCTACTCTTAATAAATACAAAATAAGCATGTGTTATAATTTTTAATATCATATCAAAAATCGACCGTTCAAGCGGGGATCGAACCTGCATCTCCGACTGACCATCGATGCTTTAGCCAATTAAGCTTTTGAATTCCCTAATTGTTTGTCCCCACAAAAATAAATCGTACATATGTTAAATGCTTAACCTACATAAATATTGCATACAAATACGCGGTACAGAAATATATTATATTAGGAAAGTATAGACACATGGTAGGAAGTCTGTCCATAGTAACTTTCGTTTTTCGTCTTTACATGGTGATAGGATTCATTTATATGTATCGATGGTATTTTAGACCGTATTGTGAAAGTATTTAGGATAAAATTAGTGTGAAGTAATGTGTCATATGTCGTCGATGCGAAGTAAGGAAAAGCGATAGTTATCACGATCGACCTTGCGTTTTGTCATCCAATCCCTTTTAGGGTATCCGTGTCAAGGACCGAACAATATGGGTTCAGGTCTTTTTTCTAAAAGTTGATAAAAATGTTTTTGTTTTGTATACCCGCATATCGATATATAAATAAACTGATAATTTAAAAAACAATGTGATGTGATATTTTTTTATATATATAAAAGAGTACGCAACTGCTGAGTTCCTTGCCGATTCTTGCCGAAATGTAGGGTGAAATATGATTTGAATCTATGACGCCAATGCAGGTTTATTTTCACACAAAATAAAGTACTGTAAACTATTTTATAGAAATCTATACTTATTACAGATATTATATAAATATATTTAATAAATCGACAAAAATATAACTATATGTATATATATATATTTGTAATATACGATTAATTATAAATGTACTAAAGGCCAGTGACCGCAGAATACACGTATGTCATTCTGACATGTACAAATTTCGTTGCACGGCGTTTGTGGTCGCACATCCGCAAAAGGAATGCCCTCTGGGCCATGATGGGCAGACCCACAATTATCCAAAACAGATACAAGTACAAGCATAAATGTAACATCTGCCTCAAGTGAAAGTCAAGTAAGAGATTATTGTATATATTAATAATAACATTAAGATGATTTAATCGTTTGTTTGGGTTCGCTAATAACGTACAGAAATATACTTGCTACAAAAACTAATTTAAATTATCTCGAAGAGAAGTGACAAAAATAAATTCCTATTAAAACGTCGTTAGTAATTAAAACGCTTGACACAGTTAGGAGTATTAAGTTAATAGGTTTTTAAAATTGGTTTACTGTTATAAATGAAGGTACACACAGCTTATAACGAACCGTCAGACGTTTCTAAACATTTAGACAAATATATTTTTTTGCGAAATATTTTGACAATTCGTGTGGATTATTCTTACAAAGACAGCTTAAATTACTTTTTCCCAAGTATTTTTCATCGCGAAATTATAATAACAACCGTTTGTGGATAACGCTATTTGACAGATGACGATATCCATCAGATAGGTATAAGTTATTCCATAGTATTTATGCCACATTTCTATTCATAAATAAGAATCTAAAAATTGTAGTAAGTACATTAACTGAGGAAAAATATGTGGTCTAAAAACACATGGCCTAATCTACTTCTTGCTGTTGAAGTGTATTCGTAACTTATGTGATGGATAGACTTTATCGAGAAACGATAAAACAGGCCTTAAGACGTGTTCTACTTTTGTCATTTACCAATCCAAATGCTAGTTGTATGATTAGTTTGTTAATTAACTAAAAACAAGAAATTGTTCCTATTACGTCAATTGCTTCCTCGTATCAACGTAAATTCCTCAAACAAAAGAATCCCAATGATGTTCTTAGATTGTTATGTACTTGTATGGCATTATCAGAAGCTAGCGTGTTTCTTTTTGCTCGCGTTTCATTCCAATAACAATAATTATTTTAGGTTTTGTTTTACTGAGGTCAATGTCTATGCGTCTCGATCTTCTAAGGTATACAAATTAAAGTCTTGAATTACGCACTTCAGACTATCGTAATCTACAGCTGAATACAGGTCATATAGGCCTACCTAGGCCAGCGTCAAACATGCGGTTTGCAGACAATCGTGTCCGCAATCCTCACCCAGCCACCGTCGGCAATATCGCGTAGGTCGTCGGTGCAGAGATCTTGTCAAAAGGTTAAGTTATTGCTGTTTATTTAAATTCTAACCTTCTTAGAGCGTTTGTTGTGTATTAAGTATCACAAAAATGTATCAGAAAAACATATAATCAACCAATTTAGACGGGCAGTATAGAGGTTAGCGTGTTGAAAAAAAAAAAAAAAAACTTTCAAATGACGTTGTATTAATATCGTAATAAAGAAAGTATTGTTTTTATATAAGCTACAGTCAATGTAGATAGTCACTGGACTTTCCATTTACCATTTTATTGTTAGAAAACATATATTTTTCAAACAATATTCAATGAATCGTAAACATTGCTATGTTAAAAGTATGTCAAACTTTCATTGCTAAAGATAAAACAGTGACGTTTAAATCGCTTACTTAACACTGACAATTTTAATAGATTATTTACCAGGTCGGAGGAACGAGGATGGTTTCGAAGGTTTTTTTCACGGAAAAATACTACTAATCATCCAAAAACTAGTGCATTATTTAAAGCACGTTAAGAGTGAAGGCAGTGCACACAATGTTATCGCTTGATGATTATATACTGTGAAATACGTCAAGTAAACGAAGCAATTATGTAAATACAGTAAACGGTTTATATAAATATGCACATTTAAAATCTAAAATTAAAACAACTTAATATGATACATTAACGGTTTAGTTTAATGTTTTGATTTATTTCTTATATCACATCTAGTACAGAATGATATTATATAGCCTATAAGTTTAAACAAAAAAATCCTTACGTTTGACATCTTAACAATTGTATTTTAAAAATTCATAATTTATATTAATACATTTTTTTTACGTGGGGAAAATCTATCATGGATACCCTCCAGCACGGGGGCGCCAGAGGGTTATGTCAGACTCCTACTGACTAAAAACTACCACGTGTGAGCAGTCGTCCGCCTGGGTGGGGCGAGTTGGGGTCGCGTTAGCATTCGCCACCTAATAATTTATATTAATACTAGCTGAGCCCTCAAACGTTGTTTTGCTATATATGTTATTAATCTCCCCCCTCCCTTTATAACTTAGGGGTGTGAAAAATAGATGTGGGCCGATTATCACACCTACCCGATATGCACACAAAATTTCATAAAAATCGGTCTAGCCGTTTCAGAGGAGTATTGTAACTAACATTGTGACACGAGAATTTTATATATAAGATAATCATGTTCTTTGTTCGTTGAAGTTATTATATATTACGATTTTTATGGACCAATTTAAAAGATTATTATTGTGTTCGTAAGCCTGTAAAAGATACTATTCATTTCGGCATATCACAGTCCACTGCTGGACATAGGCCTCCACAAGTTTGCGCCAAAAATGGCGTGAACTCATGTGTATTGCCCATAGTCACCACGCTGGGCAGGCGGGTTGGTGACCGCAGGACTGGCTTTGTCGCACCGAAGACGCTGCTGCCCGTCTTCGGTCTGTGTATTTCAAAACCAGCAGTTGGATAGTTATCCCGCCATCGGTCGGCTTTTTAAGTTCCAAGGTGGTAGTGGAACTGTGGCATCCCTTAGTCGCCTCTTACGACATCCACGGGAAGAGATGCGGTGGCTATATTCTTTACTGACGTAGTCACACAACAAGGTACTATAACCTCTTATTAATATATTAAAAATCATTAACGGATATTGAACTACATACCTATTATATATTTTATACATCAATATTTTGTCTATGGATAGGAGGTGTCTGTACGAGATCAGGATTTAGTGTCTTACACTTTTTAACTTAGACTGTTATTTTCTTTATTGTAATTCTTAAAATGCAATAAAGTATTGAATAATTACGTAAATAAAACGCGTTGATCAAATTGTTCAGAGCTCCAAACATAATGTTTCTAATTCTTGTCTTTAACAGCACGAAATATATATTATAATATATTTATATGTGAATCAGAACGTATAACGGTGAACGATTTACAGTAATCTCTGTAGGTCTTTCAGTTGGAGGATGAGAGCTCTGACAGATTAATTGTACAACGACGCCGGTCCAGTTTCGATCGTGTTTAGGATATATTAAACTAGTCCACTAGCTTTCTATTCAATAAAAAATATGTATTTTTGTGTTGTTAGTAAGTATCACTAAACAGTCAATGAGTTATGAGTCTTACAAGTAATCGTAAATAACTTATTTTTAATGAAATTGATCGTTAACATGATTTAAAAGAATTCTAAATGCAGCGTAAAATATAACTAATAAATTATTTATTATTCGCGTTAAATTTATATTATTTTTAATATTTTTTATTATATACGGTAATGCAAATAAGTTGTAATATAATTATCAACTCTGCGTTTTGTCTACGTATCAACATCATTTTGTTAAGATATTTATTACAGTTAGATGAATAAAATTTTATGGCAATATCTTAATATTGATATAACACATATTTCGCGATACAGTACAAGGCAGGGTGAATAGCTATTGCTATTTTGAACTGTACGTTTATCGTGTTTCATAACATAATACTTGTGTAGCCTAGTTGCAATGATAAAAATTAGCCGTGTGGTGGACCTCCAGTTGCATACGTACCAAATTTTATTACAGTCAGTTCATAAAGATGAAAAAGGAAACATCCAACTGTCCACCATACTTCGAAACAAAATCGCTTCCCGCTGTCTGTATGCTTAGATATTTAAAACTAAGCAACGGATTTTGATGTGTTTTCTAATGTGATGTCGTCGTATATTACCAATTTTTTCGCGCATATATAATATATATATTTTATTTTATGTTCTTTATTTAGTATCAGCAATACACCTGTGCAAAGACGGGGCGGGTCGCTAGTTAATAATATTAGTTGGATTGTTATTTTGTATTGTTTATTAAAGTTATTGTTCCTCAGAATCGGATCTTCTTCGAGGTTAACGGGTACATCTTATGAATATTCCATTTTGCATCAGCGTTTCTTGATGAAAACGTTTCGTATTGTAGGTCGCGTTTTTAAAATAAATAAATATGTGTATATATAATTAGTTACTGGTTAAAACGCGAAAGTGAAAAAAAAAAAACGCTTTTTTATGTGTATTTTTGTGGTGACCTTTCAGTTTAGATTTTTTTTTTGTCAAAGTTCGTTTGTTTTATTTTGTATCCTAATATCTAATTAAGCGTTTAGATATTTTAATTTTAAAAAAAACAATATACATTTATTATATAATTTTATTATGATCTCGTACTGTAGAAATAAAAAGTTTACTGCTTACGATAGAAAAGGTTTTATCTTTAAATTGGTTTTTTGTTTTTTGATATTATTTAAATTAATTTAATGTTGTTGTATATATATTTTTTAACTATAATTTAACGTCCTATGATACGCCGCGTTGGCGCAACGGTCACAGCACCGGTTTATGGCTGTTGCGCTGGCGGTTACCGATTCGATCCTCACACATGACGAACATTTGTATTGGCCATACAAATGTTTGCCGTGGTCTGGGTGTTTGTGCAGTTCTTGTGGGTCTCATCACCGTACCTCGGAGAGCACGTTAAGTCGTTGGTCCCGGTTGTTATCATGTACACCTGATAGCGATCGTCACTCATAGTAGGCAATATATCCGTCAACCCGCATTGGAGCAGCGTGGTGGATTAAGCTAGGAAAAGAGATCTATAACCCTGCAGGTATAGTCCGGGATATTATAGGTGAAGCGTATCTTTCTAACTATGAACGAATGAATAAAACTATAACTTTCGACCAACAAATTTTAATGCGTAATATAAGTACAGAAAAAACAATTGTATGCTCACACATTCAACCTTAGAGTCTGTAACCCGGTTCCCCACATTGTTTGATCTGATTCAATAGTAAAATAATAATTTTTCAGACATCTATTTGACATACTTGTAAGGCGTTAAATAAACCGTATTTAATGTACATGGACATCCTCAGAAAATACTTAATAATCGCAATTGTTTAACGACCTCCAAATAAGAGTGCCCGTTTTGAGATTGACAAAGCAAATATTCAAGGTACAGACCGTTAACTCGACATAGATAAAAACTTCTGACATCGTTTAACGAACGGGGTCTCTTGAGAGTGTTAAGACATGTACGTACTGCGCGTTTCTGTACACGCGCAGTCTAGTAGACTTCGAGCATACACACACACACAAATTCACGCACAGACACACACAAACACATAAATAAATGAATTTTAAAGCTCTTTCCGGTGTGTGTGTAATCTAGTGATGTTAAAAGTATGTGCACTTTACGACAAATACGCGTAACTACAAATACGCCTATATTCTAAGCAAAATTTGCACGTGTGCGTGAAACAGTAATTGTGAGCAGTGCCTTCCGAAATGTGTACAAATGTACACATATAGAATATAGTCTTGTGCGTGTTTTCTATGTGTGCAAATAAACTTATTTTTTTTAATAAGCTACTGATGCAAGTATGAACGGTGTTTTCAAGTGTACTCGTATGAGTGAACGCGCAGTCCGTACGTCGCCTTAGAATGAACATAATGAGATTCCTGACGAACATTGGCAATACTCATTCTTGTTCGTCTTTCAATTGAAACCAATGAAAGGCAATTTTCGTTTAACATATTTATTTTTATCATCGTCATTGTGTGTAATAAGGCATTAAGTTATTTTTAAATGATTTTAGTATTAGTAGTTTTTATGTTTACTATTATAGAAGTTTGTAGAAACATATTATTTGTTTACTATATTTCTTTCGCGTGTTTATTCTTTTTGGTCTCCTTACTCTGAACTTACTTTTGAATGTACTTATTGTAGGAAAAAATTTCTACTGAGGTCGGGCATAGCAGGAAATGTCCTGTTCAAAATCTGCAGCAACTCAACTAGGGAAGTATCTCAACCTTACAGAAGATCACAGTTTCAGTGTTGTCAGTGTTGTGATCCTGTTGTGAGTAAGTTGACCAGAGCTGTTTAGGGGGGCTCTATTGGGAGTAGGGTCGACAATACGCTTGCGATGTTGTTGCAGGCGTCTATAAGCTACGTTAACTGCTTACCATCATGCGTGCCATACGCTTGTATGCGGAACTAATTGTATAAAAAATCTGATTGCCTTCTAATATTTGTTTACGAAAGTTTGTACTTGGTTATGATCTTTCAATGTCTTGTATTCCTTGCGTTTATGTAGTCTTCATATATATAATCGTTTGGCTATCGACTCATCGACAGATCTCAAAAACGGCTGAATACATAAAGATGAAATTCGGCAGGGAGTTAGTTTATAGTTAGTAGACGTCCGCTAAGAATAGGATCTTTCGATAGAGCCGGATTAGAAGGGTAGGTTGGGATCTTATAAGTTTGTATGAATGTCCTTCATTTTTTATGCTACAAGCTTGAAATTTGATAGAAAGATAGTTAATAGTTAATAAGCGTCTAAAAGGTACTAATTTTGCGACACGGCCGTATTAAGAAAGTCTAAGGGCCTGCGAAGATTTTATAAAGGTTCCCAATTTTTTAACCGACTTCAAAAAAAGGAGGAGGTTAATCAATTCGACCGTATATATATTTTTTATGTATGTTCGGGATAACTTCGTCGTTTATGAACCGATTTTAATAATTCTTTTTTTGTTTGAAAGAAGATATCTCCGGTGTAGTACCATGATATGGAAACCAGAGTCTGATGAAGGGATCCACCGATGAAAGGGTGTACCGATTTTAATGATTTTTAATTTAATCGAAAGCTAATGTTTATAATGTGGTCACATTTAAATTTCATCGAGATCTGATTACAACTTTTGGAGTAATTTTTGATAATGCGTATTTACTTGACTATTTTTTCGTCTACCCACGTTGTATTACTTGTCGATATAATTGAAGTCGGTTTTTTTTCCGTTTGCCTCCAAACACAATTATTTGTCGCTATAAACTTGAAATTATACACAGAGGTAGTTTGTAGTTATTAGTGCGTTAGGGCCAGATTAGAAGGACCTAAGGACTCTCATGTTTGTAGGAATTTCCTACATGTTTTGTATAACAAGCTTGAAATTTGATGGATGGGTTTTGCAACTTGGACCGCTTTAAATAAATAAATAAATATTTAAATTACACCCAGATTCGAGGTGGGAATCGAACTCACAACCCTCGGAGCAGAAAGCAGGGTAACTACAAACTGCGCCAACGGGCTAGTCAGATGAAATGGGTCTAAGGATTCACTCATTTTTGCAAAATTTTTTAATCTCTGTGCAAACAGTTTAAAATTTGACAGAGAAGTAGTTATTAGTTTGTAAACTTCCACCAAGTAGGTACGGATTTTGCGACAGGGCCGCAGTTTGTGTGTGTTTGTGTTGAAGTTTTATGTATAGGTTTTTATTGTATATACCTAACAAAAAAAAGTATTCAAGCGTTTGCGGAAATTCTATGCGGTAAAATAATATATTAGTTCATATCACTGAAATGACCTACAAATGACTTGAAAATGACCTAAGGGAAGACTATTTTCCGCACGACTGTTCCATCAAGCGTAGTCGAGAAAGAGATCTGCGAGCAGACTGGTTAGTCTAGCGTACACAAGGTAAATCATGAATGTAGTCAGCAAATAAGTTGTAATGTTATGATTATACCCTCTTTTAAAATATTATCAATTTCTACGCGAACGATACCGCTGGAAACTGATAGTTTATTTATGATTTTTGTGTATGTATATTTCCTGACAATATATAATATACGAGGGCTAAGTATGAGGTGTCCGAAGTCCACATTTCATAATAGTTTTAATAGACAGATGCTCAAAGATTTATCACACACTTATAATCAATGTACTTTACAAACGATCGATATGAAATTCGCACACTGATGTACCGTAACCGGTTCTGACCGGTAAAATCTGTCATACTGAAATTAACACGCTGTGACGGAGAAATTAAAAATTAATGCAACATGATTCATGATTGATAAAATCAACGTAAATAATTAGTTGTTTACTTGAGCATACCTAAGCTGCAGTGTTCAACAAACCTTAACTAATTTCTTAATATCTTTGTAATCGTATTGATAGCCACAGAAACGTCCAGTACATAAATTGTCAGTACGTGTAAGCTATTGCATCCTCAATAAGATGTGTTGTATGAGTGTGGTATGCCTTATACCGGTGTGCGAGTAAAAATCTCAGTCGGGGCAGATATTTGTATAAATATTTACCCATATATAAAGACAGAAAGTCAGGAACCGGCAAATTGCAATAAATACAAATGATGATTTTTCTGCCTTTCATATCTATACAAATAAATAAAATTGGAGTGTCTATTTGTAATATTAAAATTACAACTTTTTACTAAATACATATGGCTATATTCACGGTACATATACCAAAACAACATTTTGTACAATTTTTTGTCTGTCTGTCTGTTTGTTCCGGCTAATCTCTGAAACGGCTTGACCGATTTTGACGGGACTTTCACTGGTAGATAGCTGATATAATAACTTAGCTTAATTTTATTTTAGAAATTTATTCATTTTGTAACTCTGAGAACTGAACAATATTTTTTTTTTTGAAATATCCACGCGGACGAAGTTGCGGGCACAGTTAATTTAAAATATAATTACTTATTTAATTTACAAGTTCAGAAGCTACGCGTGATAGTCATCAATATTGACTACAATTTACTGACTGATTTCTTCGTTTCTATTGTGATTTTTTAAATCCTGTAGTTTACCCCAAATAAACGGGCAACTGTGTGTGTGTATAGCATACTCTCTATTTTCCTATCTTCAAAAATTTTCTCAACTTGCGTTCGCCTCGCCCGATCATACTTTTCGTAACGCTCTCGTCACGCATTCACCAGCTAGTCCGCATGTCAAGCGGACGCAAAAAAGTTTTGCTTCAATAAACGTTCAAACAAACAAAAACAGAAACAGAACTTTTCTTGCATTGTTATATAAATATAAGTAGCAGTATATATATATATAATACCTACAAATGATAATTACTATAATTGTCGCAATGATACGCTTGTAATTGTGTTAAATTAAAATTTCGTATTCCATGTAAATATTTAGATTGTAAAACTGATCACGATTTTGAAGTGAAAATGGTAGGGTCGTCTAGACTGTAAGATGTTTGTTGAATTTAATGTACAACTACATTTTTTTGGTTGTTTTATGTGTTTGTGTGTGCGTAGTTGTATTTTGAAAGAAGTATATATGTATATTATGCATCTTCCTATTCTGCGTTTTCAATCATATTCCACGTGTTGACGTATGCAAGAAGTTTTTATAGCAAACATATGGTTTTGTTTTCGTATATCTTTTAAAAAATCTTAATGATGATGTGTACACCCCTATCGTGTAAATTAGTAATCTTTTAAATATGTTACACAATCATTATATAATTAGTACTCTATATGTAATACTATCGTCATAAAATAATGCATCAATCACTTATCTGTCATTGGAAAATGATTGTAGAATATAGATGTCAGGGGACTAAAACTATACAACTGTCGTTTGATGTCGTTGTTGTGTATTTAAAGTCGATTTCGAAACAATGGGGGTTTTCAATTCGACTAATTTTTTTTCGTGTTATAACTAGCCAGTTGGCGCAGTTTGTAGTGTCCCTGCTTTCTGCTCCGGCGGTTGTGTGCTCGATTCCCACCCCGAGTCTGGATGTAATATATATATTTATATTTATATATGTATTATTTATATATGTATTATTTATAACTATGTTTATCGAAAAAAAGGGATCTATATACCAGTCGGCTGTTACCTATAACACACGCATTAAGTTGCTTACTTTAGGAACAGATGACCGTTTGTGTATGTAGTAAATATTTATTTATTTATTTAACTTTTTACTGGGTGTGCGATATTGATGATTCTTAATGATGATTATTAAGGTTCTGTTCCGCAGGCGACGAACGGGGCTGCGTAGGAGGCGCTACTTAATGCGCTTCCAGTAACGCCCCTGTGCCCGTGTCGGGCCGGGATGGGAACCCGGTCCTGCTAGACATGGCGTCTGAAGTCTGGTCTTTTCGCCGAAGTCAGCCTCTCGCTCGGGGGATCCTGTTGCCTGCAGATCCGGGACCCAACAATTAAAGCGGCTGAAGGCTCCCGCAGGGGTTTTGGTCAGTATTGCACCCCCAAGCGCTGAAGCCGACATACGGTCTAGAAATGTTTACCCGGGCATCCTGGATATCACCCGGAAATGGGTTCCCCTGCGATAACTAAAAAAAAGAGAGAGAACGAACAAACACAATTATGTAAAAAACATATACTTAATTCAATGTGAACCGATATCATTATCATCATTACAGCCTATGTAGTCCACTGCTGGACATAGGCCTCCACAAGTTCACGCCAAAAATAACGTGAACTCATGTGTTTTGCCCATAGTCACCACGCTGGGCAGGCGGGTTGGTGACCGCAGTACTGGCTTAGTCGCACCGAAGACGCTGCTGCCCATCTTCGGCCTGTGTATTTCAAAGCCAGTAGTTGGATGGTTATCCCGCCATCGGTCGGCTTCATAAGTTCCAAGGTGGTTGTGGAACCTTGCTATCCCTTAGTCGCCTCTTACGACACCCACGGGAAGAGAGGGGGTGGCTAAATTCTTTAGTGCCGTAGCCACACAGCACACCAGTGAACCGATAATAAAGCCGTAATCGAACTTACAACTATTAGCAAAATAGTAAGTTGTAGTAACTATTAAGTCAACGCGTCTTCTATAATAATAATAAAGAACAATTTATTACTGTAAAATAAATTAGAGTTAGAAAATAATACTAAAATAACAAACAATTAACTGTTAACAATGACATAAAGTAATTATGCTTGAAATTAATCACGCTTTTAACACAATTAAATTAAGTATTAAATATCTTTTCATATTCTTTGTTTTGATAGTTTTTCCTCTGTGATTATAGATATCTAGACACGCTGGTGTAGTGATAACTGCACTGGCTGTTCCGAAGCTCATGATAAATGTTGAAACATGATACAGATGTGTTATGTCTTTTTGGATTTCTGTTGTTGTTGTTGATTGTTGTTGAGTTTGCAGTGGATTTATTAATTTTTTTCATTACGTATTGATCATACTTACAGTTTTTCATACAACGTTAAGATATTATATTAATCAGTACTCGGGTCATGATCAAAGGATGATTGTTATCAACACCCACGGGAAGAGAGGGGGTGGCTAAATTCTTTAATACCGTAGCCACACGGGAACGGGGTCATTACATTCATTAGTTTAAAATTTTACTTGTTTATTTTAAAATTAATTAACAGACGTTCTGACAAAAGTATTATTTTACCTACATTACATGTAACTAACGCATCTTTCCGATATCGAAATAATTATTAAAATCTATCTGGACTTGATGACTTGTTTAAGAGTTCATTAATGTTAATAAAAAAAATCCTCGTAAATATTAAAGAAAAAAAAACACGGTTGTCTGTAAAGTAGTTTACGGACGAGCTTAACGTCATAACAAAACATCTCTGACGCATAGGCCAATCGAGTGGAAGAGAGATAGATATGGCGTAACCATACAATGAGCTTACGGGAGAATGAGCTTAAAGCTACAACGAGTCCTTTTTCGTGCATTTCGTACGTTCATCGATTTATTAGACGTTACGTCAAAAATTACAAACCAAAAACTCTATCTTTTACATTATTTGTAATCCTTAATCATCGTTTTTAGGCTACCTCGCTTAAAAACTGAAAACTTTTTAATTTTGAAAGGATGTCAAATGATAAATATATAAAATTAAAAGAATATAAAGGAAAGTTTTGGTGACGTGAATAAAGTGTTTAAAGTAATTTAGGCATTTGTTGGTGGTAACCAAGTACTAAGTGCTGTTTTTATTTTATTTATTTATTTAGGTCGATAATTTTGAAAAAAAAATCAATCAAACTAATAAGTAAAATGTGTTGTATGTATTATATACTAGCTTTTACCCGCGGCTTCGCTCGCATTATGTTTTTATTCATAAAAAGTATCTTTTTTAATACCTCCAGGATAAGTAAGGTTAAGTAGTTTTTGCGTTAAAGCGTAACAAACAAACTTACATTCACATTTATAGTATTAATATATATATATTAGGGGTTTAAAATATTTATAACAGAAAAAACTGCCAGTGTCGGACCATCCTAGCAGTTCTTGACAGTTTTAGAACTGCTAGTCGGAAGTTAAACTATTGTAATAAAATGCACTCTGATTATTAAACAAATATTTTGTGTAGTACAAATGGCACGGGCAATTAAAAGCCCGTCGAGGTTGTGAAATATAATCATCATTACAGCCTATACAGTCCACTGCTGGACATATACCTCCACAAGTTTACGCCAAAAATAACGTGAACTCATGTGTTTTGCCCATAGTCACCACGCTGGGCAGGCGGGTTGGTGACCGCAGTACTGGCTTTGTCGCACCGAAGACGCTGCTGCCCGTCTTCGGCCTATGTATTTCAGTTAGATCGTTATCCCGCCACCGGTCGGCTTTTTAAGTTCCAAGGTGGTAGCGGAACTGTGTTATCCCTTATTTAAATAAAAGTATTCATCGTTTACAATTAAAACCGGATTAAAAATATATAAAGTAAATAAATATATATAAAAAGGCGACTTAATTAACGAAATAATGATTATAATTAAAAATAATCGACGCATCCTTCATATTTGTACTTGAATTGATTATTATGTTAATTTTATATACTTAACAAGTTAATATTTTAATTAAATTAATTACTAACTGAAGTAATGGATAGTTCTGTGTGATCAAGGAAATTAGTAATTCGATTAGTTACTTGAGATTAGTGCGTTCACTCAACTCCAGTAGATCATAGCGCGATATTTATTATTCTAAAGTGCAAAAAGTAATTCAATGACCGTTCGATTACACAACAAAATAATGTCTACATTTAAAAGAAGTGCGTACGAAGTCCACATGTCAGAAGTGAAACTTCTTTGGCAAACTAATTTGTAAGTCCCTTTTATATTTATACAAATCTAAAGCTTCAAAATTCCGTTCCAGCGCCATCGACAAAAACGTTGGCGTTTTATCAAAACGTTGGCGTTTCATCAAAACGTTGGCGTTTCATCAAAACGTTGGCGTTTCATCAAAACGTTGGCGTTTCATCAAAACGTTGGCGTTTCATCAAAACGTTGGCGTTTCATCAAAACGTTGGCGTTTCAACCGTAAAAATGTTACCCTCGTGCGCCTAGAGAAGTTTCACTTCAAAAAATCTCCAAAATGTATGTAATCGCGAAATAACCTTCGAATTAATGCATATAATAGGACTTTCTTTTATTCGTTATTCTTAAGACAAAAAAAAAACACTGAATAACCAGTGGCTAGGCCATAATTAATCGTAATCATACATCGACATACACAGATGGATACAGGATGAAATGATTCGTAAACGTATGTAAAACCGTTCGACTCATATTATAATCAGTGTACTTCTCGTGTATATTGCGTTTTTTGTACAATTATATCAGTAAGGCCGCAGCGTGGAGAGCCTTAATATTGTATTTAATTAACCGCATCTAATGATATTCGCTCTTGAGATGTGGAGGTTAGATGACAATCAAATGACGAAATACGACATGTAATTTATAAAAAGTGACGAAAATCTTCCTATGTTTTATTAAAATGTTTTTAGAAATCATTTTAATCAACAAGGTGTACTAAAAATAATTTAAAAGTGTGCATCAAATAACTGTGATTCATAATGTTTATATATTTTTTTTATTACCACTAGACGGACGGTTATACGGTATTTCTTTATCCACAATCATTATTAAAATAATTTTTATTTACCTTTGTGGTACTCCAGACGTATTTTAACTAATTCCAAAAAAGGAGGTGTACGCCTGTATTTTTTTTATGTATTGGAAAGATTTCGATAATTCTTGTTTTAATCGAAAGATAGTGCTTGTCATGTAGTCCCGTTTGTATTAAATTAAAATCGGATAATTACTTTTTGAGTCATATCTACTCGTAATAATGCGTTACTTGACTATTTTTTTGTCGACCTGCGATGTGTTATACTACTGTGATTTAAAATAAAAATGTAATATAATGTAAAAATATAGTATGCGAATATACGAAGATGCAATTGTCTGGTTCATGAATAATATTCATTATTTCAAGATGCATTATCGTGTCTCTAGTCTATAAAATAAAAACGACTATAAATCGCGTGGGAAAATTAAGAGTTCGCTGTATGTATAATCGGGATTTTTCTAGATTAAATGAAACATGCATATTTATTATATGTGTTTTATTACTCATCGAGTTAATGAAAATATAATTTGTTTCATATAAAATAATGATCGTGTCTCTGTAGACACTACTATATAACTAAATATCGTCATATTTTTTTGTACGATTAGTTTTTATATAACTAGGTCGGCAAAGCGTACAGCACACCTGATGGTAAGCGATAACCGTAGCTTATAGACGTCTGCAACACCAGAAGCATCGAAAGCGCTATGCTGATCCTATCCCCAATTCCCCCCAGGACCTCTGGTCACCTTATTCACCATCAGGAACACAACACTGCTTAAAACCAGTAAACTTTAGCTGTGGTCTTCTGTAAGGTCGAGGTACTACCCCAGTTGGGCTGCTCTATATTTTGAGCAGGAAATTTCCTACTGTGCCTTACCTCAGTTATCAGTATTTTTTGCAAAGCGTTTTGGATTACTTAAAAAAAAGGCATCTTGGCATTTTTAAACGTTTCTTCTAATAAGAATCAAGTTACTGGCTATTTTTCGGAGTGCTTCGGAATTAAAATTAAAAAAAAAACTTTCACGTCCAAGTGACCAACAGCAAACATGATATATACTCGGTTTTACATATATAAATCGTGGCGTTTTAGAATCGATATGTTGTTATTACACCAACGATAATTTAGCCCTACCATGTCGATGAAATAAGTGTACTATGCTCACGATTGTCATCTGTTGTAACGTGCATTCGAAATTTAAAACTAAAATCAAAAATTACCTTTTTTAAGTGCTTTTGAATCGTTATTTTACAGATTAAAAGTATAATTATTTATTTGTATTAATTTATTATAGAGAAAAGTGAAGCTCACAATGATTTTTAATGTAGATTCTGCAGAGAAGAATCGGTAAGAAACACCGCTGTTAGGTGCTCTAAAAAGTGTGTGTGTGTGTGCAATTCACACACAGCAGACGTGAAACTTCTGAAAAGTAGCCTACGAGAGATTTTTTTTCACTGAGAATATAAAATACTGTGATAATATTTGTTATAGTCAGTGTGTATAGAATATATAATCGTGACGCATTTTCGTTTTACAAAGATTTTAAAGAAATTTTACTTAAAAATGTGTTTTATTATAAACTCATTCAGTCATATTTTTCATAAAATACAGCGTCACTAATCCACAAACACGTGTGTTTGTGGATACGGACACATACACACTTAAAAGATTATTATTAGAAGATGTATTTATGTAAGATATTATTTATACTTTGATTTATTATTTCATAGCAAAATCATGAAATAAACATTGAATTCGTGATGTTATAACGTTTAAATAGTTTCATGATCGTGATGAATAATAATTCTGGTAAAAATTGAACTTGAGCTTCGAATATATTCTAGAAACAGGTTTCGAACCCGAGCGGACCTGTAACTATCTTACGAACAACCATTCAGTATAACAATTTCTATTCAAGGGATTTACGATTTTACCCCACTGGATATAAGGGACAAATTGTCATTTACGAATACGTAATTACAGTTCTCGACATGGTATTTCTTTTGATTTTTTACATCTCGACAAAACAATTGCGATCGGCTCTTGCGAGATAAAAAAAATCCGGGAGATGATGAATGATGTAATTTATAATACGATCCCGGTTTTAAATTCGCGACGATAATAACTCGTTACGTTGTATTTATGTTATGCCTTTTAATGTAATGTTGTTTTTTCCATATTTTTCTTGATTATACAGAGATTTAATATGGTATTTTTCGTTATTTTATTTTAAGTTCACGCTGAGCACTGCATTTTTATATTTCGTTTAAAGAAAGTTGCAATGAAGCACGACGCGTAACGTTTTCACGAGGAACTTACTGTTCGTTTTCTAAAGCACATTTCCTATGTTGAAAACGATTCGTTTTTCTCAGGAACGAATCGTTTTTTAAATATAAACCGAGACTATTTCCTAACACTAACACTATCAAACGTAACGTATTTACACGTAATCATTAAGGTTTAGATGGTTGGCTGTTGTAACTGAGATTTCAAAACGCTTCCGCGATGTACTGAGAGACCTGAGATAAGAATCATTATTACAGAATTACATTCATGTTACAATTGACGTTATTTATTTAATGTTATTTATTAAATTAAGTAATTTAAATGCTTCTACATTTAAATTACTTAATTTTTTATAGTAAACTAGCTGCGCCCGCGACTTTGTCCGCGTGGAATTAAAATAAAATGATTGTCCAGTTCGCAGAGTTACAAAATAAATAAATTTTAAAATAAAAGTAGCCTAAGTTATTCCTTATTACGTCAGCTATGTAATTTACCGTGATATTGATAATGTACCGTGTATACCCAAATGCATTGAGTAAAAAACGGTTATATTAATATTACAAACAGACACTCCAATTTAATTTATTTGTATGTATAGATGTATAGAAGATATTCTTTGTTTTCCTGTTGTCTAGTAGTAGTTAGTGTATGTTTTATATAAAATCTATCTATTTGAAAAATAAAATAATGCTACTTCTTGGTAATTAGCCCTTAGCTGATAACGTGGTCTTAAATCCCAAAGTTATTACGCAAAATAGTTTCGTTGTGGTCATGTTTGACCCCCAATTCCAACTACGGTTTCAAAATTAGCGACTTTTCTTCTCTTAACTAACTTATTTGAAAAGAAAAAAAACGACTTATGAAATTTAATAATATAAATACCTATACATACAGTATAAGTGACCTTTTTATTATTGTGTATTGTCAGTATTTAAGGACAGAATGAGGTCTGTCATCTATTGAGAATTTGTTATCAGAACATTTGACAGTTCCAGTTATAGAAGAAGAAGAAAATTTGACAGCTGAACTGTCAAAGTTATGTCAATTTTTTTAATGAGAATGACCGTATAAAACACTCTTTTTTTTTCTCTAAATTAGTGTATTGTACTTCATATTAGCGAAATTACCCGTCATATCTTGCCACGATTATAAACAACTACTTATAACGAATTTGTCAGACGTTACCTGAGCGTTTTTCAAAAAAAGAATTATATAGATAAATGTCGTCCTAAAAAGTAGGTTAGTAAGCTACAAATTTAGAAAACTAAAAATGTAGATAAAATTTCAACAATTTCCCATTATAAAATATTATAATTCTATGTATTTATGACATTTGCAACACAATGTATAATTATTTTGTTAGCGTTATCCTTTCCAAAAGCCGCACCTTAATGTCATCAATGCGCTAACTGCGAATTCTCATGGTATGCTAATTCAAGTTCTTATCGCTTAAGTGCGATTTACATTATCCGCTATAAACAGTTATCGACATTAACATTGCCAACGCGACGCGTAATGGACGACGAAATATTGTAATTTAGGAGACGTGTTACTTGAATTAAGGAGCGTTCGTTTGTGATTGACCTCAAGCGTACGGAATTCCAGTCAATTTTTGAACATTGTTTATTCAATAATTTATGCTGATTTTGAAGTCAAAAATATATGTAATCATAAACAAAACTAATGACCTCCGTTCATAGCAATCAGAGGAAGATATAAAAAAATTCAATTTAAATATAGACACACATTAGAATGGTTAATTTTAAACAATGTATAAATATAAAAATTCTAATATAGTCAATGAAAGTATACCACATTGATAGCGTCTTGTTAAATAACATTTCAGTAATATAACGTTTGGAATAAACGATAATATCAAAAGACAAGAAACCAATAAATACTCGCAACAGTCGGTAATAAATCTAAAATATTTTTTTTTTTTTTATAAATTAATGGTTATAACAGTTATTAAAATATAGCAGTCTAAATGGTGATGAGTATGTCAAATGTTAACACACGCACACACACAAACAGGTCGAGCACGACGTACCAGAAGAGCCTTGCATCAAGGCTGCTTCATTACGTGCATCAGCAATAGCCTCGGAGCACACAGCGAAATAATTATCATTAAAATATCACCCGATCTGGATCACGTTCCGTTCAAAAGTTCGAAAGGAACGGCGAACAGGAAAAAGTCGTGAAACAAAGGAATATATGCAAATTCTCGCGAATATTTTCAGTATTATTATACAGTACAACTGTGAATTTAACACGTTTTTTTGTGCCGCTTAGGGTCTGTTTCACCAGTTGCGAATAAAATTTATCCTGCACATAAGTTACGAATAGACTTTATCAGCAGGAGGTAGAATAAGCCACAAGTGCCTGTTTCGCCTCATTTAAAAAACTAGAACTGTTAGATTCACAATTGCGATTAGAAATATGCAATTAAGAAACTGAAAGTCGATAGTAAAAAGGTATAATATAGTATATCAAAAACTTATGTTTGTTGTATATCGTCATCTGTCTAATAGCGTTAACGGCAACGGGTAAAACAGGCCCTTACTGGATACACGCAAAAAAGTATATTTCCAAATTTGCACATTCTTGCTCACAGATATGAAGATATAATTAAATGATATAAAATATATCTAACGTACCAAATGAATTGATTGCTTAAATATTCGAAATTTGAAATTGAAACATTATATCTTTTTTTTATTTATAGTATCAAAATTATATATTAAGGGTGTTACCAAGAACGATTAAAATAATCGCGTTTTCAAAATGAAAGTAATTTGGTATTGCCATTATTCACAATTAGTGTACATAATTTGGCTAATATACACGTGTGCAAGAGTATTGCTGCTTTCGAGTGAAAATATAGTACTTAGCTATGATTTTATAAAATAGGACTTAACTGTTGTGCACTTTATTCACAGTCTAGTGATGAATGATAATTCAGTTCACTCCCTCTTCTCGTCAATGTAAGATTTACATTATCTTCTTGTTCAAAATAAGTACAGTGTTTTTTTAAAATCTTTACTGCGATATCGTTATGTGTAATTCTATCATTGAATGGATTTCATCAATTATCTTCATCAGAAATCAACAAATGCTCATTAAAACTACTTCATTACTATCAAAGAACGAATATAAAAACTTCTTTCAAAGTTGATAACAATAGATTATAAAAACGGTTTTTAATCTCGAATTTGATTAAAATAAGAGATAATAGAATACGCACAACGGTGGACGGCACGTGATGGGAAATAATTATGTTATTGAACCCGCGTAAAATGTTCGAAATGAGGCCAAAGGCACACACTTACGTTGTTTATGTAACGCATGGTCTGTGTGCACGACGCATGATTTCTCTGGACGGCGACCGGTCGCTTGGCGCCATCCTCGCGACACGAATACCTCATACAATCTCCTATCGCCGTACATTTTGCAAATCCACAGCGCGGAATAACCATACACATATCAATCATAGTTGGAATGTTTTGATTGCGAAAACGACGAATTCAAATCAACATTTAGTTAATTAGGAATAGGATTTATGGGACTGGCTTGTCCTTGTAGGACAAAAGTCCCTAGAATCAATAAAATAAAAAAAAAGGAATAGGATTTTGGCTAAGCAATTTGAAATATATACTTATGTACCACTAGCAACACTAAGAGTCCTAATTATGACATGTCAACATCGTTTAGTCTTTTTTCGGTATATTCATATATTTTGACTTTTGGCGTGACTGGTGATTGTTATAACACTATTAAAAAATTTCACAAAGTTATGGCACGCTAATTAGCTAAGCTAGCTAAGGTGTTTACCGTGGTCTGGTTGTTTGTGCAGTTCTAGTGGTACTCCCACCGTGCCTCGGAGAGCACGTTAAGCCGTCGGTTCCGGTTGTTATTGTGTACACCTGATAACGTGCGTTACTCATAGTAGGAAATATATCCGCCAACGCGCATTGGAGCAGCGTGGTGGATTAAGCTCTGATCCTTCTCCTACATGGGGAACGAGGCCTATGCCCAGTAGTGGGATATTAAAGGCTTGCGGAAGCGAAATTAGCTAAGAGGATCTAGTCACTACTGAGATAGGCGAATTTAGAGACTTGAAAAAGTGACACTATCAATCCGTGTCATATTAATAAAACTGCCCGTAAGACTGATTTCGTAATTGGTGTTAAAGGAATAGTTCTTTAGGCAACCTGCATGGTTTGGGAGAGGTTTAAACCCCTGAGACATTTACATCCATATACCAGTGCGGAATAGTGTCAGTTGGCCTGAACTTTCCAACTAAACTGCATAAGTTTTCGAGTACACCAGGTTATGTCTAGGACCCCTACACAATATATTCACACTAAGATATCAACTAAATAAAAGATTCGGGTCAAAAGTGCAATGACTCAATCATATAAAGATTATTTTGTTTCGGGGGTTAAGTTTATTTATGTTGACAATGAATTATATCACATTGTAAATATCAAACGAGCAAGGTTTTATAAACAAATCGTCTAAGCAACTGTTTATATGAGTGCATACGCACTGTCTCATTGCTGTTTACAAATATGATAACATAGTATTTAGAACGTTCTGTTGTTAAGTAAAACGATACTTTGTTTGTAAAAGAGTAAATTTTAAGCAATAAAAAAATCTGTTAATCGATTTATTGTTTTTAATTTACTTTTGTTGATGTATTTTCAAGTTTATGCGTTGTAAAACTTAAAAAAAAAAAACTTTTTAGCTAATTCGTTACATGCGTCAAATTTACGTCAGCGGATGATACGAGATTGTAAATTGAAATAATAGAAAAGTGTTTTTTTTATAGCAATAAATACTATAATACACGTATTTTCCAGTAATGCCCACCATTATATATACTAAACCAATTATTAAAAGTCTCAAACTTTTGGAAAGAAATAGTTTGCTTTGGAATATTCTTGATATTCGAAATTGTGTATTAATAAAATATACTTCATGTATATTGTCTTAATGTGGCTTATATTTTGGATTATTATATCGATTGTCAAGGCTACTTTTAGTGATAATTAAAAGTGAGAAAAGTACCTGAATGTAATTGGAATTACTTCAAAGCATTTGCAAAAAAATAATCACCTAAATCAACATACTTCATCTATAGACCAAAAATAACTAGAAAATGTTATATAACAGATGTGTAGGTATATCTACCTGTACGTCCGTGTTTTCAGCGTTGCTCGCATCGACACACACAAGCATTCTTACGAACGGTAAAAACAAGTTTTGTAAATATAAGAAGCAAGCTCGGCCCTACTTTCGAACTAGGTTCACAATTCTAAGAATATGATCATAATCGTCTTATAAATGATAATTTATTTTATTTTATTATTTTAGAATGTAAAAATAATCAGTATTTAAATTTTTTTATTTAAACCGTTTTTTTTTTCTAATCTTTAATTGCATTTTTATTGCATTTTTACGAGTATGTCAAGGTTGATAGAGTTATACAAAAGTCAAATTATTAGTAGCAAATAAATTTAGGGTCGGTGTCTTTTACAAATCTGTCAATAATTTTTAAGTAGTTGTAGTACGATTATTGTTCACCTTATTTACGTGTTGAGTACTCGCAGTGAAATGTAAAGAACATTCGTGAGCACTTGCTCAGTTTGCGTAATACTCAGAGTATTACTGTGAGGAAAAGACGAAATTGTAAGTCAATTATTACACAAATAAATATACTTATCTAATGTAAATAATTTAAATAATATAATTCAGTCTATTGTCCAGAAGATTTAGATGCTAGGATGACATAACAATACAAAGCGATCACATGACATAAAGATTGCTTACATCATTTTCGCATAATTTTTTCTCGTCGGCAAAAAAAATCGCCAATTTATTTTGTGAAGTTAACTTACGATTGGATAGATTAAAAATATAAATGTCATCATTGATGTAATGGGACTTTTTGCACGGCAGAGTGGCCAGACAAAAAAATGATTTGCTCAAACGTCGCTATTAAAAAAAATTAAGTACAGTGAAGATTCTTTTTTTTTCTTTTAAATTATATGTTCAATATATCTAGTTGAATTGTTTTAGATAGTTTTTTTTTTTGACGATGGTTTTCCACCTTCGTTGTTGTGAATAATTGCTTTCGGTTTACGGGTACGTGTAATAAAACGAATCAGGTCTTTTCTGCATAAAAAAAATCACTAAATCGTGTTTTGGTAATAAAGCTTTTTTGCAAGTTTTTAACAAAACCACTGAACACACCGACATTATGTATATTGTTTTTTTTTTCAAAATTTCCATCGAAAGGTTACCTGGAAGCAAAGGCGAAATGCGATAAGCGATAAGGCAGGCTTTTGTACATGTTTTTTCTGGCATACATTAAAAATATATAATAAATAATGGGTACTGCGTCTATAATATAAAACGTGAAAATTAACTCGGGCCTCATGTGACACCTCAGCACATCTAAGCGGTAGGTGGTATCATTAAACTAAATTATGACAGGAGCATAACGTGAACAATGAGCACTTATGACTTATTGTTAACATCATGTGCCCAATACGAACGTTCTTAGTACTGCCTATACAATTTACCTTAACAACCCACAAAATTGGTATTCAGTAATTTGATTACCATATTGTTTTTAAAATAAATAATATAAATCTTATGAAGAATATTTTGTAATCAAAACACGTGACTCCTTTTTAAGCATTTGTATGATATTGAGGTTGAGACAAGTTGTTTTTCTAATGTTTTATGATTTTAATAACTATGTTAATTGGGCATAATAATTTAGAGATTTCATATTATTACTGTTTTTTTCTTATTGATTAATTTAGCAATTTATATTATTGATTAAAAAACTAAAATTGTATAAAATGTTTTTTTTTTTTTTTTTTTAACAAGCCGGGAACGAACACTGTGTTTAAAACATATACTTATTCTATAATAATAAAAAAAATATAATAAATAAGTTTCCCTTTGTAAGCCAGACAGTGATCGACTGTGGGATACTAAGATTTTTATTGAAACAAAAAATTTCGACTATAATTAATGACAACTATCATTTAACATTTTATAAACATTTTAAGTATAATTCTTTTGACGATAAACCGTTTTACCGTTTCTTTCATAACAGTAAAATTAATAGACAAATCAGTTACATCATTAATTGATTATTTTTTTTTTAAATATTCAAAATTTATTAATAACAGACGATGGGGAAGTCACGTCATTAAAATCAGATGAATTGATACATAATTTTAATTTTCAACTGACTTCAAACAAGGGGGAGGTTACTCAATTCGATCGTATATATATATATATGTTCTGGGATAACTTCGTCGTTTATAAACCGATTTTTATAATTATTTTTTGTTAAAAATTTTCATTGAGAAAAAATTTCATTGAGATCTGATTACAACTTTTGGAGTAATCTTTGATAATGCGTATTTACTTGAATAATTTTTCGTCTACCTACGTTGTATTACTTGTCGATATAATTGAAATCTGTTTTTTTTTTCGTTTACCTGCAAACACAATTATTCAATAATAACTATATTTATGGAATGTTCATGTATATATCAATACGTGAAGCAAAAACTTTCTACACCTTTTTACGAAAATTGCGCGGACGGAGGACTATGAAATTTCACACAATTATAGTTTTTTATAGAGAAGGAGTGCAGCATGCTAATATTTTTTTTTGATAATGCAAAAAAAATACATTAAATAAAAAAAAAACATTACACATATATTTGACATACACGCATATATGCTCTTTAGTCTATTACTTTGACAACAGAACCTTAATACCTATTGTTTAAACTTATAATTTAAATTAATTATGGTCAAATTTCGACCACTGGGCGACCAGTATTTTCTTCAATTTCATGATTGTATTGACGTTTTATTATTTATTGAAATACTAAATCTATTATAATATATTTTGTTTTTGTTCGATTGATTCATGAAAATTAGCTTAAAAAAATTTGTGTTTAATTATTTATTATCGATTTTTAAAACTGACGTCAAGTTAACTGGTGCTGGAGCTAACGTTATTAATTTGCAGATTGAAAATTACGCTGCGGAATAAACAACGGATGACGTAAATAATACTAATACGATGCGATAAAAAATCTTTGTTTTAAGTAGTTTCAGTCTTAATGTTTTGAAGGTAAATCCGTTTCCCTTATGTTCTCTCTTTTTTCTTAATCTCGAGGGTTTCATTGCGATTGCTAGGCTGTATAAATCAATAGAAAATAAGTGACGCCTTTCTATCTGTCTTCATATTTATTTTTATTACTTTCACTTCTAATTATGGCCGATATTTTTTTTACTGTTTTGGTTTAACTAAAATACTTTTTCTGGCGTTGGTTTAGTCTTTTTATAATCTATTGTATGTTAAATAGAATGCTAGAACGGCCAAGGAAAGTTAGTTAACTTTTCTGGTACTGTAAATTTTAAATACAATTTTTGGCTTCCTTATTTATATGTTTTACATTTATATTAATGCTAGCTATGCCCGCGACCTTGTCCACGTGGAATTTAAAAAAAAAATATTTTTTTCTTTTTATTTTATAGCTATACCCGCGACTTTGTCCACGTGGAATTTAAAAAAAATATTTTTTTTTTCTTTTTATATTATTACTCTACGCCATGATAGACAATTTGGATAAAATTGCTTAAACTTCATATGAATTGTGTAGGATATATCTACACAAATCAAAATTAAAGATATATTATTGAAACATACCGCATAACATCAAAACAAAGATGCGACAGTATATTTAAATCTGTTACTTGGGTTGTCCAGAATAAATGACTAAATAGTTATCCATCCATTTAACTACACAATATGTAACTATATTTGATCTTCATTTAGAATGTATTTGTGGTGTAAGATAAAGTAACAAAAATAGCGCGTCTTAGACCACACGACTGTAGTAAAACTTGTTTAGTTACCCCTACAGTACAGTATATACGAAACGCAACTCTTTCTCTCTCTATCTTCACTAGCCTATATCTGCTTCTCAACTTCCGTTCGCCTCTACCCGATCACACTTTTCGTAACTCTCTCGCAACGCATTAACCAGCTTACTCACCAAGTCGAACGTGCGTAAAGAAGTCTTATTTAAAAAACCTGTGTCATTAGATTCACCATTTTATGACACAAATATACTTCAATTGTATATATATATATGTGTATTATATGTGTATATATATGTATTATATGTAGTATATTTACTTATTTTTATATGATATAGCTTGTAAACTCCATGCCAATTCTTTATCAACTATTTGTACACTCCCCTACCGCTTCTCATTTTATATGCCCTGTCCTATACCCTAAGGTTGTCTGGAAGAAATCGCTTATAGCGATAAGACCGCCTTTGTACATCTTTCTTCATATGTATCCCTTTTTGTAACATTTCTTTGTAGTGTACAATAAAGAGTATTTATTATTATTATTATTATTATTCAATCTGTAATCGTAATCATTTCATTCAGAAAATAAGAATAGTGTTATTTCTACTCTATGACGTTTTCCCATTTGTTTATTCAGATATATTTATACCAGACATGCTCAGCCAGACATGTCAATGGTTTGATTTTATAATAACGGAAAATATCGTTACTTAGCCGTTCAAGCTTCCTATATACTTCGCTGATACACGCATTATATTATGCATATTCTTATTTGCCTCCTATCCTCGATATTCACTTGTTACGCTTCGTGGCGTTTTATTAAGTACTTCGTGTGTAATACGTGGTTTTTATTTATTTATTATAAAACATACTAGATGATACATAAATTTGATCGATTACAGCGTAATACGGTTAAAAACGTGTGAGACCTCTAATTATAGACGATTTTTTTTTTTAATTTTGTCATTCATATCAGTCATATCATTTCGCATTGCCAGATTAAATAAGAATTTGTTTGTTTTTAAAAGTAATAACCTTCTAATATACAACAATGGAAAGAAGGTTTTATATATTTCCGCGCGATTTCAAAGATTAATGTACGATACACACCGACACATAGGCGACATTTACTAGTAGTGGATAACGCTATTTGACAGATTACGATACAAATAGACTTTGACAGCGTAAAATAGAATTAATCAGTAGGACCTGTTTCTCCTCAATTAATAAACTACGACTTTAAGCTTAATATATGCGAATAGAAATATCTAATAAATATAGTCGAAATCGATGGTAACTATTTATGGTTACTGTCAGATACTGTCATCCGTCAAATAGCGTCGTTATCCACAAGTGGTGAAACAGGCCCTTAATATGTCACTAGTAGGTACTTATAAGATACTAGCTGACCCGGCGAACTTCGTATCGCCTAACAGTCGATTCTTTAATTTTATTAATTTTTTTTTTAGAATTTTTCTCTCCGTAAGAACCATCCCCGTACTTCAAGGAATATTTTAAAAAAAGAATTAGCGAAATCGGTCCAACAAAAGTAGTGTAGAGATCGATAAATATTTTTTTTTTAAATAATTTAATTGAATTTTTTATCGGTATATAAGAATAGTTTGATTGTATCAATTATAAAATTTGTGTTATGTTGTTAATTTGACTCGAATTTTGTGTTGGTAATTCGATAAATAAAATAATATTTAATTATATACTACTGCATTTGTATCGTAAGTATATAACGATTACATACAAATGTTTGTTTATGTTTTCTGTTTATAATTTAATTTCTCGACAAGCTCGAGCCAGGTCGAGGCTAGACCTCGTTAGACAGAATTTCTTATTATGTAACCGAAAAAACCAGTTGGATTTCATTAGAATAACGCGAAGTTTTTACAAATCATTATTAGTATTCGCACAGCACGGCGGACATTACGGCAAATTTCGACCTTATAAGTGGTTGGGCAAGTGGGAAAGTTTTTTAAGCGTTTTATATTATATATCTATTTATATTTCAAGTTGATACGCGTGGCTTTATTCGTACTTGTATTCCCAATAAGACCCTGTGTTTTGCTTTATAGGCTTTAATGTTTCTCCGCAAATAGGCTTTCGAATGCTTCTTAATACTCGTATATTTGCAAATAAAGTTGTTATTATTATTATTATCATTATTATTATTATTATTATATTAAAAACTAGCTGCACCACGTGGTGTTAGCCGTGTAATTTCCGATCCCGTGGGAATGTCGGGATAAAAAGTAGCTTATATGTGATTCTAAATGTCCAACTAACTTCCTACCAAGGTTTCATTAAAATCGATCGACTAGTTCTTGAGTCAAAGAGTAACAAATTACATACGTTCATCCATCCACAAAAATTTTCGCATTTATAATACCTAATAGTCAAAAAAATTTACAATAACAATATCAATAGGTTCTACGGTTAATAAATATTTATTTATGTATGCATTACTTGTATGTATATTTATTACAAAAAATATCTCTCTCCTTAATTTTTTTTCTATATTCTATGAGTATGTACAAATACTATGAAATGAAGCCTCTAGAATTATGGTCAGCACTAATTGCGCTAACGGTCAAGTTTTCGATACACGCTCAAGACAAACATCAGTACAGACCACACAGATAAGTGTCAACGTCAGTGTTTGTATTGTGCTTCCGGACCCCCAACACAGACATCTTAGTTCAGAACTTTAAGTAAGAAGGCTTTATTTATTTATTTTTAAGCGAATTCAAAAAAGGAGGTTGTTCTAAATTCAGTTGTATTTTTTATGGAACGATTTTTGGCGATTCTTCTTTTATTCAAAAGCTGGCCTTTGTCACATGGTCTTATTTAAATTCGATCGAGACCTTACAACAAAATTTTTAGTTAATGCCTATTTGACTTCTAATTATATGACTTGTCGATGAAAATCGGAAGTATTTATTTTGCGAGCAAACAATTATTTTTAATTAATTTAAAAATCGTACATCAAATGCAACTTGCAATGTCATTTATAATCTATATTTCAACTAAATGTAAGATAATCGTTCAACTGTACCTTTGTTTTGTTTGTTTTGTTTTGTTTTATCGTAAAATTGTCATGATATATGTGAAGTTTATAGCGATATATTTTTTGATCGCGTTCTTGAAATATTTTGTGGGTCATCTTGAACGTTCGAATGTAATGGTTTTGTTTTACTTATTTACAAAATTTACTTTTATTACAAGATGATAATGCGTCATTAAACTTTTTATCTTATAATAAATTTATATGGATATTAAATTTGAACCAGCGAAATAGGTTCGAAACACGGTTATTTTACTTCTGTATACACACTACAATGTCACAATTTACATTTGTTACACGAAATCTTTATGAATAAAAAAAGGGAATCGCTAAAATATATAAGCGCATAACATCTGAACGACTGCAATCAAAATTAGATATTTTTTTTTAGAGTTACAAATAAATATACAATAAAAAAATGTAATAATAGATTTCAGTACTGTACAAATTAAACACGAAATTTTTACTAATATTATAAAGCTAAAGAGTTTGTCTGTTTTTTTTTTCGTTTTTTCCTCATATTAACCCGTTTGAAACCGCAGGACTCAGCTAGTGGTTAATATAATTACAGTTCACATCCTCTAAATATGCAACATTGCAATCACAATTCAAAATACAGACATTGCCATGCGTAAAAACAACATATATTATTTTTTTAAGTCAGTTCTCATAAGATTTTTTACTCGTATTTGCGTTATTTGTACTGTGAGGAAGGGAAATAAACAAAATAATTACTCTTTACGTAAAAATTATTTCGTAGCTTAGTATTTGGTAAATAGCGTAATAGGTATAATAAAACGCGTTCTAGTAATAAACGTCGATGGCAATGTCCTTTTGGGAAGGCAAATATATATTTTCGTTCGAGTTTTAAAGATTTCACATTTTACTTTCACCGCTGGACTGTTTTCATTTATCGGCGTCTTACGGAACTGGCCACTATCCTCGCAAAAACGCGTATGTTTATTTTTAAACAATTTTTTATTGCTTATTTCTTGCGGCCAGGTTTATAAATGTCATTTTGTTTTTCCATTTTCAATTCGATAAACGCTTGTTTTATTACTTGTAAATTATTTTAGTCCAATTTTTTTTATTATTATTATTATAACAGCAATTTAAATTAACGAATATAAATTTAGTTATAGCCATATTGTTTTCTTAAGAAAAAAGTTAACCACAGATTAAAAAAACGGGTGTGCTTTAGACCACACGATTAAAGTAAAACTTCATTAGCTCATCGAACTTATATGTCCATCTCAACTTCCGTTCGTCTCGCCCGATCACAGTTTTCGTAACGCTTTCGTCACGCATTCACCACCTTACTCCCCGAGTCAAGAGTGCATAAAGAAGTTTTACTTCAGTAAAATATTTTATGTAATAAAAAATAAATCGTTTTTGAATTTTGCAACCAGGTTTAAATAGCGTATTAAACAACTCGTTTCCAGATTGTTTTAAGCACTGAAGGTCGGAAGCCGACCTCGGGGTCATTTTAGATGATCATTTTTCTAACCGAGACAGATGAAAACAACCTAATTATCGTGTATAAAATTGAACAAGTCGTATATTCAATAGTAGAATCTAAGAAAAACGGAAGAGCACAACGAAAACAACGCATATGATCAATATAACCAGACGGATACATATGCAAAACTAAGCCGTGGTGAACCTAAAATTCGTATCGCTATAAAATTTAGAGAATATACAATTTTTTTTTATGATTTTTAATATAGCCTATTACATTTAAAATAAGTCGCGAAACCTGTAGGTACAGTATGTTATAATTGATAAACTTATACCAAAATACATATACATATACGAATACAAAAGATTTTTAGGTTGGCGTATTAAAAAAAATTGGATACTCAATCACGAATAAAGTTAATGAACAAATTGTGATCGGTTTTTGTACCTACGTAGACAGCTGGTGAATTAGAAACAAGAAATTGTGTCTGTAAATATGAAATAAAGAAATAGCAGAAATTTTTTCAAATATTTAAGTAAAGTCACGTGAGACATCTAGCGTCGTAATATATTTAGAGTTTTATACGACTTTACGACTGTGCCTTTTATTTTTTACGAATTCATTGTGCGTTGATTTCCCATATATTTTTTACGTCGTAACATCCGAGTTACCAGTTTTTTGTAGCTTGAAATACACATTAACTAAATGTTGAACACGTTATAAATGTACAGCTTTATATAAATGTATCCATCTTTTTTAACGTCATATCACTTTTCGATGTAGTTGAAGATGTTTTTTTTTTGTTTGCAAGCAAACACAATTATATTTCACTATTTTTAATATGAAAAAATTATAGAATAATTTTTATATTTTATTTCAATATTAAAAAAATAATAATCAGACAATGATACTTGGACTGTATATTTTTCTACTACGTACCTACTTTTTAAAATAAAATAACAAAGAAAACAAATTGAAAAAGAAAAAAACACACACAGTTAATCCAAAGAAACTGTTACATTCATTCACATTCTAAATTCAAACTCTTTAGCACCTTTTAAATGCGACACTAAAAGATTCTTTGAATTGCACAATGCAAATAAGACCGCATGCACGTTTCAGAGATTATTCATTTATTTTTCCGGGTACGAGAATGCCGTATTCAGATTATTTCAAAGTTAGTAATTACGAAGCCATCTAGATGTTATCAGTTGTGTTATTCTGAGGCATTGAACAACATCATGTAATAATGAAGTGACTCTTGTATACTTTTATGTATCAACCTCACTAGTTTGCTTAGACTAACAATATACTATATACAACCTTCAGTGAATTTAGTGTAAAAAAACCTTTTTTGATTGAACATGTTCATTCGTTTTATTGAAGTGTGACATAACTAATATAGTTAGTAATAATAACTAATACCTATAGTAATGACACCCCCCTCCCCACTCTCCCTCCCACCAAGAAGTCACAGGTAGTCTGTAAAGTCAGTAAGAAATCACTATCAGTGATAAGACCGCCCTTGCACTCGATGTAACAACATCAAGAGTACCTTTATTTACATGATGAACATCGTATTTTCTTGAATGTGGTTTCGCTAGACAATATAGTATTAAATAAAATGGCTAACTTCAGACAGTGGCCAGTTTGAACCCCTTTATTAACCTGGAAAAATAAAAGTTTTTCTCAACCTGAAGCTACTTTTTACAACAATAATCGTTTAACGATGACGGGAATTTCTTGCAAGTATAGAAGGAAGTTAAATTTTTATCTTAATGATAATCTCGAGGATTTCCTGTAAACTGTATTGTTCTCAAGAAATTAATAACCCGCACAATTATGTAAAATTTCGTTATTTAGAAATATTATACATTAAATAGTTTTTATTTTATGATATTTCTTATCTCTTACAAAACAATTATCAATCGAACTATTTTTCGAAATAAGTATTACCTTATAAAATAATAAAACGTGATATGTCCGACATTTGACACAGTAATAAATGCATTAAATCAACTGATTGAAATCAAAAAAGGTTTTACTGAAATATTTTTTAATCCTTTTTTTTTTGTTTTTTAATATTCGAAATTAGATTGTGAAAAAATAATCTTAGTTGTGTGAAAAAATGGAGTCACTGTCAACTCATAAAGCGTATTATGTGTATTACGATAATTACAGTCGGTCACGGGTAATTATACATATAAATAATATCACGTGGTCTTAGTATTGTTTGTATTATACAATTCGTGTAAACAATAGTGTGACTTAGCACTTCCTACTGATTTTTATGCTTACAATAATTTGTAAAACACCAAATATTAAAAAAGACTCAACTGAAATATTGTTCGGCTACGTAATTTAAGAATATATGATAGAAAAATATAAATATATTACTTCACATCATACAAAAACGTTTAAAAACAAGAGTTAATAACCAGAAGTTAATATGAATCACGTCAAAAACAAAATCAAAAATTACTTTGTTCAACGAGACTTCGAACGCTCTTTTGAATCGTCATCTTAAAAATTAAAAAAAAATATATTTTTTTTTTTAATAAATGAATTATAGCTAAAGTGAAGCGACGATCGATGATAAATATGGTAAGTAGTACGTACGTAAAGTAAGTACCCAGTCAGTAACCCGCATGGATTGTGAAATTATTATTTTTTATCTATTTCTATATTGAATAGAAACTTCTGTAGAATCGTTGTGATCTGAAACTCGGTAAAACGATGCGTTACGCTAAAGAAACAAACATATCCAAATTTTCGTCGTAATATATTAATTTTAAATACTTTTTTCAAATATGCGTGAACATTGTACTAATAGTTCAATGGTCACGAAACGACTATTTTAATATTCGTTACCATACTCGCGTGTTATACGACTTCGCCTGTGTGGTACATACAATATGAGGAATTAAGGAAAAACACCATCATCTGATAAGTTACACGTAGGACGTAAGGACAAGGGCGCGTTATTTGTCTAGACATCTCTAATTTATCGCCCTGACTTCCATGTGATACGTTCTTGACTGTACTTGACACTATTTCTAATAGAACGGAACGAGATATTTTAATAAACAATTAAGAGAACTAATTGTTTAAAGTAGCAATAAATTAGCAATAATTTAACTTTGACAGCTAACATATATAAGGTCTCAGAGGCTGGAAAGAATGATTTTTTTTCCAAAAGATGAAAAACTTAAATTAATTTACGGTCAGTTAAGCAATATTTTTTTATTACATAGTAATTAAGAAAAAATGTATTATTAAATAGAAATTCAGAGACAGATAGATTAATTAACATTATTAATGAAAATACTCTTTTGTCAGTTCTTTAAAAAAAAAATTTTTATGTTTCTGTTTGTTACAATAATGTTTAGAAATAAATATTTATATTTACGTTGCTAATTTTAGACCTTTACACTCCTTGACTTTTAAGTTTGATTTGCCAATAAGTATTATTTGGCATTGTATACCCAAATACCTCAAATACAAAGATGTATTCATTTTTGACTTTGATAAAAGTATATTTAACTTAGTAATTTACTAAAATAGGTCAACATCTAGTCGTTGGCGGAAAAAAACTTCGCCAAGTTCTACACATACCGAGACGATTAACGAAACGCAGTACGCTGTGCCATTTTAATTACTTATTTTATATTTTTCTTTTATGACACCGCGTTCGATCACACGGCTGTTACGAGCGGTATGATATTAAACTCCGCTAATTGATCCGTATCAAAGCGACAGCGGCAATTCTCAACGTGATGGTTTATTAATTGATTTGACCATTGTTACCGTTACCGATTCATTTCATAAGTGATTAGCTTGATTTTGTTGATACTGGTGTTGATCCATAATCAGTAAATAAAAAAAGAAAAATTACAAAAATAGAATAAATTCGAAAGGCGAACGTTGATTTTTGGATTTCAAACTGGTACATAATCTTGAATCAAAAAAAAAGCAAAATAAAGTTACAGTTTTTTTAAGCAATTGTTAAAATTATTTTTCGAGTAATTTTTATTTCTGTTTGCCTCTTTTTTCATTTTGTTTGTGTATAAAAAGCGAGTTCCGTATATAGCTAAAAAGATTATCAATTAAAAGGTGAACCGTTAGGTTGCGTGCAACATCCAACCCGTTACCTCGGGAACCACTTAAAACTATAATTGATCTTGGGATACGACGAGGTATGGCCAGATGTAATTCATTGAAATTTAATTTTTATGCTGTAAATAAATATTACTAATATTTAAAATGTTTTTCCTGAATAGTGCTAGTGAAAATTATAATGAATATAAATGTTTTAACAAAGGTTCTATTAAAATCAAATCAAATGATAGCATTTGCCACAGACTGAGTGTTTTTTTTTTTTTTTCGATCTCGTTTCGATTTTCGGAAATTCATAATTTGCACTTTTTCCAATCTGTAGTAAGGCTACGTGGTTGATTAAGAACCTTCTCTTGAAAATGAGATTTTGAATCAATGGAAAATGTTCTGTTGCAATTAAGTAACCATGATATGTATCCTTGGGTTTTATTTTTAATTCGCTAAAGCGAAGATCCTATCGCGAACAGCCAATTTAGTTGTTACTTATTATAGTTTTTACTGCATAAAAAAAGTAAAGTAAGACTAGAACGATTTCTCCATATATCGAATATCAGAATATACGAGTACCATAACAGATACATAGTAACAACCGAATCAAGATATAATTCCTAGTAACCGTACCGGATCTTAAGAAAAATGTAAAACAGAATTATTTTTTTATTAGAATTATTACGTTCTCTATCTAATTCACCATCTGTACGTCAATCATCACAAGACGAAAAAAAAAATGCCCAAATGTATTGCAAACGAACCGGAGTAGCCTTTCATATAATTATGATTAATTACATATCATAAAACTAACTACACATGTCTCTGAGTTAATACAATTTATCAATGTAAGAATATTCAAGTTATTTGAATGTTATTGAATTTTAATATTTTGCAACGTTTAATGGCTGTCAAATGCTATGCAATAAAACTTCACCAATGACTTACGATGTGCTTATTCGTCGGGTGTAAAGGCTTGAGAATTTCACTAGACAATCTATGCGATTTCATTTGTATTGACTTTTTGATTAATTTTAATAATAGGGTTATCTAAAATCAGTGCTTTCAAACAAGCAGACAAACTCACCCTTTTTATAATATTAGTATAAATGGCTATCGAATTGATTTAGAAAATATGGAAGAAGATTTTATGGTCTATGGTTTGCTAATTAATTTTATCTAAATTTGATAGATTATTATTAAACACTATTTTTTTTTGATCTTTCAAGATCATTCACTATCTCAATTAAACTTACGTCAGACTATTTATCATAAATAGACAATTTTAATAGCTAAGTGCGAGCTGTACGGCCTTGCTTTTTATTATAAAATATTATTAATCTTTTTCGTGGTTGTAAATCCAAAATAATATATTTCCTATTTTTTATTTTTGCCGCCGTTCTAAAACGACTTGATTTATACCATAATTATGTTTAAATAAATATTTTATTATATTTTTTTGTATTCGAAATATATAATAATTTAGTTTATATTTAAAGTATATAAAATCTCATTAACATTTACATACGTAAGATAAAGAATAATATCTTATTATTTGTTTTACGGTTGTGTACTAGCAATAAATTGGGTACATGAAGCGTTAACTTTTATAATAAAAAACATTGTGTTTAAGTCACGTGACTTGACTTGAATTAAAGAGCCTACGGCAAATGGTTTTTTTTTCTACGTATGATCTAATATATAAAATTCTCGTGTCGCGGTGTTTGTAGTTAAACTTCTCCGAAACGCCTTGACCGATTCTCATGAAATTTTGTGTGCATATTGGGTAGGTCTGAGAATCGAACAGCATCTATTTTTCATCCCTCTGAATGTTAAGGGTAGCCACCCCTAAATATATAAATTATTTATTTTTTATTTTATTATGATTGGGCGTTGAAAGATACATACAACCCTAAATTTTCACCCTCCTACCACCAACCCCTATTTTTAAATAGCGTTTAGCGGCAAGACAACGTTTGCCGAGTCAGCTAGTAATTACATATAATTTTCGCGTCGTTTCGCATCGTGCAGAGATGTCGCGTTTTTCGCTCATGTGCGACAGCAAATAAGCGTAGCTCGTTTAATTAAACATTGTAACATTACTAGCTGTACCTCGCGATTTCAACTGCGTAATTTCAGATCCTAAAGAGCTTGTGTTGTTCTAGATCTTTCCAACGTACCAAGTTTCTTTATAATAATTTCAATAGTTTTTGTATAAAAGAGTAACAAATATCCATCCATCCTCACTTTTATTCGTATTTACAATAACAGTAGGCTGTTGTATAATAATATTGATTATATGAATCAAATCGCTGGCACAGTACACCATAAATTCGAATCAAGACACAGAATATTCTATGTAAATAAAGTGTAATCGTACATTGAATGAGAGTTCATTAATTATTTTATAATCAATTTAACCTCGACACGTTTCGTGTGAAGCAAAATGTAATTATGATCTTCAGTAAACGTTACTCCTTTAGATAAGACACGCACAACAAGAAGTTATTTCGACCGAACTTATATTACAAATAATTTAAGCATATTTTGTTCTGAAATTGTTTATAGATATTTAGTTTTTGACAGTACTAAGAGTTACATATGTTAATCTTTTTGACATAAAACATAATTTATACATCGCTCGCTCGCTCGCTTCAGCCTATCGCAGTCCACTGCTGGACATAGGCCTACACAAGTTCGCGCCAAAAATGGCGTGAACTTATGTGTTTTGCCCATAGTCACCACGCTGGCAAGGCGGGTTGGTGACCGTTGGGCTGACTTTGTCGCACCATAGACGCTGCTGCCCGTCTTCGGCCTGTGTACTTCAAAGCCAGCAATTAGATGATTATCCCACCATCGGTCGACTTTATAAGTTCAAAGGTGGTCGTGGAACTTTGTTATCCCTTAGTCGCCTCTTATGACACCCACGGGAAGAGAGAGGCTGGCTGTATTCTTTGATGCCGTACCACACAGCAAAATTGATAAATACGTCATACATATGATATACTGACAGACCCGGAGAAATTCTTACCTCCATTTTTTTTCGGGTATTTATCGATTTTTTTTAAAGTTTCCTTTATACAAAACCTGTCTGGTTTTTAATTTATATACACAAAAATAAACATAAATCAAATACTTAATTGTAATAAATAGTACATAACAAGTTTTTGCTTGATCACAATCTAGCAAGAAGAATAGCTTGGAAGTTAGATTAAGTAATTTTTAAACTAATTGTACTCGATTTTTCAATTGATTGTTACAATTAAGCCCATGTACAATTCATAATGCAGTAATAGCTGTGTTTGCTTGAAAACAAAAATAAAAAGGACTTCAATTACATCGACAAGTAATATAAAGTAAGTAGATGAAAAAATAGTCAAGTAAATACGCATATTAAGATATAACTTGAAATTTACTTGTCAGATCTAAATTAAATTTAAATAGTACCACATAACATGCATCAACTTTCGAAAAAAAATCACACAAATCGATCCACTACGGTCGTTTAGTCAAACGTTCTGAGGTAAGATACATAAAAAAATACAAAGGAATTGAGAACCACCTTAATTGGAAGTCGGTTAAAAAGAGTTTGTAAATCTTTATAGTTAATTTCCTTCACAGTTGTACATACTTCGTGAAATAAAATAATGGAAAGTTTGTAATCAAAATTACTAAAAATTTATTACCTAAGATTTATAATCAAACATACATATTTATACAATTTTATAATGAGTTTTATTTACTAAGTTAAGTTCTCTTATCGCCTCATTAAAACCTTAGAGATTATCTCTTGACCAAACATGTTTTATTCACGTAAATACATTATTTGACAGACGTCTGTTTTGTGCCATTACATCATTAAAATATAATTTAACTAAGATTGTGTACAAATGAAAAACTAATTTCTGCTTCTTAGCGACACAATAAAACATGGTTTATTTTGCTATTCACACAAACACACTTCAACGCTGATAAAGGACGTCCTCTTTACATGTTACATTGTTAATTTATATAGTACAATTCCTTTCAAGAATATGATCGAGAATATAGCATTGTTGATATAAGTAGTTTCTTTATAATTACTTACAAAAAATGTAAATGAATAAGTATTAACTTACAAACGACTTCGTCTGTTCCTAAGGTAGGCAACTTAATACCTGTTCTTTAGGTAAAAGTCGGCTCATATAGATAAATATTTTTTTTTAATAAACAGAAATATAGATAAAACATAATTAAATAAATATATATCACACTCAGACTCGAGGTGGTAATAGAACCCACAACTGCCAGCGCAGAAAGCAGTGTCGGGACAAACTGAGCTAACTATAGAATTAAATAGAATATAGGGTTATTTAATAGAATTTCCTTCAAATATGTGGTATGAATTATAGATACTTTCGTTCATATAACTATTTTCTCCTATCAATAGCATACAAAAAAACTATAAAATACACGTCAACCTACACCCGTTCGTTCAAATAATCATGGAATATTAAACGCTTATCGTAATTCTAGAAAAAAAATTATCAACAAAACGTTGCAACAGAAGCTCGTATTGTAAACAGTTGTACATCACGTATTTTCTGCTGCCTCTCTGATGCGGAACTAACTAATGTCATAAATCTCCTCGGTGTTTTATCGGCGAGCGTCATGTTTGTATTATGAAGACTGTTCCGCGCTCGCAGCCTGCATTTCATTTGTGTACTGGTTATATATTATTAGCGGTGCTGAAACTTAGCGCGTTAGTTGAATGTATATGAGAGGCATCCTTGATTCTGAATTATTCTGGGTTGTATTAATTTTCTATATAAATAAATATTAAAATCTCAGTGTATTGTTAAGCGCAAACTCGAGAACGACTGGACCAATTCAAGTGATTTTCTACTTTGTAGAACATTATTACGAAAAGAATAATTAAGAAAATTGGGTAGGTAATTGAAAATATTTTAAGTTTCTGTTTGACAGTTCGTAAGATAGGAAAACGTCTGTCGGGCTTGTAGATCTTCTATATATTAATACGTGAAGCAAAAACTTTGTACTTACCTTTTTTCAGGAAAATTACGCGGACAAAGGAGTATGAAATTTCGTACACTGACAGTTTTCAATTATGCATAAAATACATTAAATCAATAAAAAAACATTACATACACTACCGTGTATTTGACACATACACGCACATTATACCTACTATTTTGTTGATTGTCAAAGCCTGAAGTCAATTTGAAAAAATTAAAAAGAGGTTCTACTCTTATTATTTTTTTTTTAATTAAAATTTTCAAATAAATGTCGAATTTCGACCACTGGGCGACAACTAGTCATACGCTTCAGCCTGTAATATCCCACTTCTGGGCATAGGCCTCTTTCCCTATGATCGCTATCAGGTCTACGTGATAATAAAAATGAATATTTTTATTTTGTTTATTTTATTTATTGGTAATAATTTCATTTCATAATATCACTTTATTAATAGGAGAGACAGTCGATACACTATAAAACCGCAAATTATGTTTTTTTTTTCTAATTATAATTGCATATATCATGTTATAACTTGTGGTGTACCTACCTAATAGCCTGATATAATAATACAATTATGTAATTATAAAATGAATAAAAACATGTCTTGGATTAAACCTAACACCACATTCACACACCACACCTACATTTCTATTGCTAATCAATATATTTTCATCGATTTTGAAAAGAAAATCGAAACTTGATAATGAAAACAAAACTTGCAAAATTAATAAATTGGTAGGTAGAAGGTACCTGAAGTTTTTTAAGTCACGATGGATAATAGGTATGTAGTGTTTCGTTGTTATTTAGACGATTGTGTAGTAGTAGATATTACAATGTCATTATCGGTTTTTGAATATCTACGTAAAACAAAATCAACACTACATTCGCGCGGCAATTATTATTATGTTATTGAAATTATAAATACAAATGCTTTAATTTTTTAATATTCTGAGATTGATAACCATAGGATCAATCCTCAATCTTAGAATATTTCATTATCTTTTTCGCCATAACTTACATTATTAGTTTTAATAAAATTTAGCGCGTAAATAGCTGGAAATCGAGAATGATAGCGGTCCATGTTTTACGTTTTACATCAAAATTCCTACGAAAGCTACTAGGGTAAACCCACAAAACGAAGCTAGTATAGTAATAAACTAAAATAGGAATAAACAACTAAATTACATATATTCTGAATGGGTGATGTAACGTCAAACGTTAACATTTAAATCCGGTTTAGGTTCTCACTGCAGCATAAAAATCGGCTATGACCTTGGCAGACGTCGCAGAGGCAAGGAACGACCTCATCCTAGCTGAACCAATGATTTCTGTAATTATTACATACAAGCACGTGAATGGTTATCAAATTTTTTTATTAGTCGTAATTAGATTTTTTTCGTACGAATAGTTTTTTATTGCTTATGTGTGTGTGTAATTATGGTGCGTTTTTTTTTTACGTTTTGTATTCCTGTTGTAGGAGATATAGTTGTAGGAGATCCGAACAAGAGAATAACTTCACCCATCTGCTTATTGGATGAAAAGTATTTTATATTTATTTTATTTGTTATTAGAGAAATAATCTCGAAAGAGTTGACTGAAAAATTCTGGCTAAAATTATTTTTTATTTAAAAATGCACGCTGTTAAAGTATAAATTTAATATATATTGATTAATTATATCTATTGAATTAAAAAAAGATGCCAAGAAATTAGTTAATGTCTAACAGTGTCTAACATAATACGCATGTTGCTTATATACATCTATGATATTAGAATAATGGGATTGAGATAGTTCTTAGAATATCTAAGCAGTTGTGTATTGTGTTGTAATAAGTACAGAATAATTTAAAATTACACTATTTCAATATAAAAAGAATATTGTAAGTGTCACGTACACCGAATCTTGTGTAAATCTATATTAAATATAGTTCCGCAACTATTGATTGGGTAATGCTTACTAATAATACGTCATTAAATTATTTGTCGTAAGTTTGGACACGCATTAAATATATTAAAAACTAGCTGACCCGGCGAACTTCGTATCGCCTAACAGTCGATTCTTTAATTTTATTAATTTTTTTTTAGAATTTTTCTTTCCGTAATAACCATCCTCGTACTTCAAGGAATATTTTAAAAAAAGAATTAGCGAAATCGGTCCAACCGTTCTCGAGTTTTGCGCTTAGCAACACATTCAGCGACTCATTTTTATAATTATTATTATAGATTACTATTGCGCTAAAAACACTAGTTTTGAAAAAAATATATAAAGCGAATTTTATCATCGTGCTGTGTGAACATTAAAATTATTCCAAAATTAAACTGTTAAAAGTTTTGATTTTGTATTTGTTAAACAAAAAAATAATAGTAAAGTCGCTAAATTGTATGAAGCGACACAAAATTAACCAATAGAAAAAAAATAGGAAATACAAAAAATGTATTTAGAAAAATTCTAGTAATCATTATTACAGCCTATACAGTCCACTGCTGGACATAGGCCTCTACAAGTTTACGCCAAAAATAACGTGAACTCGTGTGTTTTGCCCATAGTCACCACGCTGGGTAGGCGGGTGGGTGACCGCAGTACTGGCTTTGTCGCACCGAAGACGCTGCTGCCCGTCTTCGGCCTGTGTTTTTCAGTTAGATGGCTATCCCGCCCCCGGTCGGCTTTTTAAGTTCCAAGGTGGTAGCGGAACTATGTTATTCCTTAGTCGCCTCTTACGACACCCACGGGAAGAGAGGGGGTGGCTATATTCTTTAGTACCGTAGCCACACAGTAATCCTAGTAATACTATAAATACGAAATTTTGTAAGGATGAATGTTTGTATGTATTTATGTTACTCTTACTGAATATATTTTAATGAAACTAGTAAAAGCTGAAGATCTAAAATAGCACATAGACTACTTTTTATCCCAACATTGCCACATGATCGGAAATAACGCGGGTGCAACCGTGAGGCGGTACAGCTACAACACTAATGTACACACGCGAGCCGAACTAGCTGTAGCTAGCTATGTGACAAGTCCGCTACTTTTTTAACATTTAAAGGTTTAGGAGTTTAAAGTTATTGACATACAGTATAGCAATTGACATAGTACTCCTTAGTAACAATTGTGTTTGCTAGCAAATGAAAAAAACCGTTTTCAATTACATCGACAAGTAATATGTCGGAAGTAGACGAAAAAAATTAAGAAACATACTAGTCGCTACTACGATTTTCGAAGATTCCCCTCGATTTTTCAGGGATGCTATCATCAGATCCTGGTTTACTTATCGTGGTACCACCATTGGGACATCTTTTTTATACTAATATAATATTAATCTTATATATAAAATTCTCGTGTCATGGTGTTTAACATTGAACTCCTCTGAAACGGCTCGACCGATTTGAATAAAATTTTGTGGGCATATCGGGTAGGTCTGAGAATCGGCCAACATCTACTTTTCATACCCCTAAGTTATAAGTGGGGGGGAGGGGGTACTAGGCGGGTTAATAAGATATATGGCAAAGCAACGTTTGCGGGGTCAGCTAGTAGTATTATAAAATGTACATAAAATTCGGTTATTATGCCTTCGAGGTGTCGAAATAAACAATGTTCATTAGTTATTAGACGCGTTCTATAATATGAATATTCAATACTAAACAACATTTACACGCACTGGACTTGTTCAAACAAAGCAAGTCCTTGACAGAGACACTGAATTAGATTGTTGAAATAACGTACTTTGTTTTAACTTAATACATGTCTCAAGTTCATAACGTTAATGTATATTTTAATGATATTTATACTAGCGAATAAATTTGATTATAATAAATGGGTAACGCAGTCGAAATAAAACTCAATTATTAAAATTATAATTCGACTGTATTAAAACTATAATTCGTCTTTAAGGAATAATTTTATTTTAGTATTTTTATAATTTTGCTTAGTTATTATTATAATATACAATATTAATTTGATTAAAGCATTATTTATCTATTAAATTATTTATTAATAAACCTAAAATAATTCTTGTACGTTGTTGTCAGGTAATCATGTCACATGCTAGTAACTGAAATGAAACAATCGATAAACTTTGTTCAAGAATTCAACAATATTTGTTATTTATATTAAAATGTTATATGTATTTTAAGTTACAACATACATTTTTTTTATCCTCAATAAGTAATCATGTATCGCTTCAAGTATTCACATAAAAGAAGGCGGGCCAGTAAAGGTTAATAAATTCCGAGTTATTTCGAAGTACATATTTCAAGATCAATTATACATGCGAAATCGAACTGGCATAAGAATGAGGAAAAAATAAAATGAACAACGTCACAAATCGTGTTCTAAAGACATGCACATAGTTTATAAAAGAAAAAATCACGAAACAGGACGCAGAAGGTGTTTTTCATATACCACTAGCAAGCCTATGGCCTGCCTTGCAAACAGAATCATTGCAATCGTGTAAGTGACTGCCTATCTACGCTGCCAGTACAATGTACACTCAGTTTAGGCTACTTTACCATAAAAACATATACTAATTGAGAACGGTATTATTTTGCCAATTGTTTTTAAAGTTGAGGTACTTCCCCAATCGGACTGCTCCAGACTTTAAGCGAGACATTTCTTACCCATCCCACAAAATATTTGTAAAAATGTGCTTATTTTAATATTCCTCATCTTTGAGTTTAAATATTGTCGATTGTAATTTGGCAATAATGTGTCATTCTGCTTTGCGATTGTTACTTGCGAGCGATTGTGTAAGCTGTGCGTCGCGTTGCGTTGCGTTGCGTCCTGTTGCGCTGCGTTGCGTTGCACTCACAGTCTGCTCTCGTTGTAGCGCAAGGGCTGGCCTGCCACTCGCCCGGGTACCCGCCGCGACACCGCGGGGAATCTACGCTGGGACGATAACTGCAAACACGTAGTATGTATTTGTTATATATTACATCCACATAACTATTAAACCGTTGATCTTATAGTGCAGAGATTTTACTAACTAATATGGCCAATGCTATTTTAGTTATTTGAATTAGACGGCTTTATTCCAAATGTAAATTTCATACATAACGCCATCAATCCATCATCATCATTTTTAATTGACGATCGTAGTCTTGGTAGGAAAATTATCAAAATCTTAGATTTTAAAATGTGCCAAGTATTGTATTATCATTTTATATTTAAGATTATTCATATAGTGCAATATTTTAAGGCTTATCACAATTCTTGTATTATAATATTTAAGACGAAAAGAAATATTGGGTACAAAAACGCTTTGTGATTCAATAATAGTATCTTTCAATTTCTTTATACTTAATATTATTAGTATAATACAAGTTTCATTATTTGTAACAAAATATTCGCGAGCCAAGGCCGAGTTCTCACTCTCTCTTACTGGTAATAGCGACCTTAATATAAAAAAAAATATTCGTTTCAATTAATATCAGTATCGAACCTATTTAATTTAATTTTTTTTACTAAATAAACGTTTGTTTCGATTTTATTTGACATTCTATTTATTTTTTGGAATTTTCAATACACAAAAATCAATAATAAAGTAGCTCTGCGAATATTTTTATCTTTCTTGATATTACGTTAAATACAAAGTATAGTTTCTGATAAAGCTATCTAACATACAATGGTATTAAACACATAAAAATTACATTATTTTCATTTTAATTTATAATGAATCCTATCAATAACTTATTTGCGAGATAAACCTTATAAGCTATCACTAAAATAGGCACTAATGGCTTTAAGCATGTTGCACGTACTTTACTGTATTCAAATGTGCATTAAACAGTTGATCATTAGGCGCCATTAAAATTACGACTGGACCACCGCATTTCGCATACAACGCGTTGCACAACACGCAAATCTAACATCCCACTGCATAGCTATAGCATAGCTATAATACTCAATTATTAATGAAAATAACGGAACTAAAAGAAGGTCAAGATGAATGAACTGTAACATGCGTTAATATGTTTTAATAAACATCGACATTATTCAATGTTACGTTTAATGCATTTCATGAACGTATGACGTTATAAAATTACGTAACACCCGCTGTCTAGTATCACTCCGTACCAAGTTACGATAGTTACAATAACTGAGCAATTCAAGAATATGTGTAATAAAAGTTGTTTGGATACAATACTCCATTACATAATTACGTTTATCAAAATTAGATGACATGTAAGAAGCAATATTATATCACTAGCCGTTACTGCCGTTACGAAAAATCAATGATTGAATTGTCTTGAATTTGAATATGTCTAACGTGTAAAACATAGTAAATAAAATTTCATACTAACTATATATTATTAAACATTATAGTGTGAACGTAAATAGAAATAAAACCGAGACGGTACAGAGTAATTTAAAACTTCAAGGAACTCACAAGATACATTTAAAAATAATAGTGTACATCTTAAAGAATTGTAATATCCAGTTTC